>NC_053155.1:72468003-73091753 GCF_016835505.1 Polypterus senegalus
GTAAGCCCGTCAGTGCTCAGACCATATGCCGCACACTGCATCAAATTGGTCTGCATGGCGGTCGTCCCAGAAGGAAGCCTCTTCTAAAGATGATGCATAAGAAAGCCCGCAAACAGTTTGCTGAAGACAAGCAGACTAAGGACATGGATTACTGGAACCATGTCTTGTGGTCTGATGAGACTAAGATAAACCTATTTGGTTCAGATGGTGTCAAGCGTGTGGCGGCAACCAAGTGAGGAGTACAAAGACAAGTGTGTCTTGCCTACAGTCAAGCATGGTGGTGGGAGTGTCATGGTTTGGGGCTGCATGAGTGCTGCCGGCATTGGGGAGCTACAGTTCATTGAGGGAACCATGAATGCCAACATGTACTGTGACATACTGAAGCAGAGCATGATCCCCTCCCTTTGGAAACTGGGCCGCAGGGCAGTAGTCCAACATGATAACGACCCCAAACACACCTCCAAGATGACCACTGCCTTGCTAAAGAAACTGAGGGTAAAGGTACTGGACTGGTCAAGCATGTCTCCAGACCTAAACCCTATTGAGCATATGTGGGGCATCCTCAAAACGGAAACATCCACCAGCTCCGTGATGTCATCATGGAGGAGTCGAAGAGGATTCCAGTGGCAACCTGTGAAGCTCTAGTGAACTCCATGCCCAAGAGAGTTAAGGCAGTGCTGGAAAATAATGGTGGCCACATAAAATATTGACACGTTGGTCAAAATTTGGACATTTTTCACTTAGAGGTGTACTCACTTTTGTTGCCAGCAGTTTAGACATTAATGGCTGTGTGATGAGTTATTTTGAGGGGACAGCAGTTATACAAGCTGTACACTAACTACTTTACATTGTATCAAAGTGTCATATCTTCAGTGTTGTCCCATGAAAAGATATAATACTATTTACAAAAATGCCAGGGGTGTACTCACTTTTGTGAGATACTGTGTGTGTGTGTGTGTGTGTGTGTGTGTGTGTGTGTGTGTATGTGTATGTATATATATATATATATATATATTATATATATATATATTACACTTTGAGAAATTAGACAGTTATTCTTTCAGTACATTACAGTTAAGATGACATATGTGAAACCTCACATTTGTTCCACTTGTGCTGAGGAAGCAGTATGGTGTACCCTAGCAGTGAATGTGAACTGCCCCGTTATTAAAGAATCCATTTGAAGGATTTTGCTAGTAACTTGAGATATGACAAGCTGAGATTCCACAAATCTTATGCTCACTCCTAGAAATCAGAAGATTGTATTAATCATTTCCTCAGTTTCTGTTTGCATCATGGCAATCTTGGCAACTAGTCATCATCATTTCAATATGAGTAATCTCTGTCCATACATAGTAGCTTCCTACTTTACTTTTATACACTTTTAAAGGCAAGTGCATCCCCAAAGATTAGCACTGTCAATTAAAATGGTTTTGGAAATGACTGCAAATCTGAGGAGCTACTGGATTCCTTACTATACCAGGATGGAAATGTGTCTTTCACACTTCAAAAAATAAATAGTTCCCTTTGGATATATTTGGATGATATGCATTCTTTTTGATATTTTGGCTGGTATGCTTTATAAATAGAGAATTTCCCCAATTGTGTGGCATATCCACGTCGGCTACTAAGTATTTATTTCTCTACACACCTGCATTGTTTTGCACTTCCCACATAGGTAATGCATGCAATGTTTGTGTAACAGCAGATAGAACCAGGGTATATCTTCTGAGAATAGTGGTACTTTTAGACCAAACTTCTGCTTAGAATTCTCCTAGGGTGTCTGTGTGACAGAGGGTGCTAACTCATACAATGAAAGGAAAATGAGCTATAATGCTGATTTTTCCATCCCCCCCACCGACTTAGAACGTGCACAAACTTCTCCCAGATCATGCCTTGATTGATTTTCTGGGAGTGAAGTGGAGTTTTAGAGTGGAAATAATAGATGGTTGTTTGGAACACACGCATTTCATGTCCGTTCCGTTTCTACAGTAATCTGTGTAAACACATTGTTAAAACAGAAACGTTTTTTATATTCTAGTAGTAGATGACAAAATGTAGGCATAAACTATATAATGTATGAAGTCCAAATATCAAAGAAATATTTTCACAGAAGGTACAAATCTAACACAACAATTGCGCTTTTATTCAAAAACATAACTGCAGAAACAAAAAGCCGCCTTAACATGCGACATTGACACTTGTTTATTAAGACTGCCTCCAAGGCGCAATTGATTCAGCTCCCGACTGGGAATCAAAAGGTCGCGAGTTCGATCCTGCACCACTACGTTTTGAGAAGTAAACTGCTCTTAGTCTTACTATTTTAGAATAAAAACATACATTTGATTTCAGTCTGTAACAGCCGGTGTAATTTATGATACTTGTAAAGGTTAGCTTTTTTATTTTTATTTTTTATTAGTCAGTTTTATTATCTCGGCCGTGTTCATGAGCCCAAACACACCCCACCCCCGCATCTCATACTGCTGTTTTCACATGCACATACCATTGCTTGCATACTAAAGTGTCAGCAGGCACTTTTTTTGGCATTACACACATTTTTGAGCATGCCCTCTGAACACTACTTGTGACTTTAGGCTTTAGGAAGTAAGTAAATAAATAAAGGTAAATCGTGTCATAAAATGATTTCTTCATTTCTTGATCTTTATGGGCAGAAAACACCCTCACTGGGATCACTAGCCCAATATAAGCTAGTCTGGATAAGTTTGGAAGCGATTCTTTGAGCTCTGATGTTGTTGCCATTTTTAGTAAAATCTGTTTTGGACTGAGGGTGGCACGGTGGTGCAGTGGGTAGTGTTGCTGCCTCGCAGTTAGGAGACCCGGGTTCGCTTCCCAGGTCCTCCCTGCGTGGAGTTTGCATGTTCTCCCTGTGTCTGCGTGGGTTTCCTCCCACAGTCCAAAGACATGCAGGTTAGGTGGATTGGTGATTCTAAATTGGCCCTAGTGTGTGCTTGGTGTGTGGGTGTGTTTGTGTGTGTCCTGCGGTGGGTTGGCACCCTGCCCGGGATTGGTTCCTGCCTTGTGCCCTGTGTTGGCTGGGATGCTCATGTTGGTAAAACGTTTGGAAAAAATTAAAAGTACCTTTGAATAAGACTTTTGAGTGGGAAAGTGAGAGCCTGTTGGATATTCAATGCACACTTGCACCACGGCAGGTACGCATTCTTGACATTTCCACTTTATTCTCAATGCTTATGTCGAGAATAAAGTCGACATTTCCACTTTATTCTCTCTGTTTATCTTGATATTAAAGTCAACGTGTTGACTTTATTCTCATAGTTTGTCATTAAAGTAGAAAATTGTAAACTAAAGGTCATCTTAAAATGAATATTTAGTAGATTTTCTCAAGCCCAGTCATAAATTATAAAGAGAATGAAATGTTTTGTGTTAAGTGTTCCCCGACCCATGTTAATCACCATGTGCTTCTTAAACTGACTCTCTTTTGTACTAAAAGGAGGCGCAGGCAGCGATCACCACACAGAATACATTAATTTCATGATATTCCTACTTCCTGAACATTTACAATGCTAAGATAAATACAGACCGGATTCCAAAAAAGTTGGGACACTATACAAATCGTGAATAAAAACTGAATGCAATGATGTGGAGGTGCCAACTTCTAATATTTTATTCAGAATAGAACATAAATCACGGAACAAAAGTTTAAACTGAGAAAATGTATCATTTTAAGGGAAAAATATGTTGATTCAGAATTTCATGGTGTCAACAAATCCCAAAAAAGTTGGGACAAGGCCATTTTCACCACTGTGTGGCATCTCCCCTTCTTCTTACAACACTCAACAGATGTCTGGGGACCGAGGAGACCAGTTTCTCAAGTTTAGAAATAGGAATGCTCTCCCATTCTTGTCTAATACAGGCCTCTAACTGTTCAATCGTCTTGGGCCTTCTTTGTCGCACCTTCCTCTTTATGATGCGCCAAATGTTCTCTAAAGGTGAAAGATCTGGACTGCAGACTGGCCATTTCAGTACCCGGATCCTTCTCCTACGCAGCCATGATGTTGTGATTGATGCAGAATGTGGTCTGGCATTATCTTGTTGAAAAATGCAGGGTCTTCCCTGAAAGAGATGATGTCTGGATGGGAGCATATGTTGTTCTAGAACCTGAATATATTTTTCTGCATTGATGGTGCCTTTCCAGACATGCAAGCTGCCCATGCCACACGCACTCATGCAACCCCATACCATCAGAGATGCAGGCTTCTGAACTGAGCGTTGATAACAACTTGGGTTGTCCTTGTCCTCTTTGGTCCGGATGACATGGCATCCCAGATTTCCAAAAGAACTTGAATCGTGACTCGTCTGACCACAGAACAGTCTTCCATTTTGCCACACTCCATTTTAAATGATCCCTGGCCCAGTGACAAGCGCCTGAGCTTGTGGATCTTGCTTAGAAATGGCTTCTTCTTTGCACTGTAGAGTTTCAGCTGGCAGCGGTGGATGGCACGGTGGATTGTGTTCACTGACAATGGTTTCTGGAAGTATTCCTGAGCCCATTCTGTGATTTCCTTTACAGTAGCATTCCTGTTTGTGGTGCAGTGTCGTTTAAGGGCCCGGAGATCACTTTCATCCAGTATGGTTTTACGGCCTTGACCCTTACGCACAGAGATTGTTCCAGATTCTCTGAATCTTCGGATGATGTTATGCACAGTTGATGATGATAGATGCAAAGTCTTTGCAATTTTTGCTGGGTAACACCTTTCTGATATTGCTCCACTATCTTTCTGCGCAACATTGTGGGAATTGGTGATCCTCTACCCATCTTGGCTTCTGAGAGACACTGCCACTCTGAGAAGCTCTTTTTATACCCAATCATGTTGCCAATTGACCTAATTAGTGTTTATTGGTCTTCCAGCTCTTCGTTACGCTCAAATTTACTTTTTCCAGCCTCTTATTGCTACTTGTCCCAACTTTTCAAGGATTTGTTGACACCGTGAAATTTTGAATCAACATATTTTTCCTTTAAAATGATACATTTACTCGGATTAAACGTTTGATCTGTCATCTACGTTCTATTACAAATAAAATATTGACATTTGCCATCTCCATATCATTGCATTCAGTTTTTATTCACAATTTGTTTAGTGTCCCAACTTTTTTGGAATCCGGTTTGTACTTGATATCATTTTCATGATGAAATGCATTAAAGCATGTACTAATCATGTGGGGGCATGGTGGCGTTGAGGCTGCACTTCTGCCTCGCAGCAAAGAGGGTCCCGGGTGCTCCATGCCTTGAGTTAGCATGTTTTTCTGGTGGGTTTACTCGGCGTGCTTTAGTTTCCTTTCAAAGTCATGTAGGATGTGGGGTTTTGTGATGCTAAATTGACCCTGCTAGTGTGTATGTGTGTGCTTGTATTCACCCTGCGATGAGCTGGCGCCTGTTCAGAATTTGTTCCTGTCTCGCACACAATGCTTCCTGGGATGGGCGCAACCCTGAATGGATGGAATAATTAAAAATGTATAACAAAGATTTTTTTAAAGTTCTGAACACTCCATGGTCTAAATTCATAACTAGTTTTAATTTCACAAAGACGTTTATCGTGTGGTGATTGGTTATGTGGAGAAAGAAAAAGGAAGGATAGGAACTGGGGTTTTGGTACGTCAGATAAAGACAGCACGCATGCAATTTTATCAGTCCTCCTCTCGCCTCTCCACATCCTCTTTGCTTGTGAACTGCCACTCCGCTCCCGCTATTAACATGTACAGCCCCCTCTCGCCCGCCCATCTCTCCATAATCCTTGCTACTGTATTAAGCTGCTCCACCCCCCGCTATTACCATGTACACCCACCTCTCGAAAGCCCACCTCCCCATACTCTTTGCTTGTGAACTCCGCTCTGCCTCGTCCTCGATAATAACTTTGGCAACATCTCGTCCCACACCTCTCCCCTCGCAACTTGCGATCACTGCTTCTACAATATTTGCCAACCCGCCCGCTCGTCCCCTGCAGATTAGATCTGTGGCTGTCATCTCACAATGTCATGAGAGATGACAACCGGACGCCCAGTTAAAAGATGCTAGGGAGAACACAGGATATGCATATGGATGAGCCTATGGTGTCCTACATAATTGACAATTTGTTGGGAAAACTGCAGTTTGTAAGACTCAGACTGTGTTTCTTATATGGATATGAGCAACACTGGAGCACCACAATAAACAGACCTGTCTCCTTTTCTCTTCCCTCGCACAACCAACTATAAAAATAACACCAGGTCATGTCAATGCAGAAATTCTCAAGTGATTCTGCACTTATGGAGTGTACCAAAAAGGGGATGACAAAAAAGTATAGCAGTCATTGCTGAACACCCTCTCTCTGACACACTAACAATGAGTACTTTCAGTAAATGAATCATTTAATAGAACTGTGTCAAGAAAATCTACTGGTGCTCCTTTATACCAGTGGCAAAATATCTCTATAATGTCTCACTGTGTCTGCCCATTAAGATTTTTTTTTAAATAACTTTCTTCCTTCCACCTATTTGTCTAACATTGCCTGTTGGTTTTATAGTACAGAATGGACAAGAAGAGTCTAAAGACAGTCCTTGAGATATTCTCCCACCCAAAGTATCAGTGTTTGTAAAGAAACAAAGAAGACAATACGCATTTTTGGAAACTAGTCTTAAATTTTTGAAAGTGTAGTATTCTGGAAAGAGATGTGTGCTTGGGATGTAACCACTTAGCATTTAAAGACATGTCACGTATGAGGTTTTATTGTGGGTTGAGAGAAAAAACCCTTTTTTTTTGGTAAGGTGAGAAGACTTGAAAAAGCACTAGAAGAGGATGTTAAGGGAGAGCTACTACAGCTTCACATGTTCTAAACACTGATCCCAACTGCAAAAAGAGGAACAATGAGCATGAAAATTAGTTTATTTATGTTTTCGCCCACAATGGCTATAAGCTAATCCCTCACGTCTGTGTAAACCTTCCAATACGTAAAGCATCATTTCAAAACCTGGTGAATGTCCATGCTGCTATGGACATGAGTCCAAAGTATTAAATGCCTGCTTCCATATGAGGAAAGCACAGAGCATATGTGTTACTTTGGATGTAGAAAGATATATTCTTTTTACAAAGAAATAACTGCAAAGTGGGGTGTGCGTAATTATTCAGCCCCCTTTGGTCTGAGTGCAGTCAGTTGCCCATAGACATTGCCTGATGAGTGCTAATGACTAAATAGAGTGCACCTGTGTGTAATCTAATGTCAGTACAAATACAGCTGCTCTGTGACGGCCTCAGAGGTTGTCTAAGAGAATACTGGGAGCAACAACACCATGAAGTCCAAAGAACACACCAGACAGGTCAGAAATAAAGTTATTGAGAAATTTAAAGCAGGCTTAGGCTACAAAAAGATTTCCAAAGCCTTGAACATCCCACGGAGCACTGTTCAAGCGATCATTCAGAAATGGAAGGAGTATGGCACAACTGTAAACCTACCAAGACAAGGTCGTCCACCTAAACTCACAGGCCAAACAAGGACAGCGCTGATCAGAAATGCAGCCAAGAGGCCCATGGTGACTCTGGACGAGCTGCAGAGATCTACAGCTCAGATGGGGGAATCTGTCCATAGGAGGATTTGAGGATTTTGAGGATTTCATTTCATAGCTTTATTATAATTCACCTGAATTTGATTCTCTGTTGTGACAAATATTTGTAATAACTAGATATATATATATAGAAAGAAAAAAAAAAGATGTGAATGGATAGGGTTAGGCATGTCAGAATGCTCAAAGTGGTTATTCAGAGTTGAAAAAGTGAAGACCACAAAGGATCTTAACGGAATTATTACCTAAACATAATAAGAGTATAAAGAAATGACTAGTGTGACACCAGAGTCTCTGATGGGGGAATATTTATTGAAATAAACACAAGGCTATTGCTAGGGGCTTAAGAGAGATGAATAATAGTGGATAAAGATTGCAAGCCTGCTAGGTACCACTAAAAACACTAAAATTTGCAGATATCCTAGAATTTGTAAGGAAAGCATAAAGAGTATTATGTAACATTTTAATCACATTTATAAAGTTGAGGCCAAACCCCATTTAAAGTCAGCACTTTCCCAAGCCACCAGTACACACAATTCATTTAGTTAAAATTTTTTTTTCTGCATCCAATGACACTAATGCTGTTGGGGTTGGTAACTGGTGGGCACTGCTGATACAATAAAGGAGATGACCTATTAACTGTGAAAAACAAGCCTGGACCAGATCTGTCTGGTCTTTGTGCATGTAATATTGTGCTATTGTTTAAAGCCATTATGTAATTAGCTTCACTAACAGTTCAGAGTGAGAGTCCATCAAGAATATCAAGTTGTAACTACCATAGTCCTAAGTGTCTTTATACTGTTCAGGAGAAGGGTACTCAGAATTACGATCATATTACAATTCAGCTTGATAAAGGAGATCACTGGATTATACACGTATAACAAAAAGTGCAAGCGCTTACTTACTCCAGTTTGAGTCAACCACATGGGGCTGTGTGTGTTACAAAGTTGCAAGTTGTGATTCCAGTTAAGTAATTTGCCTGTTATGATTAAATTACACAAATAAGGGAACAAGAAATCCCTTAATGGCAAGGCATATGTAAACAGGATCTTCAACATAGTCCTGAATTACATTAAAATTTTGAAGATCAGCAATGTTTTGAGAAAAAGGCTGGATTATGTAATATTGAGAATTTGCCAGTCCATCTGGTGTCCCAAGTAAGCAAATAAGAAAGATGAAATTTTAAACAAAATGGATTTATGATCAGATAGGGCACTAGCAATATGTTATCTTCTGTAATAATAAGTGATGGAGACTGAGATGTAAGAATGCAGTCAATTCTACATTGTTCACTTTGGCAAGAAAAAAATTCTTTAGCGGCAGGATTCATTAATCTGAAAACATCTGTTAAATTTGGGTCTGAAACTACAGACAGCATATGTGGACTAAATAATTCTTTGACTCATAGGCCCGTCATAACCATTCACTTTGAGAATGCTGCTCTGAGAGTAATGACTAAAACTAGGATTGACACGAGTCTGGGAATGTGTAAAGCCATTTTTCTGCCTGCTATCTCTATGAAGCAAAAACACAATCTGCCTACAGAATGCTAGATGGTGTGCTCCTAATTATAATTAAAACCCTGTGTTTCCAAGACTATATCTTTGCAGAAAGCATGGCATGTTGCCTAAAGCGAGTTTAGTTTACTGGATACTGTCATTCTATTATGCAATAAGTAGTCTAAGAAATAACTCTCTGTGGGCATTATTTACTTCAAGGCCTCTAATATTCCAGGTCAGAGCCACCAAGTATCTCATAGTTAAGAGTGTCATAATGAAAGGACAAAGCATGAAGATGAATGAGAATTTGAAAAAGAAAAATGTTTCCTAGTTGTAAGGCAAGAAAATTTAGGTAATACATTCACAAAGAATCCCACTCTAAACCCACCAATTAAAGAAAGTATGAAAGCTGAGTCTGTAACAGTTCCCAATCCCATTATGGAAATTGCTGTGCCAATGGGTTTAATTTTGAAGTAAAAAAAAAAAATGAAGTGTTTAGTCAATGCAAGTGACTAAAACCTAGAGTGCAAAAGCAAGCACCCTTAACTTTCCATCAAAGCCATGAAGCCTGCAAACACAATTACATAATGACGGTGAAACTATAAACCACAAAGTCAGTCTATAATGGAACAGATGTGAAGGTATCGTAACATAAGGCTGTTAGAGGCCGATTCCCTATGCTGTGGGGATGGAGGCTGCCTGCCACAATTCCCTTTTAAGAGAAGGGAAATTACTGAATACCGATATGATAAATGACAAAGGCATACATGGGAGAAACATCCAGAAGTATGAAAACAAACACTCAGCAACATTAATGACTATGACTCTCTAATGGGAAAGGTCTGAAAGGAAACATCTGTTCATACTTACACTAAGAGTACAGCTGTGTAAAAACAAATGCACAGCAACTACACAGAGGGTAGCCAATGACAAAAAATATTGATAACTGCTGATAGCCTTCTTCACGACATTAATCAGTATCAAGCTAAATGAAAACTTAAGATGAGTGGGGTTAAAATGCAGAATGACTTATTGAGCTTTCTTCAAGACAGGAATCATTGCCTTATGTGCTAGGCTGGTTGTGGAAGGGTAGTAAGGTGACAAAAAATGGACTTTATGCTGCTCACATGACCGGTTTAGAGCTCTCCCAGCCTCTTGGAATACCAGTTGCCAGTCCACATAAAGGAATTACAAAATTCAGGGTTTTGGATACACAGTGTAGTTTGATGTAGAGTATACTCGATGGCATCTTTCAATTACTGGAAAAAAAAAAAACTTGAAACTTCATTAATCCAACATGCCATATTATTTCCTTCATTGTTTTCTGTAATCCTCATTAAATAAAGATTATTATGTCTTTTTCTAACTCCGAGCTCAATATTTTTGGCTGGCTTTAATGGAGCATTTATGGATTGGGCTTGATCTAGCATGAATCATTTATTTCTTGGACAAGGTAGCATCAAATCAAAACTCCTCCAGGAGATCGTCTTTGTGAAGCAATCATTAAAAATTAGAGCACACTGCATGATGTGTGAAAGTAAGGAAAAAGTGAAAAAAAAACCCAAACATCTCCGGGAAGCTAAGATCTTGCGCTTCTACTGGCATAAGATCTTACCTCTGTTGAGGGTCATGCCCTCTTAAAAGGAAAGATATTTGTAACTTGCTAAATGCTATATATAGCATTCTTTTTGTAAATACTTACTCTTGATCCATTTGAGGAATCCCTTTTCTTAGCTAAGGCTGGTATGGCTGATATACCCACTTAACATTCATCTCTAAATACATCTTCCTCCACAGGTCTTGGTGTGACGTCCGATAGTTGCTTTTTGCATCATTTAAGGCTTTTCTCACAGCAAAACTTTAGGGGATGGGGGAATAGAGAATCTTAAAAAACAGGCTAGTGGGAGGCTTCTGACTCACTATAAAAATGTATATATATTTCCCTCCTAAATGTGAGTAGTACTAGGGTGTTGTACAATGCTAGCCATCATGAATGTAGTGAAAAGTCAAGCAAAATGACACCTTTTATTGGCTAACTAAGACGATTGCAATATGCAGTCTTTCCAGGCAACTCAGGCCCCTTTTCTTCAGGCAAGATGTAAACTTGATTACACCTTCCCTGAAGAAAGGGTCTGAGTTGCCGCGAACTCCACAGGTATACTACTTCTTCACATGTTGTCCTTAATTTGTTGGTGTTTTGCAATGATCAATCAATGCTTCAAAGGGGAAAGCTTGTGCTGAGCAGTGGGACTAAAACAAAACTAGTCGTAAAAGGAAATTACCAGGGGCCTCAATGTTAATGCCATGCGTAGAATTCACACTAAAACATGGCATACGGAAAAAAGTGGAAATGAGCCAACTTCCACATTCTTATGCTCCATAAATCCCTGTCTGTGTGAAAGGTAACGCTCGTGCATGCGCCTGCGGTCCCACCCCTCCCCCTCCCAGAATAACTCCTCGAAATATGCAATTCAATATAAATAGCCCCTTATGTTTTGCGTTCTGTGAAATGAAAATGGCAAAAGCACAGGGAAAAAGAAAAATTTCAGCAAATACCAAGTAGAGGCAAAGAGAAACGTACTATTTTATTTATTGGTTTAAGCAGTGATATAAACAACAAGAGGAAGTTGATCGAGTGACAGAGAGGCAGAGAAACTCGAAGGCTCAAGTTCAGAAAGTCGCACAGTGCCCGAAATAAATAAGTGGTCAGATATCAAAGTTGCCGTGAAAAGGTGAGTCGTAGCATAACGTCTGAGTGTCATATGGAAGCGTATTAGGGTACAAAGAAAAACAAAAAACAAAAACTGGGACACAGTGTTAAAAAAAGGTTGAAATTTCCACTTTAATCATGTAGTTTATTTTGTCATTAAAGCAGAACATCATGAACTTAATCTTAAAATCGTTTAATAGTTTCTCAAATCCCACCGTAACTAAAGTAGCACGTTAAATGCGTCATATTCTATGTACTTTTACATATGTGAATCAGTATGTGCTTCTTAAATGGGCTTTCTCTTACACCGACAGGAGACAGAATACATTACATTCACAATCTTAAAGCTCTCTGAACAGTTTAAATACTAAGATGTAACCTTGAGATAACTTTCATGATGATAGATATTAAATCATGTACTAAACACTGAGGCATGTTGGTGTAGTGGTAATGACGAGCTGGCACCCCTTCCAGAGATTGTTCCCGCCCCGTGCAGAACCCTCAATAAAATAATTCATTGCAGCAGTACTGTCTCTTTCAAACGTACTAACCCCCAATTCCTTCCTTTTCATTCACCAAATAACCAATCGCCAAACAATCAGCTCTTTAATAAATGTTAAGCCATCTGTAAGCTTAGAATGCCGATTCTTCAAAACTTTTAAGGAACACTGAAATATCTTCGTAGTACATGCTTAATTATCCATCCAACAATCCATCCATCCAGGGTCGCACCAGCCCCAGCAAGCATACAGCGCGAGGCAGGAACAAGCCTTGAATGGGGCGCCAGTTCATCGCTACCGCTGTCTACCGAGTCCTCCCATATTTAATCATTAACAATATACAGTACATTATTTAAATTAAGTTTAAAATATATCTGTATAATGTAATATATATATAATTTAATGCATTTCATCTTTGAAATGATATCAAGAGCTCCACGAAGATAGTGCCTGGAAATCTAAATCGAAGCCAGTTATCATCTGTAAATACGTGCTCTCAACTGAATTGAATTCCTTTATTGTATGGTACAATGAGATTCAATATGGAAATCCTCCATAAACTTATTTTCCTATAAAATGTTAAACAATAATAACAACAACAATAACAATAAAATAATAATGATAACAATAGAACTGTGAAAAATATACAATATGAAAGCATAATTGGCTCAGGTTGTGCAATATTACAAATGTAATGCAAGTTTACAGTGAGGCAATTGCACTTATAATTATAAACAATTCTACCAGGAGCACTTGATGGACTGACTGAATTTATATATATATATATATATATATATATATATATATATATATATATATATATATATATATATATATATATATATATTGTTTCTGAACCACGAGGTTTGTACAAGAATGGCTCTGAAGCATTTCCCGAATGGAAGAATTTCAAATAGTCTGTGCACATGGTTGAGGCAGTGTGTGCTAGAAGCTCTATCCCGAAAATTCTCCCGCTCTTGACATAATTTGCAGTAGATGTTTCTGATCAGCTGCTGTCGAGCTGTAATTCCACACTGGGATTCTAACACAGTGGTTTAAATACTCCATGTGGTACACGGACAGTGACAACGCTAAAGCAGCTATAGTATTTGAAATAGTTTGGCCATTCTGTACACCATTATATGGTTTCGGGTTGATTACAATCAGATGCCTTAAACTAATAAATGATATGCGGTTAATTTCAGTGTACTTGATATAGCCGCATCAGGGATGTGAATCTAAAAAATAAAGGGAAACCACACAGGTACGGTAGCTCTACTTTGACACTGGGTGCCGCCAGTTTGCAAAACCGAGCGGAGAACTAGCGTATGCAAGGGATTTACCTGGTTTGTAAATGTGCATGGCTTTACTCCAAGTTTAGTTTTTATACATCACGATATGAGCGTGGAAATGGGCGTAGGCAACATTTTTGTGCATATGCACTGTTTATACGTGAGGTCCCAGATCATCTGTTATTCACACCAGCTCATCAGCAAAATTAAAAAAAATTAAGAGGGAACACTAAAACAAAAGGCCTCCACTCAGCTGGCTGCAAATCTGACTTGACAGTATTTTGACTTGCTGTTTGGAGAAGCAAGCTTTTTATGTTAAAGAGCAGGTGACCAATGACTGCGTCTGTGTTTATGTCAAATATGGCATAATGTTTCTCTATTTAGTTGTCAATATTGGGATGGATGTTTATTTCTTTATTAAATTCAATGTTATTAGCATGCAGGGCTCTTACGTGAAAATGAAATTTAATTATTTGAATTGATTATTTAAGATATTTCGTTAAAATAATGTTACCAACATAAAAGTTAATGGGAGAAAAAAATCAAAACACACACAAACAATATTAAATTAGGTTAGACAAAAAATTGAAATGTAACAATTATCAAGACAGAAAAGAACAGCACTTATGGCTTATGCATTTGTGGTTAAGAGCATTTTATCAATCACCATCTTCAGGCAGAACCGCAACTGAAGTGCAAAATGCTTATTCTGATTGTGCAACTAAGATAGCAAGTGAACTCTACCGTCAGGAAATATATGTATTTGTTCCTAGTGATTGATGCCATACCTCTGACACACAGCATCCATCTATCGTGAATATCATTCTAGCAAGTTTTACAAATGAACAGCTATGGTGTGTACAGTATATACTGTTTTGTTGGAAAGCACGCAAGTGAAGCAGCTTGCTCAGTGTCACACATTAACAGAGACTGAACCCATAATTTCACAATTCAACTCAAGACTATGTGCCCTATTTCAAAAGGGCTCTAACTCACTGCTCCGTGGTAAGAGCTGTTCAGACTGAGGTTGGGGGCATCTGCATAAATATTTAACAGACTATGCAAGAATGCAGTGCATATGCTTTTACAGACATATTAAGCAGTCAGGATTTTTTGTTTTAACACAAAAATATTGGAGTAATCTGGCATAGACAGCCCTAACTGACTGTACTCTGTAAATACATTTACATGCTTGTTTTGCAAGAGGCCCAAAGTATACATAGCTTTTCTTTTTTTTTTTCCTCCAAATAGCTACCATCTTTAATCTTTTACTCAGACACTACAATAATTTAATCGCTTTTAATAAACACTTTCTTTTCTTTCACTTACCTCATAGCAACATTACTTCCATCAATAACAATAGGTCTCAAGTTTGCAGCATCTTCAGCTATGTCTTCATGGAAAGGAGAATCAGAGCGGTGTAACTCAACAGATGCAGAATGGCAGGAGGATGATGAAGAGCAGGAAGATGACGATGAAGACGTACAGCTCCCAGCACCACTGTTCAAAAGGGGCTGCTCCATCTCAGATTTACTTCCAAGCTTTACCAGTTCTCCAAGGATATCATTGATAAGAGCATCTGAACCCAACTTGCTTAACACAAGCTGGACTTGATCCTCTGTGTAACCCAACTTCAGTGCAAATTCAATTTTATTCTGGTAGTCCCTGCCAACATCTGGTGGTTTCTTTTCTTCTTTTGATGGTCCATGATCATCCTCTGAACTGTTATATAATATTTCTGTCCTTAAGGTATCAGTAGGGTCAATACAAGGTGAACGACAAAGCTGACGATGCGTTTTTGTCAAAAAGTTTGTATCCGGTATGGCACTAGTGACATGCTCAGACTCACTGTCTGAACTGGTACTATCCTCTGAATCTCCTAAAGAGCTGCTGCAGGTGGTGTCCTCTACAGATCCTGCTCTGCCTTCATCGTTTCTGGCATTTATTCTGTCCATTCTGGTTCTCTCTAGCCTGGACCAAGGTGCAATAGCCCTGAGCTGTCGATCTGTGCTTTCCACATGTAAGTAGTCCAGGTTAAAGTCCAGGATGGCATCTATTCCATCATCCAGTTGATCCTTTAAGCCCATGAATTTGCCGCATACGCCTGATTTTACACTCAAAAGGTTTTGGTGCTCTTGAAAATAAAGTGCCTTGTATTCCTAGAAGACAAAAAAAAAAAAAAAGACATAAAATGAAAACTCTCATCTCATAATCTAATTTTGCATAAACAAAGCTCTCATCAGTCTTCCAGTACATTTTCTGGGTTTTTCGTATTTTTCAACAAAGTTTTAAACATCTATGCTTATTTCTGTACTACGGTGCATATTCTTAGGCAGTTTCCCCATAGTGAATTAGAAGATTTTTAAAACAGTTTTACATGTAATAATTAAATGCATAGTGCACATAGTGGCACATGATGCAGACGACTAAGGAGTTAACTGTTGCCATTGAACCTGTATCCTCCTCTTCTCCAAAACATTATCAGCATGAGTATATCTTATAATGCTTTTCTCACATCACTATACCACTCACACAAGCACAACCTTTATTTTAGTAATTTCTTTTGCAACAATATTCTTTTAAAATGCTATTTGAAGATCACACTAACTCACAGACTGCTACTTCAGCTCTATAAATTATTTTGGAAAGAACAGGAATGACTCCTTTGGCAAAAGTTCCTGATATTCATCACTGCTGTGACATTAAGTTACTAGAATAGCAAAGTGTAATAACTCAATAAAATAAATTTAAAGTACAAAAGCAAAATGAAAAGCACTCACAGCCTCCTAGATGATTACATTTAGAGAACTTCAACCCTGTCCCAATACATAGAATGATAGAAAAATTGGATTGTTAGCACCCCTGTTATGTATTTATTATTTAATTATCTTCTTAACAGCTGCTGCTCCTGTGATAAGTAAAGGGGCAAGTCTTTGTCCTATTTGTTTCATTATGTCATCAATGAATCAGCTTTGCTCCATTTAAAGTTTTTTGGGCTGAAACCTACCTTGCAGCATCAGGCATAAAACCACCAACCACTAACACCTGTTAAAAGACTTGACAAAAACCTTTACAATAACAGTGTTGTACAGAGCTACAAACTACAGCCTAAACAGACAACGTCAATTGTATTATCCTATAACATTAAATATTTTGTAACTAGATTTTTCTCTTAAAAACTGGTTTTACTATTAAAGACATAGAAGTTTTCAATTAAAAATGGCGAGTAGATATTCTTTAAGGTATTACCATAACTTCTTTATGTTTGGTTTAAATATACAACAATCACTAATATGACAGTTGTAAAAACAGTAAAAGAAAGCAAGCTTTGAAAATACCCTCAGCTCTAGTTTGAGCCAGACAGCAAAACTGCAGAACAGTACTCATTAAGAACATTATGTGATATATATAACCTGCTGTTCTGTTACAACATGCATAATTCCAAGTATAAATCATACAAGAGTATAACTCATTCCATGGAGCAGAGCATTGAAGAGTAGAGTGTGTGCATGTGTTAAATGTGTGATTTAAGATTTAAAGTTTTCACAAGCATTTTCATAGCAAGTAAATCGTTTCATTTCTGAAGGGTACAATATTTCAAATGATTCACTGGGTTGGTATTGTAAGATAAAAAAAAATACCAACTAAACTAATTACCCAAAGCACAAATTAAACACAGTCCATATTAAATACAGTCAAAATAAGTGACAGTTTATAACTTAAGAATAAGAACAAAACTCTGAGTAAAAACATCCAAGAAATTTAGTCTACAGTGGAAAATGTGTTGTCAGATGAATCAGACCACTTATTCAGGACTGAAAACTTCAATTATAAAACAATGTACAAATGGAGCAAAATGAGATGTAAAGCAATATACCCACACACTGAACTAAAGAATGCATAATATGAAAGCTGACATCTTTCAGATTTACAGTTGGTCTGCTGGAAGTATAACCAACTTCAGCCTTCCACTTTCTAAATATGCTCTTTTTAGTACAGAAATGCAAAGAGAAGCAAGAAAAAAGTGTTTATAGTTTTACCTTCAGCACACTTTCCCATGTTTACTAATTAACTTCCTTTAAAATGCAGTGTACCCTAGCCCAGGTAACTACTGTTCAATAGCTCGACTTGCATGGTATTTACTAACAATTTGGATAATTAAATGTGAGTCATGCTACAATAAATTAAGCAAATCATTCTCGAGTTCCACAAGTTTTCATATCAGTAGACAACTAACAATCATATGCTGTAGCCCTAAAGAACACGTAAAATTAGATAAATCTAACCTCACGTAACAAATACCATGTGATATATTAATTAATGAAAAAAAAGATAAAGCCAAACATGAAAAAAGTAGGTAAGATTTTGTCAGTCTCAAAGAGTTTTCACACTTGTAATTTGTTTACTTTGGGCCAAATCAGGAGAGGAACATTTACTTTGTTTCAGTCTCCAGTTAGCTCAATTGTGTTTCACAAAAAAAACTTTTACATAAACCATATGTAGCAATAAACACCCTGCAGTCATGTACAGAACATCTATCATTGGTTTGTAAAAGTTTTGCTCCTGGGGTAAAACCACCATATAGAGTCACCACCACATGTGCAATAATTAGGTGATAAGTGTTTGGTTGTTTAGGGTTAATTTCCACTTTACTCCATGTGCTGGGAGGCACTCCAAGACCCTGGATTGAATTAAGCAGACCTGAGAATGTTAGAACACACATTGAATAAACAAATAAACCTAAACACATAAATATATCATCAGCACATAAAATCATGATTTTTTTTTCAAAGTGCAGCTGGTCTAGAGTCTACAAAGTGTATGTATCTGGTACAAAGCAAGACGATCATGTGCTTGAACAAGGTGACTTGGCAGCTGACCCCTATTGTAGTATGCATTTAAAGGTCTACTGCTAACTAGGATGGAAGAAGAGGATACACATATCAAGACAACAGTTTTCCACTATTGCAAAAAGGAGGAATATCAGTAGAAACCTCTTGAGGCAGATAGCATAGAAAAGAAAGCAGGGAAGATAGATTACTAGGTATTTTATATGAACATGTCCTGTCATGTTCAAGTTTAATTCTTGGTGCAAAGGCAAACGAGATATTGGGTTTGCTTATGTAATACCAGAAGAGCTAACTAACTAAACCGAGCTAACCATCATTGAACGATTACAACATTGTAAGAATAAGATTGTTCTTAGCTCATGGAAACCAAGCATGGCCATGTTTTTCCATAGCTACCAGTGAAATATTAAAATGAGACAACCACCATATGGCTAAATACCTATTTATATTTACATTTTCATTTTAAGCAAAAAAAAAAAAAAAATTCACACTACTTGAAAAGTGCTACATTTATATTTTACACTGAAAGCTAAATTGTTAATATTAAATTGGAGCAATTTACAATTTATGTATTTTTGGTTTAGCTAGTTTAGCACACCATCAATTTTAATTTGACTTGCTTTATCTTGGCCATTACTACTAGGATATCAACTTGTAAATCAATGCATATATTAATTTCCTGAACCTGTGTTTCACTAGTTAGTTATGAAAAGCCACAAGTCATGTCAGTAAGACTAGACACAAGACAAGAACAAAGCTCACCACACAGAATCCTAACACACACACACACACACACACACACACACACAAACACACACACACACTCTAACATACTGGAACAATTTAGTTTCCTTTTAACCTAGAAGGACACAGGTTGAATGTGTAGTCTCCATAGAGACAAAGGCTAGACACTGAATAACACCCTGGAGCTTATATTAAACAAAGCTAACCACCACATCACTATGTCTCTGCTTTCTAGTAAAATTTTCAAGTGTGTAGGAATTTGTCTATTTGCACCCTCTGAATTCTTTCAACCATGATCATGGGGTCCTAGAATTATGTTGGACTAAATGTACATTGTGAAATACAATGCTAAAATGTTTTAAGTCAAAATGTATATTTTTAAAGATACGTAATTTAACATTTAAGTTAAAAAACCATATTGTTATAAAATGTTAACTTAATTTGTAATAGTATAAAAACCTACTTATGTCATATTAAGGATGATTTTTTTTTTTTTTTAAGGAAATTTCCTAGCAGTTGTATCCACTGCTGCGAGACCTAGCATGATTTCTTGTAGCTGTATTATTTAATTTCTATAAACAATGTCTGAAGTTCAAGTTCATCTCTGAAGAAACATGGATGAGGAAGAATTTATCTGTTGCTTTGGCCTTCAGGAAGCATTTCCAAAACCTATTAAAGATAAATCTATTGGAAACAGGGCTGCCTAGCAACAGGCTTCTAGTTGCTAGGTTTCTGCTACATTAGCATGTCATCATGAATGCCATGATAGTGAAAGAATAATTTGGTAGGAACAAAGGCCCACAAAAGAGGCCGAGGCTCAAGTGTGTCTGGCTCACCCTCTGTGAACAATAAAGCTGCCAAACCAATCTGGGCACTGCGACGTTATTGTTCTACAGACCTTGCAATCTGCTCCGACAGTAGGATATAGACATCTGTATGTGTTTATGAATCTATTTTCTTTTCTCTTAATCAAAAGTTGAGCTGAGTCACCAAGCAACATCATAATCATTTATTTTTTTTAATGTACTTTAAATGCTGATCAAATGCTTGGTATTTATTATCAACACTAAAAACATGAATGTTCCCACAAAGGAAAAACTATCATAAAATGTTTGCATTTATTTTACAAAAAACAGTGTTCCTACAACAGTACTGTAGAACATTATTCTACTAATAAAAATGAAGTGCTCAACAATCATTATTTTGACACACTGGTGGGCACAATTAAATTATGTACAGTTAAGAATCACATTTCTTTCTGTGTACACCATCTTCAGACTTTAGGAAAACAATATTTCATGATAGTACAAAAATTCATGATAACGAACAGAGGTTATATGAAGTAGAATTTCCTACAAACAGGAAAATAAATGGTAATACCCTGGAGCAGAGGTAAAGTCAGAGCTGCTAAACTGCAAAGAACAGTTTCAATCAGTACAGTTGACACACGTGTCAGGCCGAGAAACACTTGAACACTTACTGATAATCCTGGGAGAGTGTTCCAGGGTTTAGATGCAATCATAAAAAAAAATAATAATATTAACTTAAAGCTGGTATAAAACAATCAGTGAGGATAATGTAGATAGGTTAGGGTATGTAAATTTATAGCTTTGTAAATCAATAGCAGAGCTGTAAAGAGATTAGCATAAAACAATCTTGAGTATGTGAGTAAGTTAATGGCTGAATTTTTGTAAAGTTTGGCGCAAAGTAACTTTATGAACTTATTTCAAACAATGCATCAAAAATAGCACTGAAAAGAAAACTGCAGAAAGGTGGACACGTGTGGACTGAAAGATTTTCATGCAAAACATAATAGAAAGATTTTCATGCAAAAACGCTAATCCTTAACAACTGCAGCTGGCACTTTTCATAATTTTGCAAGCCCAAAATACCACTGATACATGGCATATTCAATTTTAAAAATGTTGCAAATAGCAATTGCTACAACTTGAAAATGTACTTCTTGCATAGAAAAATCATTAGTAGTAGTAAAATACTTCAAGCAACAAATTATGTGGAATTCCATGAAACAGCCAACATCTAGGGATAGCTAGATTTTACAATAAAGAGCATTGAAAAAAAAGCCCTTAACTAATTAACTTTCACAAAAACTGCACAATAAATGACTCATATTTGTATTTTTATTGCTTATACAGTTTGTAAGTGAAATATCCTAAGTATTTAAAATGTGACATAGCACTGTAATGAAATAGCCTATGTATTTAAAAGTTCATCCTTAACTACTGTCTGAATAAATACTTGAAGAGGAGTGGGCAACTAAGTACAAAATGTCTACTGGCATTTCTATTTATTCATTTACTTGAGATAGGAGCCCGTCTATTTTTATATTCTCTTCAATTTGTTAATTGATTAAGTGTGACTATTTGGTTCTGAATTTTTTGTGTGAAATTCATATAAGGTTTGACTCTTCAAACATTCTGTTTTTTACTAATTGTAATGACACAGACAAAAATAATTCAGTTTAAGATTATCAAAGCTGAATCAGTTGCCTTCTGTTCTCAAGTTGCAAAAGAAACATTTATCAGGGTA
The DNA here is from genome assembly GCF_016835505.1 of Polypterus senegalus. NCBI lineage: Eukaryota > Metazoa > Chordata > Cladistia > Polypteriformes > Polypteridae > Polypterus > Polypterus senegalus. Next base: position 72,489,721 of record NC_053155.1, read on the forward strand.
AGTTTAACTTGCTGCAAACTTGCACCTTGAAGCAATCACATCACCTTAATAATTTGTTTTGGTTTCAGTGAATGTAAAAAGTAATAATTCAATTGTGAGCACAACAAAGCACTCATCAGGTGTATTGCACCTAAATGGCTATGGCACTGGGTATTAAACAACCAGGTAACTTCTATAATTTGGGCCCCTGCCTTTCTTATGACCCTGAGTAAGTAATTTATAGTACCTATGCTCCAATTCTGAAAAAAATATACAGGCATTTGTACTATACAGTACATCTATACTTAAGAGAGTCTTAAGGCACGGTTCACTAAGATAAAGACATCATATAACTATATACATTGAGTTTATTTATATTTTCATTACTTTAAATTTTAAGTATTAAGTGTAAAGTGTACCTACACAGATTTAATCATTGTGCATCTCAATGAAAAGGAAACTGACACATTAAGAGAGGAGTTGCAGCTAAAGAAAACTTGCATCTTATTTTCAGTCTAGAATAGGTACTTGCTGAAAACCAACAAAAAACATCTGATAAGCAAGTCTAAATTGTAAAAAATAGATGCTTAAGGAATGACTTTTGTTTTAAGCTACACTATGTACAGTTACTTTGCCACCACTTGATGACAGCATACATGAACCAACACTCAAATCCCAATACTAACTGAACTATACTTCACATTTTTCAGCATTCTTCTACAATGTCTCCGACATGTTTTTATTTTGTATAAAGAGAGACTATCAAACGAAGTGTTATATGGTTTACTTGATTCACCCAAACTTAGCGATTCCACTAATATAGCAAAATGTAATGAAAGTAATTAAAACTGTCAAAAAGTGCTTTGAGAAAAAGCTTTTAAATGTAAACTAACACTGAACATTTATTGAACATTTTCCTTTCCCTTTCCTAATAAATGAGGCAGACCAAATGTAACCGAAAAGTTAGCATTAAAAAAAGTATGATATAAAAATATGCTGTGTAATAATTCAGTATTCACTTATCATCATGAAGAACATTATAGTAAACATGTAAAATCAAGTCCACAGGGCTTTAATTACTATTGTAAAGTAAAGAACTGTTGTCTGTATGCTTGCAAGAAACAAAGGAAGGGTGTCCTTTTGAACAGATTGGTTAATGCTAAGGGGGCAACAGATGTCTACTGGAACCACAGGGGATCAGCAACTGGTGGCCTGCCCATCTTCGCAAAACTTTCAATAGGCTTATGCATATGTTCACACAAAGGGGCATGTGGCACAAAGACGAGGCTTTTTCTTAACCCTTTATGAACCACAGTGTAACTCCTTTAATGTTATGGCACAATTTTTCTCATTTAAGGCACTTATGGTAATAGGCTTCATACAAACTACAAGGTGTCATCTGCCTGTACTACAATTTACATAATTAGAGTGATAAAAATCTGCTGAAAGGTTATGCATATTCACGTTCTAATATGAAGTTATTCTTGCATTGTAACAGATCTATCCACCACTTTGTACTAAAATAGTCTTATTTCCCCCCCAATATATTTGTCCACCCACCGTCGTTTCAGTTTCTACTTTATTCTGCAGCCTGAGGATTTTCTGTTAACAGTGGGTACAAGGCAATGTTTATCCCTCAATGAAGCAAATGTAAGTTTAAGCAAAGTATGTTTTTATGTAGCAGTTTTCACAAAACAATTTATATTACAGTAACATATAGTAAATGTTATATTTGATACTAAAAGTGAAAATTACTGTAATACTGTTGTGCAGACTAGTACTTTGAAATAATTTCTTGTATAAGTAATATAAAAGCATTTTTAAAACCTTGCACCTATGGTAATATTAAAGTAATCCCAAATGGAAAAGTCACCAGGGTATTCAGATTACCAAGAAGCACCCTCACAGAAAAGTGCTTAAAAATCATAATTTACAATTAGTTTTAAGAGTAATAAACAGTTTCCTACTTTTTCCACAAGTTAAAAAAAAGTTTTTAACTTACCACAAATACTTGAGAGCAGAGTTGTTAATCCTAATAAAATCACGAGTAAAAATATGGAAATGAAGACCCAATTAAAATAATAACTTATTCAGCCACAAAACTACCCTTGATAGTACTCAGATGGACAAACAGAATAAGCAGTAACAGGTTCAGTAGCTTGGATACTCAAATTTCCCAATTTATTTTTTCATAAACCCAATCAAAGTACTTACATTCACTGGAAAGCACACCGACATTGGCTTCTTTGTAGTGAGTGCAACAACAGCTCTTCGACAATTTTTGCTGCAGACTTCTAGGCAGGCAAGTGTAACAATGAATAGCTGAACAGATGGAGCAACAATGTCTATGCTTTCCCCATCACAGAGTAGCCTTGTTTGACCAATCAGAGCCAACTACCTCACAATCAGTTGCACGGGCAGATGCAAGACAACTCCTCCGCCTCACATCAGGCTTGTAGGTTTCTAAGATAAGCAAGTCGCTGTCACTCGAAAGGTCTGCCCCGGGCAGCCTGTGAATTAACAAGGGGTGTGCTCCAACAATAGTTTGAACAAAAGAGGATAGCAGGCAGCTGCTGCACGAGGGCTCAAGTCATTAGGGAGCAGGCCGCTAGTAAGAAACACCTGGCTTGGTGAGGACTTTACCCGATCCTCTTTGTGTAGGAATACTGGATAAAACACAGTAATACTGAAAAAGTACTGTATAATTTTAAGCAAACTTGTTAAATAAAAAACAGCCAGGAAAAAATTTAGAATGAAGCATTCTCAACTCTTAGGTACACTATCTAGTTAACATTTTTATTTTATTCATTTTATTTGATATTTTGTATTTGGTATTTGTTATTAATCCCCGTGGAAACTGTTTTTTCACATGATCTTATATTCATAAACTTAATTTACTTTTTAAGCTGTACATTAACTACATACTTTCAACCTATAACAGTTAAAACTTTCACCAACAAGAAAAATTAAATTAATAAATGTATTACATAATTCAACAAGTAATGCAAAAATGTGGTTAATTTACTAATTTGCTGTAGACATTTACACTTTTTATGTCTTGAGTCACACCAATGCCTAGAAGTGACAGAGGACATTGAAAAACATTTTAGTATTTCAAGCATAAATAATTTAATGGATGTGTAATGTTAAAAAAAAAAAACAACACATATGCAACAACTAACTCATCGTGTACACTTTCACCTTTGATTAGTTTAATTTAAAAAAACATTAATTTTATTACAAAAGAATGACTTATGTTCTGCATTTTAAAAATAAGACTGTGAAAGGCCACAAACATCCTCCTCTCAACTGGCACAGGAAGCAGACCAGAAACACAAACACTATGATGTTGATTCTCCATTGCATTTGGTGTTTTGCTTTCCATTCCTCGAAGGGCCTCTTTAATTGAATGGATTTCAGCACATTAAGAGCCATAAATGAAGTTTAACATTTCTGGTATTTACACAATTCTACTACCTAATAAAGAAACAAATCCCTCTGTTTCCACATTACGGAAATAGGTTTTACACTTAGTGTGTTGTTCATCAAATCAGAACAGGGAGAAAAGACATTTCCAAGGCATGGAAGCCTTAAATCGACAGCTCCCCGCCTCTTGCTACACAATGGGTAAAAGAATCTGTGTCTACTGAATACAGAAGCTCTAATAGGCCTTCCTGTTCAAATGATCACAAGAGAAATAAAGCTTTCAATCCCAACCCCCTGTTGTAGCAGAGTGGTCCTTTAATCCTATTTATTAGTAGTATCCACTAGTCAGTGTGCTAAAATAACTAATCAAGAACAGCTGAGCTCCTCCACTTTCTAGCTTATACCAGGAAAAATTACATTAATACATTTTTAAATACTGTAAATACAGTAAGAATTTTACAGAAGTTTAGGAAAGATCCAAAAGATCAACCAAACATGAGAGGCTAGTCTTTTTTGAAAAATGTACATTTTATCTTGATAATGTTTACTGAAGAAGACATAAACGGAGATTATCATAGACAACAGAATGTCAAAAAACTTTGTTATGAAAGGATCATACAGGAGACATACATACCTAGTACTTATCAAGTAAAATGTGTAGTCATTTGAAACTTCAGAGGTTATTAATAATAACCAATAAATACAAAACAATAAATACAATTTTACATTTGAATAATTCTCTACAATTCAAAATCACAGTAATAAAATACCTACAAGAAATTAAGCAATTACCAAAATGCTGGATATTACTCATCCTTCTTAAGGGATTTATACGTCTTTCCCAGTTTTATTTGTGAGGTTTTAGTCTACATTTTAAAGCATTATCAGAGGTCAGTATCTGATTTAATGCACAGAGGTCAGCATCTAATTGTATATATGCTGGGCTTCAATCACATACAAACACCCTAAGACACTGCATTCCCCTCAGTTTATGATTTAATCAGTGACTATTTGTTTTATAAAATGCTGTGACACTGCTATGAAGAGATGAACGCCAAATATTAAATCATTAACAGCAACGCAACAAACCAGAACACACTCAGTCATGGCCTTTCATTGCTTTAACACCTGCTCAGTGAGACTCCAGACAAGGCAAACAACAGGTCATCTTAAAAAACCCAGAGGAGACTGGAGTAGCTAATCCTATTTCTGCTTTAACAAACTATAATATATTAAAACTTAGTTACACGAAATGCCAGTTAGGTGAGGTTAAAAAAAACCCTTAAAAGGAACAGTACTCAATATAGTTTTACCTGACCAAAATGAAACTTTACAAGATCAATAAAGTGTACGTTGACTTCACTCTACTAGATATTGGTGAGAAGCAAATAACAGATTAGATGCATCTACATATTATTAAAAAGAAATCCTTTAATTATGTTACTTGTAAAAACACGGCATAAAAGACAAGTGATCACATGTGGAAACACAGCTAAGTGTTAATTTACTTAAATACAATAATGATAGAGGCTAAACATACTATATTCAGGAAGTCTATGAAGAAGTGGGTAGAGTTGCAACCAATCAGGTCTTGGCTTTTTATTTTTTTATTTAACCTTTAAGTTATAGGAACAGGTCCAGAAGGGTAGTGACATGTGGTTGGAAGCAGTACTAATATAAGGATGTCACATCTTTATGGAGAGAATACTTTACAATATCTCCTTTATAAAGCCTCTTTCAAGCGGCTTTGTAACAAATCAGGTATATCAGTAAGTTAATTTGTCAGGGAGGGAGGGAGATTAGTGAGGTGTGGTTCAGAGGGTGTTGGTCAAAGTCTTACTTATTATGTGCATGTTCTTCTTTTCATGCTTACATATATGCTGGGCTCATATCCAAATGTCTGTTAATGGTGTTTTCATTGGATAGCCATGATTCAGCCAGTTCTCTGGAACATTTAGTATTAGCCTTGAATTTTTATTGCACAGAACCCATTTAAATGTGTGTCCGGTTGAACTTGTACAGTGGTGTGAAAAACTATTTGCCCCCTTCCTGATTTCTTATTCTTTTGCATGTTTGTCACACAAAATGTTTCTGATCATCAAACACATTTAACCATTAGTCAAATATAACACAAGTAAACACAAAATGCAGTTTTTAAATGATGGTTTTTATTATTTAGGGAGAAAACAAATCCAAATCTACATGGCCCTGTGTGAAAAAGTAATTGCCCCCTTGTTAAAAAATAACCTAACTGTGGTGTAGCACACCTGAGTTCAATTTCCGTAGCCAACCCCAGGCCTGATTACTGCCACACCTCTTTCAATCAAGAAATCACTTCAATAGGAGCTGCCTGACACAGAGAAGTAGACCAAAAGCACCTCAAAAGCTAGACATCATGCCAAGATCCAAGGAAATTCAGGAACAAATGAGAACAGAAGTAATTGAGATCTATCAGTCTGGTAAAGGTTATAAAGCCATTTCTAAAGCTTTGGGACTCCAGCGAACCACAGTGAGAGCCATTATCCACAAATGGCAAAAACATGGAACAGTGGTGAACCTTCCCAGGATTGGCCGGCCGACCAAAATTACCCCAAGAGCGCAGAGACGACTCATCCAAGAGGTCACAAAAGACCCCAGGACAACGTCTAAAGAACTGCAGGCCTCACTTGCCTCAATTAAGGTTAGTGTTCACGACTCCACCATAAGAAAGAGACTGGGCAAAAACGGCCTGCATGGCAGATTTCCAAGACGCAAACCACTGTTAAGCAAAAAGAACATTGGGGCTCGTCTCAATTTTGCTAAGAAACATCTCAATGATTGCCAAGACTTCTGGGAAAATACCTTATGGACTGATGAGACAAAAGTTGAACTTTTTGGAAGGCAAATGTCCCGTTACATCTGGCGTAAAAGGAACACAGCATTTCAGAAAAAGAACATCATACCAACAGTAAAATATGGTGGTGGTAGTGTGATGGTCTGGGGTTGTTTTGCTGCTTCAGGACCTGGAAGGCTTGCTGTGATAGATGGAACCATGAATTCTATTGTCTACCAAAAAATCCTGAAGGAGAATGTCTGGCCATCTGTTCGTCAACTCAAGCTGAAGCGATCTTGGGTACTGCAACAGGACAATGACCCAAAACACACCAGCAAATCCACCTCTGAATGGTTGAAGAAAAACAGAATGAAGACTTTGGAGTGGCCTAGTCAAAGTCCTGACCTGAATCCAATTGAGATGCTATGGCATGACCTTAAAAAGGCGGTTCATGCTAGAAAACCCTCAAATAAAGCTGAATTACAACAATTCTGCAACGATGAGTGGGCCAAAATTCCTCCAGAGCGCTGTAAAAGACTCATTGCAAGTTATACAAAGCGCTTGATTGCAGTTATTGCTGCTAAGGGTGGCCCAAGCAGTTATTAGGTTCAGGGGGCAATTACTTTTTCACACAGGGCCATGTAGGTTTGGATTTTTTCTCCCTAAATAATAAAACCATCATTTAAAAACTGCATTTTGTGTTTACTTGTGTTATATTTGACTAATGGTTATATGTGTTTGATGATCAGAAACATTTTGCGTGACAAACATGGAAAAGAATAAGAAATCAGGAAGGGGGCAAATAGTTTTTCACACCACTGTATGTGCATAATTTAAAGATCATGGGTCCTTCCTTCTGACATCCTTGTGATATTCCTGTATACAGTACATGTTGCGAGGGTTTCTGATGTTTTTCTCCCACGTATATAGCCGGGCATAAACCACATGGTATATAGTAAACAGTGCTCCTCGTCTCTGCTGGGGATTTCCTGCTTTTAGCATTAAGGAGGACTGTGTGCAGAGTGTTTGTAGGCTTGTGCACTACTTTGATGCCTGATCTGGAAGGGATATGCGCTGTTCCTTCTGATACCCCATGACGATAAGGAAGTGTGTGCCAGGTGGGATGGGGTTTAGGTTAGATTTGAATATTTGCTGGGGTCTCTGGAATCTTCTATGTAAGCATTGTTTGATGAATGTCTATGGTTAGCCGTTTATATGAATAGTTGGAAAAGACAGTGTCTTTCATTCTTTTTAGTCTCCTTGGTATTTTAATGGGTGTGAAGTGTTCCAAAAAGTGTCTTAATACAGCTTGGTTTGTGCGATAATGGGAGATTGCTAGCAAAGTGTAATATTTTGTCCACATAATATTCCTTGCAATAAACACCTATAATCAGGATGGCGTTGTTACCTCTGAACTAGATTGCAGGGAATATGGTGTTGATGTGGTTGTGGAAATCATTTAGCTGGTCACTTTTTAACACTACGAATGTATCATCAATGTAGCGTATCCAAAGTTTAGGTGCGAACTCAGTTAGAGCCACACCTTTGAATCAATACATTACCAGTTCAGCCAAGAGTCCTAATAATGCAAACCTGCTGTTTGTCAGAAAACTCACATTAAATTTTAAAGTAAAATGTTACAAAGTGATATTAGATGTATTATATTTGTGGCCAGCTTCATTCGTGCTGTTATGGAGGGGTTGACCAGATGAATTGGAATCATGGTGTACAGAGACATGGTATCAAATGACATCATGTTCTCATCCTTAGTGATGGATAAATTATTCAGACATTGCAAAGCCTCAGCACTAATAAAAGACTATTCTGAATCATATGTTTAATGTTTGAGCATTTTGATAAAGTCTTTTAGATATGTTATAAGTTGGACCACCTTTTGGCTGGCCAAAGATATACATTTTAGAGAGGTTTTATGGATTTTAGGGAGGCTATATAATTCAGAGCAGTTTTTTTTGTTCAAATCCTGTGGGTGTGTATGCTGACTCTAACAACTGTTGCCACATATTATCTCTTGCCTTATTTTCTGGTATCTGTGTAACAATATTCTGTTTTGCTCTCTGCTTCCATTTGGATAATAAATGTTTACCGAACTACCAATCACCAAAAGAGAAAAAAAAAAACTTCCAGTCCACTTCAATTCTTTCCTGAACTTACCAGCTTTAAACCGATAATTAGATAACTCAGATGAACTTGATGAATTATGAGACACACAAAAACAAATCCCTTAAGCAAAGTAAGCACGCAACACTTAACTGTAGAACGTGATAACTAAAATATATTAAAGAATAAATAAATCAAAGTGTGTGATGCAAAAATCTATAACAATAAAATAGGATGGGAAAACAAACTTTATAAAAAATATGCAATACCATCAAATTCTACTGCATAACAAGGAATCAAAATTAACTTCAAGGCAGGCAACTACTACTAAACTTAATTCTTGATAATGTATTGCTTTATGCAGTTCAATTAGGCTACTTGTTCCTCAGGAACATTACGACAAGGAACGATCCCTGGACAAAGCCCTAATCCATAGCAGAACAATCTCACAACCACACTCACTATCAGGAACATGAATGACTACCCTGTTCATGTTTTCATTCTGTCACATGAGAAATAAAAAAAATTATACATACTTTTAAAATAAAAAAAGCAACAGATAGTTGTTGACTTACAACCTATGTGCTTTACAATCATCTTGATCAAAGTATATCACTTGTAGCAGTTTTGACTACATTCAGTTACATTTGTCTTACAATTACAGGAAAAAGGCAATTAATCTCAACACAAAACTGAAGTTGATTAAGCAGTGTGAGGGTGGAAAGAAAGCAAATACAACAGCGTTCCATTGTAACCAGTGTTCACTGTACAAATTGTACTGCTGCACTCTGGCTTTGAATCAGGTTAACCTACGTTGTGACTCACAATATGCCACTTCATACAAACTGCCATGAAGGAGTAATGTAACCACGTTGAACTCCTTTTTCTGTTAATATTTATTATTAACAGGATGAAATGTTAAAATAGAAAACATACAAGTGCTCAGACTCTGCCAGTACAATTCCACCTCTTTGAGTTAACACAATCAACAATGGGAGAGGCTCAACCTGATGATGTAACATAACACAAAGAAAGGATTTGTAAAGCTGTTAAAGGTTTGGCACCCATATGAGCAACAGTAAATAACGAAACAATATACAATAAAAAAAATTTACAAAAAAAAAAAAGATAGAAAATCTACACAATGTGCTAAGAATAATGATAAAGGCTATAAAAAAAACAATATGACTTAAGGGACTTAATACAGTACTATACTGTACAAGGGGTCATGTTTGAATACGTATTGGTCCGTGTTACATTCAGAACGACTTACGATCCCTGGACAAAGCCCTAATCCATAGCAGGACAAACACACAACCACATTCACTATCAGGAACATGAATGACTGTCCTGTTCGTGTTTTCATTCTGCCACATGAGAAATAAAAAATTATATATACTTTTAAAATAAAAAAAGCAACAGATAGTTGTTGACTTACAACCTATGTGCTTTACAATCATCTTGATCTAAGTATATCACTTTACCACTTTAAATTTCTTTCTAAATCTTTAATTCGGTCAGATAATTTATGCTACAAATATTTGAATATGGTATGATACAGGCTGCATCCAACACTGTCTACTTTGATATTTGCACACTACCTTTTCATCTCATTCTTAACTACATTACATTCTCAAACCTGTTTAATCCAATTCAGAGTTGCAGGAGGCCAGTACCTATTCTGGCAGTACTGGGTAAAGGGCAACAAACACCTTTAGACAGAGACCATTCATTACACAGAGACCATTCATGCACACATTGACACTTGGCTGACACAATCTTTACCCGTTGATAACTGTTTGATAACTGCCATTTGAAAAAAAAAAAAAAATCTACTCTTTGATAACATTTTAAAATGGTTTTACATTGTAAGTGAAGATCACATACATCTTGGTAAGGCAATAAAAACTAATGGGATTAAGGCAACAAACTATTTTTGATAACCTTTCAGCAACTGTTACTTTGTATTTTTAGATGTTTTCTAAGACAAATACACTATTTTATAGATATGCTCATTGCGATATACAGCTTTTTTTTTTCTTTTTTTACTTATTTTATTCTTATTATTAAAAAAAACAAACAAGTGCACTTCAGTGAGCCTACTAAGTTATTAGCTTTGGTACATGGCACTTTCTCTAAAACACACACTTTATAATATCATCCTTTGTTAATCAGAAAACTCTTTCCGCCTTTAAGTGTGTATAAAAAGGGTCCTCATGAGGGTCATACTAATACACCAACAGAGCAGATTCTCATGACTATGATGACAGACAATACATTCTTTTAAACCTAAGCCCCTGTATGACCTTTGGACTGACAGACTTCTGGACAGCCCCCTAAGCCCTCTGGCCAGTCAGTTTCCTAGGTTTCCATTATAGTTTGCCTAGCCACCTGCTACTAATTTCTAGAGTAACAGGATTCCTCTTAATGATAACTTTAGACCACACAATGGCATAGACAAGATGATGAAGCATGTGTTAAACAACAAAGTGGAAAACAAGCACTGTAAAGGGGACAAAACTCAAAACGGAAATGAGCCAAATCAAACTGCGCTGTTAGAATATTATAACCTTTAAAAAAAAAAGCAACATGCTATATACTGTATGTTCAGATGTTTTGACTACAATATTGCAGTACAGTCAGAAATGGAACTAAGATTTTGAAAATTATATGTGGACTTAATCACATACAAGCTACACGAAGAAAATATTAAAAGACAGTTTACTAAGTTGACCTTTGATTCCTTCCTTTAACTTACCTTGTAAATGTCTTGCTTGTGTTAATAGCATAAGACTGTTTTTTGAGACATACATTCAAATTGATGCTTTCATGTGAAGACTTACTGTATCTGTACATAAGGATTGGCAGTGGAAAGTTTGAAAAGCAGGACAGCTTATAAATCATGTGACAAAATTTATTTAAAATATGAGTGACAATACTTAGAGTGTGGCTGTATTGCAAGGAACTAGAGAGACTCGTACAAATCAGTTGCCTTACAGAAGCGAAACGAATGGTGGAATACAGTAGATGCACCCTTGTTAAATGATCATTCTTAATTAGGTGTTTCAAAGATTATCGTACAAATATACAGTATGCTAATATTAGAAAGCTGATCTAACAAACTTTTTCAGTGTCAGACATAGTAGTTGATGTTTACCTAGTGTTTCTAAACCAACACAAAAAAGTAAACAAGGTGTAAATGTTAGTCTCGTAGCGAGTCTTAAATTCAGAAATTGATTACTGTATTACATAAAACAGTGTTTTATAATAGCCAGGCCAAAAAAAATGCATATTGTACACCTGAAAACAGAAATTAATTCTTCCATGAACATAAAAGGATTCTGATTTCAAATTAATCTAGAGAAAAATGATAACTAGAGCTGGGTGATAAAATGATGAACTATCACAAAATAACTTTTCCTCGATAGAAATTCAAGACATAGTTAACACAACGTCAATAGAACCCATTCCATTCATGTTTTGACAGACATAAAAAGCCAATGACAATAGGAATAGCGCTGCACCAAACCAACCACGTGGCTGGAATAGAGCTACAGCCACATAAGGTTAGGTAGACATACACAGCACTGACAGTAGGAGTAGCTGTGCATTCCAGTATGTCAGGAGTGGGAGCAGGATAAAAGAGAAAATGACAGAAAATGTTAGGTTTCCCTTTTTTGGCCAAGATGTCCTTTTCTCCTTTTTTGCAGCGATTCTGCTTTATCAGTACTTAATACAGATCTTTCGACGGGACCGAAAATAATAATTTCTGAGCACAAGTATGCAAGTCTTTTTCACAGAAAGGATTAAAAAGGTACTTGTGCTCTCTTCAGTTTATGTAGAAAGTAGAGGCAGGGTTTGAGCTTTCTTGGCCAGTGATGTGGTGTTATCTGACCAGGGGAGGTCCTCGGAGATGGACGGCCCCAGGAACTTGGTGTTACTTACCCTTTCCACAGCTACACCATCGGTTGTCGGTGGGGGGGTGCTGTGAATGACTTCTCCTGAAAATCGATCACAATCCCTTTGGTCTCACCCACGTTCAGAAAGAGATTGTTGTCTTTACACCACTGGACCAATTGGCTCACCTCGTTTCTATAGTTGACTTCGTCATTATTGGTGATGAGGCCGACCACGGTTGTATCGTCCACAAACTTGACAATGTGATTGGAACTGTAGATTGGTACACAGTTGTGGGTCTGCAGAGTAAAGAGCAACGAGCTGTGCACACACCCTTGTTGGGCCCCCATGCTCAACATGATGGTCTTAGAGGTGTTATTGCTGACTCGCACATTTTGTGGCCTCCCTGTAAGAAAGTCCAATACCCAGTTGCAGAGAGGGGTCTTGAGTCTTAAGTGGCTGAGCTTTTGTATTAGCTGCTGGGGAATGACTGTGTTGAATGCTGAACTAAAATCTAAGAACAACATTCGCACATAGGAGTTCTTTGAGTCCAGGTGGATGAAGGCTGGATGGAGAGCAGCAGAAATAGCATCCTCTATGGACTTGTTTGACCTGTATGCAAACTGAAATGGGTCATGGGAGGGGGGGTGAAGAATGAACTTAATGCTCTGCATAACCAGCCACACAAAACATTTCATGATGGTGGAAGTCAGTGCTACGGGCCGATAGTCATTATAGCTAGATGGAAGGGGCTTCTTAGGGACAGGCATTATGGTTGTGACTTTAAAACATGTAGGAACAACAGCTTGGTCCAAGGAGATGTTAAAGATGTCAGCAAGGACATCCTTGAGCTCCTCAGCACAATCCATTTAAAACATGACCAGGTATGTTGTCTGGTCAGGCTGCCATTCTTTGGTTTGATCCTAGAAAAGGTTCTCTTCACGCTGGCTGATGGCTCATTCTTGATGACTCAGGCACCACCGTGAGTGATGGCTTTTCCAGCAGCTCCGTGTATGACTATCTTCCTACCCTTTTCTCTATTTTTCTCTATTTCACTGATCCCTCCTACCACTTTCTTTTATGTGGACTAGTTCCCTGGACACTTTTTACTACTTGGACATGGATTTTTACACGCCAAGACTCGTCTATTCAGGTAGTCAACTTCTAGTGCTGAGAACAAAGGCTCGTGCCGGTGTGGTTCCCTATTTACCAGACAAGGTAAGAAGGTCGTATAGTGGCAGCAGAGTCGGTGCTAAGCTAAAAGCTAAGAGGCTATCGAGAAAGTGGTGATATAAGCCTTCGGTGCCTTCTATGATCCTGGGAAATGTGAACTCACTGCCAAATAAGATAGACGAACTGGTTGCGCTGGTGAAAAATGTTAGGACCTACAGAGAATGCAGTTTGTTGTGTTTTTGTGAAACGTGGCTAACAACTAACATCCCAGATGCTAACGTGGAGCTACCCAGGTTTAGCACAGTTAGAGAGGACAGAGACGCAAATATCTGTGGAAAGCGGAAAGGAGGAGGACTCACTCTCTATTGGAATACAAGGTGGTGCAACTCTGGACATGTAAACGGCAAAATCTCCACTTGCTGCAGGGACATCGAACTGTTGGCCGTAAGTCTGCATCCCTATTACTTGCCCAGAGAGTTTCGACACGTCATTGTTATTGTTTACATCCCTCCTCGGATGGATGTGTAGATAGCGGGTGACATCATCCATTCCGCCGTTGCTCAACTACAAACACAGCACCCACGAGGCACTTCTGCTAATCGCTGGAGACTTTAACCATGTGACGCTGGACAAAACATTACCTGCCTTCTCCCACTATATGGGTTGTAACACCCGAGGAAATAGAACTATTGACCTACTGTATGCAAACGTTAAAAGACACATACAGCGCCACCCCGCTGCCTGCGCTTGAGAAAGCAGATCGTAACCTGGTTCTGCTTCAGCCTCACTACAAACCAAGAGTGAGGGAACTTCCTACAACCACATGCTCATTCAGGAAGTGGTCCCCTGACTGGGATATCCTGCAGGGATCATATAGTGAGAACATTGAGGAGGTTATTGACTGCACTACTGACTACATCAACTTCTGTATGGACACTGTAGTTCCAGTAAGAACAGTATGCTGCTATGCTAACAACAAGCCATGGATTACAAGTGACACCAAAGGCCTTTTGAACCAGAAGGGGCTTTTAAAGGCGGTGATCAGCATGAGCTCAAGCGCGTGCAGAAGGAACTCTGAGTCCAGCTCAGGGCGGCAAAGGAGCAGTACAAGAGAAAGCTGGAGAAGAAGTTGCAGAATAACAGCATGAAGGAAGTGTGGGATGGGATGAAGATCATCACTGGCTGCAGCTCAAAGTGGGGTGCCAACATCGAGAGAGACATGGAGAGAGCAAACCAGATGAACAACTTCTTTAATAGGTTTGACCACCCTAACCCACTCTCACCTCGGAGTACTGCACCCTCCACCCATCCTTCTGCTGATACCAGCATAGGAGAGACATCCCCACACACAATTACAGCAGCACAGGTAAGCAGAGAGCTGAGAACACTTTGTGCCAGCAAAGCAGTGGGTCCAGATGGAGTATCGCCACGACTGCTGAAGGCCTGTACATTAGAGCTGGGGAGTTCTCTACAGCACATCTTCAACCTGAGCCTGGAACGGGGAGAGTCTCGAGGCTTTGGAAAACATCTTGCATCACCCCAGTCCCAGCGGTATCACGTCCTAGCCTGTCGCTCTGATGTCACATGTGATGAAGACCATGGAGTAGCTGCTGCTTCAACACCTGAGGCCACAGGTCCACCATGCCCTCAACCCTCTGCAGTTCGCATACCAGGAGAAGGTGGGAGTGGAGGATGCCATCATCTATATACTATACCGATCCCTCTCCCACTTGGACAGAGGCAGTGGCGCCGTAAGAATTATGTTTTTGGACTTTAGTGCCTTCAACACCATCCAACCTCTGCTCCTTAAGGACAAGCTGACAGAGATGGGAGTAAATTCATACCTGGCGGCATGGATCGTGGACTATCTTACAGACAGACCTCAGTATGTGCATCTAGGGAACTGCAGGTCTGACATTGTGGCCAGCAACTCAAGAGCGCCGCAGGGGACTGTACTTTCTCCGGTCCTGTTCAGCCTATACATATCGGACTTCCAATACAACTTGGAGTCCTGCCACATGCAAAAGTTCGCTGATGACACTGCTTTCGGCTTCAGGGATTCTAGTGTTAATACCTGCTTTATTTATTTGGAACTGACCAATGAATTTATTTTGTGTTCTCATGTAAAACTTGAAAGCTTTTGACTAGTCAGAATTGAGACTTTTTTATATTGTATTACTTATTTTATTTATTTTGAATTGACCAAAGAATTTAGTTTTTGTTTGTGTTCTCCTGTAACACTTGAAGCTTTTGACTGGTCAGAATTAAGATTTTGGTTTATTATATACAATAATTTTATTTATTTGAAACATAGTTGTACAATGTTATACAGTACATTTGTAATGTTCAAATTCTGACAGAAAAAAATATTTAAACTTAAATTAACCTTATATCTTCACATCTCACTTAAGAGTAAAAAGGAACCTTTAAGCTTGACAGAAATAGTGATTTGATTTATATTGCGATATATATTGATAGACTGATATGAAAAAAAATATTGCAGTAAGATTTTTTCCCCCATATGGCCCAGCCATAGTGATAACATCTCTGTACATGTCATTCTGTAATGAAAAGTAATACTGTAGAACCCCATCTTACGCAAATGTCTCATTGCAAAGCATCCCTGATGTACAAGAGTATATGAGACACCCCATACGGTAGCGAGTGAGACAGATCAACATTATGACAGGCCCCTCTTACATAACACGTGGGAAAAGATTGTCACTCTGTTCAACTAAGATCTATTTTTTAACACTCTGCTTCTTTATTTTTATTGTCTACTTAACAGTTTACATAAAAGTAAATTACAGAAGTTGAGATTCTACCATTTAGTGAAAAATAACCAACAGTAAGTAATGTGTAGAGTGGAAAACAGAGCTAGTCACTGAAACAATGTAAATTGTCACAGGATGTTGATATGTTGTGGTCAATATATTATCTGTACCCTTGCAATTTTAAATATATCAGGTACAATATCTTCAGAAAAAATGAAAATATATTATCATCAGAATATTTTAATAGGATGTCTAAAGTTATGCAACAAAAACCCTCTTAAACTTGAATGAAGTTTTTTTTAATTTTGTTTGATTCGTAGAAGAAAATGAAAAGACCCAATAAAGGCTCCTTCCCTAATACTTGGTTGCACAACCTTTCACAGTGAGGACAGCCAAACATTACTGTAGCCAATGATAAGCTTTTATTGTAGGTAGTTTCCTTTCTTAACCATGCTGTTGGATGTGTATTTTGGACCACTGTTCTGCCGAAGAACCCATGGTTTTTGTCCCATAACTAGTTATAAAGCACCAAAGGCAACAAAGTAGATCTACAATCATTGAGGGACCTCCACCATATTTAATTGTAAGTAGGGTGTACTTTTATTTATAAAATGTGATGTAAAAGCCTATTCATGGTCTGCACTGCCAAGGAACTCTACCTTGGTTTCAATTAGTCCACAAAATATGCTCTAGTTTGGTTTAATCCATCCACAGAATATACTTCCAGAAAGATTTTGGTTTCAACAGTGGGATCTTCTTTGGTCCTTCTTGATTCAGCATGCACCTTTGATACTGTACAAGTTTATCCCATGACTACAGATCACTCCAGGTCAGCTTTAACAGCTTTTCCAGGATGTTTTTTACATGACATTTTTTACTTAGCTCACACCAACATTAGACGTCTCCTTAATCAATTTTCCTATTCCCACCATATCCTGCGAGGTTTTTCGAGAGTTCAGTGAGCTTCTTAGCCTTATTGCAAACAGTAAAAAGAGGAATGCCAAGGTCCCTAAAGATGACCTTGTACCATTTTGCATTTTAATGCCTGGTGAAAACAGTTACTCTGATGGTCTAAAACAGCTTTCTTGTCTCAGACAATATCAGTAAGGAACAGGGAAGGAAAGTAACCATTTTAATACATTAAAGCCATCATTAATTTGGTTAATTTATGTCATGCAAGTATTGGCAATTTACTGCAGGTACATTTAATTTCATTGAAATTGTAACCTACTTCTTCATATAAAACAGATTTGAACAATTCAAAAGGGTTCCAAGAATAAAAAAAAGTGTTTATGCACTTTCCATTAATTTCCTTATTTAATTTTTACAGTTTGATCCTGTGTTGCACTGTAACAAACAAACACATACCTAAGATGCATAGACACCAATAATATTGACCACAACTCTACACTCAATGCCATAAAAAGGAATTGGCCACCTTCCAAATTCTTTTCATTACTTCAAATTAGTAGGCCTTAAATTTCATGTGATGGAGGGGAAATTGTCCCAAATGTAAAAACAAATGAACGGTTTCAGCATCATCAGGACAGCATAAGAATATAGAGACAGTAACTGATTATAGTGTGGTCCAGATCTAATTGTGGAATTTTCATTATGCGATAATTTATTAAGTTTATTACATAGAAAATCACCTGAAAAATACCGGACCATCGAGAAGTGTGCGAACTGACGACATGAAGGATCGTCTTTGCGCTGAACTGGAATTGTCCCTGCATAAATCAAAGTCATCCAGACGATCTGGATCTGCATAATTAGATCTGTACCACCCAGTAGTAACACTTATGAAGAATTTAATCAATAAGTCAAATTAACTCAAATTTCAAATGTTACAAGTACCGGATGCCTTAATTTGTGAAATCAAATTTAATCCTGTGCACAAATCCAGAATGGGCTATTAAACGAATAGTAATTTCTCCCATCTGGACACAGCATCTTATTCACTTCTGTACTGTTAAAATATACCGTGGCGTGCAAAAGTATTCAGTCCCCTTGAAAGTCATAACTTTCTGCATGACAAAAGATTTGTACACAAATTTATCCATTCAGTATTTTTATTGTGAACTTTAACGTTGTAACAATACATTTCCTAAGTAAAATATTCCTAAATCACAGGATATTAGGGTCTAAGCCAGGTTTTTTCAGAATTGGAGTAATTGAAGCTGTTTTAAGTGAGAGGGAGACCGTGCCTGTAGTAAGGGAAGAGTTAACTATAGTAGTTATCATGGGGGAAATATGTGACAGACAGGACTTAAAGCTTGTAGCCATTGGATCTAATTGGCATGTGGAAGAATTAGATTTTGGTATAAGCTCCGAGATATAATTTTCAGCTGGTAAACTGAAATCTGAGAATAAGGTGGTTGGTAAGGGAAATTGGGTGATAGTGGAAAATATGTAATTTCCTGCAGAGACAGAGGAAGCATGTTGCTGGTGGATTTTTTATTTTTTTATTTTTGAGCTATAGAAATCCAAAAACATACAGAAGTATTTAACAGAGACATTTTCTGGTGGTGTAATTAGCCTATTGATTGTAGAAAAAAAAGAGCTCTAGTATTTTTCCCTCATGTATTGATAATGTTAGAATAGTATACAGTTTTGGCAGCAGAGAGAGTATTTTTGTATTTATGATCTGGATACATTTCCTTATGTACAACAAGACCCGTCTTTTTAGCTAGACGCTCCAACTGTCAGGTTTTTAAGGGAGCCAGTTTATTAAAGGCAGAAGACAAAGCAGCATTGCAATAGTCTACTAATTCTGATAGTGTAGTAGCAGAAAGAGAAACAGGCTATAATTGCGATAAATTTATAAGGCTGGGTTTACATGCTTAACATTGCGAAATGAAATCACACGCTGAATCTTTATTTTATTGGGAGGTAAGCTAACATCAAATGTAATCATTTCGTGATCTGGGATGGGTATTTCAGAAGGAATAAGATTGTGACGTATGATACCAGAGAAACAAACTAAGTCTAAAATATGACCCTTATTATGAATTGAAAAGTTGATCAGTGCATCAGTTGACGTGTCAAAGTGTATGTTAAAATCACCCATAAGGATGAGATTAGGAGACACTGCATACAAAGTTGTTAAAACAGTAAAACTTTTTGCAATAAAAACACTTGATAGTTTAGGAGGTCTATATAAAACAACAATTATAGTAGGTAAAAGTCCTCAGAGTTTTCCAGCTAACAGTTCAAAGGATGGATATGCTGGAAGAGGTATCGGTGATAATTTTAGGTCTTTGTGGTGAATTTAGAGATTTAGAGATGCACACAAACCTCAGAGGGAGCACTTGATGAGTGAAAATCAAATGTGTGTTAACAGTTTTTAATCCAATGCAAGGCGAAGGAAGATCCGATGCAAAAGGTAAAAAACAAGTAAAAAATAGAAAAATACAAAAACAGAGCACCAGCGAGCAGCAGCAGACAGAAGTGCCAGTTGAAGTTCCTCTGATCCCTGACTTCACAAAGCACCCTAAAAAATAATAAACTGTAGGCTTGTGTTGACTGAGGAAAAGTCAGTGGTCAACACTCCATAATCAAAATCAGTTTGTTTACATGCACAGAGATAATCAGCACAGAAATTTGCAAAATTTAGAGACTGAAGGGGTGACTTTTACAAAACATCCCAATAAATTTAACAATTGAATAATCTGTAGTTCCATCATTCAGATACTATTTTCTACTTTCTTGTTTTTGAAGCAAACACAATTCTTCATAGAAATCCAGTCGTGCCTCTATCTGTTTGTGCATGTGTTTCCTGCATATTTAAAGGCACGCGAATCAGCTAGCTACACGAGACAGAAATGTCAAAGCGAGTGGTATTAGATACCCAAACTATGTCGAAAATACTATGAAACACAAGCTTAATTGAAAAATTGAGGGCACAAAAAAACCCCGGCGACTTTTATGAATCTGGACAACTTTTCTGCAAGTTTTACCAGCATACCGTGGAATGAAAAGATACTTGCAATGATCACGTCAAATCTAAAACCCATCTCAAAAACAAGGAGAAATTAAGATCAAAAAGATCAATAGAGGAAACAACAAAATCGTCAGATGCAAGACGCCAATTTGTGTCCATGTGAGTCAGACATACCGCTCGAAAAAATAATGAAGACGCGTCTTTTCTTTATTAAGCATTGTAAACAAGGAGGCGCGCTGCCAGAAAATGAGAGCAGTCTTCGTCAAACTCATTTGCCCCGTGCCTTTGAAGAACATATGGACGTCATTCTTCGAAAGATTCGTGGCAAGAAAATATATGTTGTAGTTGATGAAACCACTAATAGCCGAGAGCACATAGTTCTCGTCATAGTGATAGGTGAGTAAACATCTGGCTGTATGGTAATTCTTTTATGCAGGCAGTTCTGATTCTACGTGATGTATTTACTGTGAATCATTTAACCGATTATACAGGTATTTAACCGGTAGAAAAATGTTATTAGTGAACGGCAATGTTAACCGTTGTTAATGGGTTCCCTTTTAAAAATTAAGATGTTTTGGGATTTAATAAATGTTTTGCCTCGCGGTGACAAGGCACACAAGGTCCACATTTGCAGGCTTTTCATCAGATGCAACGAAGCCTTAAAAGATGGTCACTCTTTCTTTTTTCTAAAAGTGAAGTTAACCTACATCTCAGAAGGATGCATCAAACTAGTAACAGCTCTTACAATTCTGGAGGGAACTCACTGTCCTACTGCAGTTTTAACATACAGCATCGTGGAGGATCTGGGCTCCTACCTGATGAATGGAACTGCAAAATAAGGTTCAGTTGTGCGATGTGCCATTTCATTAAAAGGATTGTAAAGTGCCATTTTATTATTGTTTGTTTTGTTGTAGCCATTACTAATTTCTTACAGTAAAAAAAATCCAATATCAAGAAAAAAATAAACTGTGAAAACCAAAAATCAAAAAAAAAAACGTAATTTGTTAAAAAAATAAAACTGATTCCATAGGGCCCTATTAAGTACTGCTGGAACAACAACAACGGTATTTTTACTTCAATAAGATATGCATTAGGTTACTCATTACATTAAAATCTAATCAGACTACTTTACACACATTGCTTTTGAAGTGTTACTACTGCTCTCAAAATTGCATTGCAGATCTTAACACTGTATATTTAGTTCATAAACATATAATTAGCAATTTCTTAACTATTGAGACAGGTTATTTCAATCAGGAGCAGTGCTAATGCAATCACCAGAACATTTGCCTCTAGAAATATGTATTTTGTGGACATTTCCACCCATGCCTGCTAAAAGCAAAGCAAATACATGGTCAGACTGACAGAATGAAACAGACATGCACAGACTACATAATCCTTAAAAGTAACCTGGATATGGGTTTACATGGCTACACAATTAGATTATTTGCACAGAAATCTACCTGTGTTAATCAGGTTTCTTATAGGCCAATAGTCCAGTTTCTCTAATCAGAATAAAACTTTCTAGGACCAAAAAAAAAATCACGTATCTGTGAATAATCAGATTATTGAGAAACCATTGCTGACCAAGAACCACCACAAATGTTTATCCCTTACTTGACAGGATGCATCAGAGTGAACCACAAGTAAAAATCTACACAGTAACAACAATGATGCGGCAAGACCACATCTGAATGGTTGAAATGAAGCAAAACGAAAGACTTGGACTGACAGTCCAGATTTAAGCCCAAAAGAGATTCTGCAGTAGTGTTTTTGGTGCAGAGTTCTGGTCGAGCCACATACATTTTATAATGCAGTCCTACCACTGCACTGAACCACATTCAAACAAGTGGTAAAAAACAAGTAATGAAGGATGGAAGGGTGACTATTTCTACATTACCAGTGAATTACAACTCCAGCACCACTAAGTATAAAATTTTAGTCAAATATCCACATCAGAATTTAGTCAATGTTGATCTATCATCATATCTGTAAACACGAATGGTACAATTACCAAAGCCCCCATTAAACGCTGTCTCAACATCAGATACTCAAGACTGAGTATCAGGGACTATCTACACAGTAAATAGCTTAATTTCAATACAGTCAGTCAGCCTATGAAATCAATCCATGATAACAATAAAATAAAAATTAAGTTTATCTAAAGTTAATATCAACTTATCTGTACTTCTTTTAATAATGATTAGCAAGATAGGCATGTCATTAGTAAGACATGCACACTTCACATGACCCCCCAAAACACCAATATGCAGATGCCTGGTTTGTCCAGACTGGCATCATACCATTATGTTAACCTCTTAGAGCAAAATACAGCGACATGTTATTGATGTTATTGATTTAAACATTAAATAAATTAAAAGCTTTGCAACCTAAGACTGCACAGAAAAATGTTTGTTATGAACTAAATTGAAACGGTAACACCTGAAATTTAGAATCTAACACCTTTGAGGTGAAAAGGCAGCCTCCAATAATATGGAAAGAACAGGCAAACTACACACACTACATGACCTGAACACGAGGCTCTGGAGCTAATCAGAAGCAATACTAACTACTTTTTAAGCCAGGTTTTTGCTGGACAGTGCATGGCTGGCAAACCATTGAAACAATGATTTTCCACAAACCCATTCTTTCAGTACCATACTGTATTTCTTTGAAACAAGGGCATAATACCCAAGTCATTTTTTTGGGAAAGTATTCTCATTTGCGGACTTCTTATCCACAAAGTAGAAGCAACACGTAAGATTGTTTGGGTGTTTTTTTTTTTGTTTTTTTTTAATAATTTAGCATCATCCACCAGTATAGAAAAGGGCTGCTGTCTGTGGTGGTGAATGAAAATCAAAAGATGTATTTTCACTTCCATTCCAATCTACATAACATCTTATTCCTAAAGCATTCCCTTGCTAGTAATCTGGTGGCGCTCATAATAAATGGCAAACCCAAAGTTAAAATGAATGTTGCAATTAAACACACACTTGGGTAAGTCTACCTGTACAACACTACATGCCAATAGGTTACAGGCACACTGGTCCTAGTAGCCAGAAACAGGCTTACCGGACCAGACACCAAGACAGTTTCACATAATACAAAAAGTGTATGTATGTATTTTTATAGATAGGAAATGACACTGATGAAAACTACAACACAGCTATGGAAGCCATGCATAGAACTTTCAAGCACGGCTACTAGGGGTGTGTAATACTGGCAAAAAAATGTATATCTCAATATTTTCTGGGACTTTGGCAATAACGATAATTAGACGTTATAGTATTTTGCATCCTTTAAAACATGTTATTAGGTCTTATTGATCTACCTTGGTTTTGATAATAGGAGATTACTGTAATTGTAACTTACTAATGAGATTAGTGGAAATAACAGTTAAGGAAAATCAGTTTTAAATAAATAAAACCTAAGTAAAATAACACAAAAACATTAAAATCACCAGTCAAAGTATTACGGAGATCAAACTGTGCAAGTATGAGTAAAACATTTCAAAGTAGCCTACAGGATTTACACCAAAACTTGTGCTAAGACCAACAAAACTACTATAATTAGAGTATTTTAAACAGACACCTTTAATGAATGGAAAAAAAAAGGATATGAATCCAAAGGGAATAAATACTAGTCATAATTGCAATACAAGGCATGAGCATTACAGTGTGGATAAACAAACTGCTCTGCTGTAAGGTTAATTGTGCAGCACACAAGCAAGAACAAAAATCTAGCATACTGTACTATTGTGAAAAAAATCCAAACTTCTGTCAAAACACTGGACAATAATAAAACTATAGCATTTATAAACAAGTTCTGTCATATACTGCACAAAAATACAAATCAACCCAACCTATAACATTTTTGAACAAATTACTAATTTCAAGTTCTGTCCAATAATGCACTAAGGTATCAGAAAAAATAAGAATTGTAAACTTTTACTGAGGAAACTTCAAGTTGTGTGTCAGAAGCACTGGTCTGTCCACAGCATCTGGCTGCAGGGCAGCAGAGTTACATGTTACAATATTTCCTCTGGTGTTGAAAGCTCTTTCAGAAGGATGCTTGAGGCAGGGATACACAGCTACTTTTTTTGCAAGACTCCCCAATTTAGGGAAAATGTACTTCTTGTGTTTCCCACCACTCAAGAGGATTTGCATCACTGTCCACCACAGGTAACTTCAAATAGCTCTTGACCTCTTTTTTAATGACTGTACACAGAGACTCACCTTCACTGAATTCGATTCCTCTGTGTGTGTGTGTTTTTTTTAAAATGCTGCTAAGACATTTTTTCTGTTTTGCTCCCTCTCGTGTCATCATAGTGGGATGAGGAGGAAGGCATTTTAAATATTGAAAGAAATGTGCTTTGGAATCAAGGACAACCCATCCCCTCAAACCCCCACAAAAACAACCAAGGTGGCTTGCGAATTAAAAATACACCTGATGGGCATATGCTTCTTACAGAAATAAAATAATCTGTTTGAATGAATTATAATTTGTTTGAACTGATTTTTGGCCCAACACCATGGGGCTGCACACTGGATCATCTTTTAAGAAACATTTTTTAAGCAACATCAGTCTTTCCAAAACCAGACTACATCCACACAAGTGAGGATGATCCACATCTTGCAATTAAATCTTAACAATGTAACCTGCAATGCTGTTTACCCCAGCACAGTTTGCTCTCACTCAGTTTTATGTAGTTACACTTAGTCACGCATACACAGTAGTCTGCAGTAGTCTATCCTGTTAGGTTACGTGAGACAATGAATGTGTGGACTCTCAAGACGTGTTTTTGATCGTTTTCCTCAAAGTGAGTGACATAGTCAATTTCAGCTCGGACTGTGTTAAAACAGCAATTAAGATATTATTGTAGACAATACATATTGCACATTGCTAATGCCTACTGCAAGCTCATTGCCAATGTGCTTCAGGAATATGTGAAGCATTGCTAAACTGCATGCTAGTTGGCCATGTACCCAGCTATAATAACCCTCAAAGAAGTCTTGCCCTTCATCATATCAGAATAAAATTCTGTTAATAATTATATATATATATATATATATTTTTTAATATTGACAAGGCATTATTGACAAGGCATGAGTTTAATCTTGATGGAGGAAGAAAGGGTGAAGCATCTGCACAGATACATGGGAAACAAAAAAAAGACATTCCAGCTGAACCTGGAACTATGTCTTCAGTCCCATACTGCCACTTTAGGGCACAGTCAATGTTTGCCCCAGGATAGAATCTCTTAGGACTCCAATGCATTTTGGTGAGAGTGGCGAAGATCCTAAACATTTCTGTGATTTTACAGGAGTCATGGTGTAGGAAACTGCACAATTCGCTCATCACTACTCATTACTTATTTTGCAAACAGCAACACCTTGTGAGCATCTGGTTGGACCATCCTTAATACAAGAATGCCGCTCAGATTTTGTGGTAGGGCTTAGAACAAGACGTTCTTAGACACCTACCAGAGTTTGAGTTAGCGCAGTTCAGCAAGGAAGAGTGAGAAAGACTGATACTGAATTATAGGGTTTGGCTGCAATCATTACAGCCAAAAGTTTAACTGTCGGTAAGATAGGGGGTATTTTTTTTTCCCCACACATTGCCAGTGTTAGATGAATTTGTTCATTCACTAACAAAGTATAATTTGTTCACTCAGATGCCCTTTATTTACTATTAGATCTTGACTGAATATGTGAAACATGAAGTGTCAAAATTTCCACTAACAAAGAAAATCAAAAAAGTTTTTTTTCTGGAAAATAAGGGAGTTTGGTTTGGGTACAGAACAATTAATTTGCCAATTTTAAAGCAGACTTTAAAGTAGACTAATAGAACACTGTTCCGCCAGTAGGTTGACCCCTTCCAAAAAGAAGGCTGTTGTCAACACACATGAATCTTTGCGATTGTGATTACAGCAAAAGATATGGTTAATTTTTACTTCTATGATATACTTACTAAGCAGTCAGCCCAGCTACTGTAGAAGGAAAATTTTTATATTAACATAGATAATAACAAATTAACATATAGAGCCACAAAAAGTAATTAAAAGCTTCTAAAATATTAAGATTAAGCATAAATTAGAATGTTAAGCAAATAAGATAGGTCTAGCAAATAGTTAACTAAAAAAACAGTTAAATTGCATTATTTTTTAGGCTTACAGTAAAATTTCCAGAGTAAGAAAAGAACAGCAAATTGATACACCGAGGCCAGTTTTGGACAGGATAAGAGTTTGAGAATACCTGTGATTCAAGGCTAGGAAGCGATAACACAGAGAAGATGCCTCTGAAAGGCTGGTATCAAAAAGCAGCTGGGCCGATGAATCAGCAGAAAGGCAACAAAAGACTTTTGCTGTAAGCAGGGTCACGCTGACATAATGCATGAAGAGAAAATCAGTAAATTCAGGCATTAGCAAAAATACTAGAAGAATATGTTAGCAATTAACTTTAGTGTAGAAATTAAGACAAATCAAGCATGCCAAGCAATGATTAAATGAAAGCACATACTATACTTCTTTTTTTATTAAAAGCTTAAGCTTCAGGTCACTATTATAAAAAGTTTGAAAGGCTTAAGAGAGTAAATGATGAGAGGAAACCTATATATGGAATTGAGGCTTTGACCAGTTAGAGAAGATGGGAACAGCATAGAAAAAACAAATTCCACGATGGGGCCAGTGATAGGAAAAGTAAGGAGATAATAAGGGTTCCCATGGAAACTCAAGGTTCGGCCAGAAAGGAGTAGAAGGGAGTCAGAGAAGATGGGCAAGAGAGCTCATTCGAGAGAGGTCAGAAAAGATCGGAAATTACATAAGCACAGCCCAAAGATGGTAAGAGGAAGCCATCCACCCAGTCTTAGACCAATCAAAATAAGCCGAACAGACACCAAGAGGAATAATGGACAGTAAAACTAGGTGCAGAATGAGTTAATTGAAGGAGGTAAAAATGATAAGAAATTGTTATAAAAACTTCAATTGCTGTAATGTTCAACGCTCAGCTCAATTTGGCCATATTGGGTTGAGTCCTTGTTATTTTTGTGTTGATTTATTGCAATAAAGCCTTGATGATGAATTATTCGCCACAACACTACGTGTAGGGGGGTCCTAACGGTCAAAATAAGCCCGGGACCGCGTCAATCAGTTGTGAAATGTCATCACAGCAAGCGAGTTCGTCAACCTCTGCTGAGGCCGTTTGCTCCACCTACCGCCGATGCGAGATTCGTTCGGTCATCAAGTTCCTTACTTTGCGTTGCAAATCCGCGGCCGAGATCCATCGTCAGCTTGTGGAAACTTATGGACCTGAGGTGATGTCACGTCAGCATGTTTACAAGTGGGTTAGGTCGTTTAAAGAAGGTCATAATGACACTCATGACGAAGAAAGGAGTGGGAGGCAGTCTCTCGTTTCAGAAGAGCTTCGGCAGCAAGTTTATGAAAAAATTCACAGTGATCGTTGTGTGACGATTGACACCCTTCATGAAATGTTCCCACACATCTCACGAAGTCTCATGGGTGAAACTGTCTCAGAAAAACTTGATTACAGGAAGCCGAGTGCAAGACGGGTGCCAAAAAGGTTGACTCCAGAACATCGCCAAAATCGCGTTTTGGCTGCATGTGAATTTCGTCAGCGTTATGAAATCGAGGGTGAGGCGTTCCTTGACTCTATTGTGACTGGAGATGAAACTTGGGTATGTCACTATACTCCGGAGTCCAAAAGGCAGTCCCAACAATGGCGCCATACCCATTCCCCATCAGCCAAAAAATTCAAAGTTCAGTTTTCAGAGCGGAAGATTATGGCATCTGTCTTTTGGGACAGAAAAGGGGTTTTGTTGGTGGATTTCATGGCCAAAGGGACCACCATCAATGCTGAAACATATTGTGAGACCCTAAAAAAATTGAAAAAAAAGATTAAAGACAAAAGGAGGGAATGCTGACTGTGGTGTGTCCCTCCTTCACGACAACGCCAGACCCCATACCGCTTCGTGTGACTCAGGACCTGCTTGTGTCCTTTGGATGGGATATTGTTACCCACCCACCCTATTCCCCGGACCTTTTTTCACCAAACTGAAAGAATTCTTGGGTGGGAAACGTTTTTTCAACGATGAGGAGGTGAAGGAGACAGTGGAGAAATGGCTTTCGGAGGTGGAGCGGAGTGTATTCGACGAGGGTATAAAAAAGCTGGTGCCCAGGCTGAAGAAGTGCATGAAGTTGGCGATTATGTTGAGAAATAAACACATATTTTGGAACATACCCTGTAAATTTGGTTGAAATATATTCATTTTTCGATTTTTAACAGCTGTTGTAACCTTTTTTTCTGGATATCCCTTGTATAAGCACACACATATATATAATTCTACTGCTCAAAAAATTTAAAGGAACACTTTTTTAATCAGACTCTAGCATTAAGCCAATAAAACTTCTGGGATATAAACTTCAGGCAGGGACGACCAGGGACACGATTTATCTGGAAAATTTAATATACAGTACATACTTTATTTCACTTTCATGATGAAATGCATTGAAGTATAAATCTATGAATTCTAAATGTACAGAGAGCCAGAATATTGTAAATTTAATGTGTTCTGTGTGGCAACTGCTGCTTGCCGCTGCTGTCAGAAGGAAACCCCAGAAGCACATAGCGATTAACAACTGGGTCGGTTTTAAGATGACATTTAAAAATGGTCTACTTTAATGTTAAAATTATACATATACATACATACTGTATATAGCAAAATCCCCACACTTCGCAGCGACGAAGTACTGCTTTTAAATTTTTATTAAGAATTTATTAAGAAATGTAAAGATGTTAGTTTTGCTAAATTTAAGTCCTTTGAGTATCTCGCCGTTGTTAT
This sequence comes from Polypterus senegalus, assembly GCF_016835505.1. Taxonomy (NCBI): domain Eukaryota; kingdom Metazoa; phylum Chordata; class Cladistia; order Polypteriformes; family Polypteridae; genus Polypterus; species Polypterus senegalus. The sequence goes on from NC_053155.1 coordinate 72,518,699, forward strand.
TCATGGAGATTCTCACGTTCTAGTATTATCCGTGTATAGACCTCCTAAATATAACGCGTCTTTCTTTGAGGAATTCTCTGACTTAATGTCAATTTTAATTACAAACTATGACACACTCTTAATAGTCGGTGACTTTAACTTTCATATCGACAATCAGTGTGACCAAAAAGTAAAAGAATTCATGAACCTCCTGGACTCTTTTGATTTGAGACAGCTCGTTAATCAGCCTACACATAAAGCAAATCATACGTTAGACGTAGTGATTACTAAAGGACTAAAAGTTGATATAAAGCAGGTCATTGATATCGGTCTATCAGACCATTTCCTTCTACTATTTAATATAGAAATAATGATAGAAAACATTCATGAGAAGCATATTGTTAAAAAACGCTTCTTTGACTCATCAGCAGCTTTAAAACTTACAAACATTCTAAGCAATCAGTCCGTTTATAGTGCCAACTATAATAGCAAGGATAATGTAAATAGTAAAGTGGAAAACTTTAATTCTAAAGTAAGAGCTGCTGTTGACATAGTTGCACCTGAAAAGACAGTTAAAAAATCTTCTAGTATTGTTATTCCATGGAAGACCCAAAGAGTGTCTGATTTAAAAAGAACATGTCGTAGAGCTGAGCGTAAATGGAGGAAAACTAAACTAACTATCCATTATGAGATATTGAAGGTTAAAATAACAGAATACAATAACACAGTCCGTCTTGAGAGGTGCTGCTATTTCTCTAAGATTATAAATAACAATGCTAGTAATCCCAGAGTCTTATTTTCTACAATTGATCGTCTGTTAAACCCAGGTAACACAAAGGAATGCCCCAGAATACTTCCAGTGAAACCTGTGAGAACATTGCTGTATTTTTCAATCAAAAAATTAATGATATTAGAGATAACATAGTATATCTCCCCAACACTGCAGAACCTCCAAAGCCCGGTACTCCATTATAAACAAATGAAACTCTTTCACCAGGATAGATTTACGTGAATTACATAGTATAATCTGTCAACTGAAACCCTCCACCTCGTCCTTGACCCAATACCAACAAGGTTTTTCAAAGAAGTATCAGGGTGCTAATTGACAATATTCTTGACATAGTAAATTCGTCATTAGATACGGGGTCTTCCCAAACTGTCTTAAGACTGCTGTAGTTAAAACCCTACTCAAGAAAAATAATCTTGACCCCTCTGCTTTGAAAATTTTAGACCCATCTCTAACCTGCCCTTCTTAAGTAAAATTCTAGAGAAGGCAGTCATTATGCAGTTAAATGACCACCTCAATAAACATGCTATTCTTGATAAATTTCAGTCAGGTTTCAGAACAAATCACAGCACAGAAACTGCACTCGTTAAAGTAGTAAATGCAGACAGAGGCCATTTATCTGTTCTCATCCTCTTAGATCTGAGTGCTGCATTTGACACCATTGATCACAATATTCTTAGAAATCGCCTTAGTCAATGGGTGGGCCTCTCTGGCAGTGTCTTAAATTGGTTTGAATCCTACCTGGCAGGGAGAAAATTCTTTGTGAGTTGTGGTAATCACATCTCAAAGACACATGATATTCTATATGGTGTTCCACAAGGCTCTATCCTGGGTCGCTGCTCTTCTCAATCTATATGCTTCCGTTAGGTCAGATTATCTCAGGTTACAACGTGAGCTACCACAGCTATGCTGATGACACACAGCTGTACTTATCAATAGCACCTGATGACACCGACTCTCTCGATTCACTAACACAATGTCTTACTGGTATTTCTGAATGGATGAATAGTAATTTTCTCAAACTAAATAAAACTGAAATTTTAGTAATTGGCAAAAATGGATTCAATGAGGTTATCAGAAATAACCTTGATGCATTAGGATTAAAAGTTAAGACGGAAGTAAAAAACTTAGGGGTAACTGTTGACTGTAATCTGAATTTTAAATCGCATATTCATCAGACCACTAGGACAGCATTTTTCACTTAAGAAACATAGCAAAAGTTAGACCTCTTATATCATTGAAAGATGCTGAGAAATTAATTCACACTTTTGTTTTCAGTAGACTAGATTACTGTAACGCACTCCTCTCAGGACTACCCAAAAAAGACATAAATCATTTGCAACGAGTGCAGAATGCAGCTGCTAGAATCCTAACTAGGAAAAGAAAATCCGAACACATTTCTCCAGTTTTGATGTCACTACACTGGTTACCTGTGTCATTCAGGATTGACTTTAAAATTTTGCTTATGGTTTATAAAGCCTTAAATAATCGCTCCATCTTATATATCGGAATGTCTGACACCCTATATTCCAAATCGTAACCTTAGATCCTCAAATGAGTGTCTCCTTAGAATTCCAAAAGCTAAACTTAAAAGAAGTGGTGAGGCGGCCTTCTGCTGTTATGCACCTAAAATCTGGAATAGCCTGCCAATAGGAATTTGCCAGGCTAATACAGTGGAGCACTTTAAAAAACTGCTGAAAACACATTACTTTAACATGGCCTTTCTCCTAACTTCACTTTAACTTAATCCTGATACTCTGTATGTTCAATTCATCATAATAACTATTCATAGTGGCTCTAAAATCCGTACTGACCCCTACTCTCTCTTCTGTTTCTTTTTCCGGTTTCTTTGTGGTGGCGGCCTGCGCCACCACCACCTACTCAAAGCATCATGATGCTCCAACATTAATGGACTGAAAGCCAGAAGTCTACGTGACCATCATCATCATCAAGTCCTTCCATGAGAACCCTAAATACAAAGGGGACTGTTTCATTTATGTTAGGTAGATTGCCTAGAGGGGACTGGGCGGTCTCTTGGTCTGGAATCCCTGCAGATTTTATTTTTTTTCTCCAGCCGTCTGGAGTTTTTTTTTTTTTTGTCCACCCTGGCCATCGGACCTTACTTATTCTATGTTAATTAATGTTGACTTATTTTTATTTTTTATTGTGTCTTCCATTTTTCTATTATTCATTTTGTAAAGCACTTTTGAGCTACATTTTTTTCTTGTATGAAAATGTGCTATATAAATAAATGTTGTTGTTGTTGTTGTTGTTGTAAGAAGAAAAGAAAACCTTTTTAAACTGAGGGAAAATATACCAATAACTATCTGTTAAGGATCTCTTTGTATACCACGTTGTCAGTTCAGCACTCCAGTTGTAATATGACCAAGCTGTGCACTGAGCTTACTCTTGGAGAATGCAACGTATAGTTGTCCAGGAGAAAAGCAATGTTGCCTCAAATCAATGGCAACCTTTTGTAGGGTCTGTCCCCGAGACTTAATTGTCATTGCGAAGCAGAGCCTTACTGGAAATTGGAGGGATTTGAATTGAAATGGGAGATCAGAGGGTATAACGGTGATGCGAGGAATACATTCAGAGTGTGGCGCTCTGCTGTTTTTGTGTAGCTGCCTTCACACAGCTTCTCCGCTGCTTTATAAACGAACGCCATATAAGGCCGTCGTTTCTCCTTGCTTCGCGGTTCTGTACTGTTTTATTGTTCGTTAATTACGATTGCTATAGTTATTGTGTAGCTATTTGAGACTTACTTCACTGTTCAGGTACCCATTTCCTTTATTTAATCCGCGGCTTGTACGCTATTTTTTTGTTTATTACGATTATAGATATTTATTGATTCCCTTCTTTAGCCGACTGCCTGCTCAATAAGGCGCTCCGCTGGTTTTTTGTGAAGCAGCCTTTACACAGCTTCTCCGCTGGTTTATAAACGAACGACATATAAGGCCATCCTTTTTCCTTGCTTCGCCAAGGAAGCTGCCTTTTTATTTAATCCACGGGTTCTCCATTGTTTTATTGTTCGTTTATTACGATTGTTATAGTTCTCTTTATATAGCACGTTGTCAGTTCAGCACTCCGGTTGTAATATGACGAAGCTGCACGAGCTCACTCTTGAGAATGCAACGTATAGTTGTCCAGGAGAAAAGCAATCTTGCCTGAAATCAATGGCAACCTTTTGCAGGGTCTGTCCCTGAGACTTATTACTTGTCATCGTGAAGCAGAGCCTTACTGGAAATTGGAGGCATTTGAATTGAAATGGGAGATCAGAGGGTATAACGGGGATGCGAGGAATTCATTGAGTGTGGAGAAACTCTAGAGACAGCGTGTGTATTAACTTGTGGATTTTTCTGTGAGTATTTGGTTGCAGCGTGACGAAGTTGCTTCCGCAAGACCGCGTTAGCTGTGGAGCTCAGCTCGGAGCATATTCTTTTCCCACCTTGTCAATTGTGTAATGCTTTTTTTGAACAGGTTTGATGCATGGAAGTGATCACTCGTACTACGTTCAGTCAGTTCATGTGAGCTGCTCTCATGTGATGTTGCGGTGTCCACGGTTTTATTTAATGTTAGCTAAGACCCGGCACTTAAAAGTTTCTCACTACAGCAATTTTAACTCCGTTACAAAGTGATCCAAAGTCTCGTTTATACCTCGTGCCTTGTATCTCGCGAATAAAATATTCGACGAAGGCATGACAAACGGCAGCGGGAGCGTGTCCATAAACGTAATTTAAACTTACGGTTTACACCTTGCTTTGTTTCCGCAGTAGCTGCGCTTATGAATAAGCTTGTATGCGTTTTTCATCAGCTCTTTGGAGCTCTTCCTTGTTTTCTACGTACTGCGTTCACAGTCAGTTCACATGATTACATGGGAGGCGTGATGATGTGACACGCAACTCCGCCCCCCCACGGCCATCGAGCTGAAGTCCATTATAGTATATGGAGAAAAATAGGTTCCAGTTATGACCATTACGCGTAGAATTTCGAAATGAAACATGCCCAACTTTTGTAAGTAAGCTGTAAGGAATGAGCCTGCCAGATTTCAGCCTTCCACCTACACGGGAAGTTGGAGAATTAGTGATGAGTGAGTCAGTCAGTGAGGGCTTTGCCTTTTATTAGTATACACACATACACACAGTAGAGCCTCGCTTATCTGACATACAGTAAACGGGCCGGCAGAACTTCAGATAAGCGAAAATGTTGGATAATGGCAGGTGTTAAGAAAAATCCTATTAAACGTCAAACTGTTATAATTTTACACAGTACGAACCAAATAATCATGTTTTACAACAAAACAGAATAAATTAACTGAAAAAATGAACTTACTTACAGAATTGTCTGAAGTTAAATACAGTATGTACTGTACTTAAAAAGTTCAGTCCTGTGATGATTTAAAGACATTTTTGATCGTAGTCTGCTTTCCAGACGAGTGTCGTTTCTTCACTGTCAAGTCTCGCCATCTTTGCAGCATCATTATGTCGATTCCTGTAGCTTCTTCTTGTTGCTCAATGTAATTAATTAATTGCAGTTTCTAGAGCCTTAACACTAGAATTATCAGAGCCTAAGAAAAAAAAAAAGCCTAAAGCCACAAGTAGTGTGCAGAGGGCATGCTCAAAACTGTGTGTAATGCCACGAAAAGTGCTTGCTGACACTTCAGTATGCAAGCAATGGTATGTGCATTCTTGCTCCGATGTAGAAGGGAGCCGAGTTTACCTCTGTTACAGCGTGTCTATGTGAAAACAGCAGTATCAGATGCGGGGGTGGGGTGTATTTGGGCTCGTGAAGCGGCGAGATAATAAAACTGACTTAAAAAAAACAAAGCTAACCTTTACAAGTATCATAAATTACACTGGCTGTTACAGACTGAAATCAAATGTATGTTTTTATTCTAAAATAGTAAGACTAAGAGCAGTTTACTTCTCAAAACGGAGAGGTGCAGGATCAAACTCGCGACCTTTTGATTCCCAGTCGGCAGCTGAGTTAATTGCGCCACGGAGGAAGTCATAATAAGCAATTGTCACAGTCGCATGTTAAGGCGGCTATTTGTTTCTGCAGTTATATTTTTGAATAAAAGTGCAATTGTTGTGTTAGATTTGTACCTTCTATGAAAATATTTCTTTTGATATTTGGACTTCAGGCTTCATACATTATATAGTTTATGCCTACATTTTGTCATCTACTACTAGAATATAAAAAAAGTTTGTTTTAACAATGTGTTTACACAGATTACTGTAGAAACGGAACAGACATGAAATGCGTGTGTTCCAAACAACCATCTATTATTTCCACTCAAACTCCACTTCACTCCCAGAAAATCAATCAAGGCATGATCTGGGAGAAGTTTGTGCACGTTCTGAGTCGGTGGGGGGATGGAATAGCCGGCTACTTGCAGCTTTTCTTTTATCAGCACATTTAAATTAACAAAAGACGCTGGTGGAGAGCTGTGAACGATTTTAAGAAGCGATTTAAGGTGGGATGGATTTACGAGTTTTTTCGCAGGCTCTGGTAATTCTAGTGTTAACTCCATCACTCATATAGTCAACATCCGTACGAGTGTATATTGTTTACTACAGCATTGTGACTGCGTGTGTGTTTGTGCTGTGACGTGCGAATCCCTGTCTTGCACCAAAAACTTGGAGCGGAGTCTCAGTACTGTTAGCAACACCAGCTTTATTAAGCTTGAAACAACAACAGCGCGGTTGTAGTGGGATCTGCCATTCTCCTATATACAGACACAGCAGTCAGGCAGGGTCTGGGGGAAAGTAATACTGTGTCCTGCACATTTATAATGTTCCTTGTATCACCCATCGACAGCAGGCGCTTATAGCATGTCCGTGATCTTTTAGGATAAGTTTTTATGGCGAACTGCTTCCGTGTGTTGTCCCATTGGGTGGAATCTCACAAGAGTTTAGAAACTCACTCACATCAGCCATGATTCTTTTCAAAGGTAAAGTGCAGGTTAATTTGCTTTATGTATTTTTACTTTATATTTTGTATTAATCATTTTTATATGAATAGTTTTGGGTTGTGGAACGAATCATCTGAGTTTCCATTATTTCTTATGGGGAAATTCGCAGTGATATACTGTACGAGTGCTTTAGACTGCGAGCACATTTCCAGAACAAATGACACTTGCAAACCGAGGTTCCACTGTAATTAGTTGCGGTAGAGTCGGGAGCAACAAAAAATAGACTACACTCATGCTCGCAACATGCAGTTCTTGTTGCCGATTGATGCATTTTTTTTCTTCTCCGGTGGGACGTCAGATAATACCGAATGTTGGATAAGTGAGACTCTACTGTATATTTTTTATATATATATATATATATATATATATATATATATATATATATATATATATTTTGCATAGTTTTACTGTCAAATAATGCAAAGCGTTTTGCCCTTTATGTTACACGTTGTACAGCATGTGGTTCGTTTATTTGACAGCATGCAGATCGGGGTAATTACATTCACGGCATTCGTAGTCTGAATCACAATCTGATTGTATGGGTGGTTACTTACCAGGTAACGCTTGTGTTGGCAAACATCCGCCACGGTGCCCTCTTCAGTTGCGAGAAGCAGATCATAGAATGTTGCAAAGTTTTACTGTCAAATAATGCAAAGAGTACGCGACATATGTTTCGCCCTAATTCTGGGCTCATCAGGCATACACACTCACTGCACGTCAGCATCAGAGGCGAAGCCACGGCATGTAGTTCGTTTATTTGACAGCATGTAGATTGGTGTAATTACATTCATGGCATTTGTGGTCTGAATCACAATCTGATTGTATGGGTGCATGTGGGATGACCAGTGTGTTAGAAGGAAAGAGATCTCAGACTGGCCGGCCTGTATGTCAATCAAGTGGCAAATGCCATTGGGAGGATATATGATAGACTAATGTTTAAAAAAAAATCTTTTTTGACTGCAACGCGATCTACTTGATCAGATACTGATACACTGATTCTAAACAATGCCTGCGCTTGCCGTTGCTCTGAAACACCGCCATTTCAGTGTTTACTGATGCATCCAGTTTCTTGTCATCATTCTGTGATGGCAAGTTTCTTGGCACAGATAATGTTGATGCAACAGACTGACGCATTGCAATTTCAAGTTGCTGTTCAAAGCTGTTGTCTGACAGACGTCAATGAAGTCTGTCCAGTCCCGGCATTCGTGAGCTGCCGAGTGCAGACTCCTCCCAGACCACTATACTCAGTCTTAGTCGGAGCCGGGAGACTGAAGACTGCTGCTGGTTGACTGAATGAATCTGCAAAACACTACACCGTGGGCCAAAAAACTGTGGCACTTAATTATTTTCAACTATAACGCTGTTATTTCTTGATCGATTTTTACACTTTTACACATTATATATGAGAGCTTGGCTGTTCACGGGAATGCAGGAATGAAAAATGTCCAGGATTCCCTATTGGAGTTGACAAGATTCTATATTTGTAAGATGTTTGAATTGGGTGGTGTCAAGAGCACAATAACCTATTTCTTGGTGAGGAGGGGTGACTGGGGCAAGATGAAAAATATGAAGGTAATTCCTGGTAGAGGTGGTTTATCAAACTTGCTTGGTTGTGTAGGGGATCTTTCAAACTGACACATGATAAAAAAACAAAGTACTAAAGTGTGTTTATTGGGTAATATTGTTTATAATAAAGTAATATCAATTCAGAAATATATTGCAATGTATAGATCCCTTTTACTGTTTCACGATACAAAATTACCTTCCTTCTGAACAATGCCTAAATCTCTACCAATCAAATTAAAGTGGTCAAAGCACTTAAATACGGACAGAGTTAGTATTGAAACATTTCAAATGGTACAAATGGCTTTGTCAGAAGAAATGGTTTTGTCATGCAGTTGGTTCCAAATCTTTGCATAGATTGTGATCTCTTTTTTAAAAAAAATAAATAAATAAAATAAAACCTTGCTTATATACCTTAATAGCTGCTCCATCACCAATGTTTCTATTTCTTTTAGAATTATTGCTGTTGTAAATATAAAAAGGTACTGCCTTACTTTTTAATTTTTACCAGATGCAAGCCTGAGAACCCAGAATACCATGATTCAACAAATGGAGTTGGTGATCTAATTAGCATAATACCTTAAATTCATAAACCCTACTATAATCTACATGGAATGGAGATATCTTAACATGCGGAGCAACTGGGCAAAAATATGCTAGGCTTATAATTCTAATGTATGATGTCTATTTCCATCTATTTACATCTTCTCTCTTAATTTTTTTCCCCTATAAAGGCATACATATGTAACAACAATGCACAATAAAGTAACAGTTCAGTAGAGTTTAACTCGTAGTTATTAAAAAGCAAAATGGAGGTTTTTTTTCAGTTCACAATGATCAGAGCCTAAAAATTAAAATAAAAAAAAAAAAGTGAAGAAGAATCTTGAAAATGTCCTAAAAAGCATGTTTGCAAAACATTCGGCAATAGTTAATATATGTACTTTTATACTCCACAGTGAAAAAGATAATAAAAAGCAAAATTAAAAAGTTGCTTTTTTTAATGGGACTGTAGCAGCTGTTAAACCAAAAGCTGACATGGCCCCTATTGTAAAACTAGATCTATGCACATACTATTGAGCAGGTCATGGTCACATTTGGATCACAAATGAGTAAGCAAGCTGTGAGCAGGTCTGGCACCCGCGAAGTGCTATTGTGTGCGTGAAAGGCTATGCAATTCTAGTACAGACTACTGAATTGGTATCTTCATAAGGTAACTACAGTCCAATGTATTAGCAGAAATATGTAAAATATAAAATGCAAAAATTAACCTTTAGAATACATTTTACTTTTGTTAAAAGTAAACAGAACTCTATATTCCAATTTAATTTTCCTAACATCAGCAAATTCAATGTCACCAAAAATCATTTATGTGAAGAAAAAAACAATACGACAATTTAACTTCCATAGAAACAGACAGTGCATTACACTACACAATGCAGATTTACACTTCATGGTTTGATAACTTTGAAGGCAGAATATATTTAAATTGTTTCATTAAGAATTACTACATAACAAAATACTGAAATAACTTTAGAAAGGGATATCCAGCACCAGAAAGTGAACTCTCATTTAGAAATGTCATTGAAATGTATTGCCTGGCTCCTGTAGTTAAGAAAAATAAAAAGTAAATCTTATTAAACAAAAAGTATATTAATGATGTACCAGAAATAAAGATAAAAAGTCTGGAACACAGACTATGATTCCAACAACATCTACACAAAAAATGAGAGTGTTGACAAAGGAAAATTAAAACACACTTCAATCAGTACCTTATGTAATAAAAATGGTAATTAAACAATGCACATCCCTGTCTAGTAAAAAGTGGTTACTCATGTTTTTTGGCACTGCAACATAGTTTTGTATAAACCCAGTCATGTAAAAGCTGATAATGAAGCCAGTGCCTATACTATATTCAGGTTGCATGATGCAAACATTTCCAAAATCTGCAGCCAAAGGTGTAACTGAAGTAATTAATACTGTTGCTCTTTTTCTGTTCCCAATTTTCTCATGTCACAGAGAAATGGAAATCAAAACACATAGTACTAACGCAAGATCAGCGACACCTCAATGAAAAAAACACAGTGTCAATAACGAATAGTATATGTGGTTTAATATACATTTATCAAGATGGAATAAGCAAATTACAGTGAAATCAAGAAAAAAAAACTCCTTTTGGAAAAAATTTAACTCATGTAGCAAAAAAGTACCTTTAGTATCGGGTACAGCAACAAGAAAGAACAGATTATCAGATTATTTTAAAAAACTGTTTTAAACCCATCTGAAGCTTACATATATGAGAGGTTTGAACTAAAACCAAGCGCACTGCCTCACTTAAGAGAACTTAAGTTCATCTCTACAGTAACCTTGTGCCAAAATCATGCTTAGCAATGTTTGCAAGGACTAAGCAACTAACAGGGTAGTTGAGGAACTGAAACAAGAACCACCCTGCAGAATAAAACTGCAACTCCATGGACAAATAAACATAACATTGCCAAACTCCATTAATTCACTTTAAGGTCACAGGTATTCAGAGCCAACCCACTAACAGGACTCATGTTAAATGCCATAATTGAAACAAATATTGTTACTGTATTTTGCTGTGACAAGAGCCCATAATGTTGATGTTAAAGACAAACGAATACTTAATTCATTTTTTACCTAAGAAACATAAAAAGCTACATTTGACAAGCATATAATTATTTAAAGTGACTGAAAATACACAAATAACTATGGCAGGGAAATTGCTATCTTCTGATGGAAGGCTCATTATTACAGGCTTTTCAAGCATAGGCATTATACAATGTTAATTTGCTGCACTAAATTTGGATTAATGGGTAGGGAACATTAACTTCCATCCATATATCCATCCATTTAATGAATGTACTTAATCCAAAATAGGGGTGCAGAGGGTTTGAATCTATTATGCCAGCACTGAGTGTAAGGCAGAACTAACCCCAGATGAGACACCAGCTTATCACTTCACCTGCTTTCATACACAAGCAGTCTTTTATACAATATCTATACAATAGTAGTGGTCACCAACTCATTTACCAAGTGAAGCTCCTTCCTTTTTTTTTTTTGATTTTATTGATGTTATTAAAATCAAACAGCATTCCATACAAATAACTCAAGTTTTACAAAAAAATAAAAAAGAAGATTTGAAACAAATCAACCCCCACCCCTGAGAAAGAGTTTGGCAGAGTAAAACGTAACGCTATTCAAAATAAGAAAACAGATAAATTAATAAAGGAATAAAGACAAATGGAGTAAAAGAGGGGAGAGAACCTGCTTCCTCAATTTAAATGCTTATTCTAAAAGTGTATTGATTAGATCCTGTCAGGTTTTGAAAAAGTTTTGTACATATCTTTTAAGTGTGAATTTGATTTCCAAGTGAAGCTGGTTTAATTCAGTTGGTGGAAGAATACAGAATAACTATGAAATGTAACAAAATTACCATCTGTGTAAAAAAAGCGTATTCTGACAAGTTCAACAACAGCAAACCTCACCTTCATTGAAACACTGCCTTAAATGGCATTTGCTTTTCTAAATGCTGCAACCATTTCTAACTGAGATTTATTAAAATAATAGTACGTTAATGTGTCATTAAAAAACTGATTTTCAAAGAAAATTGTATCATGAACACTGAGCAACACAAATGCTTTATTATATATGGTACCTTTCAAACGGGACCACCTCCCCAAGGTATTTGACAGGTACACAATTATAATAAAAATATTTGAAAATATATATTCAACAATAAACAAAGGCAAAGCCACACATCAAGATTTGTGGTTAGAACTGAAATAGTAGCAATAACCTTTACAGTCAAGTGCCCCAATCATTTGGTCACACTGTCTGTTGAATACAATAACACATTTTGTACCTTAGAATTAAATTGGGACCAAAAAAAAAAAACAATTGCATATCAAGAAAACTTAAAATGCTAAGTGAAGATAGCACTACAAAGGCCCATTGTTACAGACAGTTTTTTGAATCTGCCTACTAAAATTAAAAGTGAAAACAAATATCATCACATTAGAAAAACTAAATCTACTAAAAAAGCATTTTGTCAGATTCAATAAAAATAAACTAAAAGCAGTGATAAAACTCTCAGAAATCTGAAGAAATAAAATTAAAATGCATAGAAACAAGAATTCAATTTTTTTAAATAAATCAGTTGCCAATAGGCTACTGTTGATGAATGTGTGGGCACCACAACTTTAGCATGCAAAATCTTCCAGCAACCCAAAGAAGCATATCACAAAAACCCTCCCACCAAGTTTAAAAAAGAACAGCACAACTGCTCTCCTCCCAGTAATCAATTAATAAGACTATGCATAGACATTGTATAGGTGAATCCTTTGAAAACTGAAGACCAAATGGTTTGAATTACAACCACTCATTGTGAATGTTATTCATGGGCAGGTTGCCGGTTACTGGATTTGAAGTAACTGGTTTGAGCAAAGCAGGAATTATGTTCACCGTCAAGTTTATAAAATATGTTAAAAAATAGAATATTCTGAAAAAATTCACACTGGTTTTATTCACAGTGATATGTGATGAGTTTAAAGGCAGCATAGCAGGAAAAACCACTTCATGTAAAATGTGCAAAAGTGAATACTTAGGATATGTAGGCGAATTTGGCCCAGACCATTCCTATAGAAGATTCCATTTATGATAAGCCCGGACATTTTCTTATCTTTGCTGTCTGCACTAGGCTGTTTTTGAAAATGGTTAAATGCTTTTTACCGGTGGTATAGCAGAAGTAGTATTTTCATTTTCTTTCAAAACTTCTTGTATTAATTGTGCGTTTGGTTTCATTTCTGCCTTGTACCTGGTACAGTACACTGTAGCTCCAGATGGAACAGATACATTTGATCATTAATGGATTACTGGATGTTTAATTTTGTATAAACTTATATGCACACATGGTGAAAACAAAGAATTGTGATTCATAGCAATTTTAAATGAGCTTTGAAAATATTTTTAATAATCTAATTTTATTTAATACACTATTAGTAAGGTTTACATTTGTTTATTTGGCTGATGCCTTTACACTACACCACACTAACTCCCATACTGCCAAATGCAGTAAAGGTGCCTATGCAGTATTTTTAAAAATTCCTGGACATGACCAACATTCAGTATATCTGTTTAGCTTTATTAATGGATAAAAAAAAACTGTGTGCATCTGAAATGTTGAATTAAAGATGCCACTTTAATAAATACATTTTTTAGTGTGTTTTATAATTAAACTTGCACATTATTACATATAGAAATATTCTATATAATGATATGGCATAACAGAAAGTAGCGTCTGCGGGGTAACAAACTTTTTTTTTTATCTCATTAATACCCAGTTCCATGAGGGAACAGCACTTTTGACTGTCCCTAGTTTTTCACTTAATGGATTTGCACTTTATGGTTATCTATATTTATATTTCCCCTTGGGATTAATAAAGTATCTATCTATCTATCTATCTATCTCTAGACAGCATGTTACTGAACACAGACCCACTACAAAGAATCATTTGTAAATAGGAAGGTCCTGTCTTGGAGTACCTTGAGCACGTCATTGACAGTAAGAGGAGCTACCTTGCAGTCAAGGACACTGCTGTCTGGTTTGTGGAATACTACAAATGTTAACCTATATCTCTGCAGAAAGCTTCTGTCTGGTTACCTCAGTCAGTCAGAGGCATACAATGTGAAGGTGCACTTGCACAGCTATTCTATTGAACATTTAAGGATGTTGTGTGAATTACTTGCCTTCATTAGCTACTATGAGGTAATTAATGTAGATGCCAAGTGTGAAAGTCTGCTCCTTAAACAGACCAACATGAATACATTATAAGCAGATGTGCAATTTAAAACTTTCAGAATATAACTGTGTATAAAGTAGATGGCTGGAGCAAAAAGCATCACCAAGTCTTTTATGGCCATATCCTTTTGCTATGTAGGGACAGTGTACACTTCTTAATCTTCATCTAACACTTTTTTTTTATTTAAAACAAAAGCTAAACTGAAGTGATTCTCTCAAAATTAAAACTAATTCAGGGAAATCATGAAAAAAAAAAAAACCATTTACAAAGGTAACCTAAAATTAAATCACAGGTGAAATTAGAAAAAAAAAATATAAAAAGCAAGATAAATAACTCGGGGTGATGTATTAAAATCAAATGTATAATTATTTTCGTTAGGAGAAAACAAACTCAGAGTATAACAAATACTAGAAAACAGTTATGAAGTAAATAAATAAGTGCTGCTGTAGTTTTAAATAAACTCGCCAAGATAGTATGACTTCAAAACAAAAGGTGGCCCAAATGAAATTCACAAAGTGACACTGCGACTAATAAAATGGACGCTGTTAATCTTTATCTTTCTTGGTTGGAATGAAACTTTAGGTGTTGTACTATTGTTATCGCTGACTAGACCCTTGAAATAGGTCAATAAGTCTTTTTGTTTTATTATTTTATGGGTATTGCTTGAATTATGAAATTTTTAGGAGGGATTATAATATTAATGCTGCAATGTCCATTAACCGTTTTTACATCTGTTACGATTTTTATTTAAAAAATAGAGAATAGTTATTTACAAAGTCAATGTCAGAAAAAGGTCTGGAGATCTACGTGGCTTTAACACACTGGAGTGCAATGTACTTACCAAAGTTTTAAGTGTGAAAAGACGGGCTATCTTGCCCCTTTCTTGCGTTTCCGATCTTAGAAATGATCTCAATGACTTGAATCATTTCAGATAAACGCTACTTTCTATCGCTAGGTTTTTGTTACGGGGATTTAAGCAGTCTAACAAGTCCGCATACGTTGTTTTTATGAGGGCGCGACTTGACTCCGCCGCCTTGCTTCTTTTTCCATGGCCCCATTTGACCGTCAATCCACGCTGTCATCTGGCAACTTGAGCCCCCGGTCGCGCACTTTAAGCCGCGGCCTGCTTTCAGAAAGAGGGCACGGTGCTTCGCACTTCCATGGACCGGACGGAGGTTATAAAATACCTAGGTCAGCCAAGCGGCTCCTGGAGAATACAGACTGGTAAAACCGACCTATAGTCACTGCTATTTTCATTTCCTAAGTACTGCTAACACATTCAAGATACCCAAAAGATGTTCATTAGGTGAAAACCAAACAGATTTAGTTGAACGTAATAAAGTGCACGACACCAACAAAAGGAAAGGGAAAAGAAAAACCGTGGCCGCGCATAGTAAAACTGAATAAATAAAGAACTGAGTAACAAGGCAAAAGGGCAAAGTGCCAAATCCCTCAATCCAATGAAGAACGCTATTTACCATGCATCAATGCGCAGTACTACAGGCTCCATAAACCAGCAGACTGTTGCGACACATGATCCTTGGGAATCCGGGCGAGTGATGATCAAGAAATCTAAAACCCTTCATTTCTCTCCGTTGTCCGCCGCTTCTTGACGCTGTTCTCAAGAAACTAACAGGACCGCATTGGTCTCGCGCATCCGGCACTATCACTTACCTAACTGCATACTCTTCTTTAACAGCTAACATGCCACTTTTCCCAGCGTGTTCACGTCGTCTCAATTTTACGGGATATCAGTTTCTTTCCTTCAGGGCGCTTCCGGTGACCAACTACCTTGTATCACTGGTCTTGATTAAGTCGCTTGAACATTGAAAGTAATAATACGTTGATCTACCGCCATCTATCGGCCAAACACTGTTAAAGAAAGAAACGGAGCCTTGAAAAGAACATCGTAGAGTTGGGCGCTACATGAAAATGTAACCCGTGGCTTCCTATTGAAATTTAGAGGTCGTTGTTCAGGCATTAATTTTTTCACGTCTTGACTTTTGCAGTTCTTTCTGTTTGGTCGTTAATCAGTTTCTCCAATCCTGTTTGCAGCTGTTCGTGACTGTTACAAAGAAGGCAGAACATACAGTAGGCTATGTCTCGAATGCTGCTACATTGCCTCACTTAACTTACCAAATTTAGTCAAATGTTTTATTATCATGTCTATAATTACTCATGAACGCCTTGAAATCACTTTTTTTGTCCGACGCTTCCAAGCCTTTAATGACCTCTTAGGCACAGCCATCAACAGTGTGTCTGTCTGCGGAGAGAGTGTCGATCTTGTCAAGAGGTTTATTTACCTCGGCAGTGATATTCATGTCTCAGGTGACTCATCCTATGAAGTCAGTAGACCGATTGGGAGAACATGGGGGGTTATGAGGTTGCTGGAAAAAAGTGTGTGGCACTCCCAATATCTATGGAAAAGGACGAAGTCCAAGTCCTGGTACTTCCTGTTTTGCTATATGGCTGTGAGACTTAGATGCTATCCAGTGACCCGAGACGAAGAGTGGACTCCTTTGGTACTGTGTCTCCTCAGAGTACAGTATCTTTGGGTACCGCTGGTTTGACTTTGTGTCGAATGAGAGGTTGCTGAGGCACATTACTCGCCAGGCTAATACAGTGGAGCACTTCAAAAAACTGCTGAAAACACATTATTTTAACATGGCCTTCTCATAACTTCACTGTAATTTAATCCTGACACTCTGTATATTCAATTCATTATAATAACTATTCATGGTGGCTCTAAAATCTGTACTAACTCCTACTCTCTCTTCTGTTTCTTTTTCCGGTGTCCTGCCACCACCATCTACTCAAAGCACCGTGTGGATTAAAAGCCAGAAGTCTGCATCATCATCATCATCATCAAGTCCTTCCGTGAGAACCCTAAATACAAAGAGGACTGTTTTATTTATGTTAGGTAGAATGCCCAGAGGGGACTGGGCGGTCTCATGGCCTGGAACCCCTGCAGATTTTATTTTTTTCTCTCTTTTTTTTTTTTTTGCTTTTTCTGTCCTCCCTGGCCATCGGGCCTTACTCTTTTTCTATGTTAACTAATGTTGTCTTATTTCAATTTCTTATTTTGTCTTTTATTTTTCTTCATTATGTAAAGCACTTTTAGCTACTTTTTTGTATGAAAATGTGCTATATAAATAAATGTTGTTGTTGTTATTGTGAGGTAGCAGAGGCATAGCTAGGGTTTTCAGCGCCCGGGGACAATTGAAGATTTCGCGCCCCCTCCTGTTTGCCAAAATGCAATGGGGAAGGGAAAGAACATTTTAAAAAATGTATTTAAAATAATAGTATTTTAAGAAAAAAATTTCATACAAGTCTCTGAAAATGATAACGCCACCTTGTGTTCTTTAAAATCTAAATCCATCATTAGTTTTTGTAAGAAAAAAATAGTTTTCCGTATTTAAAAATGATTTTAAAGAAAGTATATAGCAAATTATAAAGCAAAATAATTATATATTTATAAAAACTGCATTACTTACAATTTATTCGTACGAAAATATGATGGGGAAACATCTAGACTTTTGCAGCTATCTACTAGAATACTTCACCACAGCCCAGTCAATTTTCTATCAGACATATAAACACAAATCACTTGTCACACAGAAATGACGATTGCAACAACTTAAACAATGATACACTAATGCCTCATGTCAGTCGCACGGCCTGTTTAATAACATCAAAATGTTTCTGGGTGGGAGTCAAGCATGTTAGAGTAGTGGAGGGGATAAATTATTGTCTGTTGGGTATATAGAACTAATACGTGTTTTTCGAAATCAGAAAGAGACAAAAAACATAGGAAAAAAGATATCCTCATACTGATGGAGTAATGGACTGAGTATGCAAATGTTTTTTATTTACTTTTTAGTGCATTTAAGAATGGAAAACATTTCATTCTAAAATTTTGTAACGTCAATTTGGCGCCCCCTGGATGCAGCGCCTGGGTACAGATGTCCCCCCTTGAAGCTCCCTCCCCCCCAGCTACGCCACTGCGAGGGAGAGTCAGTTATATCACTAAGGCAATGTGGCATGATTCCCCGAGGGTGATCTGGCTTGCAGGATCCTCAGTGTTGAGGACCAAAGTAGCTATACCAGGCCAACGGGACACCCACGTAACACCTGGCCACGGCAGATAAAAGGTGATTTTCAGAGGGTGGGACTAGACTGCCTGTCTGCCTTGGGGGTTGCCAACTGGTATCCCAAGCTGTTTCTTCGTGTGGTGGGTGTGGCAATGTTCTGTACCACAGTACATGCTCCCCAACCTGACCTGACCTGGTTCATCGGTACAAGAAAACCCCCACATCTGACATACCATTAGACTTGCATTGATGTCTAGTTATGAAAGACACCTTCGAAGATATGTATTGGCATGCAGATCCAGAGCACCATACGTCACCACAGGTCTACTTCAGCAGTTTCAGAGCTGAAGTGACATCACCACATGGCTAGACCAGCAGTTTGTTAATAAACGTTTAAAGGTAATCATGAATCAAATTGATTGACATGTTAACCACACCAGACCCTAACCTTAATAATATTAACCCCTAACATTAACTAACCCCTAACCTTAACCATTTATCCTACCTGCTGACCATACAAACCCCTAACCTTAACTTCCGTCCTATAACTGCTGGCATAGACCTGCAGTGGAGTATGTAGCTCTGGCTCATCAATTTGATATTATTGGATGAGAAGGGTATCACTGCTGTCAGGAGCCAAATATTGAGTAGAAGGGATCTCTGTCCTGGGTCCTTGGTATGACGTTAAACTGCATCCGGCCCTGCAAATGGTCCTCCAACTTGCAGGGAAATCATGGCGGTTGGTGGCAGGATTAGCACTCTGGCCACCATAAAAAAAAATTACACAAAGCTCCAAGACTAATGAAAGAACTCCTTTTTGCTCTCAGCGGGAATAGCACTGCTAGGGCCGCCCATAGGAAGGCTGCTCGCATCATGAAGGGGATGGGGGAAAGCCCTCGGGAGCCCGATCCCCGGAAGAGTCGAAACCATTGGAGAGCCAATAGGGTCAGGTCTGTTGGGGATCGGAAATGGTGTGGTGCTGAGGCATCGCCTGCTGCACGGAAGCACTCGGGTCCCAATTTGAGGCGGCCCGTACAGGTGGGTGCATGGAACGTCTTGTCTCTCTGGCAAGATGATCATCTTCCTCTGCTGTTGGAGGAGCTGCGTAAACTCTGCATTTCAGTGGTGGCACTCTCTGAGGTGCGCAGACCGGGGACTGGCCAAATCTCTGTAAGTGGATACACTTTTTATTGGTCTGGTCGGTCTGCTGGCTTTCATACTCAGGGAGTAGCTGTTGCTGTAGCAGATTGGCTTCTTCCGATGGTGTCCGATGTCACTCCTTTCAACGAGCGTATTATTTGACTCAGATTACAGCAATACCTGGGTGCCTTGTCTGTTGTCTCAGTGTATGCTTCGACCGCGGTGAGTGATGTCTCGGTGAGAGAGACATTTTATTCGCAGATTCGCTCGGTGGTTGATGGGTGCCCATGAGGTGACACTCCTCTGGTCATGGGCGACTTCAAAGCAGCCACTGGCACTGACAGGGTTGGCTATGAGGATTGTCTCGGTCCCCATGGGTCTGGTGACCTTGGTGAAATTGGCTCCATGTTCCTTGACTTTGCAAAAGTTCAGGGGCTGTGAATCACTGGATACTGGTTCCAGCTCCCTGAATCGCATCATTGGACTTGGTACTCCAATGCTGGTGATGCGGTGAAGGAGATCGATCACGTCCTCGTGGGCAGACACTGGAAGCTTTTGCAAAACTGCAGGGTCTACAGAAGTGCCCAGTTTGTGAATTCTGACCATAGACTTGTTGTTGCTACTCTTAGGATCCAGCTTAGGTCCAGTAGGTTACAACCTACTAGGAAAATGAGCCTGGACTGGGCCAGACTCCAAGACCACAGAGTTTGCACACAGTTTGTGTGAGGAACTTTCAGATTTGGGTACGACTTCCGATCCTAATGTGATGTAGGAGACCTTCCATGATAAGGCCCTGAAGATTGCTGGCGGTTTTGTCGGTGTTACCGGTGTTCCCAGAAGGAGGGGTTTCATCTCGCAGGGCACCCTGGATATCATCAAGAGGTGTCAGAGCGCACGGCTCAATGGAAACTCTGGTCTGTACTGGGAACTGAGAAGGACAGCTGCAAGGGCAGTGAGGGCAGATAAAGAGGTGTTTGTTAGAGGAATCTGTGAGCAAGTGATACAACATCTGTGGTCTAGCAACCCACGTCCTGCTCACAAAGGAATCAAAGCATTACGCACATCTGAATCTGTTCCTCGGAGAGTCATAATCAGGGCAGCTGATGGAACAGTCCTTATGGATGATACTGCAGTTGTGACCTGCTTGGCTGGCTACTTTGAACAGTTGTTCAAAGCTGATCCTCCGGCTAGTACGTTGGATATCTCTGGGTCCACAGTTCTTGAGGCTGATCCTCCAATTAGCTGTGAACCACCCAATCTCACTGAGATAGTACAGGTTGTGAATCAGCTGAGGGGGGGAAAGGCTGCAGGAATCTGTAGTATCTGGGGTGAACTTCTCCAGGCAACAACAACAACATTTATTTATATAGCCAATTTTCATACAAGAAATGTAGCTCAAAGTGCTTTACATAATGAAGAATAGAAAAATAAAAGACACAGTAATAAAATAAAATAAGTCAACATTAATTAACAGAGTATAAGAGTAAGGTCTGATGGCCAGGGAGGACAGAAAAAACAAAGGGATTCCAGACCATGAGACCAACCAGTCCCCTCTGGGCATTCTACCTCACATAAATAAAACAGTCCTCTTTGTATTTTGGGTTCTCACGGAAGGACTTGATTATGATGGTCAGACTTCTAGCTTTTAGTAATCAATGCTGGGACATCATGATGCTTTGAGTAGGTGGTGGTGGCGCAGGCACCAGAAGAGAGAGTAGGGGTTAGTACAGAATTTAGAGCCACCATGAATAGTTATTATAATGAATTGAACATACAGAGTATCAGGATTAAAGTGAGGTTATGAGAAGGCCATGTTAAAGTAATGGCCTGGCAAATTGCTATTGGCAGACTATTACAGATTTTAGGTGCCTCACCACTTCTTTTAAGTTTTGCTTTTGGAATTCTAAGGAGAAACTCAGTTAAGGATCTAAGGTTACGATTTGGAATATAGGGTATCAGACATTCCGATATATAAGATGGAGCGAGATTATTTAAGGCTTCATAAACCATAAGCAGAATTTTAAAGTCAATTCTGAATGACACAGGTAACCAGTGTAGTGACATCAAAACTGGAGAAATGTGTTCGGATTTTCTTTTCCTAGTTAGAATTCTAGAAGCTGCATTCTGTACTTGTTGCAAACGATTTATGTCTTTTTTGGGTAGTCCTGAGAGGAGTGCATTACAGTAATCTAGTCGACTGATAACAAATGCGTGAATTAATTTCTCAGCATCTTTCAATAATATAAGAGGTCTAACTTTTGCTATGTTTCTTAAGTGAAAAAATGCTGTCCTAGTGGTCTGATGAATATGCGATTTAAAATTCAGGTTACAGTCAACAGTTACCCCTAAGTTTTTTACTTCTGTCTTGACTTTTAATCCTAATGCATCAAGTTTATTTCTGATAACCTCATTGAATCCATTATTGCCAATCACTAAAATTTAGTTTTCTCTTTAT
The DNA here is from genome assembly GCF_016835505.1 of Polypterus senegalus. NCBI lineage: Eukaryota > Metazoa > Chordata > Cladistia > Polypteriformes > Polypteridae > Polypterus > Polypterus senegalus. Next base: position 72,540,507 of record NC_053155.1, read on the forward strand.
TTAGCTTGAGAAAATGAGTATTTATCCATTTAGAAATACAAGTAAGACATTGTGTTAGTGAATCGAGAGAGTCGGTGTCATCAGTAGCTATTGATAAGTACAGCTGTGTGTCATCAGCATAGCTGTGGTGGCTCACTTTGTGCCCTTAGATAATCTGACCTAATGGAAGCATATAGATTTTAGAAGAGCAGCGGACCCAGGATAGAGACTTGTGAAACACTGTATAGAATATCATGCATCTTTGAGTTATAATTATCACAACTAACAAAGAATTTTCTACCTGCCAGGTAGGATTCAAACCAATTAAGGTCCCTGCCAGAGAGGCCCACCCATTGACTAAGGTGATTTCTAAGAATATTGTGATCGATGGTGTCAAATGCCGCACTCAGATGTAGGAGGATGAGAACAGATAAATGGCCTCTGTCTGCATTTACCCGCAAGTCATTTACTACTTTAACGAGTGCAGTTTCTGTGCTGTGATTTGTTCTAAAACCTGACTGAAATTTATCAAGAATAGCATGTTTATTGAGGTGGTCATTTAACTGCACAATGACTGCCTTCTCTAGAATTTTACTTAAGAAGGACAGGTTACAGATGGGTCTAAAATTTTCAAAAGCAGAGGGGTCAAGATTATTTTTCTTGAGTAGGGGTTTATCTACAGCAGTCTTAAGACAGTCTGGGAAGACCCCCGTATCTAATGATGAGTTTACAATGTCAAGAATATTGTCAATTAGCGCGCTTGATACTTCCTTGAAAAAACTTGTTGGTATTGGGTCAAGGACGCAGGTGGAGGATTTCAGTTGAGAGATTATACTATGTAAATCAGGCAAATCTATCCTGGTGGTGAGGCTGTCCTCCTGGCTTTGCAAGCAATCTTGACATGATATCCAATATGGTGTTCCACAAGGCTCTATCCTGGGTCCGCTGCTCTTCTCAATCTACATGCTTCCGTTAGGTCAGATTATCTCAGGGCACAACGTGAGCTACCACAGCTATGCTGATGACACACAGCTGTACTTATCAATAGCACCTGATGACCCTGATTCTATTGATTCACTAACACAATGTCTGACTTGTATCTCAGAATGGATGAATAGTAATTTTCTCAAGTTAAATAAAGAGAAAACTGAAATTTTAGTGATCAGCAATAATGGATACAATGAGGCTATTAGAAATAAACTGGATACATTAGGATTAAAAGTCAAGACGGAGGTAAAAAGCTTAGGGGTGATTGTTGACTGTAATCTGAATTTTAAATCACATATTAATCAGATCATTAGGACAGCATTTTTCACTTAAGAAACATAAGTAAAGTTAGACCTCTTTTATCACTGAAAGATGCTGAGAAATTAGTTCACGCGTTTGTTTTCAGTCGACTAGATTACTGTAACGCACTCCTCTCAGGACTACCCAAAAAAGATATAAATCGTTTGCAACTAGTGCAGAATGCAGCTGCTAGAATCCTAACTAGGAAAAGAAAATCAGAACACATTTCTCCAGTTTTGATGTCACTACACTGGTTACCTGTGTCATTCAGAATTGACTTTAAAATTCTGCTTATGGTTTATAAAGCCTTGAATAATCTCGCCCCATCTTATATATCGGAATGTCTGACACCTTATATTCCAAATCGTAACCTCAGATCCTCAAATGAGTGTCTCCTTAGAATTCCAAGAACAAAACTTAAAAGAAGTGGTGAGGCGGCCTTCTGCTGTTATGCACCTAAAATCTGGAATAGCCTGCCAATAGGAATTCGCCAGGCTGATACAGTAGAGCACTTTAAAACACTGCTGAAAACACATTACTTTAACATGGCCTTTTTATAACTTCATTTTAATCGTAATTTAACTTAATCCTGATACTCTGTATGTTCAATTCATCATAACAACTATTCATGGTGGCTCTAAAATCGGTACTGACCCCTACTCTCTTTTCTGTTTCTTTTTCCGGTTTCTTTGTGGTGGTGGCCTGCGCCACCTCCACCTACTCAAAGCTTCATGATGCTCCAACAATGATGGACGGATTAAAAGGAAGAAGTCTACGTGACCATCATCATCATCAAGCCCTTCCGTGAGAACCCTAAATCCAAAGAGGACTGTTTCATTTATGTTAGGTAGAATGCCCAGAGGGACTGGGCGGTCTCATGGTCTGGAATCCCTACAGATTTTATTTTTCTCCAGCCGTCTGGAGTTTTTTTTGTTTTTTCTGTCCCCCCTGGCCATTGAACCTTACTCTTATTCGATGTTAATGTTGATTTATTTTTTTTATAATTATGTCTTTCATTTTTCTATTCTTTAATATGTAAAGCACTTTGAGCTACTGTTTGTATGAAAATGTGCTATATAAATAAATGTTGTTGTTGTTGTTATCTTTGTTTCCATTTGGGAGACTGGCATCATCCCAACTGACTGGAAAACGGGACTTGTCATTCCTATCTGGAAAGGAAAGGGTGATCGCCTGCATTGCAGCAAGTACAGGGGGATAACACTGCTCTTGGTTCCGGGTAAGGTCCTTGCTAGGGTCATCCTCAATAGGATCCTTGATCACTTGCTCACCTACCACCGATTGGAACTGGGTCTGGTTTTACCCCTAAGAAGTCTACCATCGACTGCATCCTGGCACTGAGGGTTCTCATAGAGTGTAAACTTTGCAGCCTTTTGTCGATTTTTGCAAAGCGTTCAGCTCAGTTGATCGAGCTACCCTGTGGGACATCCTGAGGGTTTGCGGGATCCCCTCAAGGTTGCTGGATATCATGGCTGGCCTGTACACTGGTACTGTGAGTGCTGTGCAGTGTGGAGGCAGGACTTCTGTGTTTTTCCCAGTTGATTCTGGGGTTTGTCGGGGGTGTGTTCTTGCTCCTACTCTGTTCAATGCTTGTATGGACTGGGTGTTGGGCAAGGTCATGGGGTCCAGCGGCTGTGGAACATCTGTTGGTGAAGAAAGAGTCACGGATCTTGACTTTGCTGATGATTCTGTGATCTTCATGGAGTCAAAGGAGGCTCTGATTGGGGTGTTCGAGAGACTGAGTGAGGAGTCTGACTTTCTGGGCTTGCGAGTGTCCTGGATAAAAACCAAGATCCAGGCCTTTATTGACCTCTTGGGCACAGCCATCAGTAGTGTGTCTGTTTGCGGAGAGTGTGTTGACCTTGTTGAGAGGTTTACTTACCTCGACAGTGATATTCATGTGTCTGGAGACTCTTCCTATGAAGTCAGTAGATTGATTAGGAAGGAATGGGGAACCATGAGGTCTCTGGAAAGGGGTGTGTGGTGCTCCCAATATCTGTGCAAAAGGACAGAATCCAAGTCTTTAGAGTCCTGGTGAATCCTGTCTTACTACAGTATATGGTTGTGAGACATGGACGCTATCCATTGACCTGAGACAAAGACTGGACTCCTTTGGTACTGTGTCTCTCCAGAAAATCCTTGGGTACTGTTGGTTTGACTTTATGTCGAATGAGCGGTTGCTCATGGAGTCCCGAATAAGGCACATTATGTGCATTGTTAGGGAGCGTCAATTATGGCACTACGGCCATGTGGCGCATTTCCCTGAGGGTCATCTGGCTCATGAGATCCTCATTGTTGGGGACCCAAGTGGCTGGACCAGGCCAAGTGTTCGCCCACGTAACACCTGGCTGCAACAGATTGAGGTCATTTCTGGAGAGTAGGACTGGACCGCATGTCTGCCTGGGGGGTTGCCAACTGGGATCCTGAGCTGTTTCGACATGTAGTGGGTGTGGCAACACACTGTACCAGTGCATGCTCCCCAACTTGACTTGGATCGCTGTGCAACAATCAAACAGAACACATATACAGAGGAACCTTGGGTCACGAACATCTCGAACCATGTACAAATCGGGTTATAACCAAAAAGTTTGCCAAACGTTTGCATCTGTTCACGACCACACACTCGGGTGACAAACAAACCTTCCAGTTCATACTCGCCGACGATTTCTGCACGTGTTCAGTCTCTCTCTGTGCATTCCCTGTGCAGTGAGCAAGAGAGAGAGAGCAAGCGAGTGAGAGAGAGAGCACGAGAGAGCGAGTGAGCAAGAGAGAGAGAGAGCGCGAGAGAGCGAGCGAGAGAGAAAGAGAGAGAGCGAGTGAGCGAGAGAGATAGAGAGAGAGCACAAGAAGGCAGTAAGGCCGAGAAGGCAGTTAAAGAATGCACCGGACTTGTTTTTAACGAGACTGCTTTGAGCATTGTTTTAATCTTGTTGTATTTAATGAAGACTTTTTTATATTGGATTTTAACCTCCTCTTCATTTCTGTTTTTATGGGATCATTTATTTATTGAAGGACTCTGAAAGCACTGCACTTTAATTTGGACTTTGTTTTTGATTGTTGTTTTGTTGATTTCAATAAAAGCACTTGGCACTTTTTGCACCATCCGATTGCTCCATTGTAGTGCCTCACTGTCGTGCTCATCAATAACATTACCAACGGTGACGGGTTTAAGGGGTCCCAGAAGCGAGATGGGACCATGCAGCGAACCTGCAACGTCACAGTCTTTACCTCAAAACTGTAATCTCCTCTCCACCCAGTTACCTCCTCACTTCCTTCATGCCAGACTCATGCAAAGTTAGTTCTCTTGGTTGTTTATGGTTAGTTTTTGTATAAATTACGGATTTTTCAAATGTTCATTTTTTTTCCCTGTGCTTAAAACTCATTAAAAAAGTGTTTACAGCGAGCGGTTCGTAAGGCTATGTGTACACTCCTGCAAGGTTAGTTTTCTCTGTTCAAGGTTTTCACAGTGTTATTCAATGTTTTTACATTTAGTTTACTATTACACTGTGTATTCTATAGTATAAGTAACTATTTTTGTGCTTAAAAATCTTAAAAAAAAATATTTACATACAGTTCGTACAGTCCGGAACGGATTAATTGTATTTACATACAATCATATGGGGGAAATTACTTCGGGTCACGACCAAATCGGGTTGCGGTCAGAGTTTTGGAACAAATTATGGTTGTGACCTGAGGTTCCACTGTACACTGTTACATAAAAAATGAGATAAGTTCAGGACAAGTAAGAAACTATACCTTACTAAAGCTATACCACACTATGCTATACTTATTGATGAATTAAATAAATATTTTGAGATGATTAATTTTTGATTAATGATAATAACAATTGACAATTATAGTGACAGATGTACGAGTATGGTATATCATTTGGATCAACTGCTAGAAGCTGATCTGAGTGGAGTTTGAACAGCACAGAGTTCAGATTCCAGAGAGCCAAGGGGTAGAATCTGTTGCAGAACCTGGCAGAAGTGGTTTGAATGCTATGATACATTCTGTCTGATGGAAGTAAGTCAAAGAGACTGTGGGAGGATTACAATGCCATAGGCTTTACAAGTAAAATACTTGATAAAAATGTCTTCAGTTCCCAAACGAGAGAGAAGGGATTTATATAAATCTGCTTTCACAACATAAGGTTTGCAGTAACATGCACCTCTTGATCCTATCTGCTAGGCTTAACTTTATTGTCGAATTGCCATTGCCAAAGGCCAAGGTGGTCTTTGTAAAATTCAGTTTGCCCGGGTGGCGGTGGAATTAAATATCTTGGTGTGAATCTTAGGCTGGCTGTTCTTAGTCTAGGTCTGTGTTTTGGTAGCATGGCTGAACTCTTCTTGCAGTTTATCTTATAAATTCTGTTTTAATTGTATATTTAAATTGTATATTTTCCCTATTATATGTAACACTAGCAAAATACCCGCGCTTCGCAGCGGAGAAGTAGTGTGTTAAAGAAGTTAAGAAAAAGAAAAGGAAACATTTTAAAAATAATGTAACAGGATTGTCAATGTAATTGTTTTGTCACTGTTATGAGTGTTGCTGTCATATATATATATATTGTCAGGGATGCCAGGGGCTATGACCCGGCCGGGACGACATGAAGGACCAGATGTGGGTCTGCACCCACCCTGGATCACGTGGGGGGTCACCTTCCTGGTTGCTCTGGGGGCCACGGGTACAGGGCATGGAAGCCCTACCCTGTAGGGGCCCGTGGTCACCGCCAGGAGGCGCCCCAATGCCTTGGGGACCTGTCCTGGTGTGGCAGAAGTGCTGGGGGGAAGAATTAGGACGGCGCCCGGAGAGCTGCCGGGAGGACAGCCGGCACTTCCGCCACGCTGGGGCGTGGCTAGAGGTGGAATGCCGGGAACACCTGGGGCTCATCCGGTCCTGTATAAAAAGGGCCGTCTCCATTCATTCAGGGTTAGAGTCGGGTGGAAGAAGGACAAGGCAGAAGACAGTGGAGGCGGCCCGAAGAAAGGCATTTGAGTGGCCAGGACTGTGTTGGGGTTTGTGCACTTATGGACTGTGGGTCTTAGTGACCATATTATTTGTAAATATATTCGTAAATAAACGTGTGGTGGTGATTTACAACATGTCCGCCTGTCTGTGTCCAGGCCGGGTTCACAATATATATATATATACACTGTGAACGCTGGCCCGGACACAGACAGACAGACATGTTGTTCATCATCACACACTGTTTATTTACACTACTATTTACAATATTACCGTGCTCACAAAACCCCATTGCCTCTTGCACCGATTCCCCAAAGTCCAGGGCTCACAGTCTCTGTGCCTTTCTTTCCTGGCCGCCTCCAGTCCTCTCTCCAGCTCTGTCCACTTCCACCCGACATCCACTGATCACTGAAGGGAGGCGGCCCCTTATATATGATTCCCGGATGAGCACCAGGTGTTCTCGGCATTCTTCCCTTGGCCACGCCCCAGCGTGGCGGAAGTGCCGGCTGTCCTCCCGGCAGCTCTCAGGGTGTCCTCCAAAGTCTTCCCCCCAGCACTTCCTGGTGTGGCGGAAGTGTTGGGCTCTCGGGATATCCAGGCACCGGGGCGCCGCCTGGCGGTGGCCACGGGTCCCTACAGGGCTGGGCTTCCAAGCCCTTAACCCGAGGCCCCCAACATAACCAGGACGGATGCCCCCTCTCGGTCTGGAGGAGGCACAAGCCCTCCTCCGATCCTCCTGGGCGTCCCGGCTGGGGACCACAACACACGCACACACACACACACAGACACACACACATATAAACATATATACATATACATATATACATATTGTCACAAAGATGAGACATACTCAGATGAAGGTTTGGGGCAGCCACCCGTATATTCTGGTATCCTGGCTGCAAAAGTCGTTATTTCTTACAGTAAACAGCACTGATGTGCATACCAATGAGTCTAAAACAAGACTGAGGGAAAAAGGGAAAAAGGGCAGGCTTTTAAAGGGGAAGACAGGAAGTGAGGTCATAAGGATCGGGCACGTGTTCATCAACCATTGAATCAAGCCCGGACGTGACATCAGAGGGGCCGGAGCTGGTAAGGTCTACTTCAATTGGCTCGGTACTGTAAGTGACGTCAAAAGAGCCAAGTGGAATCTCCCGGGAATGGTCTACAGGAAAGGGAGAAAAAGAGTCAGTGCACTCTGCCACATCCCGGCATGCCTCAGAACTGCCTTCACTCAAGCCCTTTAGCTGCCTCCCATGCGCACGTGTGTGACAATATATATATATCTACATAAACACATATCTACTGTATATATATATATATACATATACACATCCACATATATATACATATATATACACATATCAACATATATATACACATACATATACACTCATACAAACACACACACATATACATATATACAGTATATACACATACATACATACACACATATATATATATTGTGAAAAGGCGCTATATAGCGCCCGACCCGGCACAGACTACACAGACACACGTGTTCACACTCAAGTGTTTTTTGATTTTTAATTCTTCAGCCGTGGGCACACGTCTTCCCCGTGTCCCACAGGCCCAACACAGTCCAAGCACAAAAACCCACACAAACCAAACTTTTCCTGCTCCACCACTCCTCCCAGGCAACCTCGTCCTCTTCCTTCCGATTCTGGCCCTGATTGCTGGGAGGCAGGCCCTTTTATACCCCACCCGGAAGTGTTCCAGGTGCCTGACCAGCTGGTCTTAATTGCACCTCCGGGTGGGGCTGATAAACCGTCCAATGTGGTGGCTGGTTCTCTGCAGCACCCCCTAGCGGCCACCCCATCTCCCAACCGGGCTGCTGTGGTGGACTCCATGTCCCATGGAGCCACGGGGGAAATTGAGGAGGGATCCACGGCCAGGGAGACTGCCCCCAAGTGTCCCGGGGAAGGTACTGCAATGTCCATGATGGCTCCCCCGGGACGTATGTAGCAGAGGCGTCCTGGCCGGGCATGGGACCTGGCTGTCCGTCACAATATATATATATATATATATATACACAGACACATATATATACAGATCTACATATATACACATATCAACATATATACACACACATATATACATATCAACATATATATACACATATATACATATCTACATATATATATATATATATATATACTGTATATAGAAAAATCCCCGTGCTTCGCAGCGACGAAGTACTGCTTTTAAATTTTTATTAAGAAGAAAAGAAAACCTTTTTAAACTGAGGGAAAAAATACAAAGAGATCCTTAACAAATAATTATTGGTATATTTTCCCTCAGTTTAAAAAGGTTTACTTACCTTCTTAATAAAAATTTGAAGGCAGTACTTCGACGCTGCGAAGCTGCGGGTATTTTGCTAGTATATAATATATATATATATTGATTCATGCAGTATGTGTTAAGACTATTTACAGTGCATCCGGAAAGTATTCACAACGCATCACTTTTTCCACATTTTGTTATGTTACAACCTTATTCAAAAATGGATTCAATTAATTTTTTTCCTCAGAATTTTACACACAACACCCCATAATGACAACGTGAAAAGAGTTTACTTGAGGTTTTTGCAAATTTATTAAAAATAAAAAAACTGATAAATCACATGTACATAAGTATTCACAGCCTTTGCTCAATACTTTGTCGATGCACCTTTGGCAGCAATTACAGCCTCAAGTCTTTTTGAATATGATGCCACAAGCTTGGCACACCTATCCTTGGCCAGTTTCGCCCATTCATCTTTGCAGCACCTCTCAAGCTCCATCAGGTTGGATGGGAAGTGCCGATGCACAGCCATTTTAAGATCTCTCCAGAGATGTTCAATCGGATTCAAGTCTGGGCTCTGGCTGGGCCACTCAAGGACATTCACAGAGTTGTCCTGAAGCCACTCCTTTGATATCTTGGCTGTGTGCTTTGGGTCGTTGTCCTGCTGAAAGATGAACCGTCGCCCCAGTCTGAGACCAAGATCGCTCTGGAGCAGGTTTTCATCCAGGATGTCTCTGTACATTGCTGCAGTCATCTTTCCCTTTATCCTGACTAGTCTCCCACTTCCTGCCGCTGAAAAACATCCCCACAGCATGATGCTGCCACCACCGTGCTTCACTGTAGGGATGGTATTGGCCTGGTGATGAGCGGTGCCTGGTTTCCTCCAAACGTGACGCCTGGCATTCACACCAAAGAGTTCAATCTTTGTCACATCAGACCAGAGAATTTTGTTTCTTATGGTCTGAGAGTCCTTCAGGTGCCTTTTGGCAAACTCCAGGTGGGCTGCCATGTGCCTTTTACTAAGGAGTGCCTTCCGTCTGGCCACTCTACCATACATGCCTGATTGGTGAATTCCTGCAGAGATGGTTGTCCTTCTGGAAGGTTCTCCTCTCTCCACAGAGGACCTCTGGAGGTCTGACAGAGTGACCATCAGGTTCTTGGTCACCTCCCTGACTAAGGCCCTTCTCCCCCGATCGCTCAGTTTAGATGGCCGGCCAGCTCAAGGAAGAGCCTTGGTGGTTTCGAACTTCTTCCACTTACGGATGAGGCCACTGTGCTCTTTGGGACCTTCAAAGCAGCAGAAATGTTTCTGTAACCTTCCCCAGATTTGTGCCTCGAGACAATCCTGTCTCGAGGTATCCCTGCAGCTCAACCCATGCTTAATTAATTTTGCACATGAGCCAACAAACATGCCAAAGGGTTATTTTAGAGAAATCATGCAGCTGCAGAAGAAAGATACAGTTTAAAAGAAATCTTTGGGATTTCAGTTCACATTTCTTCAAACAAAAGAGCTCATTTTGTACTTTTATAATGCCTTACTAAAGGATTACAAATTAAGCTTCACTGTGCCTACTAACCACAGAGTGCAGGTCTGGTAGAACTCACCAAAGGCATCATTTGAAACAAGTTGCTTGAAACGCTGTCATTACTTTTAATGTCACTTAGGGCTACCCCCAACAAAACTCAGTTTTAGGCCTAATACCTAATTAATTACTAAAGGGATGACTGATGCAAAATATGGTGCACTCTACACTCTTCCGTTGGATTAGTTCAAACACTTTTTGATGAAATATTGTTATCTTGTTTAGTAATGAGAACAAGTTTTTAGTCTTTTATCAGCAGATGATTTACCTTCAGCAAAATGCAGAAACCAGAACCTAACTGAGTACATGCATCCTACTGCTGGGAAAAATGTTTTTTCTTCAGAGGAGAAAAATGAAGCCTTTAACTGAATGAACTCTACAGTACATCTCCATTTTTTGCAATGTTCAATATTCAAGTTCCAGTACTGATTTTTAGGTGCTTCCCAGGAAGAGAGGGGAAAAAAGAAAACCTTCCTGAAATAAACTCAGACCAATTGAGAAGCCACCCTGTCTGCGGATCAAGTAAGTCTTGAGAGAAAATCTCAAGGGCATGCTATGAGGCCTACTTTAACATCAGAGCAATATTATTAAAATTAAGCATTTCACATAATCACCATAACTATACTGAAAAGGCATTGAAGGCATTAAGAGAACAGCTGGGCGCCACTAGTTGTGTGACAATGCAGAATAGACAGGTGTTAAACTGGATGTTGGCAGAAAAAGGTGGTGCATGTCACATGTTCATAAATCAATGTTGTACATGCATACCCAATAATACCTCACTTGAGGGATCTTTTACTATGGCAATGAATCAACTCAAAGTACTTTCTGAGAAAGTAACAGCAAATATGGGACATGACCAGCATGCTTGGGACTTGCATCAGTTACAATTAAGATATTGGGAAACATTCTTGACCAAGGCAAGCATAATAGTTGACATTTCACTTTTGAGCTTTGTACTTGTATTCTGTTACCTGGTTACCTTTCTTCTATCATTTGTCATTCACCAAATGACTATGCAAATTTTGATCGCCAAGTTGTGGAAGCAAATTGCAATCTTATGTCTTCCTATGATAAACTTCTGCAGTAAGGATAAATGATGAAGCACTCCCAGGTGCACAGTGCTGGTAAATTCTCCTCAGGCGATGACCCTGCACAGTGCACAAAGTACCTGGGTTGAAGCTCTTTTTCCATGGATATACTTTTCTTCAGTCAGTCAAAGAAAAGAAATGAAAGGAGACTTTAATTGTACTTTGTTATTTTTTATTTTATTTTCTATTATTTCTGTACTTATATGCTGCTATTTAATTAAGTAGATGTATATGGGTATACTGTTCTAATGATTTATTCTGGTTTATTTGTTTATTTATGTGACTGTCTTATAAGTCATGATCATTTCTGTTTGATTCATTTCCCCATAATTGGCTAACCAGAGTTCTTTTACTCCTTTTTAGCCCAGTAGGGAGGGAAACATTTGTTCTCTGAGCTACCAGAAGGAGAGATTGGATAAACAGATTCTTTATAAAGAGGTTTAGTGACACACAGAAGGATAAAAGTGGGCATCCCTTCTCTCCAATTGATTCCAGATTAGTGAGACTTTAGCAAGTCCCAAAGGGGGCAAATATATGGTATTTGTAATTATCAAATATATGGTATTTGTAATTAATCTAACATTATTTCTACATAAAATGAAAAGATGGCTAAACTTGCTTTTACATGTAGTGGCCTGGCCCTGCTTTTTACTTGCTTGCTTAAACACCAATATGATGTATAGAAAAGTCAAATAGAGTGAGTACTGTGAAAACGCTAAGCAGGCCAAGCATGTTTTAGAAATGCAGCTGCTTAAAACGTCAGTCTTGAGAGATGTTTGTACATCAAGTAACTTTCGTCTGAGTGTCTTGGTTTCCCATATATGTGTCTTACTGGCTTCAACTTAAATTGTGCAATTGATCAATGACTAAGTTTTGGTGAAATGAGCAGGACATTTTTGAAAGAGTATTGAAAAATGATTAACCAGAAAGAGAATACTTAATGTAATATATAAATGGAACAAAATTATTTACCAAAGAAGAATAAATTAAACAGAGAAAAATGAACAAAACTAAAGCTGGGGATTAAGCGTTGGCAAAACTATGACAGCCATACTGTATACTATACACTTTAATTATGCCAATCAGCATCTTATCCACTAGACCTCAACAGCTAAAAGCTAGTTACACACAGTTTAATAGGCAAGATTCAAAAAGAATTTTTAATAACTTGCATAGTACTTCATCTGGTATATACAATTTGTTGTTGACTATACTGTTTCTGTAGTACTGCATCTTTGAAAAAGACAAAGTCATTTTTAAGGGAGCAGATGCTGCATAATTTCCATAATGACTGCCTTGGCCTTGGATGTTAGGTTCTGGATTGAACCTGGATGGGAGACCAACCAGGAAAAGCTTGGATTGCTGCTGATTGCTGAAATTTCCGAGGCCAGCAGAAGACAATTACCCTGAGGTCTGAATATGGATCCCAATGCCCCAGTGCAGTGACAGGGACACTGTACTGTAAAAATGGTGCCATCCTTTGGATGAGACATAAAATCGAGGTCCTGACTCTCTATGGTCATAAAAGACTCCTGGGCATCCTTCATAAAGAGTAGGGTGTTTCTTGATGTCCTGGCTAAATTACTTACCACAGCCTAGTCATTCTGGCCCCGTAATCATCACCTACCACTAACTGGTTAACTGTCTCTCACTTCTTTACCACCTAACAGCTGACGTGCGGTGAGTGTGCTGGCGTCATCCTGATAGATGCTGCACATTAGTGATGGCTGAAGTGGCCCCCCACTCACTATGTAAAGTGCTTTGAGTAGAGAGAAAAACACTATATACTGTAAATGTAAAGAAATATTATTATTATTATTTTGTAATGGAGGAGACATTCTGGAGAAATAAGGCAAAAACCTGCAAAATGGATATGTGCAGTACAACACTAATATATAAGCTGCTTATGGCAAACTGTTTTTACATAGACACAAATAATGTGCTGAACTGTGACTATAAAAATTAGTACAATTGCTGCATATTATCTAATGTAATATGAATGACTAGCATCCCAGTTCTACAAAATGCCAAATACAATGCTTTGTTTCCTTCATAAGCCACACTAACACAGTCCGTGAGTTTCTGTAACATTGTATCACTGCAGGTTATCTACTCTATAATAAAATGCTAAGGTCTGTGTGTGTCCAGTCCTTCAGAGCAATCTGATTGATCAGTTTGGCTTTGGTCTGATGGGTCAGTTTGGCTTTGGTGTGATGGGTCAGTTTGGCTCTGGTAATGCAACGAAAGAGGAAGTGTGAGTGTGAGATGCACGAGGAGGAGCAAAAGCATCTTAATCACCATGATGTCACAGGTCACGTGACACATGCATTACATGTGTAGTAGTTATGTAGCATCATGGCAACCAGACACGCAAAGTGGTGGTGCCCTTGCATACTAGAAGCATAAAATGGCAGTACCAATACAAACAAAAATACAAAATTGGTGATGCCTCATAGAAAAAATACTTACTGGAACAAAAGGAATTTAGTGAAATAACATTAAAAATAACAAATGCATTTGGAAACATATTACAAAACAAAATGAGGAACAGAATTAGAAAGGATTTACTGGGCAGAGAACTTAAAACAAGTAACACACAGCAACAATTATTTCCCAACACAGCCCAGAAGTGCGCCTATCATGACTGAATAATTGTCCAAAACTCTTGTGTTTACACTGACCCCAAAGCATATTCTCTCTACTTGTTATTACGTAACCTTGAGAAAAGGCTGAGATTCTGTGACACCCGTCTTTAGTTCTTTGGATGAGCTGCAGTTCAAACTTTGTAAGGTCCACTCCAAACTGAAGAACCTTCTGCACTGACCATGCTAACAGTAACTAACATTTTCATTTGTTTTTGTTTTTATTACACAGTATTTGTAATCTCATATTGTATTGGTTGCTTTTCAGACACTATGAGCAGGACAGATATATATAAAAACAATTCAGAAATAAAATGAGAAATTAAAAAAAACATTTTTATGTAATAAGGGAAGTTTATTGTAATAAATGTATCAAGTGTTAAATAATGAAGCCAAACAGAAGGATATGCTCTTTTGATATATACTGTATGCTGGGTTAAGCAATTCAGCAAATTGTCCTATTTTCGATTTGTTGACAGTTGTATAATTGAAACAGTAACTCAGAAGCAGATGACATACTGATTAACACAGCCTTCAGTTTACCACTTCATTTACTGATTAGTTTAGCTTTCCATTTACCAGTTCACTTACTGATATACAGTATATTAGACTTCAGTGCAATAGTTCTTTGGTTCTTCAGATATTCTTAGCATGGCTACATCTCTCCACTCTCACATGCATATTAAAAAGAAACAATTTTAGAGTATAATGGTTGATGATGCTTTTTATTCCTATTAAACATTACATGATTACATTCATGATTATCTGTTCTTATGTGTATATATATAGCATACATACAAATATAAGGTGCCTGGGATAGGCTTTGACTTCCATTAACTCTGAACCGGATCAAATGGAAGTTTGAGAATGTTAAGTTTGTTAAGTTACTATGAAAAAATAAGTAAAGGTTATTTACATTCTAAAAAAGTGGAAAATATAAGGTTAAAGATTTTTCATATGTTTAGCCTTTATCAGGGGTGTGACAAAAGTAATGGAGCACAAGAGTAATATAGTACACTAATTCCTCCATTCATTTTCTAGGCCCACTTATCAAAATGCACTGAGCTTCTAAGTGGTTTTCATAAAGGCAACCAAGCACAGTACTAGAGTGGGAAAGGAAAGTCCAACACACTCCTTTATTTCTTGCCCTTCCATTTTACCTGATTCCATCTAAACTATCAATACTAAGCAACACATCAGGATAGGCAAGACCAGAGAAAACCTACACTTGCATGGAGGTCCTGGAGTAGTGAATATCCCATCCAGACAGTTATATTATAGTCTGTTATTATTTTGGGTTCACGAAGCTCAAAAATCAGACCTGGAAATCTATAGTAGACCTGGAATCTGAAATAGACAATGCCCTGAAATTCAAAAAGCAGGTTTTCTGCCTGCGCACTCAAAAAGCAGAAGGAAATAAGAAGGCTCAGAAGTCTAAAAACCCCTGGCTCAAAGCACAATGAAAACTATAATCTATACAGTAAAACATTATGAACTAAAGATTCATACAATACAAAAGAAAGGATTGCAAGAACATCAAGAGATATTCAAAATGAGCTGAACAACATAGTCAAGAGCTAATATGCTCACATAGGCAAATGAGAAGGACAATAACTAAAGAAATTAACTGCAGAAGATGATATAAAATTAAGAAACAAGATAATACTAATTAGAACATAGTACAATATAAATTTAAAAATAGAAACATTTACTATTTAATAAATCTAAAAGAATTCATAAGAAACAAAAAATAAAATCTGCAAATAAAAAGATGAGAAAATAAAGCTAGGAAAGCTGGCCAAACTATAACATAACTATAATGCACTTGCAGCCCCTCCACAAAATAATCCTTCAAACATAGTGACCAGCTGAGCTCACAGACATTTTCTGTAGGACAGTTAGCTTACACTGTTGTCATCTGCTGGATGATTTATTGCACTGTAAAAAGCTTACATGTTGAATACTATTAAAATATAACTTCTGAAGCAAAAGCGTAATATGCAGATTCTAAAAACATTCCAACTGGTCATGTAATGACAAGAAAAATGTATGCTGACAAACTAAGAACACAGAGTGCTGATTGAAAATCTTTCTGCCAAAACCTGTATGAAGACAAGTGTGTCTGCTGTCCATGCCTCCATCCATTTGCAAGCTCATTTCTTCTTCTGTAGGTGACCTGAAGTCAACAATTATTTCTGCCCTGACAGCTGTAAGGACAACCCTGAAAGGCATGGAAGTCTATCAATGGCACACATATATAGAAACA
The DNA here is from genome assembly GCF_016835505.1 of Polypterus senegalus. Lineage (NCBI taxonomy): Eukaryota > Metazoa > Chordata > Cladistia > Polypteriformes > Polypteridae > Polypterus > Polypterus senegalus. The sequence continues at coordinate 72,556,639 of NC_053155.1, forward strand.
CAAAAGTATAATGGAGCCTTTGAACCTGGACAACAAATCTTTAGGAAGTGGTGGAGGACCCCATACAAACATAAAACGAACATATATATACTCCACAGAGAAACTAGCTCAGATCAGAATCAAAGGGCTATGAAGTATGTGTGTATGTGTATGTGTAAAAAGAATTCTTCCTAAGCCATCTAAAAAATGAAAACAAATTACATTACATTTCAAAAGCTTGCACAATTTACAGACTCATTTTGAAATCTCCCGCCCTTGTTTTGGGTTTAGGGCATTTGGTATCTAAGATGTTTCCAGAACCTTGAGTTTGCTGATTGTTTTTTCTTCCACTTTAAAGGTTTCCTTTTTTGGATAATGTGGATCAGAGATTCAGGGAGCTCTCCATAGCTGCTCAACCCTTCCATCTCAATTAGTATTACCTTCATACTGTCCTTAAGAAGAGCATTAAACAATCCCACTTGCTGATCATAGACATTTGTACAATCTGAAGGCGTTAAAATAATAAGGAGGCGTCTGCTGATCTGTAGGTTTCTTCCAATATCTTCTGCTTTATCTGTCAATAACAATGGAAAACATTCAGTTTTTGGTCAATTTTGATACATGCTAAGGTAAATGATATGTTAATAATCTTACTGATAGAGTGAGGATACATTATATTACACTTTTGTGTTAAGAATTGAGAAATGGTGCAAATGAATAAAATCAAGTCACATGAAATGCGACCCACTACCAGGTACATTTGGCCTTCACTTACTAAATAATAGCACACAATAATACCAGTTAAGCACTGCGCTTTGTGTCAGCTTCAGGGCTTTTCTAGACAAGGCATGTTAACTGGGAAATGTGGATGTGGATACAACAAAAAGTCAACTGCAGAGACACAATCATATATAGGTAAATCCTAGTACATGAACAAACAGGATGCTCTTTAAATTTAGGCAAATCACTGTCATTGAATCACTGTAGCTGTGTTAAGAAACATGGAATACAAGGAAACCCAGAAAATAACTGGGAAGTTGAACTGAGTGCAGTAGTTTGCCCTGCAGCACCTCAGCTCCAAAGTCCTGGGTTCAGCTTCTCGCAGTCCTAATCTTGGGTGTGTGTCCTTTTGATAACGACCCGTTGTCACTTGTTGTGTCATGGTTTATTTTATTGTATCTGTGTAACCATGGTTGCTGCCACCATTAAGGCAAATTAAGCAACCGCCTAGGGTGCAGATCATAAGGGGGGTGGAAACCCAGCCGCATGGGTTAGCTACTGAACAGTTGCTGCAAAAATACCTAGCACTTGCACTGTGTGTAACAATGCATTATGTTTTGTACATTTTTGCTGCAAACAAATTTCCCTCGAGGATAATAAAGTTTACCTAACCTAATACTCCAGCTGGCCTGATGTGTGCGTGAGTGTCTTCTAAATATGAGAGGGCATCTTGTCCATTGTTGGTTCCTGTTCCTTTGTAACTCTGTATTAAAATGGTTAGCTGAATGAATAAATTAACAAGAATATTTAATTCCCTTTTTGCTCCTTTATAAAATTTTCTTCTAATTCTATTTTTCTTTTACTGTCATCTGGTGCTCATTTTCTAGCTCCTCATTCTTAACAATGGGAGCAGGATAAATTCAATCTGTTTTCTTGGTTGTTTGTCCAGTATATTCTCCTTAGGCTTGTTCTTTTTCAGAATACAGACTGCACTTTTAAAATCCATTAAAAAGGTTTCTTTTTTACTGTGTTTTTTTCTGTGTACCTCGTTCAACCACTGTTGAGATTAAAACATATTTTCTTTATGATTTGTGTAATGATCAGATACAGGACAGTTCTTAACTGATGTGGCATAAAAATGTATGCATTCCCGTATGTCAAATTCTAAAATGAATTTTAGTGAGAGCACATATATTATACGGCTCAGATTGTTAAATTTACCATTTCCTGGTAGATCATCCCTTCCAGAAATGAAAAGTTTATAGCCATATGTCTTCTCTAAGACATTTATCAAATCTTCATGCACAAATCTGTTAACTATTTTCTTGAAAGATTCTTGTAGATTTTCAGCAGCATAAGTTATATAAGCATCATATATTTTTCCATCTGAAATGATAAACAAAAATAGATATGAAATACATAATTAGAAACATGCAGAGATATAAACATTCTTTTGCTTATACTTTTATGATTATTATATACAAGTGTTTATTAAGTATCTTTTCCTATCATCAATGATTCCATATTACATTTTACTGTATTTAGCTTTTCCTTACATATTTTTTGAGATTTTCTTCAAAGTCCATGGAGGGCTCCAGAGTAACATCCCCCTTAATTAAGCTACGCCCCTTCTTGTCAGGACAGTATAAATAAATGTGAGAGCTCCAGAAAGATGGCGGCTTAGATGGAGGAACTACATCCTGTATGAACAAGCTCCCAAACCCAGACTTGCTCAGTAGAGCTAAGTATTCTGAGAAGCTGTTGAGGCTGAAGAGGCAGCTTTTACATTTGTTGTCCGTTGCGGCACTGTGTGCTCATATTTGTTTGGTTTTCTAGACATCAGCAGTAAACGGGCTGACCCCAACTTTTCTTTTGTTCTCCGCTTCCACAACAGCTATATGTTGAAAATGTCTGAGTGGATTTGTCTGCCAGTGCTCTGTCTTGAGCTGACTGTAAATCAGCTAGGTATGATTGAGTTTCAAGATGGATGGATATATTAAAGATCTCTCTTATTCACGTAGTTATTTATATTTTCTATTTTGATGACATTATCAGACTGCTTCAGTATTCTCTTACTTTGCCAGAACACAATTTTTTTTTCTGGTGCACATGCATGATTTCATGCTTCAGTATTTGATGTCAAGAAAGCTATTTTATTTAAATATATATCAATTTCACAAATCAGCTTTGAAATGTCTGGGAATGTCAAATTTTGTTTATGTCTTTACTACAACTTGGCTTAACAATATGATTTTAATCTCCATCAATAAAAAATAGTATTATTGGGAGAAATGGTATAAATTCTTATTTTTTTATTATCATTTTTTTTTCATTATTTTAGTCACCATCTTCTGAACTATGTTTTTCAAGGGAGCTGACATTTTGTGTTTATTGAATGTTCTTATGACTAATTTTCAGGACAAAAGAAACAAATTATAATGTCTGCTACTAACTATAAATCAGTTAAATTGGATTCTTTTAACATCTTGTTTGAACAAAATGTTCTGAAACTATGCTGTTATTGTTTTCTTTAAGTTTGAATGTTATTAGCGTAATTTATATTTTTATTGGTATTTCTGTGACCTTACATCTCCATATTGTTTACCTATTTTCTATGAGTAGCACCATTTTGTTTGAATGCTGCCAAATTATGTGAAACAACAAACACGTTCTTAGTGGCAAGGTCCCCATTGTGTGATGTCATTGCACTGCTACTATGAAAGATGGTGGTATGCTCAGTAATTTTCCAAAACTTTGTATAAACCAAAGCTTTATAAGCTTATAGGGCCATGAAGGTCTTTTGTAAAGAGTACAGTGAAATTCGTACTTGCATGTGCTAATGAACATGCTACACATTGACACTCTCTAGTGCCAGGATTAGCAGGTATCCCAAGTTTATCTTGAAACTTCTGTCTTCATGAGAAATCTTAGAACATACTGTAATCATTATTATATCATTGTAAGTAGAGTTAATTTTTCTATCAGCTGCTGTACAGCTATGATACCACACACATAAAATGGGTTAAAATACTCTGAGTGGTGCACTGAGTAACAGTGCTAAAGCAGCTATAGTATTTGGAATTGTTTGTTCATTGTGTGCACAATAATATTGTTACAGAATGATTACAATCAAGTGAATTAAACTTGTGAACAATATGCAATTAATTTTGGTGTATTCTGTGAATTATGTGTTGCTGATGCGAATCTGAAAAAAGGGGGACTACACAGAGACAGCGGTACTGTTTTAATGCTGGGTGCTGCCAGTTTGCACAACTGACCAGAAAAGTGCGTACACAAAGGGGAAGGCTGGTGTGAGAATGTGTGTGGTTTTACACCATGTTCAGTTTTTATACATCGTGATATGAGCGTGGAAGTGGGTGTGCACAACATTTTTTGTTTACATACCATTTATACATGAGTCCCCTGGTGAGATGTGATGTCAAGGGTGCATCAAGCAAACATAGAGGTCCCTCAAGGATTGGTACTGAGTTCTCTCCTTTTCTTTCTGTACACCACCTCACTAGGGCCTGTCATGCAGTTTAATGGTTTCTCGTGTCAGTGCTATGACAATGACACTGTCATCTTTTTTGTTCAGGGTGGAAATAAGTTTTAACTTTTTTTTCTTTGCTGATGCATGCTGACATAACCCTACATTAACACTAAAATATAAATATTATTTTTAAAATACAAAACAGCATTTCTTTGTTATAAAAGAATGTATTTATTGACCTAGCAGTATGATATGGCAGACACAGCCCCTTGATGCCAGGCCAGAATGATTAGTCTACTCTGTTTTATGGATCAGTGAGGGGCAACGAGAGTTGTTTAGGGCAGGAAGAATATATTCATTGATTATTAACATATTTACATTGGCTGTTGCTAAAAAAAAAAAGTAAAAAAAAAATAGCCGTTATTTAAGATTTATTTTAGTAATGTAATGCATCTACATTCTGAGTCAGCCACTCCTTAATCCCAATCCAAGGTGGTAGAACCAGAGTATGTTTGTCTGTTTTCACTTCTGATAGATGTTTCCCTGCAAATGCTTCGAGGCAGCATGTGGATTTACCCATACTCACTCACCTCCCTACTCTGTGAGACGGCTTTAGAGCCACCCTTTGTAAGTCATGTCTGATTAAATAAGGAAATAATCTCTGGGGCTGGGACAGTCCTTCTATTACTATACTGTAAGTATAGTGGTAGCCTCATATGACACTTGGTTAGCATTGTTTTATCACTTCTTCATTTTCTAAATATTGCTTATGATAACAATAGCATGTACTGTAAATGACTTATTGGAGGTGTTGCAGAAGCATACTGTAAGTAACAAATGCTTGGGAGAGCCTTTTCTAATTTATGTAGTACATAAGGAAAGGCAATGCATTTTTTGTAAATTACTGGAATTTATACTTCTAGCAATGTTTACATGACATTCATCATTTGACACTTACTGTTTTTGTTAAAATAAAACATTTGGTTCTTACCATGCTGATGTGAGCGTGATTTAAATGAACTCCGAAAGAACAGTGCAATGTCAATCATGAAATACTTTAGCAAAACTGCTGCACAGAGCATTACTAATGCGGCAACCCCAAAAAATGTTACCACAAAGTGAGCCTTGCTCCCCTCTGTTAAAAAAGAAAGTATTAATTAGAAATGAAAATGTGATGAAAAGGATAAGATCTATTAAAAACAGACAAGTGAAAGTGCTTGTAATGCTAGGCTGAAAAGAAAAAGGCACCATAAATTAGGAACATTTTTTTTTCTGCTTTCTCTTCTCACTGTGGAGAGCAGATTGAAGGTATAATGGATTATTTCCAGCAGAGGTATACGGTCTTTGTGAATTTGTTCCTTAAGATTGAAGCCTTTCTGTGCCAAGACAAAGGCAAAGCAATATGGCACTATAGAAAGACTTAGGAGCCTAATGTGATATTTAAAACCCAGCTGAGACTTACAAATTGAAAAAACAGATGTACTTAATTTACTAATTTCAGATCATGGCATGTCTCTAGCTCTCAGTGCCCACAACAAGCCCTCTATTTGATAACATTTAGAGCCAGGCTGGACAAAGAAGTTTGAGCTGTAGATGGTGTCCAAGTTCAATCAATGCACGGAGGCCTACTTCCTTCATAACCATTAGTAAAGCTAAATGAAACAGCCACTACCACTAAACAGCACATACATTTTAGTCTAACTAGACCTAACTTTCAATGACAAAATGACATACATAAAAATCACTTAGTGCAGTGCAGGGTTGTGTGGCACAAGAGCTTATCTTATGTCAGGGATGCCAGGGGCGACGACCTGGCCGGGACGCCTTGAGGGACCGGAAGTGGGCGTGCGCCCATCTGGGATCACGTGGGGGCCGCCACCCTGGCTGCTCTTGGGGCCTCGGGTTGAGGGCTTGGAAGCCCAACCCTGTTGGGGCCCGTGGTCACCGCCAGGGGGCGCCCTGATGCCTTTGGAGCCCTGGACCTCAACACTTCCGCCACACAGGGGCGTGTCGGTGGGTGATTGCCGGAGTTCACCTGGAGCACATCCGGGTGCTAATAAAAGGGGCCGCCTCCCTTCATTTGAGGCTGGAGTCGGGTGGAGGCAGGACAAGGCAGAAGAAGAGAGAGAGTGGAGGCGGCCCAGAGAAAGGCATTGTGTGTTGGCCAGGACTTGGGGGTTTGTGTGCACTAAGACTTTGTAAATAATAGATATTGTAAACAAACGTGTGGTGGTGGAAAAATAACATGTCTGCCTGTCAGTACCTGGGCCGCGTCCACACTTAGAAGCACTGGGTACAAGGCTGGAAAAACACTCTGTAGAGCACGGGTGGGCAGATTCAGTCCTGGGGGGGCGCAGTGGCTGCAGGTTTTTGTTCCAACCCAGTTGCTTAATTAAAAACCAATCCTTGTCAATTATTTAATTTCATAGCTTGTTAGTGCTTTAACTCTGCCATGTCAAGTCATTCTCATACTTCCTTCCAAGTATTTAATTAAACCCAATAGTGCATGATAAATACACACAGGTGTAAATGGTGTGGAAACCGTACCCCCAACACAGACAGACCGACACCAGGATGTACAAAACATGCTCCTTTATTTATTTTTCTTTACTGCACCACAATGCCTTCTCTCACCAACTCTTTCCTTTCTTCTTCTTTCACCAACTCTTTCCTTTCTTCTTCTTCTTTCTCTTCTTCTTTCCCTCTTTCTTTCTCTCTTTTTCTCTTTGACCTCCTCCTCCTCCTCCTCACAAGCTTCGTCTCCTTCCTCCCAACTCTGGCTCATTGTCTGGAAGGAGGCGGCCCCTTTTATCAGGACCCGGATGAGCCACAGGTGCTCCCCTTGACGTCACTTCCTGGTGTGGCGGAAGTGTCAGGAAAGCCCCTGGAAGCACTCCGGGTCTTCTTGGAACTGTTTCCGGGAGCACTTCCTGGTGTGGCGGAAATGCTGCCATCCAGGACTCCCCAACTGACCGGGCTCCCCCTGGCGGTGGCCACGTCCTCTCACGGGCATCCCAGCTCCGTCTCTGTGGCCCCCAAATAGACCCGGGCGGCTGCCCTCTCGTGGCCGAGGAGAAGTATTGTCCCCGTTGGGGACTGTCCAGGTGTCCTGGCCGGGCAGTGTCCCCGTACATCTGTGACAATGGAAACACGCAATGGAGAACTGCTGGTTTCTTTTGTCATTTTCATCCTATTGCTAATAAGGAGCCATTAAAAACCGAACCTACAGCTGTTTAAGACTAAAATAAGCAATAAGGGTTTAAAATCTTAATGAGCGAGACAACTAAAATGAGGCAGAAGTGCTACTTGAGCAATAAGTGCTTTTTATTAAGCAATTGGGTTGGAACAAAAACCTGCAGCCACTGCGGCCCTCCAGGACTGAATCTGCCCACCCCTGATGTAGATGATGCCAATCTATCACAGGGTCTTCTAACACACATAAAGGACCAATTGGTAATCAGCAATTAACACAACTTACAGGTTTTTGGGGATGTGAGAGGAACACCAATGCAAACATGGGGAGAACATGCAAACAGCCACCAGGATTCAGGATTAACTCTCATTTTTTAAGTAGAGAGTACAAGTACTGTATATGTATTTTTCATATTATTTCTAATATGCATGTACTGTGCAATATACATAATATACTAGTACATGTAGAATTTTTAATTTTACAATTGGGGCATAAGCATGTTAGCGAATTTGCTTAAGCACACACAAAGTGTATTATAATTCTTTTTGAGTTTTAAATAGCTCCCTGGGCCAACCTAAGCAGGACAGTCCTGTGTATATTTAGTAGGGTAGCAGACCCATGTCCTACCACAGTACTACACAAGCACTCTTCTCTCACACCTTCTGTACATCCCTCGATTACACCCCTGGCCCTTTGTTCTCCCACCATTTGAGTTCTTGTAAAAGATTATCCTCCTGACTCCAAGTTTACCAGATTGAGGTCCTGAGGTGGCTTTATTTCTCCTTCTAGCATCACTTGCAGTACTGCTCTGAATTACATCTGGGCCAGGGGCAGGTCAACATTAAGAACAGAGACATCAAGATGGAACTCTAATTATTGTCCCCTGGTATTCCTGCAGCAGTAGACCAACTACTGGCCATACAATTTTAGGAATGAATGGCAGCTTCTTAACTGTCCCAATTCGTGGGCAGCCTGGTGCTATCTGAATACATTTAGGATCAGGTGCTCTCTAGCACCTCAGGGGAATATCACAAGTTCCTTCTATGTTTCTCCTTTCTGTGCTAGGGCTCATATTTAAAAGATGGTTGGTACACTCTGCAGACACACAATGTACAGTACAAGTACCAGATTTTGCATTGGCACTGCAAGTAAGTAAATTGGCTCTTGACAATACATGTCACCTCTGGCTTGGCAGGGTCTTCAACGGGCCTTGTGCTCCCATTTGCCTACAGTTCCTGCACTGCCTTGTTACCCCACTACAAGTATAAATCAGCTTTCAAGTGTATTTTTCAGGCGGAGGGGAAGACGTAATCTAGTTTCTGATCTGCCAAGGAAGTTCATTTTCACATGACAATGCTTGAAAATTCAACGTTTCATATCATGCTTTCTGTTCCCTGTAACACTGTGAAAAGTAAAATGAAACCCAACGCTCAACTTAAATGTGGGCAGAACACTTAGAACATGAATCAATGAAGCAGCGGTAAACAGTGAGCCACCTATGGGAATATTTTAAAGCAATGCAAGTACTGATAAAAACATTGCTTCTACTGTATACTCCTTTAAATCCTGCAAAAATGAGAAAAGAAGAAAACCAAGACACTTGTGCTGAATGCATGAATTCAAACACATCACTCTGAAATATATTGTAGTATAATATCATATCGAATTATCCCAACCTCATGCATTCCTTAGAAACAAGCCACCCTTCCTGTGACCCAGTGTAACAGGACTCACATTTGAGAGACTAGTCAAGTCATGCTTGCCGTCAAAAACACAAAAAAGCTGCCTGAAGGAACTCTCCTTTTATTCAGTGGAATGGCAGACTGTTTTGGCCTATTCAGGACATGAATGTTTGCCCTGTTTGTAGAACAATGCAGGGTGACAAAGTGTTGTCTGTGAGGCCTGTTATTAGGAGCCTCTCATTGTGTGGGCAGCAGTGATCATGAACAACAAGTTTGCCACTCATAACTCATAATGCATAACCTGGTCATGAAATATAATCCTTTCATATGCAAGATACATTCATTTCTACTTGTTATCTTAGTATATACTCAGCAAAAAAAGAAACGTCCCTTTTTCAGGACTGTGTATTTCAACAATAATGTTTTAAAAATCCAAATAACTTTACAGATCTTCATTGTAAAGGGTTTAAACAATGTTTTCCATGCATTTTCAATTAACCATAATCAATTAATTAACATGCACCTGTGGAATGGTCGTTAAGACCTTAACAGCTTACAGAAAGTAGGCAGGACACTAAAGAGACTTGTCTACCGACTGTGAAAAACACCCAAAGAAAGATGCCCAGGGTCCCTGCTCATCTGCGTGAACGTGCATTAGGCATGCTGCAGGGAGGCATGAGGACTGCTGATGTGGCTAGGGCAATAAATTGCCATGTCCGCACTGTGAGACGCCTAAGACAGCGCTACAGGGAAACAGGAAGGACAGCTGATCATCCTCGCAGTGGAAGACCACGTGTAACAACACCTGCACAGGATCGGTACATCCGAATATCACACCTGCGTGACAAGTACAGGATGGCCACAACAACTGCCCGAGTCACACCAGGAACACACAATCCCTCCATCAGTGCTCAGACTGTCCGCAATAGGCTGAGAGAGGCTGGACTGAGGGCTTGTAGGCCTGTTGTAAGGCAGGTCCTTACCAGACATCACCAGCAACAACGCCGCCTATGGGCACAAACCCACCTTCGCTGGACCAGACAGGAGTGCCAAAAAGTGCTCTTCACTGATGAGTCACGGTTTTGTCTCACAAGGGGTGATGGACAGATTTGTGTTTATCGTCAAAGGAATGAGCGTTACACCGAGGCCTGTACCCTGGAGCAGGATCGATTTGGATCGATGGCTAGGGCCATTCCCCCCAGAAATGTACAGGAACTTGCAGGTGCCTTGGTGGAAGAGTGGGGTAACATCTCACAGCAAGAACTGACAAATCTGGTCCAGTCCATGAGGAGGAGATGCACTGCAGTACTTTAAGCAGCTGGTGGCCACACCAGATACTGACTGGTACTTTTGATTTTGAGCCTCCCTTCATTCAAGGACACATTGTGAAACATTTTTAGTTTATGTCTTATGGTGTTGACTCTTTTAGTGTTCATACAAATATTTACACATTAAGTTTACTGAAAGTAAAAACAGTTGAAAGTCAGAGGACGTTTCTTTTTTTGCTGAGTATATAATATGCTACCGTGGCTGTTCATTTGTCTGTCCAGGATTTTAAATCACCTCTAGTTCGCAAACCGTTTGAACTATTGACCTGAAATTTGGTACACATATACTACGTGACGTCTACTGTCCGCTTTCAGGGTGACGACTGACCTCCAAGGTTATTCCACTTTTTATTTTTATTTTATTGTAGAAACAATTCTCAGCAGCGGCCAGAAGAGTGCCCAGAAGGGTGGCCATGCGGCGCATGCATACGGACGCCGTTCTCATCCCTACCACCTTCGCCATCACTTCCTCTACCTCTTCATATCTTAAATCATTCTTGAGGCAGATTGAAGACTTAAGTGCCGGCTTAAGTGAAAAATGAAAGAAAACGTTCTAAGTAATTGCAACACAAACACTGACTTAATTAGTTTTAACGCGAAAAGATGCCGACAAAAGAAGAGAAGAAGAGGGCCGCCAGGTTGGAGAAAAGAAGAGCTGCTCAGGAAGCAGGAAGCACATCAGCCTCTGAGCAAACGAATGCTAAATGTACAGAGAAAGAGGATGAAAACTATGAATGCTCAAGTCAAGTATATTCACTGCGCATTATCATGCAGTGAGCCGTTACTGGTTATTATAATGTTACATTACTTACTTTTCCTTTTTATTAAACATTTTTGATTCATACTTTCATTAATATGCTGTATCAATCTGTGAGAGAAAACCTGACAATGTTCTATTTGCAGAGATTTCTGCAAATAGCATGTGAAGCTATTGTGTTGAACACTGATTGGTTTATCGTACCTCAGCAATATTATCTTAACCATAAAGAAAGTGTTACCACACTACAGCACTTGAAAACCCCACAATGGCTGGATCCCAGACTCCGTGGGGCACAATAACTGCCAACCTGCCCAACCTTGGGTCATTTGAATTGCTCTCATCTTTGAGCTTAGAGCTTTAAAGCAGAGCTTGAGGAGGATTGCATGCCAGATGATTCTTACCCAGTCTAAGTATGAAATTAATATTTGTCCCATGACTGCGGTTTATTGTTATAGTTGTATTGTTTCTGTTGTGGCTTTGAGGCAATACTGTAAGCAATTATTCTAGCTTGACTATTATTTTGCATTTTTCTGAAGAGTTTTCGCCCATACTGAATCCAAAAAATAACAATTAATAGCAAGCGAAGCAGACTCTGGGTGAATCACTCTGAATCCTGAAAGGCTACATCTACTTTAATGACAAACCTCCTCATTCGAGCATTGGGAAATAATGGCTTAAACAACTAGACAAAAAAGTAAAATGAAAATTATGATGACGACGTTATCTCAATTTGAAACATGTAAGTGCTTAGAACACCGTAATACAATTAAGCAAACCTAGTTTTGAAATTTCTTGTATCTAGCTGGTCATCATGTGTGTCTAGATGTAGTCTACATAAAGGTTATGTTGTAGCATCTAATGGGAATCAGCAAGAAAGACCTCAGGAAGCGCTCCTTGAAACAGCTTGGTAGAGTCAACTATGTGCTAAAGGTGTCTACAGGCTGAGCAGGGTGTCGTTCAAAATGCATTGTTTATGACAACCTGCAGTTTAAGCTTCATCTTTCTGTTTACTACCTCCAGTGCCGAGAACGCCTGTTCTGATTAATTTGTTAGGTCTGTTGGCATCTCCTGTTCTTATGTTACTGCCCTGACATGCCATTGTACACTCACAAGCCATCACTGACAGAACACCAGCAGACACATTTCATCCACACCAAAGGAACAATAATTGAATCTGGTCTTTTTCATATACCTGTATGTCAGATAAGTTGAGATTTCTGTTTCGTTTCTCTGCACCTTTGCATACTTGCAGACCTGCTTTACATTCTACTCCCTGGATCAAAACCAGAGCCAGAACAGCCTCACTCCTCCTGAAGTTAATCAGCTTTTCTTTGGTTTTGGTTTTGCTGAAGCTGAGCAGTAGATAGATCAACAGAGTTACTAGGCCTCTGTACTCCTCCTCTAGTCTACTTCTTCTTCAATGTCCGCAGGTGGTATACTGCACATCTCAATTATATTTTTATGTATAGGGTGAGCAAGAGACGAACTAGGGCAGCTCTTGTGTTTGACCCTTGTGGTGTTGACCACCCATTCTGATAAATACCTCTAAAACTCCCTTTTCTTTGGTCTTTCTCGCAAATCTCTTTAGAAGCTTCAACTGGTCCAGAATTCAGCTACCCACATCATTACTAGAACCCCCTCTATTCACCATATCACTCTCATTTTGCAGCAGCTTCATTGGCTTCCAGTTCAGTTCCGAATTCAATTCAAAATTCTCCTACTAACTTTTAAGGCTATCCACAACCTTGCCCCCCCATATCGGTCCGACTTCCTCCATGTTGCCATTCCCTCCCGCACCCTCAGATCCTCTTCCTCCATCCACTTTACTTTCCCCTTCGTCCGTCTTACCACAGCTTTGGAACTCACTACCATCTGAGCTTAGAAATATTGAATCATTTTCACTTTTCAAATCTAAACTTAAAACTCATTTGTTTAAGACTGCTTTTTCTCTTGATTACAATTGCTCTGTCTGATTTTAACTTCTGTATTTTACTTTTGTTTATAATCTGTGTTGTGTCTATTGTTTGGTGTCCTTGAGTGTTTAGAAAGGCACCTACAAATAAATAAAATGTATTATTATTATTATTATTATTAAAACTGTGGTACATCACTTGAGTAGTCGTTTACCAACACTAGGGTCTACCTTTATTCTGTGTCATGTTAAAACCTCTAGGGATGTGAAAAAACATGCTTTTCAAATGGCTTCCTGGTCCATGCAGATGGGAGTAAGCCCTGTATAGTAGATGGATGAGAGTGCTGTAGCCATTAAGTCCATTAAAGCTTTAGGTTATTGATTCAGCTAAATGAGCTGAGCTCATATTGTAGAAATAAACAAATAAGTGTACAATACAAGTGTGATTTGTAGTCATATAACACTTGCTAAATATCTTTATTTGATGTTTTGCATTTACACCTATGCACTGCAGTACAAAGCATTAACTTCTAAATGTACATGAATTTCTTGTAAAAAAAAAAACAAAAAGTAGCATACTTGTCAGTTGACTGTCAGAAGTTGAAATAATTTTCTCCAGTTTAAAGAAACTGCCAGAATAAGAGCATGCATCCACATGTAAGGACCCCAATTATACATATCTCACCAAAAGAAGCATTTTTTGACAAAGAAGAATAGAAAAACAAAAAAGGGCAAGCAAAATGCAGCCTTATCTATAACTAATTTTGCTATTAAGAATTGAAAATAATGAATCTTGCAATATGTTTCTGTCATTCTTCATTGTTTTATATCCAGATAAAAAGGCTTACCTTAAATAACATGCAGAATGTTAATATTTGCTAATAATGGATACCTGACCACCTTTATCTTCCAATATCATTTATAAAGTGGGGTTGAAGGCCTGGTATGGTTAGGAATATGGTACACTTTGACACCACTTTGTGTAAAGGTGTTCATGTAGCTGTTATTCACATGTAAGAGGATTGTTGTGACTTACCAAGTTTCCAGAGATTCACCTGTCTGTCTATCAGTTCCATCCTTTTTCTCAGTCGCTCTGGTAGTAGTTGTCACATAGAGATGGACTCAAATGCATATCCACTGTTATTTACTTTTACCACACCAATTAACCTAACAAAGTCATTTTTAAGATGTTTAAAGTGAAATGTTCACTTACCTCTTGGTTTTAAGGTTATGAAGCTTTGCACCCACTTCTCACTATTCGCAGCACAACATTTGTAAGTATTAAAATGCTTTTCTGTCACTTTCTTGATGGTCAAAGTTAACCGGTGAATGGTCATATTTTCTTCCTCACTTCTTTAGAAATCAGATAAAACAGTACATTAGTGGATCTTTCCTGTAGTTGTAACATAATTTTTGAAAGTTTTGCACCTATTCTTTTGCTCTCTGCTTAGTCATTTTTCAGCACCATTAGTCATCTATGGTTAAAACATGGGCAGCAAAGTATTCTTCAGGTACCCACTACTAAAATGGTATGTAATGCTTGCAAAAGGAAATTGGTAAAATCTTCCATTTTCTCATCTCTTGCTCCACTCTACTTACCAAGTCAGTTTTCATTAAATGTTCATCTCTGCTTTATCATATATCTGCATCTGTATTAGAGTACATTTTTTTCCAGCTGGCTGTCCCAATTCCCATTAGAGATGCTTCTGCCAGAATCAGTTTTATTTTGTCTCTTTAATTATTTCTTTCTGCCTCTACCCATTTTACAAATATGATTAATTTTTCTTGTTGTGTAATTTCAGCATTGAACTACAGTATATTACAAATAATCATTAAAGAATTAAATATCCAACATCATGTTAGTGAAAAGACTCTACACCCATCAATGTAGCCAACCATGATTCTTCTAAACCCATTTGTTCCAATACTAGCTGTGTAACCCATCTAAGATGGGTTGAAATCATAGAAATCAATGTAGACCTCGACTTTAACCTTTACAGTGAGAATGTATTAGAATGTATTTTGTAATGCATGTAGTACTAAAATGCATTGTATTTGTCATTCCAACATATGTCGCATCATATACATTTGCTGTAATAAAATGTATTACTACAAATGTTTGTAATATGCCATCTGTACCATAGTGTATTGATAAGCATTTAACCAATTTGCTGTGTAACTGATCAACATTTTTGGTGTTAATTCATTTGACTTCATTGTTTCTCGGTGCTAGGATTGCCCGTTTATTCATTTTTTCTGTTGATAACCAGTGATGCTGAAATTCTTCAATAAAATTTGGACATAATACGTCTTCTTTAATTGGGAACTTAAAGTGAGAAAAAACGTTTAAATTTATAAGAGCTGAGAGAGCAGGAACTGTGTCTAACAAAGGCATTCACACGAATGAGAGGTGAAAGTACTGTGTGCATGGTTGAATATGGTAGAGAGGAGGGTGTTGACTTGAAAAAAATCTCATGGCCAAAGACTCATGGGACTTGAAAAAATCTCTGCAAAAAGTCTTGTCTCATCGCAGGATTTTTTTTTATATAATAGAGAGACCTTCCTAGGTAAATAGGTGGGTTCCTGACTTCTACTATAGCTGTAAGGGTATCACTTTACATATCCTCAACCTCACTACAGAAGACTAACAGAGCTGTTTCCTGCCTCATGCCCAGTACTGCTGGGATAAGTACAAGTCCTGCCCAACATATATAGTTTCCACAAACATGAATGAGTGAGTCATACTGGTTATTTGCCATTTTTCCTTTTTTGTTATTCATACCAACCTCTGCTCATGTAAAATATAATCGTCATGGTTTTTCAAACTGGTCCCATTTAATTTCCACTGTACAATGCTTACATCCTTTGAATTAAATCCAAAGAAAACTGTGCACACAATGTTTTTAGGAGAACCTGATAATACAAAAGGGAAACGTTACAATAAACTATGTGAACTTGTCACAACAGTGCACTTAAAAAACTGGAGATGATATGGTACTTGTCACAATCTGAATAAAATTATCTGTAATTTTGTGGAAAAGTGATGGATCTCTTTAACTCTGTTTAAGGGTTATGGTTGGCTAGAGCTCACTGAAGTGAAATGCAGGAACCAAGCCTGGATGAAATGTAAGTCTACTTCAGAACCCCTTGGCCCCCCCAGCAGCAGTTTAGAACCCCCAATTAACTTAACATGAACACTTTAAACTGAAGTACCCAGAAAACCCCATCCTCCACACCCCCTCAGATACAAGGAGGACATGCACACTCCATAGAAACTTGAGACAGGTCCAGGAGTCAAACCCTGTGAGACATGAGTGCTGGACTCTGTGCCACCCTGCACATGTCCTCATAATGTCTAGATGAAATAACGGGTACTGAGTGACTGGCACGACAACCCTGTAAAGGATGATCTAAAGGCACATACCGAGATCTACCTCCACAGTCTCATTGTTTGGACTCTTAATTATTGGGGTTAATGAAATAGATGGAGCTGTCAAAGAAAAACAGACAAATGTGAGAAGCATAAAGCAATTCAGATGTTAATATCTTTACAAGTAATGTAGGACAAATGTAATACACCTGGTATTAGGGCTTACTATGGACTTAGGGAGGGTGGAGGGACATTAGGATAAAGCTGCTCATTGCTAATTGTTGATTCCTTTTAATGCTGAAGGAGCAAACACACTAGGGTAACAGATTTAAACTTACTAAAACATCTACCTTTGTCATGAATGGTTTGAAACCAGAGTAGTCAAGCAAGCTCCACAAAGCAGGGCCCCACCAAGCCATTAAAATGAAGTTGGAAAATCAAAAATGCCATCATCCTTAACAATAGATGAATTTTAACAGTCAAAGGCAAACCATGCTTGCTTTTTCAGCTTTATTAAAAATGTGAAAGATGGATTATCCAGGCCTCTGCTTTCTATGGCTGCTTTTATCAGTACAGAGTTGCACACAGCTGGAGAGTATCCCAGTGGCACTGGGTGCCAGTCAGTCATAGGCCATGCTCACACCGAGCCAATTTAGCGCAACTAATCGAGCTAAGAAGTACAACTTAACCTGGAATCTGCTCTAGGGTGCTGAACAATGGCTGACCCTGCACTCTGACCTCCCCCATCACAGGTCAAGCAAAAAGACAATTTCTCCTCAGGGATTAATATAGTATATTAAATAAAAAAAAATCTTTAGGATGAGGGAGAAAATCAAAGCATATATACAGAAACATTTCTGAAATACCTACAATGACCAAAACTAAAAACCTGGAGATGTGAGGTACAGTAGCAGTTACAAAATCATTGACTAGTTCATAATTTAAATATACTTGGATACAGTACAACTTAAATTTGTGACATTTTTAAAATTACCTGTTAAAACAGCATGTACTGTTCTCGACAGCTGAAATGGTTTCCCATGATGCACTCCACTCATGATACAAGTGTAAAGTGCTTCATTTGAACGGTTAGGGTAGTGGAAGTAAAGCTTTGGTCCCTTCTCTGGCAACTTCTCAAAAGTCTTGAAAGAAAAAAATCAAATAAAATTGAATGACCTTCCTGCCGCACAAGTCCAAGTTACACAGTAAAATAAGATGACTGAGCAGTTGGCACAGCTTTCTGGCTTGATAAAGGAATAGGAAAGTATTGTAAAATAGATTGCAGGGTGGTGGCCTTAGCTGGGCATTGGTGTGAATGTCCTCTGGGGAGGTTTCTGTCTCTCTTGTGCCTATGGCATCTGCCAGGACAAATTCCTGCTTCCTGTCCCTACCCTTTAAAGGAAAATCATAGTACAGTACTTTGGCCAGATTGTTCTGTTTTTCTTATTGTTTCCATCCAAGCCTTGAAAACAAGTTTATGGCCATTAAATATGAAGAGGTGTAATTTATTTTATTTTTGATTCTTATTTATTTATTTATATTATTTATTTATGTAGGTGTAATTTATTTTATTTAGGTGTTCTTTTAGAACATAATAAGCTTATAAAATTGTGGTAGCAGCAGTAGTAGTAGTCACGTCACATGTAGTGAAATTCTTCCCAACACAAAGCAGTTTGCCACTTTTTAGTGCGATGATAAACAAAGATCTTTATTTTATTAATAGTAAGATTGTAATCAAGAAACTCCACCCGACTGCTCCATTTGTAAAAATCTGGGACAAACTACTGTGAAAGTGAAACCTTGACTTGACTTTTATAAAGTATCTGGATGAAATTCATTACTAGTACATTTATAACAACACCACTGCGGATTGACTTCCATGGTAGATAAAACACTTTTGTATTTAATCATTTAAAAACTACTGAAGCTTTCTGAACTTTACATTTATATATTTAATAATATATATTATTATTTTAGTAAATCTGCAAAGATTTCTGGGCAGCACAGTGGAGCACTGCTGCCTTGCAGCAAGGGGGCCAGGGCTCACTTTTTGGGTTCTCTGTGAATGGAATTTGCATGCTCTCTCCATGTTCCCATGGGTTTCCTCTGGGTGCTCTCTGTTTTCAGGGGTTGAAAATGCTAGGTTAGTGTGCTCAGAAGGTGCAAATGGATATTAATGTCTGAATTTTTAAATGAAAATATAGTTGTGTTGATGCAGCCTAAGGCTAATGCACACGTTTATCCTTCAATAGGATGATATTCCAAAGCCCAAGACCAAAGTAACCTAGAAGTAGCTCAAAGACAAAGCAGTGGATGTTCTACAATGGCCCATTCTGATTTCAATCCAACAGGAAATTTGCTGTGATTTATGAAAATTACACTACACAAACATTATCTGACAAACCTGAACAAACTGCAGCACATCTAACTGCAAGAAACCAACCTTGAACAGTGTGCAGAGCTGGTACATGCTCACCCCAAAGACTGAAATCCAGTGCTTGTAGTAGGTCGGTACTCACCAGGGTGGAGTACGGGTATTTTCAGTATTTTGCTGTTGAGTACTGGCACTCTAGCATACTGGGTCTCATCAAAGTTGACCTCCAGCTCTTGCAGCCCTCAGACTCTGTGCGTTAAAATCATAAGGCAGTCTGTACCCCACTCTTCAATCACAGTGCTTGAATTGGGCAGCACCTCAGTGCCAGTCTTAGATTGTGGGGAATGGGGAAAGCCATAGAACTTGTGCAGTGACGCTCAAAGCTACTGCGCCACACTCCTTATTCTACACATTATTACATCAGTGTAACACACTCCACTTCAAGCACTGCTAAAACCTGCTATAGCTGCAAAAGATGGTTCTATAAATATTAAAGTGTGGAAGTTATATTTCTTCCCCTCAAAAAACAATGTTATTTTAAAAAAGTTGGTTTTAATGCTTTAAAATAAAAATATCCAGATTACATTTCAGAATTTCTCCTTCAAGTAAAAATGCAAAACACAGTGAAATTGTGAACTCTAGTGGGCACTGTGTATATCAAATAAGCCTTGTTTTTGTATGCCAGCATATTTTTGAGATTAATATTCTCCATGAAGATAGTTTATAAAAATCTCTTTAAGAACACATAATCCGGAAAGTCTCCAAATTTTATTTTCCTTTTACTCATAATATAATTGACTAAAATGTTACAATATAAAAAAATTGATAACAAATGACGCAGACCAGGGGCATCATGTAAAAATGCTGTGTATCCACAAAAATGTTGTGTATGTCTGTTTTCATGCTCACTTTGAGATGTATAAAAAGTATACTTGGCGTAAAGCCACACACATTTTCACCCTAGCCTCACACCACGCGTGTGCATTTATAGGCTTGACTTTGCAAATGGGTGGCGCTGGGTGTCAAAGTAGTGCTACTGTTTCTGTGGTCTTTCTTTTTTAGATTAACATCCATGACATGGGCTATACCAAATACAAACAAAATTAATTGCATATTGTTTACAAATTTAATTCCCTTGATTGTAATCAATCTATAACAATTTAATAGTGCACAGAATGGCCAAACTATTCCAACTACCATAGCTGCCTTAGCGTTGTTAGAAAACATTGCAAATGGAAGAATTAGAAGAACAGAGTGCATACTTATAGATGATGACGACTGACTTCTAAGTTGATTTTCATTTCCAAGAGCTATACTCTAGGAGCTGTGTGCTGAACTGGTGTTGGTTTTACAAAGGGAAATGTGAACTTGCTGATGATCAGGTATTTCACAGATATCACTGAGTCACGCTATGCCAGCTGTATAGGATGGTATTATCCATTTGTCATCCAGATATATAAGATCTTCTTACACTAAGGTTGAACTGGGAAACATCAAAGTACAATTTGCAGCAATGTCCGGTTTTCCAAATGTAATTGGATTGGTCAACTTTGGACTAGTTACATCAGCCAGGGGTGAATCACCAAAATAATGAGCTCGCATTACATGATCTATAGAATTAGAGCCTATAAAAAAGGTAACTCCCCACAGTTGCAGGTGCTTTTTCCAACTAATGCAGCAAAAGGCAAAAAGTATTTTTAAGGATAGTGCTACCTGTCGAAGATGGGTAAAAATTTAAGTATTCAACGTAGACCTCACTGTTATTATTTGCAGTACACCATGAAATGCATATGTCTCTGTTATATGCATACTGGTATGGGATTCATGAAAGCAGTGTTAATGTTTGTGATGTGCCATCTGTTGGAAGAAACATTTTGATACTCAGGGTTAAATAACCTGGGCCAGGTAGAAGCTATTGTTGCTACATGGTGTAGAGGCAACTGTAAGGTGCCGAAAGCATAAAAGAAGCAGAAAGCAGATAGGAATCTCTGACCATACCAGATTTTATTTTAATTTGCGCAAAGGCGTGTGTATATGTATGTGTGTATATTGTGGAGCCGACCTGGACACAGACAGGCGGACATGTTGTTACTCACCACCACACGTGTTTATTTACAATAATATATACAATTAAATGGTCACTCAGACCCAATTCCGTGCACAAAACACCCCAACACTCAGTCCTGGCCACTCTAATGCCTTTCTTCGGGCCGTCTCCACTCTCCTCTCTTGCTTCGTCCTCTTCCACCCGACTCTAGCCCTGAATGAAGGGAGACGGCCCCTTTTATAGTCTCCCAGATGAGCTCCAGGTGGCTCCCGGTATTCCCTCGTTGGCCATGCCCCAGCATGGCGGAAGTGCCGGCTGTTCTCCCGGCAGCTCTCCGGGTGTCCTTCCTAATCTTCCCCCCAGCACTTCCTGGTGAGGCAGAAGTGCTGAGGGAACAGGTCTCCAAGGCATTGGGACGCCTCCTGGCGGTGACCACGGGCCCCTGCAGGGTGGGGCTTCCATGCCCTTAACCCGTGGCCCCCAAAGCAACCAGGAAGGCAGCCCCCAAGTGATCCAGGGTGGGCGCAGACCAACATTCGGTCCCTCACGGCGTCCCGGCCGGGTCATTGCCCATGGCATCCCTGACAATATATACTACGGGGCTTCGCTCGCCAGCCCACTGGCCTGGGCAACATGCCAGCCACTTCGCATCTCGTGTATGTGGATTTCACTTTCACCAAACAAAAAATCTTTTAATCCTCGAGGATATGCGTCTTCATTGGGAAGAAACACTACTTTTCCCTGATGACAACACGAATCAGACGATCTACAAGTCTCTGACTTAAAGTTTAAAGCCAAACAATATCTATATACTTCTGTCATATAACCTTTGTCCATATATTCTGTCTCTTTTCGCTGTTCTGTTATTTCACCGAGTAATCATTTCTGTTTGCTTGCGCTAATGCGTTCTTTACTATCCTTGTTTTGTGACTTTCGAATTTTCATACTTCCATTATCTTTAACCTGCTCTGTATGTGTACCACAACGTTTTTGAATTCTTTATGACGTTCTAGTTTGTCATCTACCCTTTGTTTACTCAATTTTACTGAAACTGTTGGTGATGTGTCATATTTTGGTGTGACAGAGAGATAAAATCAAGACAGGCAAAAAGACATACACACAGACACTTGTCCTTTGTTTAAGGTGAATAGATTAATAAACAGAAACAAACAAATAAACAACTCTGATAGTGAACACTTAATACATATAATGGTAGTAGTAGTAGTATAACTATCAAAACTAACCATATATTAAATTAAATTAAACAAATTATTTACCTTATATCCATTCAAAACTGTGGTGTCCTTTGGCCACTGAAAGAAAAACCAATGAATACTTTCAGTCATAACACAAAGCAATAGGCTAATGCAAGGAGTGACAAATGCTGCTCAGAATGACTCAGCTAGAAATATTTAGCTTCTTGTCCTCCAGTACTAACAAAACAATTGTTCAAATTTAAGGTTAAACTGAGTTGAGATCTCAACTTTCAGTTTCAGCTATTGAATTTAAAACTCACAAATTCTTGTTCAAAAGTTTCAGTTATAGAGTATAAAGAATTTCCCTTGCCTTGATCTTGTTTACCTTCTGCACTTTTGACCTTAATATATCCAGCATGTTTGTATAAATATCAAAAGTGCTGGTTGTGAAATGTGAAATCTAAAGTTTAACAGCAGCATGAAGGAGTCTGGTGAGCCCCGTCCACTTGGCTTTACAGTACAACAGTTAACCCCAACACCCTGAAGTCAGGTTACATGTCTAAAATAAATCCAGTCCAACCTCTTGGTCACTAGATCACATTGCCATTTTCAAGCTTATTTTTTTTCTGGCCACTATGAACACCACCAGTTTAACCAGCTTACACAGAGTAGGTTATTACTTGAAATTCCTTGTGTGTGTTTTACTGTCCAACTATTTATCAATGAGGATGCTCAGCCTGCCTAATTCAAATGAGCATTTTATGCAGAAACAAATTATAAAGGGTCACCTTAAGTGTCGCGTGTTAAATGAGACACAAATTTCAGTATTTCACATTATAATCTGAAATAAGAGCAACATATTTTGCGTACACATTAATATGACACATATTACCTTATACCAGGTCACATTTACATCAGGCAGTAAACCAGGACAAGTAATTTGTGAAGTTGGTGAAATTAATTTGCGAGTAAATTGCAGTGCTTCGTTCATAACGTCCTTTTTATATACAGTTAATTCAAAATTATTCCTGTGAAATCAAAAAAGTAAAGAGGGAATTAATTGAAAGGCCCCAACATGAACAAGTAAGTTGAGATTCATCCATAAACCCACCTTTAAAGTTCATTGTCTTTGACTTCGAGGGAAACAAAGATAAGGATATCTTGAGAAGAGTAACCAATTTCTACCCACACCGCTCACCAATTTTTTTTTTTTACACTAGAATTACCAGACCCTACGAAAAAAATAGTAGATCCGTCCCACCTTAAATTGCATCTTAAATCCGTTCGCACCTCTCCGCCAGTGTTTTTTGTCTTCTAAATGTGCCGATAAAGACAAGCTGCAAATCGACTATTCCATCCCCCCACCGACTTAGAACGTGCACGAACTTCTCCAAGTTCATGCCTTGATTGATTATCTGGCAGTGAAGTGGAGTTTTAGAGTGGAAATAATAGATCGTTATTTGGAACACACGCATTTCATGTGTGTTCCATTTCTACAGTAATCTGTGTAAACACATTTTTAAAACAGAAATGTTTTTCATTGTCTAGTAGTAAATGACAAAACGTAGGCATAAACTATATAACGTATGAAATCTGAAGTCCAAATATCAAAGAAACACTTTCACAAAAGGTACAAATATAACAGAACAATGTGGCATGCTAATGCGGCTTTTTTTTCTGCAGTTATATTTTTGAATAAAAGCTCACTTGTTCTGTTCACTCCCAGATAATCAATCAAGGCATGAGCTGGGAGAAGTTTGTCACGTTCTAAGTCGGTGGGGGGATGGAATAGCCGGCTGCTTGCAGCTTGTCTTTATCGGCACATTTAAAAGACAAAAGACGCTGCCAGAGAAGTGCAAACGGATTTAAGAAGCGATTTAAGGTGGGACGGAACTATGAGTTTTTTCGTAGGCTCTGGTAATTCTAGTGTTAAATAATGTGTCTAAAAGAATGAGGTGGAGTTTTTAAGTTCATTTGGGTGAAATGTGCCCTTAACCTGTTTCTATCTAAGCATCTGTCTCTTTGTTGAAGAGCAAGGAAACACTTGCATGTGGAGCACCTTATTCACTCCTGATGAGACAGCACTATGTTTTTTTTAATGGTGAGTAAGGGGATTTCAGGGGAGAAGCAGCAGCATAGGACAGAGGCAAGACCCACCAAAGCCAGAGCAAATGGAGAAGAGCTGAGGCTGGCACTGACAACACATGCTGTTATGCTGGGACAGAAATACTGGGACCGTTAGAGGGTCATTTGCCCCATTTGTGTGTGTATGTGTATGTGTGCGTGTGTGTGTGTGTGTTAGGATCATATGAAGGTCAATTAATGTGGGGGCATCCACCCAAAGCAGAGGGGGCAGCCTTGAGAGAAGTATGTCATGCACTTAAAATGAATATTGGGAGCTATTTATGCCAAAGAATTACATACAATCTGCCACTCTGTGTTACCGGCATTCATGTGTGTGACTTAATGCATAGGACTAATAATCAAGTTGTAAGAGGTCTGTAAGCTGTTAAGAGGGAGGCCCCATTCACACTACTACATTTCCATTTAAAAACACAGACATTAGTGTTTGGTTTCACTTTTCGTTTACACAACCGTAGTGCTTCCAACCCCTGAAATTGGAGATTTTTGAGACATAGACTTTTAAAAACATGGCCTTGGTATTGTAATTTGGATGGGTGAAAACAGACTTTTGAAATTGCAGACTCTGCTTGCACTCTGATTGGCTCATGCTTATTATGTGGCCCTTGCCTGATTGGATCCTCCTCATTACAATGTCTCATTCCTTAACTGGTCACCCTTCATGGAAGAAAACCACAAACCAACACAGTGGGCAGAGGAGACTTGTTTGTAAAGATGAATATAAGCAGGAGATTTAAATCACAGTAATAAATTTAAAGGAATAAACAAAAAATCATTGATGTAATTAGAGAAAAACACAGAAGTCAATAATTAGTATAAACAGAGAAAAATAGAGATACAGATAAAAATGAATCAATGCAAAAAAATTGCTAATAAAATAGTAAACATATCAACAGATTTACAAAGATGGCAACAATGTACTAATGAAATATATTATTTAATGTCTATCAGTGAGTAAACCAATTCATACACATCTAAAACAAAAAAAAGAGACAGAAAAATAAATACAACACGAAATAATAACCAAAATCTATTATTACATTTTTGTATTGGACTGTGTTTTGTTATTGTATTTGTGCACGGTAATTGTAATTATAAATATTCTGGATGTGTATGAATTTCTGTACTCATTGATAGATATTAACTAACATATCATTTGCTCAATTTTAATATCTATATCTGTTTTTATGTTATTTTATTATTTATAAATTATACTGTATACATTTATAGAGGGTATATATATATATATATATATATATATATATATATATATATATATATATATATAATTTATGAAGTTTAACTAATCTAATCTAATTTTTACATTTTTTGCATTCTCAATGACCAATTCATTGTCATCTGTACAGTATCTCTATTTTTTCTTTATGTTAAGGGATTGTTAACTATTGTGGTTTTCTATAAATATATAATTGCTTGCATTTTTGCTTATTCCTTTAAATAGACTACTGTGGATGGCACCATTTGTGTCAGCACAATGTCCTTATCTCTCCACTGGGGCATTGGGATCCACAAACAGACCCCAGGATAGCACCCATTAGGTTCCACCAATCCCTCTTCCAGTGGCAACCCAAGCTCTTCCAAGATGGTCTCTCGTGGATTACCTGTTCTGTTCTATCCATCCATCCATTATCCAACCCGCTATATCCCAACTACAGGGTCATGGGGGTCTGCTGGAGCCAATCCCAGCAAACACAGGGCGTAAGGCAGGAAACAAACCCCAGGCAGGGCGCCAGCTCTATTCTATTCTACTACATCAGTAAGTAGATGGAGACCATAATACAAAATGTCAGCATTAACAGCATGGGATCCTAAAATTGGTTATGATTAGTTTTACATGGTATAGAAAGGGAAAATAACAGCTAGGGAGATATGTTAAACAGTAATGGTATATTTATAAAAACATGTCTTGCCTTAAAATTTCATCGCTTCCAAATCCTGCAGATTCGCTACTGTGGAAAAATGAGATTAAAGCATGTTAGCCACACTCAGACCAGAGCAGTGAATAACAAAGCATACATACAGCATGCCCACCTAGAAGTGCCTCTCACTCTCTTGGTCCTTTGACCTGTTGTGACTGTTACACAGAATCACATTATTCATTTTCTGAAACTTCCTATCAAAGGAGCCCCAACCTAAACCAGCAACATTAGAAGCCTGGCAGGAACCAAGTCTAGGTAGGATAGCACTCCTTTATTTAAGTTAAGTTGCCATTTAAGGAGCCGCCTTATTTCTTCACTAGCTTTTTATCTGAAGGATTTCTTTTCCACTTCACTTCAGTTGTACTGAAATATTACTAATTTTCTGCCTGTTTCTGATTTCCTTCTATATGTCCAAAATGAGCTTATTCAAAGACTCAGACCTGGCCTTGTGTGAGTGAGTGTGGATCTTTGTGGAGCATAATTTAGGATGACTTGGTCTCCCGTCCATATTGGATTACTGTCTTGCATCTGTTGCTGCTGGGATGGGATGTCATTTACCATCAACTCTATAATCATAAAGAAGGTTTCGCCAAAACATGGATAGAAGTCTAATTTATCCCCACAGATATTATTTAGTAAAATGTAAATCTTGCATATATTAATTTAGGAATTTTACATTTGATTAGATATGTTTCCTTTTTTAAATTTAGCTGCACATTTAAGATGTTTGTTAAATAATGATTTTGCATTAAGCTACACATTTTGTCATATTTCATAAATTCTGCACCACTATAGAAGAACCTTGAAGTTTAATTTCCATCCATCCATTCATTTTGCTAAACTGGCTTATTCAGGACAGCCATCCCAGCAATCACTGGGGGCAAGGCAGGAGCAGCAATTGGACAGGGCAAACACACACACACACGTACACACACGCAGACACATATATTAGGGGCCAATCTACCTTAACTGCATGTCTTTGAACTCTTTCCTGGTTTACATATTAAATGATAAATAAATACCCTTGTCTAGAGAGACCCAATTTCAACAAATAATTGAAATTAAATTAATATGTGATTGAATATTACTTTGTTAAGGAATTGTCTACAACCAAGGTGTACTTGCAGAAAATGTAAATTAACAACACAAGTACAATACAATAAATACTATAAATGGATAGACAAAACTATTATATTTGGAAAAAATTAAAACTGGCTTTTGACCCTGTATGGCAGTAAATGACATTGATTAGTCACTTAGCAGAAACCAAAGGTTAGAATGTGTGTTGTTTAACAACTTGTATATTTAATGAGTTTCTCTCTCCATTGTGTCAGCAATATAATTTTAACTCTGCTGTAGAAAGTGATTGATCTAAAAGACAGTTAGAGGTATTTTTTTTTTTTTTACAAATGACTGGTAAAAAACATAAAACCAGAAACATGCAAGGATCAAAAACCAGGAATCAAACTGATCTTTAGACAAAGCAAGAGGGAAACAGGAATCATCATTGACAGTTACATTATATGTAACCATACTAAAACATTTCAATGAGGCACTAGAAAATTAACCAACATAGATAACAACCTCTTTATCAAGTCAAAATGCTTCTTTATGTTATAAATGAACACTTTTTCTGTCAGGCATGACAGTTCATGAAGACACTTGATCCAAGTAAGTGTAATCTCATGCTTTAAAGAATCTGAAAATCCCTAATTTAACAAATATATTGCATTTTATTTGTCCACTAGGTGCAATTTAGAGAAGATATTGCTTCTGAATTGAGAATTTTTTTTATTAATACCCATCTAGCCTTAAATCTCTGTAACTCATAATAACAGCACTTTTTGAGAGGGTCAGCTAGGAAAGGTGAACATCTCTACACTGTCTGGTCATGAACAGGGAAATGACAGCTGGAACTTCATAGTTTAGCTTTGTGCTCCAAATTGCTCAATGTGTAGCTCAGTCTGATATATTTACACAGTTTTCTCATGGGGTGTGGTGATGAATAAAAATTGTTTTAAAAGTCAAGTTAAATACTGTATTATCATAAGCTTGACTGTAATCTGGTGTTGCTTCCATATATATAAGTCTAAACTAATGCTAACTCTAGCTTAACAAATGTTCATGGGATAATGTAACTGGTAAGTGAAGGTGATTGAAACGTCTGCCATCGTGCAGGGAAGTACAGCCACAAGCTAAGGACTAGATCAACTGCAGGCTTTATTTAGCTGAGTGGCAGAACTCACTGCGTTTAATTCCAATAACCTGTGTTAATGCCCCAGTTTTGAATAGCTGATGCGGCCTGGGAAAGGGAGTGACACCCTCAGTGATTCTTCTGCAGACCCAGATAACCTCTCTCTTTACTTTCATTACTGCCTCAGTTAATATATCGGTGATACAAGTTAAGCTACTAGGTCAGCACAGTTATTATTTTATCCTTATACACTTTATCAATTCTGTATTCAAGTTGTGTGGTTGCATTAAATTAAGTAATTTACATTAAGTTCAGTTTGCAAAAATAATTTATAGCACACTTTACCAAATACAAATGTACACTGCAGAGTCATTCAAAACAGCGGGAAGGAACCACAATATGGTTGAATTATAATGTATTCTTTCCTCTTCTTTTGATGATAATTCTTGGATCAGGCTGCTGTTTCTGGACCACTTTACATAATGGACACCATTACAAGCTTTACAATTTAAAACACAAGCCTCTTCTTCAATTGTGTTTACTTTATAAATGTTGTAGTTACCTGTTGAAAGGAAAAGACATAACATTGGTTTTCTGCAAAAAAGGCAAAGTAAGCCCTGAATATATTGGAGATCTTATAGATGTGAGTAATAAAATCATATTGAAACGTTCAAAATAACAGTGCTTAAAAACTGGAAGAGGCCACAGGACAAAAAAAATATATATCAGAGATCTAAAGCAGAAAAGGAATAGTCATAGTTAACTTTCAGTTCTAGAGTGTTACTGGGCTGCAAATACACATATTATGAGATTATGAAATATTCAGGAAAAAGAGAATTTCTGCTTCTTGCCTTGAAAAGGAAATCCTGCCCTGTATCTACACTGTACGCTTTGCTCTGTACAGCTAAGCTGCTGCCAAATAATGGAAATCCACTGATTCAACATTCTCTTAGAAAGTCAATCCAGGAGACGCTTCAAGGCTGAGCTGTTACCTTCAATTGGAACTTCCAAGACTGTAAGATTATTCCAACATCGCTTAAGTGCACAATATGTATTACCAATATTGCACATTAGAACATATTAGAACCCTTCATCTATTGACAGAATATTTATATAATTTAAACAACTGTGTCTTTAATATAACCTTTCATTAACACATTTCTTTTATTATATGCCAGCTACAGACTTCTTAAAATTCCCTTAATATCAATTCTATTTTATAGATGTGATAAAAACTTATGCAATATCTAGAAGCTATTCCAGCATTTTCAGAAGAGCGCAACTCTGGGCAATCCACACCGTAAGACAGTCTTGGGATCACTCAGTACAAAGGAACAAGTTACTGTAATCTGACTATATTTCCCAGTAACAAGGTAAGGTAAAGCATTACACTTTAAATTCTTGTAATCACATTACACTTACTGGCCTAAATGGAATTGTGTTATTTGTATTACATATAATATTTTAAGCAGGCAACATGTGACTATTGGAAATGTCATGAAGAGGAAATGTTATATCTCACCTAACTTTCAAAGATACAAGTTGCACTGCTCATGTACACTGTTATCACACAAGGGCAGAACACATTGAGTTTTATGCTGTACTGGAGATGTGTGTTATTTTACAACATTAAACAATAGTTCACTTTAGTTATATAAACCCTTGTTGCATATTTTAAGGAAGTCACTGCGCACTGGGGAAAGTCTGAAGGACTGGAAAATGGAAAATATTATCCCGTTATACAAAAAGGGTAACCAGGCAGATCCAAGCAACTATAGGCCAGTAAGCTTAACATGCATCACAGGTAAATTAATGGAAGGAATTATTAAGGATAAGGTTGTGCAACAAATAGAAACAACAGGAGTTTTACTGAACAATCAGCATGGGTTCAGAAGAGGGAGGTCATGTTTTACTAACATGCTGAAATTCTATGAGGAAGCAACAAAACAATATGATCAAAGTGGAGCTTATGATGTTATTTATCTGGACTTTCAGAAAGCATTTGATAAGGTGCCACATGAGAGGTCTGGCATCAAACTAAAAGAAGTGGAAGTTCAGGGTAATGTTTGTAGCTGAGTGCAAAATTGGCACAGACACAGGAAGCAGAGGTGTATGGTACATGAAACCTTATCAGAATTGGCCGATGTTAATTGTGGTGTTCCACAGGGGTCAGTTCTAGGGCAACTGCTATTTTAGTATATATAAATGATTTAGATAGGAATATAAGTAACAAACTGGTTAAGGTTTCAGATGATGCCAAGATAGGTGGATTAGCAGATAATCTCAATTTCATTGAATCTTTAAAGAGGAACTTGGATAGCATACAGTCTTGGGCAGATTTGTAGCAGATGAAATTTAATGTAAGTAAATGTATAGTTTTACATGTAAGAAGTAAAAATGTTAGGTTTGAATACACAATGGAAGGTCTGGATATTGAAAGTATGCCTAATGAGAAGGATTTAAGAGTCATAGTGGACTCTGCGCTATCAACTTCCAGAAGCCATTAAGAAGGCTAACAGAATGTTAGGTTATATAGCACCCTGATGTGTGGAGTACAAGTCCGAGGAGGTTATGCTCAACCTTTATAATGCACTGGTGTGGCCTCATCCTGAGTACTGTGTGCAGTTTTGGTCTCCAGGCTACAAAAAGGACATAGCAGCACTAGAAAAGGTCCAGAGAAGAGCGACTAGGCTGATTCCAGGACTACAGGGGTTGAATTATGAGGAAAGATTAAAAGAGCTGAGCCTTTACAGTTTAAGTTTACACAGAGAATCACAGACACTTGAAATAAGATACCAAGTAATGTGGTAGACAGTAAGACTTTAGAGACTTTCAAAACTCGATGTTTTTTAGAATTAAGTGGATAGGAATGGTAGGCTTTGTTGGGCTGAGTGGCCTGTTCTTGTCTAGATTGTTCTGATATTCTAATTCAGAATTTTGTTGAGGTTGACATTGTCTTTATTGAGAAACAAAAATTATAAATTTTTGTTTGAAATATAATAAGTTTTCAGTTTTGCAACATATCGAAAGAATATGATTAACAATGAGAATTTAATTCTAATTTAAGGGAGACTGAGTGAACTGAACCACAGGCTGCGTTAATATTTTTGTTCCTTGTGATATACAGGCTCTTGATCAAAGAGTTCATAAGGAATTAGATTTATTGAGACAAAAAAGTCTTTGATATTTAATCAAAAAAAGCCCTTTTTGACGTTCCCACGAAAATGGAGAAGGAAGTTAACTGAATTTTTACATAAGTTGCTTTTTATGTGAGATATTGCAAAAGTATTTCCACATTCCTCTTTGCAGACATAGAGATGCAGACACATTGACGGTGTTACACAATAAACACTGAACGTAGCTCGCTCCACCACATCAATAAGTGCTCTTCTCTGCGGGCCATCACACTACCAAAAATGGTACTGTTTACAAACTCCATGTTTGGAAGTGTTGGAGTGGTTAAGTCTGATTTATGTTTAATTATTAAGATTTATTTTTTATTAAGAATTATTTTTCCGAATGGATACCTCTGCTTGCTGGTTTATATGTTTGAAATGGTACAGTGCTAATGTAAGTCATGAAGTTTACTTGTTTAACCGCTCAGTTCATGTTTACTGTAATTTTTTTCCTCCTTATTAAAGTACTGAAAGGGCATGCGGGGGTCCTCCTTGTGCTTTCCAAATGATCCATATTTGAATAGGTTTATAGAGTAACAGAAAAGCAATTTGTAATAAGATTAGCATTTCTACAACAGTAATGAGTAATCTCATTACAATTCAAGAAAAGTGATTAGTAATTTGCATTGGATTACTTTGTTTGTAAGAACCTTACCCTACCTGAGATAATGTTGGGAACAAGACCTTTCAATGGGATTTCAAATTAAGACAAGGCAGCACTTGATCAAATAAATTCTTATTAACATTTGCAGAACATGCAAAAATTCAACTCAAACATCTCCCTCGACTTACTCAAATAAAACCATTCATAATGTACTTGGGTCAAAATTCTATTTGAGAGCAATGTCTTCAAGTGCCTTTTTCAGTCATATATTTTAGGAATGTTTTCTGCTTAGACATCCATCTTAATAAAAGTTCAAGTGACTGTGTGTGTGTATGTGTGTGTCTATGCTTGTCTGGTTGCTCTGTCTCTGTTATATGCCATTTCGTATAGGATTCATAAAAGCAGTGTTAATATTTGAGATGCACCATCTATTGAAATGAAAAATGCAATGCATTTCATTACTACATGCATTATAAAACACACCCCAATAGATTCTGCTCTACAAACATTAACATTGAATATGTCCAACAGAGAGCAACTGCAGGACAGGCAGATTCAGCTTATCCACCTTAATAAAAGGATAAGTGTCCAGGTGTCTGTGTGTCAGTCCAGTTGCTAAGGTTAGGAAGAAAATTTTAAAAATAGGCAGAATGTAGAATAGGGTAAAAAAAAATGAAAATGATAATAGAAATACCAAATAAGGCATATTCAGTTGTCTGACATTATCCATCCATCCATCCTCTTCCACTTATCCGAGGTCGGGTCGCGGGGGCAGCAGCTTAAGCAGAGAGGCCCAGACTTCCCTCTCCCCGGCCACTTCTTCCAGCTCTTCCGGGAGAATCCCAAGGCGTTCCCAGGCCAGCTGGAAGACATAGTCCCTCCAGCGTGTCCTGGGTCTTCCCCGGGGCCTCCTACCGGTTGGACGTGCCGGAACACCTCACCAGGGAGGCGTCCAGGAGGCATCCTGATCAGATGCCCGAGCCACCTCATCTGACTCCTCTCGATGCGGAGGAGCAGTGGCTCTACTCTGAGCCCCTCCCGGATGACTGAGCTTCTCACCCTATCTTTAAGGGAAAGCCCAGACACCCTGCGGAGGAAACTCATTTCAGCCGCTTGTATTCGCGATCTCGTTCTTTCGGTCACTACCCATAGCTCATGACCATAGGTGAGGGTAGGAGCGTAGCTCGACTGGTAAATTGAGAGCTTTGCCTTACGGCTCAGCTCCTTTTTCACCACGACAGACCGATGCAGAGCCCGCATCACTGCGGATGCCGCACCGATCCGCCTGTCGATCTCACGCTCCATTCTTCCCTCACTCGTGAACAAGACCCGAGATACTTGAACTCCTCCACTTGGGGCAGGATCTCTCCCCCAACCCTGAAAGGGCACTCCACCCTTTTCCGGCTGAGGACCATGCTCTCGGATTTGGAGGTGCTGATTCTCATCCCAGCCGCTTCACACTCAGCTGCGAACCGATCCAGAGAGCTGAAGATCACGGCCTGATGAAGCAAACAGGACAACATCATCTGCAAAAAGCAGTGACCCAATCCTGAGTCCACCAAACCGGACCCTCTTAACACCCTGGCTGCTCCTAGAAATTCTGTCCATAAAAGTTATGAACAGAATCGGTGACAAAGGGCAGCCCTGGCGGAGTCCAACTCTCACTAGAAACGGGCTCGACTTACTGCCGGCGATGTTGAAGAGATGTGTCAACCAAGACAGTCCTACAACATCCAGAGCCTTAAGGAACTCCGGGCGTATCTCATCCACCCCCGGGGCCCTGCCACCAAGGAGTTTTTTGACCACCTCGGTGACTTCAGTCCCAGAGATGGGAGAGCCCACCTCAGAGTCCCCAGGCTCTGCTTCCTCATTGGAAGGCATGTTAGTGGGATTGAGGAGGTCTTCGAAGTATTCCTCCCACCGACCCACAACGTCCCGAGTCGAGGTCAGCAGCGCACCATCCCCACCATATACGGTGTTGACACTGCACTGCTTCCCCCTCCTGAGACGCCGGACGGTGGACCAGAATCTCCTCGAAGCCGTCCGAAAGTCGTTCTCCATGGCCTCTCCAAACTCCTCCCATGCCCGAGTTTTTGCCTCAGCAACAATCGGCCAGCGTTCGCTTGGCCTGCCGGTACCTATCAGCTGCCTCCAGAGACCCACAGGACAAAAAAGTCCTATAGGACTCCTTCTTCAGCTTGATGGCATCCCTCACTGCCGGTGTCCACCAACGGGTTCGGGGATTGCCGCCACGACAGGCACTGACCACCTTGCGGCCACAGCTCCGGTCAGCCGCCTCAACAATAGAGGCACGGAACATGGCCCATTCGGACTCAATGTCCCCCACCTCCCTCGGGACGTGGTTGAAGTTCTGCCGGAGGTGGGAGTTGAAGCTACTTCTGACAGGGGACTCTGCCAGCCGTTCCCAGCAGACCCTCACAACACGTTTGGGCTTACCAGGTCTGACATTATACGCCAGTAATAGCAGCTTGGTAGCAACTTACTTGCACTGGCTCAGACCACATGTATGAGGTTTATAGCTGTAATGGCAATGACTGACAATTATGTATGGTGGGCAATGGAAGTGTGAAAACAACCATAAATTGATGTGCACATTGTGAAACCTAAGCCTGATGTGACTTGGCTAGAGATACAAAAGCAGGCCACTTAGAGGAAGTGAAAAAACAGGTGGATCTATCCAAAGAGGAGCAGGCTGCTGTGAGGGAAAGGGATTGAGTGCATATTACTATACCAGACCAAATGGATAGCCCATACTGTATATCAAATGAGAACATGAGGTCTACATTGATTACTCAGATTTTAACCCATATTAGCCTTGAAAACACAAGAATCCTTACAGCACTGTTAATAATAATTATAATTAATAAGTCGTCACTGCTTAATGAACAATCTGCTGTGATACCTTACACTTCACTGCTAACATACTATTGCTATCTTTGCATCTGTATTCTAGTGTATTCTGTTTTATTGTTGTTTTTGAAATATTATTTTTCACATTGTTATGTCTTTCTCATTGTGATACAATTTATATACTGTGTCTTTGTGAATCCATTCCTTGCACTTTGTGGGTGGAGCCCCAGGAGGCAGGGCCACCCTGATATCATTGCTGCTGGGTCTTCCTTCTGCTTTTATCTGGAGGCCAGAGCAAGACACCTAGAAAGTGGATCATTAAAAGTTGTTTATTAGATTAATGTAAGTATTGCAATATTATTTTATTCCTTCTAGTTTTGCTGACTTCTTATTTCATTTTTAATTTTAATTCTGGATTAGTGTTTTTGAATTTGTTTGCTTAAAGGATATGTTCAGTATTTTTCAAGCTGAGGTTATTTCTAGTTACACATGCACACCAGAGGCTCGCCTTCTAGGCTCACATGAGGTATGCAGTAACAGCCCCAGATGATAGGGGACACTGTCGCAAACAGCCATTTTTTACCTCACAGCCTTAAGAAACTGCCCCACAAGAGCAACAGAGCCAGGGAAACTTCACTCCTTCTGGTCTGTCCTTTATATTTGGACCTGACAGTTCGACTAAGATGGACAACTCCGGATTAAAAGTCTGAGCAGCTTAGAAGGGATGCCAGGGGCAACGACCCGGCCGGGACGCCTTGAGGGACCAGAAAAGGGTCAAAGCCAACCCTAGATCACGTGGGGGCCGCCTTCCTGGTTGTTCTGGGGGCCACGGGTTGAGGGCATGGAAGCCCTACCCTGTAGGGGCCCATGGTCACTGCCAGGAGGCGCCCCAATGCCTTGGGGACCTGTTGCCCCAGCACTTCCGCCACACCAGGAAGTGCTGGGGGGAAGACTTTGGGAGACACCCGGAGAGCTGCCGGGAGGACAGCCGGCACTTCCGCCACGCTAGGGCGTGGCCAAGCGAGGAATGCCAGGAACACCTGGTGCTCATCAGGGGACTGCATAAAAGGGGCCGTCTCCATTCATTCAGCGCTGGAGTCGGGAGGAGGCAGGACGAAGCACAGAGGAGGTGTGGAGGCGGCCCGAAGAAGGCATTTGTGGCCAGGACTGAGTGTGTTGGGGTGTTTTGTGCACTGAACTGGGTCTGTGTGACCAATTTAATAATTGTAAATATTGTAAATAAACGTGTGGTGGTTGAGAAACAACATGTCTGCCTGTCTGTGTCCGGGCCAAGTCCACAAAGGCTTCAAGCCAGCACTTTTCTTAGCACCATCGAGCATGTGTTTTCATTTTTGACTTTTTTTGTTTTCAAGTTAAACTGGGTTTGCCTGGCTGGCACCCTAACTATTTTTGGACTCACCCTGCCTCATCACTTGTCCTGCTACATTCTTCACAAATGTGGTATGTATGCAATTGCCATGTAAAATTGTGATGTAAAGTAAAGCATTTTCCATAAATTTTAAAAATATCTTGTCCGCACTGGCACTTTATAATGGAGACAACTGGGCACAGCGCACCACAGGAAAAGAAAAGTTTATTTTCACTAGGCAAGACAAACATCTGACATACTACAAGAACAGATCTAGGTAAATAATCATGTTGGGCATATGACCGAATGTTGGATGAAAACTGCTTAAGAAGACAAAACTAGGGGCTGTTATAAATATTTCAAGTATAACATGAGAGAAGCTAATTACTTATTTTGCACATCTTGTGAGTTCTGTACCACATTGGTTCTTAATACAGGGACACCTCTCGTGTTTTGTTCTTTTGTGTTAAAATCATTTCACTTGTTGTATCATTTGAGCTCAATAAAGTGCAATCACAAAAATCAGAAAGTGAGCGTGCTGAACCATCAGTAACATTCTAGAAACTTCAATATGTTTGAATGGTATTGTGAGAGTAAGTCATCTTTCTTTCTTTCTTTCTTGATGGACAGAGGAGAGGGGTTGTGAAGTAGAAAAAAGATGCAGTATTTTAATATACCTATTTAATTCAGTTTTTAAAAATAATAAAATATATTAAAGAAACAGAAATTAACCAAAAATAAGAAAACAAAAAACGAGAACAAAGTCATTACAGTCAAGATAGTTAAATGAACATAATTAAAAGATGCCAGCCTTTACTGTCTTCCTAAAGTTTAGTTTATTTTTTTAAATTATTCTTTATGTCACATAACATGTCTGTCAGTATAGACATTTAAGGTTTGATATTTGGAAGAAAGATAACATCTGTGTAAGGCTGTTAATTTTATTTTAAGTTTTTTTTTTCTGCCATCTTTCATGTCTGGCAATTTCTAGAAGTGCCTTTTAATTTAAATATAAGAAATCTTGAATTTCAGTCATTTTCAATAAAGGATGACGCATTTTGTGAACCTCTAGCACAGTTACATTGTGCAATTATAAGAAAGTATGAGAACACATTAAAGGAATACTTCACCTATATATATATATACAGTATATATGTTACTTTGTTTAATTCGTAGTGGTGGCCAAGACGGATGCAGAAAGGAGAGAAAATTCATGCAGAATGGAGAGAAAAAAGTTTATGGTACAATATGAGGTGTGACAATGTAATTCTAGGAATGGGCGTGCAACGTTGCCTGTGCTAAAAGAACCATTGTAGCTGGTAAAAGTGGCACATGGTGAGGATGCTATGACGACGTCAAGTGTCTTTGAGTGGCATAAGAGGTTAGAGGAGAGGCAAGAAGATGTGAATGGCGATGCCAGAAGTGGATCATCCATCATGACAGTGCCCTAAACTGTGATGTGCTCAGTGTTCATGACTTCCTGGCTAAGGAATCCATTTCCAAATTGGATTGTTCATTGTCCTTACCTGATTTAGCCCCTTGTGATTTCTGGCTCTTCCCAAAATAAAAAAGAAAGGACAAAGATTTTCAGACATTTCTGACATCCATCGGGTTAGAAAATGGATGGATGGATGGATGAATTCTGTGGCAAAGTCATGTAACTAAATTAATAGCTGCAGAAGGAGATTACTTTGAATGTGACAGTAACCTTTAGTAAACAGATACACACACATTTTTTGTCACACCTCATACAAGCCAATACAGACCAATGCTGTATAACAGCAAACAATGTAAAAAACATCCATGGAAAAATTGAATGAAACATCTCATGTTACTCACATTGCATAATCCACAAGTCAGTTATGCAGTTGTACGCTAAAAAAGTTGGAAACACATGTTTTTTGCTAAAATGATGTAAACCAGTTGCTTCCAGATTGATCAACACACATCATAAACAGCAAACTAAAGCTCCATGGGAGTTACTTTGGGAACTGAGAACAGGACTCGAACTACGGATGAGGGGGAAGCAGAAATGAACATTCCCCTCTTGTTACTGATCTTCATCCTGTAAAGAGCTAACAGATATTTTATCGCCTAAATATATTAAAGCATCAGATTTCAGAATTGTTACTGTATCTTATAGTTCTGAAGTCTGGTGTTGCAATGGTTATGTTGTGTGAAAACACGACTGGATATAAAAAAAAATAACTTGATGAGTAAAGATTTCAAATAATGAAACAAATCAGCACAGTTGGTCTCATTTATTACTGTAAAGAAGAACACAGGGACATAGATGGAAGCTTGTTAAAACAGATTTTGTACAAACATTAGAAAGTTTTTCTTCAGGCAGAGAACCATAGACACATGACATAAATTATCAAGCAGTGTTCTAGACAGTAGGAGTTTGGGGGCTTTCAAAACTTAACACAATTAGACAAACAGCATTACAAAGCTTTGTTGGGCTGAATGGCCTGTTGTTTGGCAAAACCATGCTAATGTTCAAACAACTTAAACTTATCAATCAACATAAAGTGAAACCTTATGGAATGTTGGAGGGAAGCCAGACTACAGAATTCAGGAGAATGTGCAAACAGGCAATGACTGATATTAGTTTGCTCTGCTGCCTTACACTGGAGCTCCAGGAGGCAATAAACAATTTGGATGAAATATCTGTTGTTCTCAAAACGTCTATGTGGACATCAATTCCAGGCCCTGTGACGACACTTCTGGGATGCACAATTTCACAAGAAGTGAATATGATGCCAATAACAGCATAAACAGTGTGAACATGATATCGTCAACAACAAACAACAGTCTAAATGTGAAAATGTAAATAATATATCTGAATAATATTTAATAATAATAATCAGAAGTGGGTAGTAATGAGTTACATTTACTTCAGTAACTTAAAAAAAAAAATGTATTTCTAAATTTACTTCTAATTTGCACCACACTTTTTACTTTTACTTGAGTACATTTGTGAAGAAGAAACGCTACTCTTACTCCGCTACATTGGGCAACACTCAGATTGTTACTTTTTTTCTATTAGATATGCTAATTAGCCGCCAGTGGATCTACTGCATGACTGCTTCACCAATCAAATGTAGCAACAATAATCACGAGACTCCATTTCACCAATCAGGTGTAACAACAATAATCACATGGCTCCATTTCACAAATCAGACATAGCCTTGCAGTCACATGACCACACACAAACTGTGGCAGCATAGCGGCACAAACTCCTCACAGACAGGGGACAGGGAAAGAAAGAATACAGTACAAGTGGAACCTCGGTTTGCGAGCATAGTTCGTTCCGGAAATGTGCTTGCATTCCAAAGCACTCGTATATCAAAGCGAATTTCCCCATAAGAAATAATGGAAACTCAGATGATTCATTCCACAACCATAACACAACAAATATAAAGTAAAAATACATAAAACAAATTAACCTGCACTTTACCATTGAAAAGAATCATGGCTGGTGTGAGTGAGTTTCTAAACTCTTCTGGGATTTCACCCAACGGAACGACACGCGGAAGAGCGTCCTGAAGCAACCGCAGGCACCCAGCGCTGTAGCAGTTCACCGTAAAAGAAAATCTGAAAAGATCGCGGTCATGCTATAAGCACCTGTTGTTGATGGGTGATACAAGGAACAAGGAACATTATAAATGCGCAGGGCACAGTATTACTTGGCCACTAACCTGGGCATGACCCTGCCTAACTGCTGTGTCTGTGTATAGTAGAGTGACAGATCCCGCTACAATAAATAACCACGCTGTTCCTGTTTCAAGCTGAATAAAGATGGTGTTGCTAAAGAATTGAGACTCAGCTTCATTTTTTGGGAAGACAGGGACTCACACGTCAAAGTACACACACGTGGTCACAATGCTGTAGTAAACAGAATACGCTTGTACGGATGTTGGCTATATGAGTGAGGCACGCCGACTGACAATTGCCCACAATCCTGCAGCAAGAGAGAGAAGAACCGTCAGCTCAGTTGTGATCACGTGACGCTCGGCAGACAAAGCGTGTATGGACTACTCGTATTGCGAGACCTTGCTCGTTTATCAAATCAAAATTATTAAAAATTTATATTGTCTTGCAAACACTCGCAAACCAAGTTACTCGCAATCCAAGGTTCCACTGTACATGAAAAATGAGAGCCAACTCCTGCTGAAGCTTAACCATCACTTCACTGAGGGAAGAACAAACACATTTTAACTAAACATGCACAGACACAGACAGTTATGGTAAAGTGAGACTTCTTGTATGTGCACAAGCTGCCCTGTTCTGTTATTTTCCATTAGCTATGCTATTTGAAGAGCAAGTGACTATACAGTACTATATTGTCAGTGTACAGTATATCTTGGCACTGTAAGTAGTTTGCACTGTTCAGACATACATGTGACCTACTGTAGGTATTAACTTCAAAAGCTTTGTTCTGAAAAACTGAGATTTGGAACTTTGTGTTATTTGTGCATCTTTATTTTATTATTTGGAAATAGCAGATTTTGCCCATTATTTAATATTTTTTTGTCTGTCTTATTACAACATTTCTAAAAAATAAATAATTTATTATGATCAGACAGTTACTCAGTACTTGAGTAGTCTTTTCACCAAATACTATTTTACTCTTACTCGAGTAATTTTTGGATGACTACTTTTTACTTCTACTTGAGTAATATTATTTTGAAGTAATGCTACTCTTACTTCAGTACAATTTTTGGCTACTCTACCCACCTCTGAAAATAATAATAATAATGACTTTTATAGTTCAATTAAATTTTACCTAAATTTGACATTTTGCAGGTAATAATAATAATAATAATACATTTTATTTATAGCACCTTTCCCAAGCTCAAGGCTCGTTGTGCATGCTGACATAGCCCATGTATATAACCATTGTGTTAAATAATTCATAATCACATATTCATGTAAGTGGCATATTCTCATACACACTTTTCATCAAATGAGATAAGATATCACATAATCTTGTACTTTTTAGAAAACTCACAACTGAGTCTGCCTGTTTCCTGTAGGCACAGTCAGCATGATGAAGGTTTCAGATAAATCCTGTCAGGACTTCTAGTCCTATTACAGCTATTGAAAATGAGAGAACAACATGTGAAACCACCTGCTTACATTTCTCAAAATGTTATATTTAACCTCTCCAAAAACCTTTTCCCTTTCTTTTCCCATGTGTAAGCAATTGATTTGAGATCGTCCTACAACTTTCTCTTTATGGATTGTGGTTTTTCTCTTTCTCTTCAATGATCTGAACAAATACGTTCATCTTGCCAAGCAGTTTTGCCACAGTTTCTTTTCCAAAAATGTTTCCTCATGTTAGTGTGTTACTGTGTTTGTCAGACCTGGGGCCTCATGTATAACGGCGTGCGTAGAACTCGCACTATAACATGGCGTAAGCACAAAAGCCGAAATGTGCTTACGCACAGAAAAATCCAGATGCAGGAATCTGTGCGTACTCCAACTTCCACATTCTTCTGCTACATAAATCCCGATCATCGTGAAAAGTTACGCTCGTGCACGCGCTTTATGTAACGCCCCAACTCCTCCCAAAATTACGCCTCTTTGAATATGCAAGACAGAGGTTGCAGCACTTGAAGCTGTACAGAGAAGAGCAGCCAGGTGTATTGCAGAACTTAGGACATGTCCTACTCTGACACATTCCGAGAATGAAACCTGTTTAGTCTTGAGCAGAGCAGACTGCGTGGGGACCTAATCCAGGTCTTCAGATTCTCAAAGGCATTGATAAGGTAGATCCAGCAGAATACTTTCAGCTTAAGGGTGAACCACGTTCTCAATGATATCAGTGGAAATTTAGGATGAAGTTTATTTAGGACTGGAACCAGAAAGTTTTTCTTTATGCAAAGATTTGTGGGGATCTGGAACAAACTATCAAGTCATATTACTAAAGCAGAAACCTTACCAACTTTAAAGAGAATCTGGATGAGATATTGGGACGGCTTAGCTATTAGCTAAAGCTAAACATAGCAAGCTTGATGGACTGAATGGCCTCATCTTATCTGTCTTACTCCTTATATTCTTAAATGGTTTGCATCACACTAAAGACATTAAAATGAGCAAGTGATCTCAAGACACTTCTCAGTGAATACCTGTTAGAAGATTCAAGCCAAAAGGGGAGCACTTTAAGGAGTGGTTTTGTCCCAGACTGCCAGAATGATGGAATCAAAACCTGTAGCTACTCTGGCCTTCAGGGGGAATTGGTATTCTGATGATTTAAGCATATTTTATTGCTTTTGACTCCTGACAAATGTGCTTCCACCAAATATTGGCCCAAAGGGAATGCAAAACTGTGTAATTAGTTATGTTCTGTTTATTTGTAATGAATTTTATTTTCCCCTGAACATCATAGATTCATTGAGCAGGAAGGTGGCACAGTGGTTTGTGCTGTTGCCTTACAAGAGACTGGATTCAAATCCCAGGCTGGTCATGGCCTGCTTTGAGTTTTCATGTTCTCTCCATGTCTGCATGTTGTTTTTCTTCAGGTACTCAAGTTTGTCTCCCACACGCAAAGAATGTGTGTTTAGGTAATTTGGTGACTCTAAACTGGCGGGGGTTGTGTGTGGACTGGAATTGACCATCTAAGAATTATTCCCATTGTGTGCCTCATAAAGCTAAAACAGGCTGCCTCCACGGCTCTGGATTACAGTAACGTTTGATAAGGATAGTCAGGCATTATAGAGATTTTCCAGTTGACCAAACAATTTTGATTAAGTAAATTAAAATTCCTAATGCAACACAGTCCCCCAGATTCATGGCACCTATAGCCACATTATTCGAGTCATTTCCATTTAAAAACTGCCCCTCATTTTCATATCACTGAAGCAAGAAGTTGGTGCCCAGTTAACACCTTCTTATTTCCTCAATGATCCATCCTAATAAAAAGACTGAAGTGGCTATCATTTGTAGTTCATAACTACTAAGTTGTAGATGACTGAGACTGTCATTTATAAGTATTGAAATACTGTATAACAAAACTATGCTTTGTGTCCAGAACTAAAATACAGAAATATTACACAATTATGTACAAGTTGTAGATACATTTGACACACTTACAGCGAAATCAGCCTACTTGCTTGGAGTGACACAGAGCATTAAAGAAGTTTAAAGTTCAATGCTGTAGACCACACATCAAAAACAAAGGGAGCAATGTAAGAGGGCAACTTGTCATTCAGGGTAACTATTTAGTTTCATGTTAAAGAGCATTTTCTTGAATTCCTCTATGCTTTATCATGATTATATGTTAAGTAGTATTTTGTTCTCATTTTCCAAAAAAGGTGTTACATCCTTACCTGAAGACATCACTTTAGATGGAAGCACAAAAGAAATGAGGCAGATGAGCAGCAAGATTTCCATGGTCCTAAACAGATGAAAAAGATGTGTTGGTAATGCTTGGATTATAACCAAAATCAATTAATTAATAATGTAATGCACATCATTAAAAAGAATTAATTAATTCTGTCATATAGCTATAACAGACACACAAGAAAAAGAAAGAAACAAAACTGAGACTGGTTAAGATAGATAGATAGATAGATAGATAGATAGATAGATAGATAGATAGATAGATAGATAGATAGATAGATAGATGAAAAATAAGTAGTAAGTAGCCATTTCTTTTTAATTGAAGTACTGTATATCA
This sequence comes from Polypterus senegalus, assembly GCF_016835505.1. Taxonomy (NCBI): domain Eukaryota; kingdom Metazoa; phylum Chordata; class Cladistia; order Polypteriformes; family Polypteridae; genus Polypterus; species Polypterus senegalus. The sequence goes on from NC_053155.1 coordinate 72,600,670, forward strand.
AAGGCTAAATTATGACATGTACAGTGCCATCTTTGACACCATATTGGACTGATCTGGATCTGATACACCTCAATTGTGTGCTCAGATCTCATTTTAGCATTGTCTTCATATTCAAGGATTTTAATTGCTGGACAAGTAAAGTAGCGGGATTTCAACATTTTTTAAATGTTACTTTTTACCATTTGTGCTACCCCAACTCCTTTAATGCCTTTCAAAATCATTTGCACACTCTAATGAGTGCACAATCTTTCACCAAGGTACGCGGCTGCATTAGTAATCCACCAGACAATAAGAGTCATGTGTGAGACCCCCTGGAGTCTAAGTGAGAGAATGTCAGAACTGGATATTTCCTGATTTCATAACAGTGATATCAAAGGGGAATACCATATTTCTGCACTCAGGGGTTGCCTGACATTCACATACAGTACTTCAAGTTAAGAAAGTCTTCAAGAGATCCAAGAGTTACTTACACCTCCGGAGCTCTGGATTTACAGTGAAAGTATGATTACAGAAGCTCTAAATCCATCATCTTTTTCTAGACAGTGTATTGTGTGGTCACTTGTTTAACCTTATCTCATGTAGCAGCAGCAACAACAACAATTTATTTCTTGTATAGGCCAAAATCACACAACGGGTACCGCAATGGGCTTTAACAGGCCCTGTGTTTTGACACACCCCAGCCTTGTCTACCTAAGAAGACAAGAAATAAACTCCCTAACAAAAACTACCTTTATAGGGGAAAAAATGGAAGAACTCTTGGGAAAGACATCTCAGAGAGAGACACCTTTCTAGGTAGTTTGGGTGTGCAATGGGTGTCAGAAATGGGGTAAATAAAATACACAAAACAGAACTTTAAAGAGCTAGACGGCCAATCTATCTTTGCCACCTCAGGAATACAATGCAGCCTAGTTCTGGGCTGCCCAATCTGATGGAGGATTCTTCTATCAGATGATTCTAGGGCTCAGGATTGGCACCAAGAAATTATTAGTGTATTTAACATAATCGGGGTTGGGAGGGGTTTGCGGGGTGGTGCCACCAAGCCCCAAACCCTCAGCACAGCCAACACAAATACAGTCAGTGTTGCCTTCTTTCCCTCCAGACTCTGACTCCCTGAGGAAGATTGCATGGTTTCCTTTTATGTTGGGTCAAGTAGAAGGTTTGAAAAATTGGGATCATGAATTCGTGAAGTATGATATTCAGAGAAGGACATCATCAGAAAATGTCATTATATGCAGATGATATGGAACTATATATATATATATATATATATATATATATATATATATATATATATATATATATATATATATATATACATTACATATATATACATACAGTACATATATATATATACATACAGCACATATATATACACATACAGTACATATATATATATACATATATATATATATATATATATATATATATATATATATATATATATATATATATATCAGACCCACAAAATTCTGTGACTGCAGCCCTAACGGCACAAGTATAATTTCAAAAGATATCTGGGCTCAAAATGAATTTATGAATTTGAACAAAAATGTGCTTTTTCCAGTGAATTCTCTAGCAAACAGCAGTAGATTGGACACCTTCCCTTTTAATCATTGCAGATCACTTTAAATATCTAGGGGTAAAAGTCACAAGTAAATATAAAGCTCTTCTCCAACAAAATTTTGCTGTCTGCATGTAAAAACTGAAAGAAGACATGCATAGATGGTCTACTCTCCATCTTACATTAGCAAAGAGAATTAACACTATCAAGATGAATAGCCTTGGTGTCACAATCCCTCCTAATCCACTAAGCACCTCTGTTAAATCAGTGGGTAACTGATGTTTTATACTATTCGAAGGTGGAAAAAATCAAATTCTCACTTAGAGGATCTGTTCAAAACTTTTTTAAAACCTGACAGAACCTGATCAATAACATTTTAGAATAAGCATTTATATTGAAGAAAAAGACTTCTTTTTCTCTTTACTACTCTCAAAGTTTTACTCTGGCTGTTGGCCTTTCTCATTGGGGAGGTTGAACTGAATTTAGTTTTGTTAAGTTTGACTTGATTGTAAATCACAATTGACAGGCCATGGCCTCGAAGGACATGCCCGCTCCAGGACAGTTCTAGCAAAAGGAATTAACAATAGCATCATCTGAATGGCAGCAATATAATGGTAGAAATCTAAAGTAAAACTTTAATTATATTTCCAAAACAAATGATCAATATGGGTAACTTGGGGCATAAAATCCCCCAACAGAAGCAAATGATATTTAAAATAAGAGACCCTGACACCAGAGTTGTGTGGCACATGATGTTATTAAAGCAACAGGATATAAGGCCATCCACATTAACCCTTCCTAATCCGAGACTGATGATTTTTCAAACACTTAGCACTTTGTTTATCTAGGGTTTGGTTGCTTGCTAGACAAAATTTTCTTCTTGGCATTTTCAACTGATTTTTGGTTTGATTAACGTATTTTCGCTCAGACTTTTGCCTGTTTAAATAACTACACCATTTCAAACCACTACTAGTTTTTTCCCTCCTCTTGTGGTACAGCTGCAGGGCTCTTAGGCATACTATGTGACCCGTGAAAGCATGCTGGCCATGACATGAGATGGTCACTCACATCATGCAAGTGTCCAAACTTTAAGGACTCCAATTAAATAAACTTGCTTAGAGAAGTTAATCATGGTTTAAAACTATTGTGTTATGATCTCATTTTGTTTCAGTTTTTTTTTCTCAATTTTTGTTATTTCTTTTTATGAGCTTAGGTTGCAGAATATATTTTTTGTATCACTGTTTTTTTACGTTTGTTTTTGTGTTGAAGGAGTTTATTTATTTTCATGCTTTCTTGTTGCATCATTTTATTTTCTATGGCTGTCGTTATTTTGTGGGAAAATGTTTTATGGTTGCTACATGTTGCCATGTGGGGATAAGCAGAATTGTGTGACACGTGATGTTACTACTGCTTTGTTGTTAAGGTCAGCATTGTGTATTTCTTGGTTGTCCAAGACTATGGCTATAAGTTAACCAATCTGAATTGACTTTTTTCCGTTGTATTTCTGGCTGTAGATCTGTTTACTCCTGAGATTTGGTTGCAATTTTTCTTAATGTTTTGACTTGATATCTCAGTCTTTTTGATCTGTCCTGTTTTATATTTTTGAACACATTCATTCTCCTGATACCTTTTTTTGTTTTTTTCTCATTTATTTTACTCTCAAGCAGAATATCTTTTTACTAGCTGTGCTACACATCTAAGACAAGCTGAAATCTAAGAAATCAACCAAGACCTAATGTTTTGTATTTGATACATGGGCTATCCATTCGGTTTGGTATAATAATACACACCCAATCCCTTTCCCCCATGGCAGCCTTTTCCTCCCTCGTCTGTTTTCACCTCTTCTTCTCGCTGTAGCTTGTCAAGCTGACCCCTCTTATGGTCATGGCAATTTGCTGGGAAAATGTGGCTATGGTTGCTACTGCATTGGCCTGGTAGTCGTGTTGAGGCTTTGGTTTCCCGATGTGCGCATTGATTTATGGTTATTCTCATTCATTCATTGCCCACCATGCAAAGTCACTAGTCATGGGCATTACAACTATAAGTTTCACTCATGTGGCCCAAACAGGGGCAAGAAAGTGTATACGACGCTGCTGTTGCTGGTGTATAACATTGGACAACAGAATAAGCCAATAAGAATACATTTTCTTTTTTTCAAACCCTTCTTTGGTATCTTTGTTATCATTTTTGATTTTTTTTACCCTCCTTCTACATGTTTTGCCAATTTCTACATTTTTCTTCATAACACTGGAAACTGGATGGGCACACAGATACAGAGACACTTGTCTTTTTATTAAGGTGGATGTTTGAATTGTGACTTCTAGTTTGAATTTTGGCTGTAGTCCTTTTTCGGTTATTGCGTCTTCACATTACTGACCCAGGCTATGTCTGACTGTCCTTCTGTTTCACCGCAAAAGGCTTCTTTATGCACATTTGCTCCTTAATATGCAAATCTTTCCTGACTTGACCGTCTTATAATCTAATACAAACATAACACTGTCCGAACGAGTAATTTCACTTAATATCTAAACAATGGGTGGTTGAAATTCTAGATGATTTAGATATATTTATGTCTAACAGCCCACTTCTAATGCCGCAGGTCTGCGAGTACATCGCAGCTTTTGGACTCACTTTTCATGACACCAGTAGCAAACGTACTATTAAGAAAGGACTCCTTTTATACTATTACTCCTTAGAAAGCCGTCTTAATTCTGATTAAAGGGCAATGGCCTTGGTACACTTAAAATTTTAAATACGTGCATGAATTGATAAATGCAACATGGATATGTTGAAATACAGCAATTTTATTTTGCAGACTAGGGGGCTTTGCCCCCTGCTCGCCAACCCCTGTGGTTAGTAAATTGGATATACAATTTTTATTTTTTTTTCTTTGGAATTGTTACAATTTCATTATTGGCACTTTTACTTTAAAGCTTCATTAAAAACAATATTTTTGGAGACACATTGTGACAACACAACGTATAACTGCCCGTGAGTGAATATTGTTTCTGTTTCCCTAATAAATAATCTGACTTTTTCTAATGTTTGTCGCTGTGATTTATTTTATCACGATCTTCTTTGGTGTGTAATGTTATTCACAGAATATATACATTACCTTTCTTTTTGGATGTTAAAATTTTCATCGCTTCTCCATGATCATAAATATACACCTCACTGAATTGTGTATTCTTTGAAATTCAACTTATCGTTGCTTTAACTGTTGGGGCACCACAGATTCTCATAGCGTATGGTCTATTATTGTGTAAATCCACGTTTTGTGCATAAGAACGATGCAAATGCGAAAAGACTTTGTTGTCTACTCTTTGCCTTTTATTTCTGACCTCGATTTGTTGTGCTCTTTTTTCAATTACACCTTGTTCTGATGATTAATCACCTTTTATTTTGCGGTGCAAATGCAATCTTTTCTTTGATACTGTAGCGACTGACATGATAAAGTGTCACAAAAGTTTTACTTGAACAATCACTGACTTCGTAAACCCAAACACAACTTTCTAGCACCCTCTCCAATCCCTCATCCTCCGCGTCTCGCCCTCCTTTACCACATCAATCAATACCCCGCTATCAGTCTTCCGTGCTGTACTCTGCCCTCCCTCAATTGGACCGAAGAGTCACTTAAAACCAAAATGGCCGCAACCTGGCTGGGACGCTGCAATACTTTCGAATTTTACTGGTTTCATAATCTCTTATCTGCCTTTTTTTTCACTCCAGTGCCTTTGGGTGTCTATTCTCCGTATTGTCCTTATACGCTTTATATGTGTTGAGAGCACAGGATCTGTGTGCACTACATGCTTTTTTTTTTTCTTTTTTCTTTTTATTAATTTTATTGCAATCTATACAAATCAATCAAGTTTTTACAAAAAAGAAAAATTGAGTTAAGAACAAATCGATCCCCACCCCTGAGAGAGAGAGTAAGCCAAACGGCATGAAATTTAAGACCGGTAAACATACCTAAATTAATAAATTCTCTGTACTTTATGAGCTTATTTTAAAATATTACTGATTAGATCCTGCCATGTTTTGAAAAAAGTCTGTATGGAACCTCTAACTGAGTATTTGATTTTTTCCAATTTCAAATAGTATAACACATCAGTTTCCCACTGACTTAAAAGAGGAGAGTTTGGGTTCTTTCAGTTTATCAGAATAAGTCTGCGTGCCAAAAGTGTAGTGAATGCAATCACAGTTTGGTTGTCTTTCGATTAGGAGGATAGATTAGGTATAGATCAAGCCTGCTCTCTTTCTCTCCCCCCCTTAACCCCCACTCTCCCTTTTTGCCTCCCCAAGTGAGGCTAGAACACACTTCACACAGTCCAAGTCCTCTGACATACCCAGAGACAGAGCACGTCCAAAGCAAAACAAGCCCCCACGCAGCGTCGTTTTAGGATTAAAAAATAGAGATATCTATTACCAATATAGTCTAAAAAAAAAAATATATATAAATATAAATTAAAAATGCAGATATATAATATACAAAATGATGAAATAATTTTGCATTAATTTATTGCAGGGTTTAAGAACAAAACTAATTTAACATTGCTCACTGTAAATGTTTGATGCCATATTGGTGAATGTTTATTACTGCCTTGGGTAAACCTCTATGGTTAACTGCAGCTTTACCATCAATGTCAAGATGTCAAGTTCATGTGCATTAGTTATACATAGTATAATGACATGCAAATTTTATCACGGTACTATTTCAGAATTCTTACAAAAATAGAGTGCAATATTTTCTTTATTACATAGCTGAACTCCACTCCAATCACTGCACTGAGACTGTATAGAAAGCTTTCATAATCTCTATATAAATATACATGTACACACATCTCTCTCTCTCTCTCTCTCTCTCTCTCTCTCTATATATATATATATATATATATATATATATATATATATATATATATATATATATTATAGAAAATATGAGTTTATATATAGCATATGAAGGGAACTTACCAGGCTCTTGACTATGTAGTAAATAACCTGGCAGATTTTTTCTTCTGCTTTTTTAAAGCTGTCAGAGCAGCACAGTGCTCATCATTCTTAGAATTTTAGAGCCTGTGAGATAAGATCATTATGTATGATGTCATTATCTTACTAGCAAATCGAGCTTGTGAAAATTTCGCAAGAATAAAAGCGTTAATAAAATGATGATGAGCGAGAGAAGAACATCACATGTTTCAGTAAGAAAGGAGATTGTCTTAATAAGTAGTGACTTGTGAGAGGACTCTGTATTACAATAGTCACATGATTAGTATGGGATGTTATTATAGTCATTTACAAATTCATGAATATTTACAATACAAAGTGTAACATGAACAGTTTAAAAAAAGGGAAGAAGGGAAGTGCAGGGCACATGTAAGTCAGTATTTGGGAAGTGTGGCCGTCAAATAATGCAGTATACCGACGTCTATAATAATTGTTGGAAAACGCAATTACATTATTGTCAGCAAAAATATTCCACTGTGTGTAACCCGCAAGTACCTGTACATTTAACCGTTTAACCATTTTCGATATAACTGTGGAAAATGTAGTGTACAACTGGCCATGGGTAAAAACAGGGCCTGGCAAATAAACTCAGACGTTATTAAACGTATGTCACTGTGACTTGGTGATATGCTAAACAAACAGTGAATTGCCTACACCGTAATATAATGGGAATATCTTGTTTCTTGTTGTCAGTGTTATGGAATCCCTGTAGTTTTTCCGTTGTAACTTTTTCTTGCTGTCTGGCAGCTTGCCTCTGCTCTTCAGAAAGGTTGTGTGTGTAATTTGTTTTTCATTTACTGTCTAGGTATAAGACTTGCTGCTGCTGATCTTCAGGTAATGTCGCTCTGTGGTTTGTCATATATTGTCTTTGTTGTTCTAAGGCATCTTGCTTGTGCTGGTTGGTCTGGCATGATGTAGATGTTTCTGCTTCTAAGCGTTGGTCTGAGTATGTAGGCCGGTGAGACTGTTTCTGTTGATCGCAGCTAGGCTGTAGGTGCCTTTTCATTTTATTCATGAGTGATATTTTTCCGAAACCCTGCTGCTTACACACGAATTGTACTGAGCCTTTTGGCCAATAATGCTGCCCCCAAAAATGTGCCACCTGGGGTGGACTGCCCCCTCTGCCTGCCCCTAGCTACGCCACTGTGAATTACTTACTAATAACTGAATGTTTTGAAAACTATTCACTCAGTATAAAAGATTGACTAAGGAATGTATTTGGTAGAGCAGTGTTAAAGGATTACAGTAGTAGCAGTAAGATTATACTGATGGAAAAAATACTTATCACAAAGTATCTATTGCGATAGGAGTAACTTAATAACTTTGTTTTCGTTAGTGATTTAAAATGGAACTTTCCACGTCCCCACACACACACTCAAACTTGTTTTCTGTTTTTTCTGTTTTAATGTTCTCCACTTTCAAGAAGTTGAACAATCTTCTGCAGCAATTCTGTGCTCTTTTTTATTCAATTATTTCATCTCTCATCCTTTAGAAATGTATGAAAACTCTCTGGCTTGTCTGCATTACCACATTGCTCCCATGTTAAGTGAGATTTCCTCCACATACATGCAATGTAATACAGCATTATGGTCTGTGATGAAATGCCTTTCCCTTTCTCACAATGTGCTTCATCAAGCTGGTTCCAAAAATAGATGTATTGATGAAAGTTACACACCGAGAAAGAAAAGAACCATAATTTATGAATGTTGTGATGGGGCAGTGTTGTAGGTGGATTACTGAAAGTGCCTGCAGTGTAGGTGTAGACACAGAGATTGCTCCTACTCCATAATTACTGGCGATCTTGATGTGACGGTCTTTCACAGCTAAGGTAAGGTTAACAGGTTCTGTACTTGAATTGTCTTAATGGCTGCCTACCTGTAATGTTCAGAGCACTCTGTACTTGTTTTGATCTATTTTTGTACGCTAGTCTTACAAAACTTACTTCAAAACACACCCTTAAATGATGGTAACTCGATTTTGTTGACTTCATCTCTAATTCGCTTGGGACAAAAGCATTTGCTAAATAAATTGATATAAATGTAAAGAATCAGTGCTGGAAGCTTGAGAACAGTACAATATTTGCTAATGTTCAAAAAATCATTCAATTTGATTTACAATTGCTAAGAATCTTATCTCTATATTGTCATCAGAGCCTAAAAGCACACTTGCCTCTTCCATATTATGGACTTGAATAAATGTCTACCAACATGAAACTGTGAAATGTACTAATTACCTTTATTCACTCAAACACCCTTAGTTCCCTTTCCCATATTCCCAACAAGAGCAACGCAGGACACCTTATTAAAAAAAAGTAACTGGTTTGTTGTTCTTCATTCTGTTTCTTTGAGGGCTAGCTACATTGCATAATCTGCATGTCTTTTAGTTTCCATAATTGTACATGTCACACCACAGGCAGCGCATAGCATTAAGTGTTGTTTTTGTATTGTGACCTTAATTCATGTGACCAATGGTATTGGCTTGTTGAGAAATCTAAGGTTCGGATTTAACAAAAAAATGTAATGTAAACATCAATTCAGTTCACATTTATTGTTATGTGTATGGAGCACAATGAAATTCTTATTTGCATACTTGACCAACATGGAACTTTCTAGTGCTGTAAATCTCACTTGACAGGTTAGGTAAAATATAATAACAAAGCACACATTAGGCCAAATGTAGCCCAAATCTGGATGGAAAACACAGTTCTGTGGTGAACTGATTGCCATCTAAATGTACTTATTTAATTCACTTGACCAAATGGCTTAAGTGCGATCAAGCTCTGGGTGTCAGTCCCTTAAACTGCATTTCCTAGTTGGGATATGGGATATAAAGAACAGGCTATTCAACCCAAACCAGCCCACCAACTTCCAATAACTTCTGCAAAATATCATCAATTTTATATTTGAAAAGTCTCAAAAGTTCTTCCTACCACACTCCTTGGTAAATTATTTCAGGTTACCCTGTGAAGAAATAGTCCCTGAAATTAGTAAGAGGTTTACCCTTAACAAACTTCCATCTGTGTCCCTGTGTTTTTAAAGTCACATTTGACCACTCCCTTTATCTATTACCCTTCAGAATTTGAAACACTTCCATCATTTCTTCATTTAAACTAAAAAGATTCATATCTTTCAACCTTTCCTGAAATCTATGCCTTGCAGTGATGGAATCAGCCCAGTAATTTGCTTCTGGACTTTCTCTATAGCTGACATGTTTTTTGGCTGTGAAGGGAGTGGCAGTGAAGAGGGTTCTCTTGCTTTTGAGAATACAAGCCTGGCCATGTGCAGTTTACACTGATTTGCACAAAGGAACAGACACACATCTCATGTTAGTTATGAGCGACCCTGGCTGGATTGCTTTGGGAAATGCAAAAGTAAGATCAAAGAGGTGTCACACATGTCACGTCAGAAGGTCGCCTTTCAGGTTCTCGTAAGGTATGTGATTCCAGTGGGGCTGCTGCTACTAACAGTCTTGTCTCCTTCGTCCCTCACAGTGCTGAAAAGCTGCCCATTGAGAGCAACAGAGCAGGTGAACCCCAGCTAACTTCTGGTCAGGCTGAGATAAAGGGGAGACATCCCAGGAAGGTGGCATCTCATTAGGACCTGAGAGCATGACTGTCAGGGATGACTCCAGTCCAGCCCTTTTTAGGAATTCCACTAGAGGGTAATAAGAGGCTGTTAGCCGATTGTTTATTGTAGCACCATTAAGTTCTTTTTTTGTTTTGAATTAAAATGGGATTTGTCCTAGTGGACACCTCAACTATTTCGAAACTCACTCTGCCTTATCAGTTGCCCCACTACAGAGGTCAGGAAAGTGTGCTTGTATTGATGGGTGAATGGGAGAAGTACTCTGCTCTTAAGAACAGCTTTTGCTTGTCCTCTTTTAATGTTCTTAATTTATAACCCTTCCTTTTGTGAGGCGCAAGAGCTATATGTACACATGGGTAAATGAATGCAGACATTTATCAGCTACTTTATTATATATGCTATAACAATATGTAGGAGACTGTCTTCTACAGATTAAGGCTTCCTTATGCGTGGGTAAATGGGTGAGCCAGGAATGAAAGACCTGCATAATTGGGCCCATTCAGTATTTATTTTCAGTTTGTGTTACTTGCCCAGATTGTGCCTATAGAATTTTATACTGTGTATGTGTATACATGTGGTGTTGTTTAAATTACTTCAGTGGCACTGTATACTACCAGGTGAACAATGACAAGCCAAAGATTTTGGCAAAACAATGCGGACTGGGTGATGAGAAGGATAGTGAGTCAGTAGTGATGGTGTTTGCTTTGCCATGATTTTGGTGAAACCGTGGAAATGTTTGGGAACTTTGCTGAATTGAGAGAAATGCATTGACATCAGTGGGGAAAGAAGAACTAGTTTGGAGTGATTATGATGGTACAATGGTCATTTAAGTGTCCCTAAGGGCTAAATATGCTGGACTGACTATCAGCTCCAAAAATGTGACCTGAGCTGTGAGTTAGCGGTGCTACCCATGGCACCACAGTGCCGCACACAGCCAAACATGCAGACTGAACAATAAAGACAGCAAACACAGAGTTTCAGTCTTCAGGGCACAAAATGATGGCATGGGACTGGCTTGTTGTTTGAAATTGCTTGAAGTCAATAAGAAATATTTCTCTATCATTATTTCACAGGGTCTCATGTGTTTTCTGACTCCACTGAGGTTTTTTTTTAAACATCAATGTGCAGCATGGCTAATTGTGCATGTATTCGGCCAGCATATGAATCTAGCCACATGGTGTGCCTGCAAATGAACGAGCGCACAGGATTGAGTGCTGTATATTTGCCAGCAATACTCATAATATTCTCATTATGGCCAACTAATGTACCCCTTAAACTAAAATATTGCAAGTTGTTTTTTTAAACGCATGTGGAGAAAATACTAATTACTAAGTACAGTGGTGTGAAAAACTATTTGCCCCCTTCCTGATTTCTTATTCTTTTGCATGTTTGTCACACAAAATATTTCTGATCATCAAACACATTTAACCATTAGTCAAATATAACACAAGTAAACACAAAATGCAGTTTTTAAATGATGGTTTTTATTATTTAGGGAGAAAAAAATCCAAACCTACATGGCCCTGTGTGAAAAAGTAATTGCCCCCCTGAACCTAATAACTGGTTGGGTCACCCTTAGCAGCAATAACTTCAATCAAGCGTTTGCGATAACTCGCAATGAGTCTTTTACAGCGCTCTGGAGGAATTTTGGCCCACTCATCTTTGCAGAATTGTTGTAATTCAGCTTTATTTGAGGGTTTTCTAGCATGAACCGCCTTTTTAAGGTCATGCCATAGCATCTCAATTGGATTCAGGTCAGGACTTTGACTAGGCCACTCCAAAGTCTTCATTTTGTTTTTCTTCAGCCATTCAGAGGTGGATTTGCTGGTGTGTTTTGGGTCATTGTCCTGTTGCAGCACTCAAGATCGCTTCAGCTTGAGTTGACGAACAGATGGCTGGACATTCTCCTTCAGGATTTTTTGGTAGACAGTAGAATTCATGGTTCCATCTATCACAGCAAGCCTTCCAGGTCCTGAAGCAGCAAAACAACCCCAGACCATCACACTACCACCACCATATTTTACTGTTGGTATGATGTTCTTTTTCTGAAATGCTGTGTTCCTTTTACGCCAGATGTAACGGGACATTTGCCTTCCAAAAAGTTTAACTTTTGTCTCATCAGTCCACAAGGTATTTTCCCAAAAGTCTTGGCAATCATTGAGATGTTTCTTTGCAAAATTGAGACGAGCCCTAATGTTCTTTTTGCTTAACAGTGGTTTGCGTCTTGGAAATCTGCCATGCAGGCCGTTTTTGCCCAGTCTCTTTCTTATGGTGGAGTCGTGAACACTGACCTTAATTGAGGCAAGTGAGGCCTGCAGTTCTTTAGACGTTGTCCTGGGGTCTTTTGTGACCTCTCGGATGAGTCGGCTCTGCGCTCTTGGGGTAATTTTGGTCGGTCGGCCACTCCTGGGAAGGTTCACCACTGTTACATGTTTTTGCCATTTGTGGATAATGGCTCTCACTGTGGTTCGCTGGAGTCCCAAAGCTTTAGAAATGGCTTTATAACCTTTACCAGACTGATAGATCTCAATTACTTCTGTTCTCATTTGTTCCTGAATTTCTTTGGATCTTGGCATGATGTCTAGCTTTTGAGGTGCTTTTGGTCTACTTCTCTGTGTCAGGCAGCTCCTATTGAAGTGATTTCTTGATTGAAACAGGTGTGGCAGTAATCAGGCCTGGGGGTGGATACAGAAATTGAACTCAGGTGTGATACACCACAGTTAGGTTATTTTTTAAAAAGGGGGCAATTACTTTTTCACACAGGGCCATGTAGGTTTGGATTTTTTTTCTCCCTAAAAAATAAAAACCATCATTTAAAACTGCATTTTGTGTTTACTTGTGTTATATTTGACTGATGGTTAAATGTGTTTGATGATCAGAAAACATTTTGTGTGACAAACATGCAAAAGAATAAGAAATCAGGAAGGGGGCAAATAGTTTTTCACACCACTGTAGGTAGGACATCATGCATGGGCAAAGTAGATTGGGCAGATACATAAAATGTGAACAAATATGACCTTGCATGCATCAAAGTTCTGGGCATGGCTGTGAGAGCTCTGCAATATCATGCTGGCCTTGCAAAACATCGTGGAGCACTGGGGGAAAAAAAACCCACTTGTCTAAGCTGGCTGCAAGGCAGATTTCTGCGAAAAACATTCAGCCGTTAAGGTCACTGGTGAACACAGCTTATTTGCTGCAAAAATGCTCTTGTGTAAGCAAAGCAAGAGTCAACAGCCAGCAGAACAAAGAAAAAGGTCACCAAATACAATACAATACAGGAAACCGAAATTAAGTAAAAAATTCAGACATGAGCATCAGTAGGCCTTGCGCCCTATGAAGCAAGTTACCCAAACTTTTCTATAACATTTCAGTAATTATTTACTGCTCTGATGCTGATTGTTCTGATCATAAAATAGACTATGAGCTTGCATAATGACAGCAAGGTGACTCACAATGGGAAGTCTGAAACTACTGACCTGGGTCTGACTGGTTATTTAAGTTTAAGCACATTTTATTATGCTTTTTTAAATAAATCTTTTTATTTATAAAGATTCTTTGTTGCCCTTTTTGTTTCTAGCTGGGGCCCAATGGTAATTCCCCTCCTGGTATATACTTTGAGTATTTTCTGATGGATTTGCTTGGGAACTCTTGAGATCATAACACTTATAATGCAAACAAAATGGATCAATGAAAGAATATATCATTTAAAAAGTTGTTAAACACATCACTAAACAAATGAAACGTAACCACTGAATTCTTTAGTTTTCCAAATCCCCATAACAACATGTTGATGATTTTTAAAAGTCAAGGAATGAATATAAAAAATGAAAAAGTTCTGATCTTCTTTTTTAGATATCATTTATTTGGTATACATAACATATTACACATAATGCACTCATTTATATAGCCTATGTCCTGGTTTAGCCAGGATTTGGGCCCTGAATCATGTATAGTTGTTTTGTTTTTTTGTTTATTGCATATTATATTAAATATTTTGTTATTGGAAATGTGTTTGTTTCTCTTATGTGTTATTGTTGTGTCAGTAAGCCAGCTTGCTTTATATGGGCAAATGGGAGACTAGACGAAAGCTTGACAAAAAGGTCAGAACCAGGGGATCGCGAAAACAAAAGCATCAAAACCAATACAAGAAGCCAAAAAATTAGTCTTCAAATGTAGCTAAAGTCAGAAAACTTGAGATCAAAAAATAAATGTTCTTTAAAACGACATCTGCAGCTTGGATGAGAACATTTAAACTCATCACTGCAATTACCGGTCAGTTAGGACCACACAGTGATAGGAAGCTACCAAGACAACGGAATACAACATGGTGGCCAGAAATAAAAAAAAAAATCCCAAATATATAACTAATTATATTATGAATATTATTTTGTTCATTATTTAAGTATATATCATGTTTATTTTTATGTTTTTGCTTTTATGTTCAGTTATGCTACCTATCCCCTTAAGAGAAAGTGAGAATTAGGAGGCAGGGCCACAATGACACTTAGCTGGAGGACAACCCTCAACCCAGATTTTCAAGACAGAGAGTCAGTATCACCCAGAAGAGCATTGCGAGTTGAGCAGTTTTAATCATTAGTTAGTGCTGATGGATTTGCCTTTTTATTCTTTATAATTGTTGACTAAAACTTTGAAAAATTAAGGCACTATTGTTGTCCTGAAGACCAGAGGTTTACAGTAATCCTAACCACTGAAAGACAATGTAAATAACTGTATGATTATTTTGTACTTTGTCTTAACCCCATTCTGGGCCTGAAGCATGCATTCTTAGTTTGGGGTTAGACTTCCTGGGTGAGGCCAATTTTTGGATTCCTGACATATGTAGGACGTTTGAAGGGAAATATACTATACTAGCAAAATACCCGCGCTTCGCAGCGGTGAAGTACTGCCTTAAAATTTTTATTAAGAAGAAAATTAAACCTTTTTAAACTGAGGGAAAATATACCAATAATTATTTGTTAAGGATCTCTTTGTATACCACATTGTGAGTTCGGCCCTCCGGTTGTAATATGACCAAGCTGTGTGCTGAGCTTACTCTTGAGCATGCAGCGTACAGTTGGCCATGTGAACAGTAATCTTGTTTCAAATTTCACAGCTTGGGTTGCTGCTGTCATAATCGGTTTGTTTCATGGTTTGTTTCAATTACGACAGTATTTGTAGGACTTGTGTTGAAGAGACATTCGGCATCTGTCAAGCGTTGTAAGCATACAACCGGTTTCATCGATAACATCACATTCAGCTTTTGAGAGTTTAAACATTCATAAATATCAAAGTGTCCACTACTGAAATCGTCACCTGTCAATCTAAGATGTTTAAGAGGCATTGGCGGTTGTCGAAAGGTGCAAAATATTTGGCCATTTCGGTACACTTGAAAGCAACAACCGAACAATTCAGTGGCAGCCATCAACTCACATACAGATGCATAGGTGAAGGGCTTAAGCATACCAAATTTCTTGAAGATGGGCCCATAAGTAACAAAGATTGTTGAAAACTTCAATATGGCGGCCGAAAGTGGCATCATACCACCAAAATAAGTACGTACATTGGTTTCAGTTAGCGCAGGGAAGCCGCCTACCAAATTTTGTGAAGATGGGGCCATAAATAAGGAAGTTCAACATGGCGTACGTTGTCGACCTTTATGACCATAATGCGTAGAATTTCGAAATGCAACCTGTTTAACCTTTGTAAGTAAGCTGTAAGGAATGAGCCTGCCAAATTTCAGCCTTCTACCTACACGGGAAGTTGGAGAATTAGTGACATTGGAAACTTCAATATGGCGGCCGACAGTGGCATCATACCACTAAAATAAGTACGTACATCGGTTTTGGTTAGTTCAGGAAAGCCACCTACCAAATTTCGTGAAGATGGGGCTATAAATAAGAAAGTTCAACATGGTGAATGTTGTGAACCGTTATGACCGTTACACGTAGAATTTCGAAATGAAACCTGCCTAACTTTTGTAAGTAAGCTGTAAGGAATAAGCCTGCCAAATTTCAGCCTTCTACCTACACGGGAAGTTGGAGAATTAGTGACGTTGGAAAGTTCAATATGGGGGCTGACAGTGGCGTCATACCACCAAAATAAGTATGTACATTGGTTTTGGTTAGCGCAGGGAAGCCGCCCAAATTTCGTGAAGATGGGGCCATAAATAAGAAAGTTCAACATGGCGGACGTTGCCGACCGTTATCGACTGTTATGACCGTTACGTGTAGAATTTCGAAATGAAACCTGTCTAACTTTTGTAAGTAAGCTGTAAGGAATGTGCCTGCCAAATTTCAGCCTTCTACCTACACGGGAAGTTGGAGAATTAGTGATGAGTGAGTCAGTGAGTCAGTGAGTGAGTGAGTGAGTGAGTGAGTGAGTGAGTCAGTCAGTGAGGGCTTTTCCTTTTATTAGTATAGATGACACTGAGTGGAGAGGCTGCTGGCGTTGAATGTTTGCCGCTTCTCCCTCTGAGTTTATTATTTTACTTTTAGTTTTTAGTTTAGTTTTTCAGTTAGAAAGTTTTGTACTTTTTTTGTACTGTTTTACTGTCTACCGTGGGTTTTTACAGATTTTACCAAGTTTTATTAAGTTTTAGCTGACTACTCACTTGTTGCCCGGATATACTGTTTTACCGTCTGCAATGGATTTTATGGAATTTATCAAGCTTTTGCTGTTTACTCACCTGTTGCCTGGATATACTGTTTTACCATCTGCTTTGTATTTTACCGTTTGCTTTGGATTTTACAGCGGTGTCTGGATAGCATCTCTCCCTTCTTCTTCGGTCAGAATGGCGTTCAGTTATTCCAGCTCACAACTCCGCCGACTTAATCCTGTAACCACTCCTTAAATTAACATCCCCATCATTAAAGAACTTGGACTCCTTCGCTGTCCTCGTTACACTCATAGAGGCTCCGGTCGAAAGTTAATCTTCCATAACCAGCCAAAGTGCTCAGCTCCCAATATTCCATCTTTCTAGTCACCTGTCGCACGTTTGACGTGTCATCAGAGCACCGTCGCTCCATCTACTATCAACTCCGAAAGTATCATGAGTTCTCTGCACTCCAGCATGGGAAACACCCGAGCTATTGTGTGAAACACAGCGAGATTCTCACATCCCTGGCTGGATTTATTTTGTGGAGTGGATTCTAAGCTGTTTTGCGACCAGTACAGAGATTTACCCCACAGTCATTGGTCAAATTTGAACTGTTTAACTCTCAATCCATCTGCAATAAAGCCACACTGATTGAAAAATACATCAGGGAGAAAGGACTTGACTTCATGTGTCTGACAGAAACATGGCACCAGTCAGAGGTTTACTCTGCCCTAAATGAAGCCTGTCCTCCTGGCTACAGTTACTTGGAGGCAGCTCGCAGCACTGGGCGTGGTGGTGCCTTAGCTATCATCCACCGTCAGGATTTGGGGTTGTCCTGTATCTTGATACCTGCAACATCTTCCTGCGAGTGCCGTGAATTTAAATGTAAGCCTCCTTTTTCCATGACTGTTCTCCTTATCTACCGACCTCCAAAACCCAAGTCTGCCTTCATCCCGGAAATGACTGATCTTCTTACAACACTTTGTGCTACCTCTGCCAATATCATACTCCTAGGAGATATAAATATTTATGTTGACAATCCCACAGGTTATCTCACTGCTGATTTCCTTGAACTACTAGATTCTCTCAATCTAAAACAACATGTTGATGTCCCCACTCATTCTAGGGGTCACATACTTGACCTGGTCATTTCAAACTCTGCCTTAATCAGTAACCTACGGGTATCTGTAGTATCAATGGAGCTGCCCTTCTTTCCCCCCCATACCAAACTAAAAAGACAGATCCATTTCAGAAATCTGAAGAACATCAATGTTGATGCCTTGGCCCTGGACCTTAAACTTCTCTCCTCTGACCCTACCAGCTCCCTCTCTGTTGCTGACCTTGTGGACTTTTACAACCAGTCCCTGAGCAGTCTGCTGGACTTCCGCGCCCCCTTAACATCTAGGTCCGTCTCATTCTCATGCTCAGCACCTTGGTACACCTGCGAACTGCGAAAAATGAAGGCGGCTGGTCGTGTCTTTGAGCGGTGGCTCAAGGCCTCTGGGCTGACTGTCCACAAACAGGCTTACAGGGAACACAAGAGGGCGTATGCAAAAGCTCTGAAGGTTGCATGGTCCAGGTTCTATTCCACTATCATCAGCAACAGCTCTGGGAACCCCAAAAAACTGTTTTCAAGTATAAATCACCTTCTCAAACCTCCTTCACCTGCCCACTCTAAGGCCACCGATGAGAGGTGCAATATGCAGCTGATAACATCTGCTTACACCTCTTCACCATGGATATCCTGCCCCCCCAACCCCCCCAACTGTCGACCTACTGTCTGGGCCTGTCCTGCCCCTTTGCTCCTTCTCTGTTGCCACACGGGAAGAGGTGGAGGACGTCATCAGGAAAATGAAACTGTCTACCAGTTCCCTGGACCCTTTCCCCTCAGCTTTGCTGAGGGCCAACATCTCTGCCGTCTCTCCTCTTATCACCAGGATCATAAACCAATCCCTCCTGGCTGGCCATATTCTTTCTTCACTAAAAACTGCTGTCATCAGACCTTTACTGAAAAACCCCACCCTGGATCCTGAAGTTCTCTCCAATTATAGGCCCATCTCCAATCTTCCATTTCTCTCTAAAGTTCTGGAAAAACAGTTGCAACACAACTTCATGATCACCTTAAACTGAATAATCTGTTCAAAAAGTTTCAGTCTGGTTTCCGCCCTGGCCATAGCACCGAAACAGCCCTGGTCAGGGTCACCAATGATCTTCTGATGACAGCAGATACTGGTTCCCCTTCTTTACTCATCCTCCTTGACCTGACAGCTGCTTTTGACACAATAGACCACAACATCCTCCTTCACCACATGAAATACACCATTGGACTCTCAGGAAATGTTCACAATTGGTTCACATCTTACCTGACTGGCAGAACTGAGCATGTTGCCCTGGGCACCGCAAAATCTCATACCCACAACGTCACTTGTGGTGTCCCACAGGGCTCTGTGCTAGGCCCCATCCTTTTCGCCATCTACATGCTCCCTCTTGGAAATGTCATTAGCAGACATGGTCTGTCTTTCCACTGCTATGCTGATGACACTCCGCTTTACCTCAGGACAACCCCCACCTCCTCTACTGCTCCTCTGCCAATCTCTACATTGACTACCTGCCTGGAGAAGACAGAGGTGCGAATGAGGCTCAATTTTCTTCAACTAAACAGATCCAAAACAGAAGCCATCTTAGTTGGCACATCACACCATCTCCGCTCTTCTACCATCACCAGTATCACTTTCGCTGTTCAAAACATTCCCCTTTCCACATCTGTCACCAATTTGGGTGCTAAAATGGACCCTCAACTCACCTTTGACACCCACATTAAACACCTCTGTAAGTCTTCTTTCTATCACCTCAAGAATATCGCTAAACTCCGCCCAACTCTCACCCTGGCAGATGCAGAGAAGCTCGTCTATGCCTTTGTCTCATCCAGGCTGGATTACTGTAATGCGCTCCTCATCGGGATTCCTGGCAAGAGTTTTCAGAGACTCCAGTATATTCAGAACTGCGCTGCCAGGATCCTGATGAGGGTGCGAAAGCATGACCATATCACCCCAATCCTGTAAACCCTTCACTGGCTCCCTGTCCAGCTCAGAATAGAGTACAAGGTCATTCTTCTCACCCATCAGTGCATTTATGGACATGCCCCCCTTTACTTACAGGAACTCCTTACCCCTCACGCACCCTCCTCTCTGTACACACAAACACTCTCCAAGTTCCTAGAACCAAGCTTCGCAGTATGGGTGATACGGCTTTTTCATCTGTGGCGCCGAGACTGTGGAATGCCCTCCCTGACTACCTGAGAGCCCCACTGTTGACTGATGTTTTTAAATGGAATCTAAAAACTCATCTTTTTAGAAAAATATTTTGTTAAAGTATAAATAAATTTTCATGTTTTACTATTTTTTATTCCTACTCTGTAGCACTTTGAGATTGCCAAAATATAAAGTGCAATATATATATATATATATATATATATATATATATATATATTTATATTGTAAGTATGTGGACGCTTGGTGGCGCTATTGCACACCTTTTTTCCCCAACAGACAGTATGCAGTACATGGGGTAAAATCACCCAGAAGTTGATTTTTAATTATTTTCTTCAATAAAGTGCCCCAAAGCACCTCCACCACTATTAACAATAAATCAATAACAATAAATCAATCAACAACAACATTTATTTATATAGCACATTTTCATACAAAAAAATGTAGCTCAAAGTGCTTTACATAATGAAGAATAGAAAAATAAGAGACACAGTAAGAAAATAAAATAAGTCAACATTAATTAACATAGAATAAGAGTAAGGTCCAATGGCTGGGGGGACAGAAAAAAACAAAAAAATATCCAGACGGCCGGAGAAAAAAAAATAAAATCTGCAGGGATTCCAGGCCATGAGACCGCCCAGTCCTCCTCTCCACCCAGCAGCTCTGTCCCACTCCCTCCCAACTCCAGCTCTTCTTGCTGGCTCTCAATCAATCAATCAACATTTATTTATATAGCACATATTCATACAAAAAAATGTAGCTCAAAGTGCTTTACAAAATGAATAGAAAAATAGAAGACACAATAAAAGATAAACATAAGTCAACATTAATTAACATAGAATAAGAGTAAGGTCCGATGGCCAGGGTGGACAGAAAAAACAAAAAAAACTCCAAAGGCTGGAGAAAAAAATAAAACCAGTTCTTTAAATAGTCCTTGACCCAGAAGTGTTCCTTCTCCGGGTCAAGCGCCACATCCTCCTTCCTCAAGTAGCCCGGAAGTACTGCAGGCTTCCGTCCTCATACAGTACTTCCGGGTCCTAATGACAGTAGGAGTCCCCAGGTTCCTTGTGAGCTCCCCCTGGCGGCACTCACGGCACCCAACAGGGCTGAAGAATCGGACTCCATGTCCCATGATACCCTGAGAGATTATATATATATATATATATATATGTACTTGTGGTTAAATGGACATGGAGGACTTGTGCCAGCAGCAACTGGCTTTAATTAGAGGACTGTAAGATTAAGCAAACCTATAATATACTTGCATGGAAAAAAAAAAACTGCACTAGGCCAAAACAAGCAAGGAGCTGGTTGAATTGTAACCAATAGTCAGACTGAAATCCCACATGTGGAATGGGCGAAGAGCATTAACAAAGGAGTGAAACATAGGCCTGTAAAAAAAGGTTGCACATAAAATCAGACAAAGTGGGCCAGTACTAACTGATACTCCATACCGGCACTTCCCTGTTCAGCCTTTAGATGTTCCAACAATGAATGTATGCATATCAGAGCACATTGGCACTTTTCACAATGGACACCTCACTACAAACTCAAATGAATCCTACACAGCGTTCGGTGGTCAGGTTCCTACCTTACAGGGCGTTTAACTTAATTTGGAAACTTAAGTTCACTCAAGCTCCTCTCTTGACGTAGCCTCAGACACCAAGACGTCTATGTCACGCCTTCACAAAGGCCAACCTTCACTGCATCAACCAGTGTCCTTTTCTCAATTTCCATTAAGCACATTAAATTTATAACTCCAAGATTTTCAGATTGAAACAAAGATAAAGTCTTCACAATAAAAAAAAAACATTAAAATTAGAAGAGTGCAAAGTTCTTAAACAGCCCAGTAGAACCTCCATTTCTGTGTGCTTCTGACTTGTGCAGCCTTGTTTTCTGGCTCTTTGCCTTCTGCTGAGCTCTTATTTATCCCCCTAATCAACAACCATCAAATCATTGTCAATTGACAAATTAAAATGGTAAAAAGCTAATTAAGCAAAAAAAAAAAAAAAAACAACAAAACAATTACATCATAAATAATTCATTGTCCCCCCAAAAAAGGCTAAATGTAATCCAAACAAAAGTGGGAAATAATCTTAAAACTACAAGCAATAATTGACAAATGTGAATAACTCTAATCTATTTAACACAAGTATCAACAAAACGTATACTGTCAATTAACAGATGACACTTGGGGCCAGCCAAACACAAATACTTAATTTTAATTTATGTTAATCGTCAATTGTCAATCATTTCAGTTGCTCACCTTGCGAGGAGGCCACCCCCATGCACTTTACATCATTCATGAATGAATCGAGCCTTCAAGAGGGTAGGACCTTAGATCGATGGTCGATAAACTGAACTGCTTGAAAATTCACAGGAATCCTCCCCCTCTCTGAACTCACCTCCTGGCCACAAAATGTTTTAGAATTTAAAGATGGCTTCTGGCCTACCCTCCCAGTTGTTTCCAGCCTACCTTTGCAATTTCTGGCCACTGGTCAGCAGCACTATGAATGAAAAAAATCACACCGTTCAAACCATTTGCTGCTGAGAACATTAAAAACTAGTTCTACATGGGTGCTTAAAACAAGTTGTGCAACACACCATTTAACAGTGCTATAGAGTAAGTGACCACTTTATTATGTGCACCAGTTGTGTTATGTCCAAAAAGAATGACAAGAGAGAAACCATCAAGAACACTGGTAACTCTACAAAATTTAATAATTTACTAAACTACGTAAATTAAAAAAAACAAATTCAAAATTCTAATTTACAATAATACAAAGTTCAAAAAGTCAAGATAAATACCAGGTAAACCAAAAAAAAAAACAAAAAAAAAAAACCGAAAACATAAAGCTAAAGAAATGCATAAAACAACAGTAAAGAGCCTACTTAACAAGTCAAAAATCCAAAATCCAAAAGAAACAAAACAAAACACGGTGACAGAAAGAGCCTTAAGTCGGCTGATGAAAGAACCTTGTAATCGATTTACAATGACATAATTAACAGAAGATAAGGGGTACATCATTAAACTAGCTAAACAATGTAAAAATATTTCATCTAAAATAATTAACAGAAAAAAACCTTAACCATTTGAAGAAAAAAATACAAAATCACAAAATAAAATAAAGAAACATCACATCACCTTCTTAAGAACATGATTCTCTTCCATTTTCTGCTACGTGAATTCATTGTAGTGTGGATTGAAAAAGGTGTTGAAAGTGTCCCCTGGAGATGCCATCACAACTGAGCTGCTATGATTAATAAAAGTGAAGGCATACTTTATGGGATATTGATGCCTGCTAATATCTGTGCTTTATGCAGTGATTGGGAAACTAAGAAGCTGAAGAGCCTAAGCTTTCCCTGGACAGTGTGGTTGGGTCCTAGCAGCTGTGAGAAGTAGCGTGAGTGTCTTCCTACAATAACTAGTTTCTAAACTAGCACAAACAACAACACAGTACTGACAAAAAAGGCAAATACTGTAACATGTAGTGTGCTTTCGTCACAAGTTAAGCAATAGTGCTGTTTTTATTATATAGGGTAGTCCAGATCTAATTATACGTTTTTCATTATGCTATAATATTAATTTTATTACATAGAAAATCACCCAAAAAATCCCAGACCTTCGAGAAGTGTGCGAACTGACGACATAAAGAATCGTCTTTGCGCCGAACTGGAATCGTCCCTGCATAAATCAAAGTCATCCAGATGATCTGGATCTGCATAATTAGATCAGGACCACCTTGTACATTTCATTTGATCACTTTTAGGAATTCTGTCAGTGACTTCAGCACCAGTAACATTTCCTAATTCTGTTTTGATAATGTTGCATGTTGATAGAAAGTATCAGCACATGCATGAGACAGATATGCGTGTGCACATGTGAGGTCACAAGATATGGATTGTTTAGTGTCAGCGCTTGGTTTGTCAAGGAAAAGACTTGCTGAGACAAGGTTAGCTTCTCCTTATATGTTTTTAGGTTTTGATCTCTTACCAACTTACAATTGCTGGTCCCCCTTTTGATAGTCTCAGTCCTCTTGGAGATCAACCCTTTTCATCATTTACAAATAAATACGTCTATGTGCTACATGACATCTTTATAGTGCTACAAATGGGCTACTAAAGGCAAAACTTTAATAAATGACCAAACAATTCTCAGGAGAACAAATCTGACATCTTAACGTTCCTTCTGGTCTATTTTTATAAGGAGAAAATGGCTACCAAGACATAATATGTCCCCATGACCACATCATTCATATCATATCACCACATCACAGTCATTGGGAGTCACTGGAAATTATGGACGATCACAAGCCAACAAAAACACCTGTGAAGTAAACAATAAACAGGCCCAAAACCAGGCTAAAATACCCTCAGACAGATGCTGGCTTGTGTAAACTCAAATGTCTCCCACAGTTAAAACAAATCAGCCTCTTCACCAAATCACTTGTTCCATCCTGATTTATAAACAAATGGAGATCTGAAGACTGAGGAGGTGGAATTAATTAATGTCTGTTGAAAAGTAACTCAAGTTATGCTCAAAGTGACATTGAAGTTTTTACTAAAGAAATCTAGAGTCAATTCAAAAATAAAGTTTAGAAACATTTCAATGTCTGAGCCTTTGAACTTTTGTACTCAGCCATATTTTTTCTGTTGTTTGGCCTGCACCAGCTCCCCACCCCTGTCACAGACAGACACAGACACAAGTTCCACAAGCACAACACAGGCTTTATTCAGTTGGAAATGTTTCCTTTGTTTCCCACAGCATGGTTACAAGACAAAGCACAAGAATAAAAAGTCACACAAAAGTTTGTCTTCTTGTCTTTGTCTTTCCCTCTCTCGCTCTCTCTTTCTCTCTCTCCCCTTCTCTGCTTCTACTCCTCTTCTGGCAGGAATCATCCTTTCCTTCCCGACTCTGGCTCTTGGAATAGTGGCAGTGGGCTTCTTTTTTCCTGCACTTCTGGTGGCCCGTTAGTGTGGTCCAGAAGCACT
Organism: Polypterus senegalus; assembly: GCF_016835505.1. Taxonomy (NCBI): domain Eukaryota; kingdom Metazoa; phylum Chordata; class Cladistia; order Polypteriformes; family Polypteridae; genus Polypterus; species Polypterus senegalus. Next base: position 72,625,675 of record NC_053155.1, read on the forward strand.
TCTGGGTGAGGCAGAAGCTCAACAAAGTAGGGCTGCGCAGTCCCTGGAGCACCCATGGAACCCAACAGGGCTGTGCTGAAATCCAACTCCTTTGAAGACCCTCTGGAAATCCAAAAACCACAACAGTGAAGTGGGGCTGCCATCTAGCGCTCTGGGGGACATGATGCTCTGTGTATATTCTCTCCTCCAGATCTTTTCATTAAGCAGGCGTCTCAGCCTTGCAAGAGTGCCAGCCATATGCCACAGTTTGGAATTAACATATTTTTTGAAAATCCATGCAAAACATACTGTAATTCATGTTAAAATGATACATATACACACTGAGTTAATAACTATCTGAAATATATCAGTGATTGGACATAAATGGCTAATAATGCCACATCACTCTGGGCCCTCTACATCTTTTGTTCCTGCCATCCCTGTCTCATATGTGGACCATGCTTGGCACTAGGTCCTTTTGAAATATTTATACTGACAATATGTTTGATAAGTGTACCTCAAAGATAACCTTCAATCAAATATTTCTTTTACTACATGGAACTGTGAGTTTGGTAAATGAAAACATCCTTCTCAAGCTACCCTAAGAAGTATACCTCCTACTGGAGCTAAACGTATTTGTAATATCTATGAAACATGTCATCCCTTTGAAAATAACACTTCAGAATAGACTGTGAGAGCTTTGGGAACAGAGCTGGACCATGACAGCTGTTGCTAACCCCTGAACATGCAAAGCTTAAGCCAGTTCATGGAGAGCAGCTAATAAGAAAAAGCTAGGAAGAGTAGCAAGCACATTCAAAGGCCCTCACCTTGACATGGAAGGTTAAAGCTCCTGAGACCTGACCCAAAACTCAATGGTCAAGTTCTGAGTGGCAGCCAGGTCCTACTATTTCACACCTATTGAGCAAGAGTGATTTTTGACATATTAATTAAAGGATGAAAAAAATAATCATTTTCTGTGATCTTGCAGGTAGGGAAGACAGACGTTTCAAGGTAAGGCTGATGGTTAAGGTAGGTAGGATGAATATCTTGAGGTAATCATGGCGTTGGAATGTGGAAATGTGTTGAATGCTGTTTAGCACATGCAAGTATGAATATTAACTGTTTTTAGTGGATTGCTAACACCTTTAATTGGATTGATTTTCCATCCTTTATTAATAGTAATGTCATTGCCTGTTACATTACAACTCATCTCTTGTAATGCATATACTTGGAAAAAAGCAAATAATTCTTAAAAATAAAAAACTAGCATTTCTCTCTTTTTTCAGATGTATGCTGACACAGCTGTGCTGGAACTGTGAGACAATATTGCATGGAGTCAAAAGGTTACACAAATCACGCTTGATGTTAATCAGATGAAGAAAAAGTACCTGAAGGGGTCTCTGCCATATCAGTCACCATAGCACCGCCAGTGTTGGCAACTGCTTGACATGATCTGTAACTGTTAACAGCTTTGGACAAGTTCAGGTAAGACTAACTTTATTAATAAACTAAATAGGAATTTGCATAGATCATTTTTGAAGAGCGCATTGAATGATAAAGTGTCTATTTCCTTTGGATTTCACTGGGCTGCTACTTACTTCTAGATAAGCTTTGTTTTACTTCCTCATATAGTTTTATCGTACTTTCTGAAAGGAGAAAGTTGATAAAGCTTCTTCGAAAAATTTGCAATCAATCCATTTATCAATTTCCTAAGCTCACAAGCTATCATTGTAGAATCACGTTAAGTACAAGACCTAAACAAACCTTCATAAGGACGCCAATATGCAATCAAGTGTTACAGAAGAAAACATGAAGGCCAGTGATGCAGATGATGACTTGTTACTGTGTGTTCTGGGAAAAAAATGAATACAAAAAACATGAAATGAAATAAAATCAAATTGTGAGAGGGACATACTCTGGCCTCCTGCCCATGTTCCATGGTCTTCTCTTTTTCCTCTCAGGATTTTCAGGCATGCTGTTGGGTCAGGTGCCGTCTGGTGTCTGGGAGAATGTTGTCAGTTGCTCCTGGGTTATATGTCTGTCTCTGCTTAAGCTTACACCTTTGTTTTGATCTTTTAGGCATGGCAGCCCCACATACTGTTGGATGTACCAGCCCTTGTGATGCCCATTTTTCCCTACTGGTGTGACAATGTGCTTTGCCACTGCTTCTGCACATTTTCATCTTTCTCCCTTTCTAGATGTCTTGCAGAGGCCTGTTCCGGTCCTTTGCCTATCGTTACTCCCAGGCAGCTGCTTAGCCACCAGATAACCCAACACGGCCATAACATCATCCTGACTTTGTGTCTCTGCTTTGTTTTTCATTCAGCACTGCATTTGTTCATCTCTGATCTGGTGCTTTAGAAAACACATGAACTCCATTTCTACTGTAAATTCTCATAGTCCTCAGACTGACACATTATATTCAATGCGTGACTGTGGTTTAGTGAATTGTCACTTCTCTCACTGTAGTGCTTGGTTAGGATGCTGGCCCTTCCATCTGTTTCGATGGTAGCCATTTTCCTGTCTGGGTTTAGAAATACATTGTAAGATAACTTTTTTGTACATGTTCCACATCCTGTTTTGTAACATTTTCATTTGAACTCAAGATTCTAAAAAAGATATACAGATCAGCTAAGCACTTTATCTTGACATATTGTACCATGCATCTGTGATCTAATGTTAAGTAAAACAAAATGCAGGAAATTTTTGTTAGAAGAAGCTGTTTGGAGTCTGTGCCTAGGTGACAAGAGACCAGGTGACTTTTACAAGTGGTCTCCCCTTTGCCCCCTTGATTTTAGAGTTAAGTGTTGAGATGGTAGTGTAGAAACCTCTGGGAAGACTGAAGTCCTACTAGTCTGGAGAGACCCCATGTGCCGAGTGCTGCTTGGCACTTGTGTGTGCTAACTCTCTATTGAGGGACACTTCCTTTTGTTGGCTAGGGCTTTACTTTCTATTAGAATTGTATTTTTTTTGGAAAAGTGGCATTTTGTTTATATTTCCTGCATCTTATAACTGTTGCTGTCAACATATTTAATCAAAGCAGCAGACTCACCCGGGCCAAATGAGGAACAACGCTCAGTTTGCATAATGAAAAGCTTCACCACTTCATTAAGGCCCAGGAGTCAAGAACATCAAATACAGTAGCACAGACAAACCAAATAGCAATTTCTGTTACATAAAATGGTGATATTTTTTTGAGTGCCTTTCAAATACTTTTCACTACAGGTGCCATTTTTGGTAGGCATTCAGCTAGGTGCCGTCTCCTACCAAAAAGTGGGTGTGATAGCAAGGTTACGTGAAAATGTAAGTACGCTCCATGGAAACTTTTCAACATCTTTGAACAGGCAAACATTAGTTCTTCATGCAAACAGTGCCTACAGATTAAGGTGATGTACTCTAATACAATTACAAGAGAAATGTGCTTTTTTAATAATTTATTCAACAAAAATATCAGAACTGGGGAAACCCTTGGCCTCAAAAGCTGGTATTGCCCCCTTTAGCAGAAATGACTACCCAGCAGTCTCTGGAATCAACTTGGTCAAATGTCTGACCACACCTCTGTGCAAAATTCCATCAGTTGAAAGATGTTTGGGGGTTCTTTTGCATTCCCTACTCATGTCAAATCCCTCCACTTGATAAACCTCTGGCATTATCAGAATTACTAGATGCTATAAAGTCACTCCAAGGTGGAAAAGCAGCAGGCCCTGACGGCTACACTGCAGAGTTTTACAAGAAATTCTCCACTCAGCTAGCTCCCCTCCTATTAGCAACATTTACAGAAGCCAGAGATAACCAATTTCTTGCACAAACCTTTCCCCAAGCACTAGTCACTGTCTTTCCAAAACAAAATAAGTACTTATTACAATGTGCATCATACAGACTAATTTCACTTCTGAATAACGACGATAAAATACTCTCTAAAATCATAGCTAGAAGGATGGAGAAAGTGCTCCCCTCGGTAATATCACAAGACCAAACTGGATTTATTAGGGGTATACACTTATCTTCAAATCTTCGATGCCTGTTTAATGTAATATACTCACCAACTAAATCAAACACCCCAGAAATATTATTATCATTGGATGCAGAAAAAGCATTCGACATGATTGAATGGAAATACCTTTTTACTACATTGGAGAAGTTTGGGTTTGGCCTGAACATTTGTGCATGGATTAAATTACTGTATACTAACCCAGAAGCTTCAGTTTGCATCAACAACATTTGCTCAGACTACTTTAAACTAGAACGTAGCACTAGACAAGGATGCCCCTTGTCACCACTGCTGTTTGCAATTGCCATTGAACCACTGGCAATACATTGTCAAAATACTGATCAGATAAAGGGGATTAGCAGAGAAGGACTGGAACAGAAAATCTCATTATATGCAGATGATATGGTACTGTATATTTCGGACCCAGAAAATTCTGTGCCTGCAGTCTTAGCAGCACTCACAGAATTTCAAAAGATCTCTGGTCTCAGAATTAATCTGAATAAAAGTGTACTCTTTCCAGTGAATAATCTCAAGCACATTATAATATTAGATTAGACACCCTACCTTTTATCATTGCAGAACAGTTTAAATACCTAGAGGTAAACATCACAAGTAAACATAAAGCTCTTTATCAACAAAATTTCGTCGTCTGCATGGAAAAAATTAAACAAGACTTGCATAGATGGTCAACCCTTCATCTCACACTAGCTGGAAGAATTAACACTGTTAAGATGAATATTCTTCCTAAGCTCCTTTTTTATTTCAAAACATTCCAATATACATTAATAAATCATTCTTTAAGCAATTAGATTCAACAATAACCTCATTTATTTGGAATTCAAAACATCCATGCATCAAAAGAGCGACCCTACAAAGACAAAAGGCAGAAGGTGGCATGGCTCTACCTAACTTCCAGTTTTATTACTGGGCAGCAAATATACAGTCGATAAGAACCTGGACACAAATAGAAGAACATATACAGGCATGGACCGCAATAGAAGTAAAATCCTGCAGTACTTCTTTGTATTCCTTGCTCTGAGCTCCAATAAACACACGTTATCGGCAATACACTAATAACCCAATTGTGCTCCACTCACTTAGAATCTGGAACCAATGTAGAAAGCATTTTAAGACGGAGAAGCTTCTATCTGTGGCACCTGCAAGAGAACCACCTCTTTCAACCTTCACAAACATATGCAGTTTTTATATCTGGAAAAAAATTGGAATTAACTTGCTTAGAGATCTTTATATAGACAACGTCTTTGCATCCTATGAACAATTACATTCCAAATTTAACATTCCAGCTACAAATTTCTTTCACTATCTTCAAATCAGGAACTTTGTTAAACAGAACCTTCCAGATTTTCCTCATCTTGCACCCTCATCCACGCTGGAAAAATTATTGCTCAATTTCAAGGAGTTAGACTCCATCTCTACAATATATAAAATCCTTTTACAATCCCTTCCTTTCAAAGATCCAAGAGGACACTGGGAAAATGACCTCTCAATTAATATATCAGAAAAGGAGTGGAAAGTAGCAATGCAGAGAATTCACTCAAGCTCCATATGCGCAAAGCATACAATTATACAACTCAAAATTATATATCGAGCACATCTGTCTCGACTAAAACTCTCCAAAATGTTTCCAGGGCATGATCCAACCTGCGAACGTTGCAACCAAGCCCCAGCCTCACTAGGTCACATGTTCTGGGCCTGCTCCAAATTAACATTATTCTGGACAAAAATTTTTAATTACCTCTCAGACAGTCTTGGACTCACAATCCCTCCTAACCCATTAACAGCTGTGTTTGGGGTTCTTCCAGAGGGTCTTAAAGTGGAGAAGGACAAACAAATTGTGATTGCATTCACTACACTCTTAGCACGCAGACTTATTCTGATAAACTGGAAGAACCCAGGGTGGCACGGTGGCGTAGTGGTAGCACTGCTGCCTCGCAGTTAGGAGACCCGGGTTCACTTCCCGGGTCCTCCCTGCGTGGAGTTTGCATGTTCTCCCCGTGTCTGCGTGGGTTTCCTCCGGGCGCTCCGGAAAATGGATGGATGGAAGAACCCAAACTCTCCTCTTTTAAGTCAGTGGGAAACTGATGTGTTATATTATTTGAAATTGGAAAAAATCAAATACTCAGTTAGAGGATCTGTGCAGACTTTTTTCAAAACATGGCAGGATCTAATCAGTAATATTTTAAAATAAGTTTATAAAGCACAGAGAATTTATTAATTTAGGTATGTTTACAAGCCTTAAATTTAACGCTGTTCGGCTTGCTCTCTCTCTCAGGGGTGGGGATCGATCTGTTCTTAACATAATTCTTCTTTTTGTAAAAACTTGATTGCTATGTATTGATTGTAATAAAATTAATAATAAAAAAAAATCCCTCCACAACATTTCAATGGGATTCAAATCAGGGCTTTGACCAGGTCAGTCCAAAGCCTTCCATGACTTGTTTTTGAGCAATTTATTGATGGATTTGCTGGTGTGCTTTGGATCATTATCATGCTGAAAGGTCCATTTCTGGATCAGCCTGAACTTTCGGACAGATGGCCTCACATTCTCATCAAGCACAATTGGATATAATGCAGAATTCATAGCTGACTCGAAGACTGCAAGCTGCCCAAGCCCTGAGGCAGCAAAACAACCCCAAACCATTTCTACCACCATGCTTCATAATATGTATGAGGTTTATTCTATACTATACATTTCATCCATCCATTTCCCAACCCGCTGAATCCGAACACAGGGTCACAGGGAGCCAATCCTAGCCAACACAGGGCACAAGGCAGGAACCAATCCCAGGCAGGGTGCCAACCCACCACAGGACACACACAAACACACCAGGGCCAATTTAGAATCGCCAATCCACCTTACCTGCATGTCTTTGGACTGTGGGAGGAAACTGGAGTGCCCGGAGGAATCCCACGCAGACATGGGGAGAACATGCAAACTCCACGCAGGGAGGACCCAGGAAGCGAACCCGGGTCTCCTAACTGCGAGGCAGCAGCGTAACCACTGTACCACGGTGCCGCCCTACATTTCATTTAGTTTTATAAAATGTTACTGTTAAAATATTATTAACTCCACCACCTAAATCTCTGATAACTGGTGTGGAGCTGACCCGGACACAGACAGACGGACATGTTGTTACTCACCACCACACATTTATTATGTACAATATTTACAATGATTTGGTCACTCAGACCCAGTTCAATAAAGTGCACAAACCCCAACACACACAGTCCTGGCCACAAATGCCTTCTTCTCGGACCGCTTCCACTCTCCTCTCTTGCCTCGTCCTTCTTCCACCTGACTCTAGCCCTGAATGAAGGGAGACGGCCCCTTTTATGTCCTCCCGGATGAGCTCCAGGTGGTTCCCGGCAGCTCTCCGGGTGTCCTCTTATATCTTCCCCCCAGCACTTCCTGGTGTGGCAGAAGTACTGAGGTCACAAGTCCCCAAGGCATGACCACGGCCCCATACAGGTTGGGGCTTCCATGCCCTGAACCCGAGGCCCCCAAAGCAACCAGGAAGGCGGCCCCCACGTGATCCCAGATGGGCACACGCCCACTTCCGGTCCTTCAAGGCGTCCCGACTGGGTCGTGGCCCCTGGCATCCTCGACACTGGCTATGTCACTAACCATATGAAAAGGATCACCACTGACTTGTCTCATCCAGGTTATTACTTGCTCCAAATACTTCCCACTTTAGATCAATTAAAAGTAAAACTACACCTATGAGGTTTCATTCTTAGAGCCAAAACCCGTGTAAACCAGTAATTTTGCATTACATCCTCACTTACTCGTGTGTTCTCTCGTATATTGTATGACAGTGTGTGTATGTATAGTATGGGCGAACACGCTATACACTCAAGCCATCACTTGCACAGTGTCATTTGAACATCTCCTTTACAATTGCACTAATCTGCAACTGTTTATGACATATGTTATTTAACTTACATTATTTATCCATCCATCATCCAACCCGCTATATCCTAACTACAGGGTCACGGAGGTCTGCTGGAGCCAATCCCAGCCAACACAGGGCACAAGGCAGGAAATAAACCCTAAGCAGGGCGCCAGTCCACTGCAAACTTAAATTATTTATTTTATTTTTATGTGTCGAGTTATGTTATACTAGCCATCCCCTGCGGCTTCGCCTGCGTAAGAGTGAAACAGGACAGAGAGGAGGGCCCTGCCCGGCTCCCTACTCCTGCTTCCCCCTGCCTTCGGCCCGCAGCTTCTGTCTCGGATTAGCGCGTATATATTGCTCCTGCAAGCGAACTATGATTGTTGGCACAGTGAGGGAAGTCGCAAAATCAACAGGAATGTTCAAGCAAATTCTAGAAAAAAACCTGATCTAAATCCTTTAAGCAGTTCTCGCATTTGCTAACTAAGTGGGTGTAAGATACGCCCTGAGGCTGGCGCGTGAATGAGGAGGGCCCTGCCCCCCTCCCCTTGACTCGCTGCGTGTCACTCAGATTCGTGCAAATAAATTGGTACTGCAAGTGAACTATGATTCTTAGCACAATGAGAGAAGAAGACAGACATTGGATTTTATATACTGTACGTAGAGAAGTAACTCCAAAGCTACCAAGTTACTAGCAAATAAAAGGATTCAGATTCTTTTCTTCCTCTATATTGAACATTTCAGTTTAAACATTGTTTTTGAAATTTCTTGATTCTCTCATGTTGTCTATCTTTCCTGAAAGATGTGCAGTGTTGGAAAAGCTGTTATACTGCTCCAGGTCATTTCACTATATAATTATAAAATTAATAATCTGAAACAGTGGAATGATGCTGCCTCAAGGGTCCAGTTTCTTCAGTTCAAATTCAACCCTTCATTCTGGTCTGTGTGTGGCGTGCGCACGTTCTCCCTGGGTCTCCATGGTATTCTTCTTAATGCCTCCATTTTCCTGTCATGTCCCTGAAGACCCCAAATTGGCCAAATGTGTTTGTGGTGTGCACATGCATGGGGCCAGTAATGGAATGGCACCCTATCCAGGGTTCCTTCCATGGTTCTCCTGATGTTTCTTAGGTAGGCTATGGTCCCACCTGAGCTGGTTTGAGAATTAGGTTCAGTAGTCTCTAACCAACCCTACTGCTACTTTCTTTATTTCTAATGTCCCACACCACTAGAAGAGGCTTTCTAACAGGGCAATTTGATTTTATGTACTTATGTGCTAGTTTTCACTCCAGTTATTGCAGTTTATCTTTCTTGTATATCTTCATCCTGTCCCTCCTTTAAATGTGTGAGTGAGAATTATTTCACCTTTATCTTGTAGATGTAATCTGTTTTATTGGTTCTTCCTGTTGACAGCATACCTTTACCCATGCCTTGTGACTGGGGATTAACTAGTGAAGGAGCAGTTATAAAAGAATCTCATCAAAATAACCAATATTCTGAATTTATTCATCTCTGGTTTCACAAATTGGTGTGACAATGCATGTGCACTTACACTTCCTATTTCTGTTTGTCACAAAATGATAAATTGTGCTTTTTGACTTGTTGTCCTGGGCACCCTGCATGTAAGGGTTCATGGCAATGGCCAAAGCCTGGAAGATACCCAGAATCTGTGAATTTGGCTAAACTGCTATTACTGATCACAACCTTCAAGGGAAAGCATTTCTGGATTAAACATTTAATCTCCGCACACATAAATACATACATTTGTTGACTTCTTGTAATAGCAGAATATTTTATTAAGGGGAAAATACATTTTATGAACGCATTTATCCATTACAACAAACAGGCCACCAGACCGTCAGTGGACATGGCTCGACACACCCATTTTCAGCTAAACAGGAAGGGGGTTTAGAGATTGGGAGATAACATACAGGAACACATGAAGTGAGGATGGACCCCCAAGTCCTGGAGGTGCAAGGCAGCTTAGACTGGATGGCAGGGCAGCTTAGTGTCTTGATACGGACATTCACTCTCTGTTAAGTCATTACCTTTCAGAGTGAGTCATTCTGTTTTTCCCCATCCCTAGCTTGGTCATCTTCCTCATTATTATTTTACAAACCCCAACATTTATTATTATTATTATTATTATTAATTAATTAATTAATTAAGATCACACAGTACATCCATCACATTTTTAGCTTTACATTTGGAACACAAGTCCATCATGTAACCTGCTCAGGGACTCACCATGAAGTGAACTGCCAGCTTAGTAAATTAAGTCTAAAACATCATTGGATGATGACACATACTGTAATTTTGCTTAAGTGTCATCAATAAACTAAAATCTTGCAATTCATTTATGTATCCATCTTGAGTCTGAGATTGTATTCAGAATGCATTTAGAACCCTTCACTTTCAGTACATTTTATTATTTTGTAGACTTAATTTAAATGGATAAATTTGCCACTTTTGCCCATCAATCTACACTCAATAATCCATAAGGACAAAGTGAAAAGATGTGTTCAAAAACATTTTCAGAATTTTTAAAATGTAAAAACTGAAATCTCCCTTTCATGTAATTATTCAGACCCTTAACTGCGTGTTTTGTCTTGGTAGAGTAATATATTGCTCTACTTTCCCCTTTTATTATTAAGATGTAGCCTCTGTCAGAACACCTCAAATCTCACAGACTTACCACTGTTTATAAGTTATTATAGTACAGTGGAATCTTGGTTCACGACTATAATTCATTCCAAAACTCTGGTCGTAAACCGATTTGGTCGTGAACCGAAGCAATTTCCCCCATTAGATTGTATGTAATAACAATTAATCCCTTCCATACGAACTGTATGTAAATATATATTTTTTAAAGATTTTTAAGCACAAATATAGTTAATTACACCATAAAATGCACATCATAATAGTAAACTAAATGTAAAAACATTGAATAACACTGAGAAAATCTTGAAACAACAGAGAAAACTAACATTGCAAGAGTTCACGCTATAGCCTTACGACCCGATCGCTGTAAACACTTTTTATAATGAGTTTTAAGCACAGGTGGAAAAAAAAGGAACATTTGAACAAATCCGAACTTTATTTAAAAACCAACCATAAGCATCCAAGAAATTAACATTGCAGGAGTTCACACTAATAGCCTTACAACCCGATCGCTGTAACCACTTTTTTAAAATGAGTTTTAAGCACAGGGGAAAAAAATGAACATTTGAAAAATCCGTAACTTAATAAACAACCAAGAAAAGCAACACTGCAACATTTCACGCTATGAACAGAAAAATGAACATTTGAAAAATCTGTAATACTTAGCTTAGAAGCCATGGTTAACTGCAAAAGCACACAAAATACTCTAGAGCACAAAGAGTTCACAGGTAAAGCACGCACGTCTGACTGAGAACAATGAACAGGGAAAGGCTGAACACATGCTTAAATACAGTAATCGTCGCGTACGAACCGGAAGGGAAATGAAATAGAGTACAAAGAGTTCACAGCGAAAGCACGCACGCATGTGCAAGCACGCATGTCTGACCAATGCAACATGTGCGAAAATCATCGGTGTGCACAAACCGAAAGGGAAACTGGCTTGTTCGTATACCGAGTGTGTGGTTGTGAACCGAGGCAAAAGTTTGGCAAACTTTTTGGTCGTAAACCGAGTTGTACGTGTACCAAGACGTTTGTGAACCGAGGTTCCACTGTATATAACTTCTCCTCACCTACCCTACTACATCTATAACCTCAGGCAATTAGGTGTAGTAAAAGACAAGTAGGAGTTATGTTACAATTTAAACAATGTATTATTGATAATATTCATAAATAATAACAATATGCAAAGTACATTTGAATATTGGCAACCATACAACCTGATTAAATGGTGATATGTACTTTCAGGCGGCACACAGACTTAGTTAGTTACTTAATGTCTCTAGTTAAGGCATCATTTGTGGTCAGCTTTCTCAGAACAGGCCGCATGCCTGTTTCAATATGGCTGCTGAGCTGTGCCCTCATAGCTCAGTTGTCCTTTCAGTTCATCAGTTTGGTAAGAGAGAGATGCTCCTTCATCAGATGTTAGTAAGATAGAGAGTGAGGTTAACCAAGCAAATTTTATAGATGTTCTGTCCAAACCCTACAGCCAATAGGACGTCATGGTACTTAAAGGCTTTGATATAAGCCAGTTCCAAACAGCCATACTTCAGACCAATGGAGGAATAGAACACCTTCACACCTACCCTCCAAACCATATGTTAAGGTAAAGCTTGGCAGTTAGGCAACCTGGCTTTGTGTGGGGGATGAGAGAGAGACTATTGCAGAGAAACATTTGATTCAAGCACTTCCCCCAACTCTGTCGTAAAATTCACTTTCCTGACTTAGCTTTGCCTAAGTTACAAATAAAGACATACAACATATTTATCAAGTTATATGCAAAATCTCACATTACAACATTGTGGCACTCCACATTGTGGTCGCATGTGTCCCGTTTGCTTTAATTCACGTGAGACAAATCTAGAACCTGACTGGAGTCCTCCTGTGGCAAACTCAATTGACTAAATATCATTTAAAAAAGCACATACCTGTTCATAGAAGGTCCCACAATGCACATTGCATGTCAGGACAAAAAAGTCCAAGGAACTCTCAGTAGACCTCTGCAATCAAATTGTGGTGAGGAATGGATCAACACAAGCCACAACACAAGCCATTTCTAAAGTTTTCAGTGTTCATAGGTGTACAGTGCCATTAATAATTGTAAAATGGGTGAAGTTTGTAACCACAACAACGTTTCCAAGAGTTGGCCATTTGGACCAACTGAATAACTGGGCAAGAAGGTCCTTGGTCAGGGGGTGACCAAGAACCCATTGGTCACTCTTACAGAATTTCACAAGTACTCAGTTGATATAGAAGAATCTTTCAGAGGACAACCATCTCAGCAGCACTCCATCAATTATGTGTTTATGGTAGAGTGGCTTGGCAGACGTCCCTCTTGAGTAAAAACCATATGACATTCCAGTTGGAGTTTGCCAGGTGGCTTTAAAAGGACTACAGGAGCATGAGGAAAAAGATTCTCTGCCCTGATGTGACAAAAACTGAACTATTTGGGCAGAACTACAAGCATTATGTCTGGGGAAGACCAGGCAATGGTGAATGCAGCCAAACACAGAGAGGTCCATAAAGAAAACCTCAAAAGTGCATGTGACCTCAGACTCAGTCTACATTTGAACTTCTACTAAAATGACCTCTGGAGCAGGTTCAGGACAAGTCTCTGATTGACCTCAGCCAAAGTCCAGACTTAAACACCATAGAACATCTGAGGAGGGACCTGAAGGTGGCAGTTTACAGATGCTACCCATTCGATGTAATGGAGCTTGAGAGAATCTACCAAGAAGAATGGGATAAACTGCCAAATCAAGGAGTATGAAACTTGTAGAGACCCACCCAAGAGGGCTTAAAGCTGTAATTGCTGCCAAAGGGGCTTCAACAAAATACTGAACTAAGGGTCTAAAGACTTGTATGAATTAGTGATTTCAGTTTTTAAATTTGAATAGATTTCAAACCTTCTTGAAAACATGATTTTACTTTGTCATTATGGGCTAGTGAATGTAGACTGAAATGCAAGAATGGCAAATGTATCCATTTAAAATTAAATTTACAACACAAACTGTGTAGATACTTTCTGAATCCGCTGTATTTATTAAATGTCTAAGTTTCCCTATTTTCACATTAAATATCTTGATTGGAATTGAGCAGGTTATTCATCATACAATTAATTAAAAGAGATTAGGAGGTGGCATGACTGAAGTTTTTAAAATTATAATACAATAATAATTAGTATGGTAGAGAGTAGGACTTTAGGCATCTTCAAGCTTGACTGGGTGTTATTTTGGAGAGATTATGTGGATAGGATTGGTGAACTTTTTTGGACTGGATGGCCTGTTCTCATCACAATTTTTTCTAATGCTGTAATTTATATATTAGCCAAATAACAAATTTAAAGCATAAATCTTTTTGCACAACATGACACAATACAATTAAAAGCAATTATAACATGGGCTGAAAAATTGGAAAAATGTAACTTTATTTTACAAACTATATAAATTATTATGCTTGCAGCACTGTGGTGGGTTGGCACCCTGCATGGGATTGGTTCCTGCCTTGTGCCCTGTGTTGGCTGGGATTGGCTCCAGCAGACCCCCGTGACCCTGTGTTCGGATTCAGCGGGTTGAAAAATGGATGGATGGATGGATGGATGGATGCTTGCAGCAAAACATTCTCACTTGTCCCAGTCTTCACAGCCTTACCTGCATGTGTAAACATTATGACAGTATACTTCAAATGATTACGTTCAGTTTGCGGTTCATATCCAAAGCCATTTAAAACTACAAATGTCATTCAGACATTTTATATGGGAAACAAGGCAATAAGCACAGCTTCATTTATTTATAAAATGGTCTCTCCAGAAGCATCCACCCATTGTAAAAAATGGTCTAATCCAGTACAGGGTCACGGGGCTGGGGCCTGTTCTTGCTGCCTTGGGTGAGAAGGAGGAGCCAACCTTGGATGGGCATGAGTCCATTGCATGGTCAGTTTAAAATGGTAAATTAACCTAACACACATGCATTTTAGGAATGTGGGAAGAGAACAGAACCTGGAAAAACACATTCAGACATTAGTGAGGAGACTCTACAGAGACAGTGGTCAATTTGAACCCTGGACTCCGGAGTTGTGAAGAGACAGAACTAGCCAACTGCACCAACTCCAAAATTTCCTTTAGATTTTAATTGTAGCCTGAAAGTCATCTGATCTCCTACATTCAAAAATGATTTGCAATTCTGTCCCCCTCCACATCATCCAATAAGTGTCTTTTGATTCTCGATTGCGCAGGCATCTGGTATCGTAACAGCTTCCAGAACCTTCCATTTAACCCACTGGCTTGATTCCACTGCAGGATGCCTTGTCTTTTTTTAATATATTGGAGCGATTCTGGAAGATTAGAATACTGGATATTGTTATCCAGCTCAATTAGAATCACTTTGTTTTCATTTTTAACCAATGAGTTGTATAACCCAATCTGCTGCTCACATATTGTCTGCCAGTGGTTCTCTGTGAGGCACCAGTTGGTGAGGACTATTATAAGTCTTCTGCTTTTAGAAATCATTTCTTCAATGACAGTGTGAATTGCTAAAAGAAAAACAAATATTAGTATTATGATAACAGCTGAAGTCACTTTACATAATATTAGGTAACATACTTAATTAAGTGGAGAATTATAATCCTCTATTACTGCTATACTCTCATTATGCAAAAAGTTGTGGTGTCACAGCCTTTTCTCTGATTCTCCTGATATCTGCAACAGTTTACATGCTAACTCTTCGGACCTTCTCTGGGCCTCAAAACCCTAGACAGTCATAGCCCACTTATATGCAGGCGTTTGGAGACACTGGAGCTAACTGTTTGAGGCCAGGTGCCCTTTAGCCCTAAGAAAGGTCATGAAAGTAATCATATGAAGAAAATGCACAGTCCTTTGACTAGAAGGACTGAAAAAAAAGTTACCCTTACCATTGTTCTCAAAGTTACTTTTGATTATGCCATGCATTGAATACTACAGAGGTTGACATATTTTTAAATGTTTATAAAAAAAAAACACAAATCGTCAGTTGCACGTATATGTAGAACATAGAAAAAATTGTGCGTGTAATTATTTTAAAAAGAAATCCTCCTGAAGTGGTTGTGCAAGTGTTTTTTTTCCCTTTATACTTTTTATCCGTTTTAACTGACATTGTCATGATCGAGGCTGAATTTTAGGGTCTTATGGCCTATGGTTGCATCCCACATGTCTAGTGGAGTGTTTTCCAGCATCATAACCTCATATTCATTGGCACAATGGAAAAAAAAGTCAGCACTCACACAAGCTTTATCTGATCTGCAGATAAATCCTTTAAAACTTTAAAACAAACTGTATCTTTGTTTTTGATATTTGTGTTTTGCCTGGTTTTTACTTCTTGCCTGATTTTTGTCTGTGGTTCTTGCCTCTTGTCTGGGTTGCGGTTGCTCCTTTTATATATTTTATTTGTGTTGTTTTACCTTTTCCATGCATCTCAGAAAATTATCTCTCTGTTTCCTGCCAAGCCAGGACAACAATGTTTAAAGGAGAAGAGTCTGTGGTTATGTCATACAGTAGGTGCATGGTTATAAGATGGACAGAATATACATAAAAAGATTCTACACAAATTGTCATTACAGACCCTTTTAAACAATGTATTACTTTTTTCATCTTAATCACTTCATCTTCATTTAGTGTGCTCATGCTTACTTGTATCTGAGAATTGCATCACTCAGTGGAGGCTTATGTCGATGTATGTGACCATAATAGTTCCAAAATGGCCAACTTTTGAACAGTAGTAAACTATGAAATGCACTCTTTACTGATTGTATTTGTGTGCTTTATTCAATAAAGAAAACATGACAAATGGTGTTTCTTAACGACTGACTTGGTGAGTCCTCACTTTTGCAAATTATTATATCTTTACAAACTTGTTTTATTCAACATTTTCTAAAGTGCTCACCTGTAAATAAATATTACCAGGTAATATTCACGAATTGACTAATAATATGAAGATTACAGAGAGGGAGAGGAGTAGTGTCACAGACAAAAAGGCTGAAATCAAATAAAGAGATTCTATAGGGAGATACACTTATCATACATATATTTAAGGAGTATTCAGCCCAAAAATGATTTTTTTATATATGATCTCATGTAGTTTGTAGAAAAAAATTTTAATCTTATGTTTTCATGCAGAACAGAAATAAAAACTTTCTGATGCAATGCTACATGCATCATACAGTGGAGTTGGGAAGTCGAAAATCACAATTGTGTCACTTGTGACCTCTGAGTGGTCGCGGTGCCCAAGTGGGAAAGTAAACATGGATGTCCCCATAAAAGCTGGTGTTTCAGCAACAAATGTTAACTAATAGTTCTATACTCCGAATCGAAGAAGAAATCGATGAACAAGAATGGAGCAAATAGTATGTTGTCATGTCTAAAAAAGATTTTCATGCTCTTGGTCACAATAAATAGTTCAGTTTCTTCATGGATGCCGCAGTTAAAAAACTGCACAAAGCAACCATTGAGTACAATGAACAAACAATAGCGCAAATCAAGTGAACAGTTAGTCTGCTACTTTTGGTTCTGTTAACGTTTCCCTTCTCGATATTCAGTATTATGAATTGAGGTGATTCATTTAAAGTAAATTCTTTGGATAAATAAATTAAACCTATAAAGTTTTACAGTACTTCCTGTCCGCGGTGTGCATCACCATTTTGGACTGTTATCATAATCTGAAGTCGGAGAAACTCTGATTTGAGAGACCAGTCATGAGTTTGCAAGTAGAAATTCTGAGTTTGTTGGGCACTTTTTTCCATTTTTGAAGTTTCGAGTTTTAGTTGAATGCAGCATAAATCTATGGTGACCAATGCTGGACAATGGCAAACAATATTCAAATTTTTATTAAAAAATATCAATGTTACTCATGTTGTATAATCTGCATATTAGGGCATCCTTTGTATGCTCACAATATCCCAAATACATTTGTTTTTACTGAAATATTTTGTAAAATAAGTAACTTCTGGAAAATTATCTTTCATTGTATTGAATTGTAGACTGTCTCCCATCCTTACAATTATCTTCATATCCACAAGTTGGCTACCTCAGTATTTTATAGCAGCAGGCTATGAAATGACCTTCTGTTTGTTGACGAGTCTGAGAAATGCACAAATCTGTGACATTTTGTCTCTTTTTGCTAAAGATTTCATAGTTTTTTTTCTTCATGTTTTAATATTTAGTTGTACATGTCCATCAAAGAACTTTGCACTGTCAATATCATGTGAAATGCAATGTTAACCAATGACTGAAGTGCTACTGGGCTGGACTAGCTGTGACCAATGAAGGGGCAGGAGGGGGCAGGCCTACAGTTCACGTCTGAGAACAATTCATTAATGGACTTTATAGTAGGAACAGGAAAAAGACTATCAAATGATTTAACAAGCTACCTGGTGGAATTGATGGCATTAATTGTCATGCTAGAATGGGTAGAAGTAAAGTCACCAAGTATAATTATCTGTTCAGATTCCATCCATCCATTATCCAACCCGCTATATCCTAACATGTATAAACATGTTGGTTTTTACGGAGATGAGACCATTAAAAAATAAATTACTTTCTAATTACTGTGCATCATATATAAAAAGGAACATTCTGAATCAAGATAGAATTTGGCAGTAAGACCAATACAAGTGAAAACAGCAAGGTATCATGGAAGAAGGAATTAAGCAGTTAATAAAAACAGATGTATAATTTTATTACGTATTTTGTAACATACCTTCTCCGGGCAGTTCATTTCTGCCAAGAATAAACAGCTTGTATCCATATTTGTTTTCTAACATCTGTGGTAGAATCTCAAGGGCAAAGGTTTCAGCTTTGTGTGATTTCATCTCTTCAGTTTTTGGATAAATCACATATGCGTCATAAAGTTTTCCATCTGCAAAATGTCACAGGTAAGTAACTGTTAGAAATGCACAATGTGCTGTACCAAATGTGTGGGTGTCATGGGGAGAGCCGATGGTCATGTTTAACTTTATTTAAAAAGAGTATTTAAGAAAAGTTTCTGGAAGATGTGGGTCCAGTTTCTGTGCACTTGATATCACTACAACTAACTGCAATATGCAGCTGTCAAGTGGTTTTATTTACTTGCTATAGTTTTGAGAGCAACCGTTTATTTTTTATTGTATTTTTCATTATATTAATGGAGCAGAATCCTGAATGATTCCAAAAATTGTAATTCCTCTAATAACAATCTACATTATTGGAGCAACAGTAAAGGACTCAGCACGCACAAATAATGTGAAGACAGCCCAGTTTACTTATAGTTTTAACATCAGATCATAATTGGATTGGTTAAAGTAATTTTAGATAAACAATGACAGAAAAGTGAAAAGGGATGTAATGATTATGACATTATGTCTCTCTTTATGACTTTGGATGAGTAAAGCAAGTATTATTCATTAGCAAACAGTTTTACAAAATTGTCCCTCGAACTTGTTTTGCATCCAGTTTTGCAATCGTGAAACGTGAAACTCACAATTTTTTTTTTTAGGTAGAAAGGAAGGGTACCTCTGTAACCAAAATGCTCTCTCCTTCCTTGGCTGCTCTCCATTGATCTTTTCATGTAGCTCCACACTTCTCTCCTGCCTCGTGTGTTACTTTTCTGCACCTTCACCCTGCTGGTTTCAGCTCAGAATGCTCATTAGGGGTCAGCACGATCAGCACTCATTTTCCACAACTCTGTATTCAAGCCAGGATCTTTCTGAAGGAACACTGGCAGCCACATAACCAGGCCAATACATTTCAGCAGCAGAGAAATGCTTGCAGATAAATGCTGTCTAACTGCTGCCCCTTTTCAATGTCTACACAAGAATAAAGTTTGCCTTGGTTTTGTACATGGAGAAAAAGATGATGATAAGATGAAAATATATGTGCTAATGGCAGAAATTTTGCACGTGGTAAAATACCATTTCTTTTAAAAGTTCAATTTTGCTTGAATCTTTTCGATCATCACTAGCAAGTATAATGAAGATTTCAAGTAAACTCTCTATTACTGTTTAAACACCTGCCCTTCCCATACAATTGACTGCTAAAGAAGAGAAAACCTCACTTGTGAAGACATTACTGACAATCAGTTATATTCTTTCATGGTGGCTAAGAAGGGAATTTTTCAACATTACAATGCTCCAAAGGCTAGTAAGCCACTGTATTTAGGTAAATTTAGAGTGCCTCCAAGTCACCGGGGGCCTCATGTATAAAAGGTGCGTACGCAAAAAATGTTACATACTCCATTTTCCCCATTAAAATTGCGATGTATAAAACTAAACTTGGCGTAAAACCACGCACATTTTCACGCTAGCTCAAACCCTGGTGTATGCAAGTTCTCCGCTCAGTTTTACAAGCTGGCGGCACCCAGCATCAAAGCAGTGCTACTGTTCCTGTGTGGTTTCCCTTTCTTTTTTAGATCCATATCCATGACGTGGCTTTATCATCTACACTGAAATTAACCGTATATTGTTTATTAGTTTAAGGCATTGGATTGTAATTAACTTGCAACAATATAATGGTCCACGGAAGAGCCAAACTATTCCAAATACCATAGCTGCTTTAGCGTTATTACTCTCACTGCACCTTCTTCTTCTTCTTGCAGCTGCTCCCATTAGGGGTAGCCACAGGGGTTCATCTTTTTCCATATTATTTTATTATATCACTGTATCTGAGTGTGGAATCACAGCTCTATAGCAGCTGATCACAAACAGAATGATTGGGGTACAGCATCAAGCGACGCTGCCTCAGCCATGCACACATTCTATTGAACTGCTCTCATACGGCAAACGCTCAGAAACAGTTTTATCCTAAGAACTCTAAACGCACTAATATCAGTCCATCAAGTGCTCCTTGTAGAACTGTTTGTACTTATAAGTACAATTACCTCACTGTACACTGTACACTGTATAATATTGCACAACCTGAGGCACTTTAGCGCATATTTACATATGATGGCGATATCATTTTTAAGATGAAATGCAGCAAAATATGTTTATTACATTATACAGATAAAACATAATGTTAACTTCATTGAAATAATCTATACTGTTAATAATTAAACATGTGAGGACACAGTGAGGCAGTGCTAGCAAGGAGCTGGCGCTCCATTCACAGATTGTTCCTGCCTCGCGCTGTATTCTTACTGGGACTGGCACGACACTGGAAGGATAGATGGGTAGAATAATAAAACATGTACTATGAAGATATTTCAATGTTTCTTAAAAGTTTTGAAGAATTGGCGTTCTCAGCTTACAGATGGCTTTACATCTATTACAGAGCTAATTGTGTGACAATTTGGTATTTGGAGAAAGAAATGGAAGGACATGAATTGGGGATTAGTATGTTTGAAAGAGACAATACTGCTGCAATAAATTATTTCATCGAAGGTAGTGCACGGCACAGCAAGCATCTTGCATGAGGCAGGAACAATCTCTGGAGGAGGTACCAGCTCATCACTATCACTGTGCCACCGTGTTCCCATGTTTAATACATGCTTTAATTCCTTTCATCATGAAAATGATATCAAGTATACATCTCAGTATTTAATTTATTCAGACAGCTGTAATATCACAAATGTAATGGATTCTGTGTCCTGTTGGAGGAAGAGAAAGCCCGTTTAAGAAGCCCGTAGTGATTTACACACATTGAGCACATAGAAGAACACATACAAAACAAAGCATTTAACGTGCTACTTTAGTTACAATGGGATTTGAGAAACTAGTAAATTAAAAGATTTTAAGATGAAATTTATGATGTTTTACTTTAACGACAAAATAAACTAAGTGATAAAAGTGGAAATTTCGAGATTAAAGTTGACATTTCGAGTTTTGAGTTGACATTTTTTCCCACTGTGTCCCTATTTTTTTTTCTTTTCTCTGTACCTTAATAAGCTTTCATATGACACTCAGATGGTGGGCTATGACTCTCCTTTTCACGGTGACTTTGATATCTGATAACTTCTTTTTTATTTCGGGCACTGTGCGACTCTGTGAACTTGAGCTTTCGAGTTTCTCCGAGACTCTATGTCACACGATCAACTTCCTTTTGTCGTTTATACCACTGTTTAAACCAACAAATAGTACAATTTTCCTTGCCTCCATTTGGTATGCGCTGAAATTCTTCTATTTTCCCCCATGCTTTTGCCATTGCCTTTTTACAGAATGCTGAGCTTAAGGGCTATTTATATTGGTTTGCATATTCAAAGAGGCGTAATTCTGGGAGGAGTTTGGAGAGTGGAAGCAGATGCGTGCACATGCATTACTTTTCAAGCTGACCGGGATTTATGTAGCGGAAGAACAAGGAAGTTGGCAAATGCACAGATTTATGCATCTGGATTGTTTTGTGCATACGAACATTTCCACTTTTGTCCATACCCCATGTTATAGTGTAAATTCTACACACGACGTTATGCATGAGGCCCCAAGTTTCATTTCAATCAAGAATCTGTGATCCGATATTGAATGAGTTATTCAGAGGTGATATTCTTTTTTCAACATTTAACATTCTTTTGCCACTCCTCTTCATCCTAGTCATGGATTTTACCATATGACACTTGACAAGTGGTGCATGAGTTGGCATCCAGTGGACCAACCAAAGCCAACTGGCCAATTTGGATTTCATGGACAATGTGGTAGTATTAGCTGAGACACAACTGGCTCTACAGGACCCGAGCCAGAACTTCAGCAAGAAGCAGGGAAGATCAGCCTTTGAATCAATAATGAAAAGAAAAAGGTTATGTGGGCCAATCTAACTACAAAACTACAACATATTTGGGTCACATCATTGCAGGAGATGGCAGTTTTACAAATGTTGCACCAGAAGCTACAGTAAGTCTACAGACAAAGCTGTTGATTTACTAAGCAGTCTAGTCCTCTTTTCCCTCATCTATGGTCACAAATTCTGCATTGTAACTGAAAGAATAAGATTATGAGTACCAGTGGCTGAAATGTGCTTATTAAACAAGGTTTCTCCAGGACAATGTGAGGAGCTCTGCACTATGGGAAGACCTCTGAGTAAAATAGGGATAGCCTGAAACCATGAGGGTTTGACAGTGAAATACAGAATTACTGTAGCTCTTCTTTAGATATTCAGGGGCTCATGTGTACCAGAACATTTAACTTTTTTGAAAAACCTAAGGCAACTGTTTGTTCTCATTAATTAGTAGTATTTTCTATGTTGCTGCTTTGCTGCTTTTGTGTTTATACTCATTGGGTTATGTGATTTTATGTGTTTTATTATAACCTTTGTTATTTCTGAATTAGTGTTTTTCATAATTTATGTATTTTCTATTATGCTTGTAATTATGCACTGTCTTTTTAAATGTGCTTGCACTAATTGAATGAAACCCCAGGAGGCAGGGCCACTCTGACATCTTCACTTCTGAACCTCCTCCATTAAGGTGAGCTATAAGTATTGGTGTTTCACTTGAATTTTTATGGTTTTTGTTTTTTTTTTGCTGACTACTTCTTTCAGTTTCAGCATGTTATTTAAGGATTCTGTATTGGAGCTTATTTAATGTAGAACTGCCTTTTAGGCAATTCCTTTTTTCCTATTTTAGCTGTTTTAACTATTTTTGCTTTATTCTTCTATTCTGTCTAATAAATTCTTTATTTATAAAGATCATTTTTGTCCTTTTGTGCACAAGCCAGGGGATTACGGTAATCCCCTCTCTTGTGGGGCTTTTTGATTATTTTGTGTCATTTACATTTTTTTTACCAGCTCTTCATTTTTGAGACCTAGCCTTGACCAAAAGCCAGTCTTCTTAGGTATCAAAAAATTAACATATTTGACTGCAACTATTAAAAGATCTAACTGAATTAATCATGAAAAATATAAAGTCATCGAAGAAAATCAGGCATGAAAAAATCATTTAGACAACAGTGTATAAGGGTTTATTGTCACAGAATGGTTTTGTGAAGAAAACTGGTTAGAAGGTGGAATGCACCACAGAAGTGTTGATCAGTTATGCTTCTTTATCTGTTGTGTATTTTGGCTTCATAATGGTAACAAAAGGCGTGCATTAGTACTCAATCTATATTTGCATAAGTAGAGCCAATTATAGAATGAACCATTATAATGAACTTTACAAACCTTAAACGTTTTCAACAATAACTACTAGTTCAAGAGACCCACATGAGTTTCATTTGCCGAGTGGCTGGACTCAGGATGAAGAGCTGGGCATGTCAGGAGAGCTGCTGCAAACCCCCACATCATCTGGCCTTGAGGTACTTGGAAACTGCCCGGTGGGGACTGGGACTTGATGGGGCTGGGAGTTTGGTCTGACCTGTTGGCCTCTTGTGAGCTGAACTCTCACCAGTGTAAGTGAATTTTTAATTTAACAAAATCTGTTTTAATATGAAAATTATGTAAAAAGGCAATTTGCCATTTTATATAAATCATACTAAACATATTTGTTATTATTCAGGAAAATAAAAATGTATGAATAACAACATAATATAATTTTTATAGATAGATACATAGAGATTTATTTGTCCCTACAAGGAAAATCTGGATCTTCAAAGAAGCTCAATAAATTAAAAAATTAAAATTATTATATTATGATAAGCAACAATCCTCTCTCAAATACACATCGGATAAACTAAAGTGAAAGAAAACAAAAAAGAATGAAAACTGCTGACTTGGCTAAAGATAAAAAGAGTAGTCAGAGAGAGGGACTGTAGTGGTGTATTGCTGTTGGTACAAAGGAGCCCCAATTGCATTTCTTGATGCACTTCTGCCAAATAATTCAGAACCAACCAGTTTGTGTTTTACAGGGCAGCACTTTCTACTACTACTACTACTTATGGAGGCTATATTGATTGAAAGTACTGGTGCCTCCTTCATCAAAATAACAAAGAATGGTTATACTGAATGTGTCTAGGATGCATGAAGCGTCATTTACTTTGACAAAATGACATTTGAATGATAGAATCACTGTCAAAGCAAGTTTGTAACTTTGCTTTTAGTTAGCAAACTAACAGTAAGCATGTTCTTGAGGTACAGAAACCCCATGTGTATGAGAGAAATGAAGAAAGGAAAACCAAAGATCTCCTAGTAAAAGGTGAAAATAACATAACAAAAACACTTTCACGTCTGCTGAATCAAATTTGAATCACAGGGTAGCCAGAGCTAATCTAGGTATTTTTGGGCATAACACAGTAATTAACTTTGGACCAGGTGAATGTAAAGGTAAAAAAGTCTAGAGACTCTAGAGCAGGGGTGTCCAACTCTGGTCCTGATGGGCTGCAGTGGCTGCAGGTTTTCATTCTAACCCTTTTCCTAATCAGTGAGCAGTTTTCACTGCTAATTAACTCCTTTTCCCTTCATTTTAATAGCCTTGTTTTTAAGGATTTAGTCCTCTGAACTGTTTTGTTTCTTCATTAAATGGCAGCAAAACATATGACCAGCTAAATTGGAACATCGAACTTCAGCCAGTTTCACTCCAACCAGTTACTTAATGAGATGCTAATTATTGTTGCTAATTAAAGTCATTATTGAATATCATGACTTGTTGCTGCTCTCATTTAGCCAGAAAGAAACAACTAAGGGGTGTGAGTCACGTCAATTAAAACTAAGGCAAAAGAAGTTAATCAGCAGCAAAAACAGCTCAATAATTAAGAAGATGGTTAGAATGAAAACCTGCAGCCACTGTGGCCCACTAGGACCAGAATTGGACACCCCTGCTCTAGAAAGTATATGAAAATCAATAATTACAGAAATACTCAAGCCAGCTGACCTGGCACTAACAATCATGGCACTGAGATCACATTTTTCACGATGGTTGCCCTTGATTTTAACATTAACTGAAGCTCCTGAGCTGTAGGATTTTATGAATGTGCACAGGTGTTCCTCAGTATGTGGATGTTCACACTCTCAACACATGCATCAACATGCAGGACCATTCTCCACTTCAAAGTGAGCATATGCAGTAACGTTTAAGACTTTTCTTCCATGTCAGCACATGGGCGTATAGTGTAAGTAAAGTGAGAGATGTGGTATAGCATACATTTCTGTTTAATCAACAAAGTAATTGTCTGGTATGATTCACAGCAAGCCACTACTGTGATAAAACAGCCCCATCTTCAAAGATACCAAACCGATTTTTCATTTGTGTGGTTTCACAGTTGGCTAAATGTGCTAGGAGTGTTACTTTTGATTTTGCTTTTTACTAAACTTATATTTTTGATTTTTTATCTGCACTCCTACAGCTATTACACTAGTGTAAAATCACATCAGTAATATGCACACTGCAAGGTATGCTGTTCTTGCAGGGAGGCCCGGAGTGTTTGTGGCATTGCAGTAACCCTTCATGACGCTCTGTCACTGCTTTCTTTGAGGTTTCATGTAGCTGTGTTTTTTTATGTTTGTTTTGGGCTTGTCATCCCTCATTTTGATGTCTGTACTGCATGTTTTGGTGCTTTTGTAATATGATGCACTTTGGAGCAAGTTTTAATAATAATAATGCATTTTATTTATTTGTAGGCGCCTTTCTAAACACTCAAGGACACCGAACAATAGACAAAGCACAGATTATAAACAAAAGTAAAATACAAAAGTTAAAATCAGACAGAGCAATTGTAATCAAAGAGAAAAAGCAGTCTTAAACAAATGAGTTTTAAGTTTAGATTTGAAAAGGTAAATGATTCAATATTTCTAAGCTCAGGTGGTAGTGAGTTCCAAAGCTGGGGAACAGAGCATTCATAGTGGTAAGACGGACAAAGGGGACAGTCAAGAGGATGGAGGAAGAGGATCTAAGGGTGCGGGAGGGAATGGCAACCTGGAGGAGGTCGGACAGAAATGGGGGGGCAAGGTTGTGGATAGCCATAAAAGTTAGTAGGAGAATTTTGAATTGAATTCGGAACTAAACTGGAAGCCAATGAAGCTGCTGTTTTGTATAGCTATTCGCAGGGCTTTATAGAACTTAAGAATTTTTTAAAAGTCTTTGCTGGCACAGCTTAGAGAGCTCATTTAAGAAAATGATAGCGCTGGTTAGGATTACTTTACTAAACCTTTTATCATAGCTGAAAACAACTGAGGTTCATAGGCCGGACATTTTTTTTATTCTGTTCCAGCTTGGCCCTGATGTCCATACTGTAATGAATTGACATCTCATTTTCTCAAAGCCTCATAGTCTCTCATTGCTTTAATTCTCTGTGTTAATGGCTTTGCAGCTTAGTTAATGCATTTTTTAATCAAAGTGCATATTAAAATGTAGCCAGCGTAAACCTTTAGAATGGCTACAAGAATCTTGAATTTCATTGTGCTTTTAAAATGTCATTGTGGAATAGGAGAAATACTTCTTCACATTCATAAGTACTTTTATCAGCATATCAAATGCCTCACTGCACAGAGATGTATAAACACTTTGCTAATGTTGTGAAAGTGTTATGAAGTGTTTGTCATGGCCTTGGTACATAACAGTAAATAAGTCAGGGCTGCATTTTTGCATTACCTAAACTGAAGTGTTACTGGTATTTCCCACCCTCCCATTAAAGTGTTACTAGAAGTCAATAACACAACCCCCCCCCCAAAAAATGCTGAGTTGTGTACTTGCACTTCTAGGATTTAAGTTCAGAGGTTATCTGGTTAATGGTTAACTCTCCCAGTATTAAATGTTATACATTTGAATTCCCACTTTAAAGTCTAAGATGATCAAATTAAAGGTGTTGTTAAGGTCTTTCCTTAATTTAGGCTGAAATTTTCCTTTATTTCTTGGATTATTTTATCTTAAAGATTTTGTAATAGTTTTAAATGTATTTTGTTTTTACATGTATTTTATTTTCCATTTTTACGTCTCTAAATATTTTTATCTTTAAGTATCCGCTTAATTGAGCTTTTGAGAATGGCATTAACTCTAGTGGGACTTTTCTATATATTCTTATATAGGTTTGCGATTAAAGGCTTAATTCATTCCCATGTCTGTATTCTTATTTATTAATGCCTAATTTGTTCACATGCCATTCTATATATGGACATTTATAAAAGATGACTCTCTCCTAATCATCTCTGCAAAACATTTATCTAATTTGTCACTTCTTAGTTGCATCCCATATTTTGGCTGCATAGAACTCTCTGTTTCACCCACAAAGACCTGTTCATCAACCCATCTTTGCACGGACAGGACTGCTGTGTGTTCTGCTTGCATTTTGCCTCACGTGAGCATGGACAATGCATCCTGAAATTCTTGCTTTAGCATCATGTAGACATACTCACACTTGTGTGATGTTTCTCTCCTTGTCGATTCTGATATTATAAGAAGCCATGTATGCTATGTGCCAAATTCATGTGCCTTTTAGAAGGCAACACTGAAATGCAATTAGGAGTAAAATGGAACCTTTTCTGGATGTGGTGTCTGAGCACAGAAACCCAGCATGAAAATGTTCATTTTGTAATTGGTATGAAAAGTGGGATGGGAACTTCGTTTTTTTTATGTACAATGCATACTGGGTGTTTATGGTAGGGAACAAATTAGAAAAATGGAAGAGTAAGCATCTCTGAGGTCTGAGATAAATAAAAGTTTGTTTATTACTTGAAAGGTCTGCTGCCTGTGTCTTTGGCATAAAACCGTGAGAAAAACCGCCCCCAATTGAAAGCCATCAAGCGTCACCAGGAAGTTTGTGGAAAAACTTATACCATGCTGACCTCTAACCTGAAGGCAGTGTCAGTAAGCAAGCTGAGGTTAAGGGCCAAAATAACAATGAGAGAAAAAACAAGAGGCAAAAATTGGAGTGGAAAACAAATACCTCAGCCTGGTCTACCATGCTTCCCTATCTATCTGAAATCACACTTAGCTATTTATAGAAGAATCCAAAGATTTGAACGTGTAGCAATCCACAGCTCCATCTTCTAATGTGTTCACGTCAAATGACTTGTCCACCTGACCTCGTGTGCACATGACCCATTCCCACCATTACTGCTGCGAATAACACGGGAGTACCTTTACCTAAACAGTGCAAAATGGAGTCTCCCATAAAAACAAAACAGACGTTGGACAACTGTTAACTCCTAACTGTTTTTGTCCATGCTCTTGGCTCTCCACTCTTTTCTCAGGTGGAGGCTGGATTTTGTTTTGGTGGGTTTTGTCATTATTTGTTTTTTTTTGTTATGCATTTCTTTATTTACCTTTCTGATTTTTTTTTTCTTATTATTTCTAGTTTGACTATGAAGTCATTTGTTGCATAAGTTGGATTTGATTGTGCACAAAGTTATTTTGTTCAAATAAAGTAAAATATAAAAAGAAATAAAACACCATTAAAACAGTAATAATTAATTTCAAAAGTTCTTAGATGTATAAAGAATAATCAAAATATAATTCCCGAATTGTGGACAGGATACTTACCTATTGCAGTTTTGAAGGGCTGACACATTTTTCTGTAGTAAAGGGCAATTTCAACCTTGAAATATTTGCAAACAAATACTGCAAGTAATAAAATACATCCAGAAATGGCCAGGAACAGAATTAACCGAATATGGTGGTTGACCACTAGGAAATAAAAAAAAACAGAGAATTACATGGATCTAAATATGTAAATCTTGACATTGCTTATCTTAATTATCATACAAATTATGTTTTATTTATCCAGTTTCTTTGCAGTATCATTCAATTTTGGTTAGTCTGAAAGTTTATACAAGTTAATCCATATTTACAATTGGGCATCTTAATCTGCTTTGAAATCCATTTGTTTTATTTTTATTTTTTTTTCAAATCAGAGTTTTAGTGATCTAAATCAGGAATGATATGCTGATGAAATGCCAGTCCATGTCATCCCACACACCAGCTGTTACTCAAACCAATTTAGAATCATCTTCCAACCTAGGAGCGTGCCTGTAGACCACCACAAGAGAGCCAAGGCACCATATTTAGAAAAGTGACACTTTGCACACCAGCCTGAAGTCAATGCAGGGTTTTCAGTAAGTGCTCTGAGGCGGCACTGGGTTCAGCCACTTCTCAGACTTACTGGTTTCCAAATGCTCAGCCCTTTGAGTGTAGAAATATATGTTCCTGTACACAGCAATAAAAATAGTTTTGAAATGAATGACTATCTAGGCCCAATGAATCCACAAATGACAATTCAGTGCTTAAATCTTAATTTAAAGTGTTGTAAAAATTATTATATTGGTTAGTGGATGTGTTTCCTGGGAAGGACTAGGCATTGCTTTGGCAGATTGCCATGAAAGGCTTGTATTGAGCTCAGAAGAGGGTTTACTTAACACTAAAACGATGTTGACATACCACAACAAAGAACTGGAACTCTTTGTTTTTATTTCTTTCTGCTTATTGGTTCTGGGCCTCTCCACTGTGTAGCAGTTGTGTGGACACTAATATTCACACTGTCCGAAGACGGAGATTTCTTTACTTTCTTATGTTGACCCCAGGAACACACCCAGTCTTGACCTGGCATGTGCATACTCACAACAGAGACACTGATAAGCAGCTCAATGAACAGATCAATAAAAAAGATAACAATATACATGTTAATTAAATAATAACAAGAAAAAAACAATATTAAACAAAAAAGCTTGCGTAAAAGCCTCCTCCAGTTCCCTGATATAATTATATCAGGGAACTGATAATCTATACTAATAAAAGGCAAAGCCCTCACTCACTCACTCACTCACTCACTCACTGACTCATCACTAATTCTCCAACTTCCCGTGTGGGTGGAAGGCTGAAATTTGGCAGGTTCATTCCTTACAGCTTCCTTACAAAAGTTGGGCAGGTTTCATTTCGAAATTCTACGCGTAATGGTCATAACTGGAAGCTGTTTTTCTCCATTTACTGTAATGGAGATGAGCTTGAACGCCGTGGGGGCGGAGTTTCGTGTGACATCATCACGCCTCCCACGTAAACACGCAGTACATAGAAAACCAGGAAGACCTCCAAAAAGCACTGAAGAAAACCTGCATTATATAATTGAGAAGGCAGCGAAGCAATAAGAAGCGGCGAAAGTGACATATACAACCATATTCATGAGTTCTGCTACTGAAACAAAGCACGATGTAAACCTACACTTTAAATTAAGTTCATAGACAGGCTGCGCTGGCGCTTGTAATTTAGTGCCTGCCCATATAAGGCCGTCCGTCAGCGGCAATCCAATAGCAAACTCCCACTAAATATTCACGGGTTAAGGACTGTGCTTATGCAGAGGAAGATGAGATGGTCAGGGTGGTGTTTGGTACAAACTCAGCGAAACTGCGAGAGAAAGTTTTAAGTGCCAGGACTAAGGTAACATTAAATACAGCCATGGACATAGCACGAGATGGCACCAGCACAGCTGGGAACCTTCGATGCATGTACACCGAGCGGCTCACGTGAACTGATGCAGTGCACAGATAAAAGCAACAGTTCCAAAGAGCTGAACAAAACCGAATTACACAATTGAAAAGGCAGCAAAAATATGAAGCGCCTGATACATACAAGCATATTCATAAATCCATCTACTGCGGAAACAAAGCACACGGTGGAAAAAGTCAATGTCCCGCTAAAGGAAGACAGTGTAAAAAACCGTGCATGCAGTGTGTCAGGTCTCAGATAAAGAAGAAGACGAGCTGTTTATTGATGCAGTAAGAAACGAATCGATGAATGAAACCTGTCATCTTTACAACGATTGACAAACACGGAATGTAACTTGAACACAACACATCCTACAAATACGAACCTGATTGAAAGAAATAATGATAATCAAATCCTTGATGACAGCAACACTCAGTAACACTCACAAAACAAATACTGTATATTGACAGTCATGTTACGTTATTTTTAAAATGTTCCCTTTTCTTTTTAGCTTTTTAACACACTACTTCTCGCTATGATACGCTGGTATATATATATGTATATATATATATCCCGATCTACATACTCGAATAATGGATACTTTATTCGCCATCAATGATTGTTTTGGTAAAGCCATACTCAGTGTATTCATTAGATGAACGGTAAAAAGTAAGAGCGAGGGAGGATGACTTATTGAGGCATGCAGGCTGTAGTGCGTCAACTCTATCTGAATTGCGCGATCACATTTAAAAAATATATCTTTTCAAGTTCTATTTAGTCCATATGTGTCAAACTCAAGGGCGCGGGCCACATCCGCCCGGCGTGTAATTATATCCGCCCGAGATCATTTTATATACTGTATTATTGTTATTAATGGCCCAGGTATATGAAGCGCTGGTAACACAATAAACTACAGATCCCATAATGCAGCGCTTCAGCTGCCTTGCCAAACACTTACCGCGTTAATCAAGTGTAGCTTATGATGCTGCAAGTTATTGCGAAGCTAGCTCACACGATGCTGAAGAGAAAAGTTGATTCTGAAAATAGAGCCTTTAAAAACCGATGGGAGGCTGAGTATATGTTTACTGAACCCGTGTGTCTCATTTGTGGAGCTAATGTGGCTGTAATTACAGAATTTAATCTAAGACGGCACTATGAGACAAAACATCAGGGTAACCTGAATGCAATGCAGAAGATACAGAAAGCAGAAGAATTAAATAAGAATCTGACACTTCAGCGGACGTTTTTACCCGTGCAAAATCACAAAGTGATTTCAAGTGAAGCTGCTTTTATGGGAGACACAAATGCACCAGTGTAATTTGCCCCACTTTCCCTGTTGCCAAGTAATGTTAAACCAAGTCGTCACTACGGTGTTCCCAAAACGACTTTGCTGATAAACTGAGCGCACTGAGTTTGCACGGCGCTTTGGTGACTTTGAAGAACACAAAAGTCCGTCTACATGCGGCTCGAACCTTGTGCATGTTTGGTAGCACATATCTGTGTGAGAAGCTCTTCTCAGTGATAAAGACTAACAAAACAGCACACAGGAGTCGCCTCACTGATGAGCACCTGCAATCCATCCTGAGAATCTCCACAACACAGAACCTCACACCAAACAGAAACGAACCTGTTGCCAAAAAAAGATGCCAGGCGTCCAGCTCTAAAATGACATATGAGCAAAGACAACTGAATGATTTGATTTGTTATTGCTGAAAGGAACATATTTTATTTATATTTCTAGGTTTTGTTATGCAGCATGTTCATATTTGAATTTGTATAATTTTGACAGGATATATTTTATGGAGAGCAAAATCTTTTGGGATATTTAAAATCTAAGTTTATTTTTTATATAAAATTACATAAGAGTAAAGAAATTTGAATGTTTGTTCTTTTAACGTTTACTTTATTTCTAACTTGTATAATTTAGACAGGATATATTTTTATGGAGAGCAAAATATTATAAGTTGTTTAAGGTTTGAGTTGATTTATTCACGAATAATATTCCTGTCTGTTTTTACCATTCCTACCAAAGATATTTCTGTCGACTAAATAAAAATTCCTTCTATTTAAAATTTAAATAGAACTTGAACAAATACGATAGTTCATAATATCCACGCAGACTTGCACGTAAGAGCGGGAGTTATCCGTTTTAACAAGCAGCGTATTGCACTGATACGAAATAGCTGTGTGTGTATGTATGTGTGTATGCATATGTATGTGTATATATGTAGATATATATATATATGTATGTATATATGTGTGTGTGTATATATATGTGTATATGTATAGATATGTATATATATATGTTTATCTGTGTGTGTGTGTGTAAATATATATATATATATATATGACAGCAACACTCATCACTCACAACAGTGACAAAACAATTACATTGACAATCATGTTACGTTATTTTCAAAATGTTTCCTTTTCTTTTTCATTGCTTATTTAACACACTACTTCGCTGCAAAGCGTGGGTATTTTGCTAGTTATTTATATACACTACATGCATGAAACCGAATGAAACAACAGACTCAGTAACCATTTAACACTAATAATAAAGTCCAACACAGTACAGTACAGCAGATGCAGATGACGATGGTGTGTGAAATGAAAAACCCAGTGAACAGCCCTCAGAATAAAATGTAAAGTTTTGTCCTACCAGGTTACAGTTGTAGCATGAAGATTTGACATGATTTGGAGCGCTCCCCAGACGAAGAAAATTCCAACCAAGACAAAATAACATGGACAAGCAGGCACAGGACACAACTTCCATTCAGAAGAAACTGTAATGTACTGTGATTGAAGTTGTAATCTAATAGTATGGGTGATGTGTAGAAACAAATACAGACCATTGATTGTAATCCCCTCTGTGTTTTTTGGCTTCTTTTTAAAGAGCCTGCCTGCTTAACTATCCTTCTTCGCAGCAACCTCTCTGCCCTCTGTATCTGCCCAATGGTGTAATACTATCAGGGCTGCTGGGAGCTGTTGGCAAATTTAAGTAGGGTTGCTACAACTGTAGTCAAGTTAAAATTCAATACTTTGGATGTAGATTTTTCATTCATAATTAATTATAAAATATTGGACTGTTTTACTAATAGTGTCTTTTTTCAATTCTTGCTCAGTTTTGTCCTAAAAATATCACTGTGAACTTTTTTTCTTCCTTTCAATAGTATACTTTTAAGTTTTGGTCAAAATGAATAATAAAATTATGTATATTGTAAAATGAGAACATTCTGCTCCCAGGTAAGCTTCTGGCATCTCTTCTGTAGCACACTGTCAAACTTTACACGCTAATCCGTTTTCTTATTGTTTGATCTTTCACACTGACATTCTAATATTTTCTTGCTCTGATTAGTAATATTAATTTGACAATTTTACACTTGTACTGTAATCTGCATAAAAGTAGTCAGCTTTCCTCAGCCAGCAGAAACTTCAAAAACTGACTCACATTTCTTGGGTGTTTCCGGTCTATGATACATTCCAAGAAAGGATGTGACAGTTCCACTTAAACCGGATAATTAACCAATCACAGTGAGGACTTGATCAGGCAATTTTTTTTTTGCATAACAGTGAAGCTCTCTGCTCAATGAAATATTCATACAGAAAGTAAATCAGTATCCTCGAAAATACAAGTTATATTTTTCTTTTGCAAAATTTATTATTAAACATCTGAGATACACTAAACATACTTTCTGATAAAGTTTACAACAAGCAAAACATTTCTGCTCGGCTGATTCCTACCTTGTGCATGATGCCCCTTTCCTCTATAAACCTCATTCAATTTAATAGTTCTAATAAGGAAAGCATATATAGCTGTACGCATTAAAATACGGAAAAATGTATATATATGAGGTTCTCAAGATGCATTTGTGGCATAAATGAACACATTATTTTTATTCAACAACAGTAATGTCCATGTCACATTAGATGACCTTTTCAGCAATCTTCACTCATTACCTTCATTTACATAATCTTAACAAGTCAGAGGCGGTTGGTGGTGCAGGCCTGTAAAACTGATCGCATAATGTGACATACTCAGTGATTTACTCCAACTAGTTTGAATTGCATCCAATAGCATGAAACAAGTTTGATTCTGTCTTTTGTTTAGGGATGGGATGGGCTCTGTGTGCAGGAGAGCTGACAACCAATGAATGCTCATCTGGAAATACGAGAGGCGTTCAATTATAAACAGGAATTTTCATGCTCTGTCCTTAAGAGTGCAAGGTAGACTTGACTCATTGGACAAACACATGCATGTTTAAACGTGTTGTTAGTAGTACTAGCTGCTCTTTTCCCCCTTCCTGTCAGTTATAATCAACATGTCGGAGCAGAAATTATACAATAGTGTTACGCAGCAAACTATTATTAAATTTTTGACAAATGAAGGAGTCATTCCATCTCAGATTTCTTCAAAACTTAAAAATTTGTTTGGGGATGAGTGTTTGTCTCAGTCTAGAATATATGATTGGTACAAGTCATTCAGAGAGGGACTATCATCTCTTCGGTCTGATTTTTAGGTGGGAAGTAATTCAAGTTGAAAAAGGAGGTGATTGATGCTGTGCGAGAATGGGTCAAAAATTCTGCAGTCAAAAGACTTCTAATCTTCTAGGTTTAAGAAGCTGTCTGAGCGCAGGAACAAGTGTATCACAGTGGCAGGAGACTACACAGAAATGTAGTGTGTAAGTCATTTCATTGTATTCAATTCGTAAAGCGTAGCTCATAGATTCCTGTTTATACTTGAATGCCCCTCATACAATTCCTGCAATGCAGTGAGTTTTGGATTTTACAAACAGAAGTTTGTCTGTCTGATGTCTCATGTGCTTTATGTACCACAACAGAATGGAATGAAGAATAAAAGGCTGAGATTGCAGCTGAGCTCACTGTAGCTGTTAACCCTTCATAGAGCACCGGCTCTATCAGGCAATATGATTGGCTATCACAAAAGGTGTGCTAGAATGTTAACACAAAGTTGATAAATGTGACATGCCAAGCAGTTTTCAATGGTGTAAACAGACATGGTCTGGCTATGAGCTCAGCAACTGCAGAAAACAAGTCTGGTACACCCAATGAGAAGAAGTCATGCAATGTGGCATTATCTTAAAGAACGCTCCAATGTAAGTATGTGATTGGAAATTTTGCCATATTACAAAGTGAAAACACAAAGGCTTTCCAGATTAAGTAGTACATACTGTACAGAATATTTGTAGTAAGGATTAAAATCAGCATATTGTATTGCTGAGTTTAATTTAGATAGATAGATAGATAGATAGATAGATAGATAGATAGATAGATAGATAGATAGATAGATAGATAGATAGATAGATAGATAGATAGATACTTTATTAATCCCAAGGGGAAATTCACATAATCCAGCAGCAGTGTTCCTGGAGGATAAAGCTGAATAATTCCACCGATACTGTGATAATGAAAAATGGCAAAGATGTAACAGTAAATGGAGAAGAAAGTTTGACTAGGGGACAGGAAATGACTGTTGTAGCTGTACCATTTCAGGTTGACCAGGAGGTGTCCTCTCTGAAACACCATGGATTATGACCAGCTACTGATTACTTTTCATTGAGGTTTTTGTAGCTTTGTGGTGCCACATTTTAACCAATGTACTTGGATTCTGGCATGAAATCTGACTGTGTTGCCCCCCTCAAAGATTTGAGTCTTTGTGGCTTATGGGTATAAACTTCAGTTTTCTAAGTCGACTAGCTACTCAAATCAGCCTGATGAGAGTGAAGGTGAGCTCTCTGTCCTGCGTTGATTCCTACCTTTTGCCCAGGAATTTTCATCACAATATCTACTACCCTACAACTCTACACTGAAATGGCAGTTTCAAATAATTCATTTTAGGAGGACTGATTCAATAGGCTGTGTGGAGATAAAGCATGCGTCTCTAAACCAGAATGCTGCTGGTTCAATTCACACCACTGACCTAGTGAGCAAATCACTCTATCTGTCTGTGCTCCAATGGTTAAATGGCATCAAAATACTTGAACTGTGTTTCTGTATTTGTAGTGTACATTGAGACAATTTTTAAGCATAACAAATTAAAATAAAGGAAGCGTAATAATTCAATTAAATGACCTACCTGATTTTAAGGTGACATTTCCTGTATGCCTGGCTAAAGCATTCATGACAACGCATGTCAAAGGAATTTCATACAAATTAGATGTAACTCCTCTTATTAAAAGATCAACTTCAACATATTTTTCATTATTCATTTCATATTCTCTGAAAAAAAAAAAATTATTAAGTATATTTTCAATACTAATTGTTGAGTTTTGGCACTTTTTTATTTTGTTACTACTCACACATTGCAGAGAGAATTATTAAGAAGAACGTCATGGGCTACTTTTGACCTAAAATGTACATTTCAGTAAACTGTAATCAGATGAACAGAATGGTAAACTGTAAGATTTTCAGTTAGAGATCTTCATTTTCTTAATAAAGAAGACAAAAAAGGTCATAAAGAAATGAATCAGTATTGGTCAAGGGCAGGCAGGTTTTAACCTACAGAATTATGAATCCACACTTTTATTTGGGAAATTGTATTCAATGTGCTCATTTATGGAATTCAAAAATCTGATATGTCGTGCACATGATTTCTACTATATAAGCTTGTTATTCTGAAAGGCATTCCCATGTGCGGTACACTTGTGGTATATGCACCCATCTCTAGCGCAACATTTGCTAAAGTAACTTTTGTTCAAAATGAATAGGATTCTTTCTTTTACAATCCTAATAATTGTTCCAGGTTTCATTTGGATTGAGTGCTTTATTTTTGAGTAATAATCTCTACGTCTCAGAATGCGGTCAAATTGTGTACCAGGACACTTAAAAGGTATAAATTGGTTGAAAACTGTAAGATAATACTTTGAGCCCCTAACAGTATATGTAGAGAAAGTAAAAGAAATGTGGTTGTTTTCACCTCTAACTCAAAAACTAACCAAACTAACACCGCATAAAAATGTATTTAATCTCTCATTATAAACTTGTTTGATCATTCTCTAATCTGTCAGTAGTTTAAAGCATGGAATTCAGGGCCATGTTAAAAAAACTTGACTAGTTTATAAATTATGCCCTTTGAATCTTGATCACTGGAGTTTCTTTTTGCTGAACTGTAGATATATGAAAAATTATTCCTGGATTTTTCTGAGCTTTTCTGGCACTGCATTGACTGCATTTTAAGGAACACATGATAGCTACATATTAAAAACTATTATTCATTCCAATTAAAAATCCACAAACATTTGAAGAGGCAGTGTGATACCAGCGGGAAAGGACCTGGGGAGCAAGCATGGTCAGAGCATTACCTCCCCCAAAACACTAGGGGGGCAGCAGTGCCTCAGTCTCCCGCAGGGCTTCATGGGAGTTGGAGTTGCATACAGCCCTGTTGGGATCCGGGGGTGCCACCAGGGGGTGCTGCTGCTGCTGCAGAGCCCTGGAGAGCAGATCTTCTGCCACACCCAGAAGTGCTGCTGGAAACACATCATCAGACACCTGGAGTACTTCCAGCTGCCTTATTTAAGGGGAAAGAGAGAAAAGGACTGAGTGATAAAGAGGAAAAGAAAGAAAGAAGAGAGATAAAGAAGAAATTAAGGAAGAAACACAAAGTAAAGAGTATGATTGGCCTGTTGGGGACACTGTAAATAGAAATAAATCACATGTGCTTTTGGTACTTGTGCCCCTAGTGTATGCCTTTGTCGGGTTAGCACATTATAGCGCCATCTATCTGCCACAACGTACAGAGCTCAAAACAGTCCTTTGCCAGATGTAGTTTCAAAACTGGTGTTTTTAAGACTGCAATCCAGAATTTTGCAGCACAAAACAAAACTGACATCAACTGTGTGACTATCATGAGTTTCTCATTGTGGGAGATTTTAAGTGTTCCTATTTGAACTGTGGGTGGTGAACCAGTAAAAGAACATCTATATCACTTCAGGTCGCACCTTTGTTCTTGTCCCTTCAGGTGTTCCTCTTTAAAGATCCCAAGGAACAGGAAATGAGCTTCATTTGAAACACTGGCAAGGGGCAAGGCACATCAGTATTGTCCTAATACTCTGTGATTTTTAGTTCATTCTTTACCTTTTACACCACCAATTAAATCAGCGCTTATCGCTTATCATTGTCTTCTTACGCGATCAACTAGAAGGCATGCTTCATTGACTGTGCCAGCTCATCAAGCTTTAAACTGAGCATATTTCCAGTCATTAGAACAAAAAATGGACGGTTCTATCTGGTAGAGTTATGTGTAAAATGTAATGTTAAAAGCATGGTGTCTAGAATGATCTGTGCAGCATGTGATAATAAATTCTGAGACTTTCTTTACTTTACTCTAAAACATATGTAAAGAGATAGAACAATCTGAAAATCCTGGAGATCTTTTGAATGACTCTGTAAGACAAAAGGGCTCAATGATAGTAAAACACACTGACAGCAAAAATCAAATATTTTGTACATGGGAATGCATTAATAAATCAATCATTGATATTTATTTTATTAGGGACTTTTTCAAATATCTACATTGTCAAAATTGAGGTAACTCACCTGTTAGGCATTTGTGTAATCCTTGAATCATTGACGAATTCAAGTAGTTTGTGGTTTACTGTCCAGTAAATCGTGGTATGTGAAATCATGTCACCTCCAAGATATATTGTACATGTCAGATTTAAGTTGGACCCTGTAAAATCAACATTTACAAAGTCATATCAAGGAGTCATATTTATTGTTAAATTTATCTTGAAGTAACTTGACTTTCCTGTTCAATGAACAATCTTTGGGTTGCAAAATATGTTCACGTTTACAATGATATCATTTTGCTATAATTTATGTACTAATATGGATATATTGTAGAGT
Source organism: Polypterus senegalus (assembly GCF_016835505.1). NCBI lineage: Eukaryota > Metazoa > Chordata > Cladistia > Polypteriformes > Polypteridae > Polypterus > Polypterus senegalus. The sequence goes on from NC_053155.1 coordinate 72,665,349, forward strand.
ACCATCTTAGATTAAGCTATTTTAGGCACTACATTCTTTTTAACATTTAGGACTTCACTGAGTCTGAGCCTCAGAAACTGGCCTCATTCAATGCAGCCTGGCTCCAAACTCACAAAACAGGCTTTCCATCCTACACAGGCCCAAAATGGGGCTCAGGTTTTTAAAAGTTCAAGACAATGTCCATTAAGGAAGAGGATAACCATCACCCTCTGGGTTAAATGGAAAACATAAAACATATATTCCTAAAATTCAAAACAAAAAAATAATAGAAAAGGCAAGGCACAGAGAAAAAAGGCACCCAACATTAACAAGTCCAATATGTTTTCTAGTACTTAGAATCTAAAAACAAAGTAACAAAATCCACTATATCCAGAAAATAAGAAATGTACTCAGGAAGAACTACAATCTATAATACTCCTTACAATGACACCCTGAGCGTGAGTTTAAAGACACCACTCACAAGACACAAGCAATGTAGCTTTGAGGCACATATAAATCATACATAATAATTGAACAATATTTACAATAAACAATATTAACAACAAAAAATGCATGAAAAATAATACTTCAAAATTAACAGAAATAACGATAAAGAGACATAAATAAGCCAGAGAACAAACCCAGGCTGTAACATAACATCATAGACCAGGTCATGGTGTCAGCAATGATCTTAATAAACCAAAGTGATTGTACGGGGGTATTTGAAACAAACATTGTGTTGTAACCAGAATGCCTACTGGGATATTTCATGTTTTTATTTTAGTGGTACAAAGGTCGTGGGGTCCAGCGGCTGTGGGGCATCTATTGGTGAAGAAAGATTCACAGATCTTGACTTTGCTGACGATGCTGTGATCTTCGCGGAGTCAATGGAGGCTCTGATCGGGGCAGTCGGTAGACTGAGTGAGGAGACTGACTGACTGGGCTTGCAAGTGTACTGAGTAAAAACCAAGATCCAGGCCTTTGATGACCTCTTAGGCTCAGCCATCAGCAGTGTGTCTGTTTGCAGAGAGAGTGTTGACCGTGTTGAGAGGTTTACTTATCTTGGCAGTGACATTCATGTCTCTGGTGACTCTTCCTGTGAAGTCAGTAGATGGATTGGAAGAGCATAGGGGGTCATGAGGTCGCTGGAAAGGAGTGTGTGACACTCCTGATATCTATGCAAAAGGAAGGTCCAAGTCTTTGGATTCCTGGTGCCTCCTGTTTTGCTATATGGTTGCGAGTCCATGTCCTCAGATGAAGATTGGACTCCTTTGGTACTGTGTCTCTCCAGAGAATCCTTGGGTACCGTTGATTTGACTGTGTCAAATGAGCGGTTGCTCATAGAGTTCCGAATGAGGCACATAACCTGCATTGTAAGGGAGCGTCAGTTATTGCACTACAGCCATGTGGCGCGATTCTCTGAGGGTGATCCAGCTCATAAGATCCTCATTATTGGGGACCCGAGTCGCTGGACCAGGCCAAGGGGTCGCCCATGTAACACCTGGCTGTGACAGATAGAAGGTCATTTACAGAGGGTACGACTGGACCACGTGTCTGCCTGGGGGTTCGTCAACTGGGACTCTGAGCTGTTTCATCATGTGGTGGGTGCAGCAACGAACAGTACCACTGCATTCTCCCCAACCTGACCTGACCTGGCCTGGTACAATTTTGAAAAATGAATCACAAGTAACTGGAGAAAATTCATTTGGTCTCGGTCCCCAGGATTGTGACTGTGTCCAACTTTGTCTGCCATAGCTGACCGTGGACACCCAGAGGTTTATTTTTTTCTCTTATGATGCTGGCTGGAGGTTTAGTTTTCCTCTCCTCCGCTATCTATTGGCCATAGGTCAACAATAATATCAATAGGCGTGCACTGTGTATTTGAACTAATCTGTATTTTTACATGTGTGCATTTTTGTAATTGATAAAGTTTGTACCTGTATTTAACACATGTACTTGTTACAGTGCTATTACCCTGCACTCAGGACAAATTGTGGAAGAAAAAGTAAGCCACGATAATAATTAACAAAAAAAGGTGTTTACTTTAAAACATTCTTATAAGACATGATTCTGTTCTCTGATAGAATATCATTTTCATACATCGTGTTTTATCTTATATACGCAACAGAATGAGAAAAACAGGATGGCTTATGCTGAATTCGCATATCCTGTTTTCCAGTTCTTTAATTTTTTATTAAAGAGAAAAAGAAATGTCTGTTTTTTTTTTCTTTTTTTTTAACATAGCTCTAGCAGACATAGGTATACAGTCAAAGGTAAATTGCAAATTCAACATTTTAAAATAATATGTATTATTTTTAATTTGCCACCAAGAGCAAGATACAAAAATAAACTGACTTAGAAAAAAATCAGATTTGATGCACAGAAGCTAAAGACACATTAATAACACTAAATAAATACTTAAACAAATAAACTGAAAACATGAGAAAATGTTGAGGTGGAAATGCTCTATTTAGCCCGGCAGATTACTATTCACTTGTCAAAAATGTCAGGCTCTGAAGATCATGGAACCTACCCCAACACAACTCAAAAACTTAAGTAAATGTATTAAGCTAAATTGCCTGATTAATTACCAGTGTACCTGTGATTATCAAATGTAAAAAGAAACAATAAATAACTCTAGCCATTGACATTACAGTAAAAACAAATCATGTAAAATCCAACTTTAAAAGATAAGAACCACCAAACCAAAATGAACATAAAATCCTAAATCGTCACCATACAACACACACAAAATCCCAACCACAAAATGCAAAATACTCATCCTAAGAAGTATGTCCCTAACATTTTAACTTTTTAAATAAATACAAAAGGTGGAATGAAAGCTTAAAAGGAAAAAGCAAAACTGAAGAATTTCATATGTTTCTCTTAATTAGAGAAGAATGAGACGAAACTCTGCCAAAAGGTAAATACCAAAGAAAACAAATCACAATAATATCAAACAAGGGGAAAAACAATGAAGACAACTTATAGAAAAGGTGGTGAACAATCAAGTTCTGACAGAAAACATCATCGACATTTGGGTCAGAATAACTTCAACATTCAGAAAACTTGCTATACATAGTCACAGCCCTCTATAGGGAGAAATACTTGTAACATCAAAATGAAACTACAGGTCTTTGTACCATGTGCCTTCATGTTCTTGCTGAAGAGCTGATTTTGGGATGCTGTCTGGCATCCACCTAACAAACCCACTTCATAATTAAAAAATTTCAGATATTTCTGCTTTATGAATTAGCACAATGAAGTATGTGCTGTAACTGGACTAGAAATTTAACTGCTTTCACAAGCAAAACTTAGGGAGAGCACCATTGGTTTTAGTTTGCTGCCATCTTCTGGGTGTTAATGCACAAGTAAAATGAGTAAAACATTAAAAATAGCTTGCCTTAATGCTAGAAGTATCAATAATAATAAAGGTGAGCTGGAGTTGTATGCAGCAGAGCATAATTATGATATTATAGTGGAAATCTGGATAAATGAAGATTGGGACGAGTATAACATAGAAAGATACACATTTCTTAGGAAGGACAGATAGAACAGAAAAGGAGGTGGGGTTGGTGTAATATAATACAGTTCTCAGTGTTTTGTGAGAGTACGGATGCAAAGACTAAAATTAAGTTTAACTTTGGTAGGGCAGATTTGGCAAAGTCCAATGATGATAGCTTGGGATGAGTTTTTAAGTGTCAACAGTCAAGGAGCAGTGGAACAGGTTTAAAAATGTTTCACAGATAAAGCAAGACAGGTGCATATTAGTAGGGATTAGTAGGAAATTAAAAGAAAGGGTAGATCAAGAGTCTAAAAAGAAGCTGCAAAAGAATAAAAACAGCTGTATAAGGCGTATAAGAACATGAGGGCAACCATTAAAAAGGATATCAGGGAGGCTAAAAGACAGTTGGAGAGGAATATAGCAGATAAAGCAAAAGAAGACCCCAAGAGATCCTTTCAGTATTTTAGAGGTAAAATAACAGTCAAGGAGCAGGTGAAGTGCACCAGGAGTAGTAAAACGACAAAGAAATAGCAGATGGTCTAAACTCACATTTTTTTGATTTATTCACATGTGAGGAAGTGGGTAACCTTCCACCGTTAAAAGGGACTACAAAGGAGGTACTGAGGGATTCGGAAATTTTCGAGGGGGGAGTGCTGCTCAGCTTAAATATGCTGAAATCTAATGAATCACCAGGACCAGATAATAATACCTTTCAGTTCTTAATTAGGTTAGCAAGTTTTTTATATAAAGCCTAGATACATATTTTAGGAAGTCACTGCACGCTGGGAAGATTCTGAAGGACTAGAAAATGGCAAATATTATCCCATTATATAAAAGGGTGCAACTATAAACAATTATAGGCCAGTTGACTTAACATGCATCACAGGAAAATTATTGGAATGAATTACTAAGGATAAGATTGAGCAGCACGTGGCAAGAACAGGAGTTTTACTAAACAGTCAGCATGGTCGTGTTTTACTAACATGCTGGAATTCTATGAGGAGGCAACAAAAGGATGATATCATTTATCTGGACTTTCAGCAAACATTTGATAAGGTGCCACATGAGAGGTTGGGCATCAAACTAAAAAAAGCTGGAGTTCAGGGTGAGGTTATTAGATGGGTGCAGAATTGGGTCAGACACAGGAAGCACAGGGAGATGGTGTGAGGAACCTCATCAGATTAACATCAGATGTTAAGAGTGATGTTCCACAGCGGTCAGTGCTAGGGCAGTTGTTATTTTTAATATATATAAATGATTTAGATAGGAATATAAGTAACAAGCTGGTTAAGTTTGCAGATGATACCAAGTTAGGTGGATTATCAGATAATCTGGAATATGTTAAATCATTAAAGAGGGAATTGGACAGCATACAGGCTAACAGAATGTTAGGTTATATAGCACCCTGATCTGTGGAGTACAAGTCCAAGGAGGTTATGCTTAACCTTTAGAATGCACTGGTGAGGCCTCATCTTGAGTACTGCGTGCAATTTTCATCTCCACTCTCAAAAATGACATAGCAGCGCTAGAAAAGGTCCAGAGAAGAACGACTAGGCTGATTCCAGGTCTACAGGGGTTGAATTATGATGAAAGATTAAAAGAGCTGAGCCTTTACAGTTTAAGCAAAAGAAGATTAAGAGGTGACATCATTGAAATGTTTAAAATTATGAAGGGAATTAGTCCAGTGGATCGAGACTGTTATTTCAAAATGAGCTCATCAAGAACACGGGGACACAGTTGGAAACTTCTTAATAATATCCATCCATCCATTATCCGACCTGCTATATCCTAACTACGGGATAACGGGGGTCTGCTGGAGCCAATCCCAGCCACCACAGGACACAAGGCAGGAAACAAACCCCATGGCAGGGCGCCAGCCCACCGCAGACTTGTTAGTAATAATAATAATAATAAGTTACATTTATTGAGCGCCTTTCACAAACCCAGAGTCACTTTACATACAGAGTGAAAAAAAATTACACAGATAACAAAAGTTTGTAGAAGAGGAAAGTTTTCAGTTGAGATTTAAAACTGCAGAAAGAGGAGCAATCACGGAGAGACTGAGGAAGAGAGTTCCAGAGTTGAGGAGCCATAACACTGAAGGACCTGCTTCCCAGGGTGGAGAGTCTGGTGTGTGGGACAGTAAGGAGATTACTGCTCGAGGACCTGAGAGAGCGACAAGGTGTGTAAGGAGCTAGGAGCTGAGTGAGGTAGAGGGGGGCAAGGTTATTTAGGGCTTTGAAGGTGAGAAGTAGAATCTTGAATTTATTCCTTGATGGTACTTGTTAAGGGTAAATTTCACACAAACATTAGGAAGTTTTTCTTCACACAGAGAACCACAGACACTTGGAATAAGCTACAAAGAAGGCAGCATAAAGAATAAGGACGCCTCGCGCCTGGAAAAACTGGTAAGGAAAGCAGGCTCTATTGTAGGCACGGAGCTGGACAGTTTGACATCCGTGACAGAGCGATGGGCGCTGAGCAGGCTCCTGTCAATCATAGAGAATCCACTGCATCCACTGAACAGTGTCATCTCCAGACAGAGGAGCAGCTTCAGTGACAGACTGCTGTCACTGTCCTGCTCCACTGACAGACTGAGGAGATCGTTCCTCCCCCACACTATGCGACTCTTCAATTCCACCCGAGGGGGTAAACATTAACATTATACAAAGTTATTTTCTGTTTTACCTGCATTTTTATTACTATTTAATATTGTTTTTTATCAGTGTGCTGCTGCTGGAGTATGTGAATTTTCCCTTGGGATTAATAAAGTATCTATCCATCTATCTATCTATTCAAAGTATTGTGGTAGACAGTAAGACTTTAGGGATTTTCAAAACTAGACTTGATGTTATTTTAGAAGAATGAAGTACTGTACATAGAAATGACAAGCTATGGCAAGCTTTGTTGGGCTGAATGACCTGTCCTCATCTAGACGGTTCTAAAATGCTAATAAAATGTTTTTCTATATTCTTTAAATGTTGTTACATATGAAGCATAACCCACACAAACCAAAAACACAGAACAGCTACTTCCTATTATACTCACTTTTAGTCTTAGCAGAATAAATGGCTGGTTCAGAGTTAGCAGTGGAGATTTTAGGATTAACAGTTCAACAAACTGCCATAACTGAAGAAGTGGCTGGAACTTGAACTGTGAACTAGACCCATTCCTCCAGCTAGATTATAAACTTGAAATCAGTATTTGTTATTAGTTATATATTTTTTATCATTTCATGTTTTACATTACTTCATTGTAGTCACAGTGTTTGTTAGTGACACGTGTGCCATTGCCAGGGTACAAGTGACATTATAATGGCTGTCTTATGTAAGGATCAATGCCATACGTAAGAAAGTATATGAATTTTGCTTAAAAGTAAACTGAAATTTAATTCAATATTTTTAGTCGAAATAAGAGAAGAGAATGTTAAGAATTTTACTAGGACATTTTTAACTTCAGGTTTGTTAGGCCCATTCAGATTTGGCTTACATTTTATGTTATTTACTTTGTTCCTTGCACTTTTTTGAAGATAAGATTGCCCAGCATCCTTCATCTCTCCCACTCACATATAAATGAGAATATGGTAGATCTATGTGTCGTTCAGGGACACACTCACAACACCAGGACTCATCCATGCTGCCTTGTGGCTGTAAACTCAAATCAATACAAATTTGTTAACTCCACTGAGGTTTAGACTACAGCCTTGTCAGACAGAGAGATGAAAAGTTCAGATCTGACTCAGACTTCAGTCAATTTAAATGCCCTCTTTTAATGAGTGTGCTATATGAAGTTAGTCTGACTGGAGCGATTTTATAAGACACTTCTTTATGCCGGCTTACTTTAATACAAAACACAGTTGACATTTGATTTTTCAATTGCATGACAATTTTTTTGCTTTCTTACAAAATATTGTATGTGGATATAGTTTTGCAGATAGTATGTGTATTTATAAATATCACAATCCTGTGCAGTGATACACAACAAGATTTCATTGTATGGTATGTAAAGTCTTTTATTTATATAAGTTTTAATACACAGCATCCACAAAGTTTATGTAAAGTTGTGTAAAGACAGATATTATAAAGCTGAAAAATATAAAACACATACCAAATTTTAATAACAGCTAGCTTTGCTACCTGTCTAAGATGCGTTGAAATCAATATAATCAGCGTAGACCTCATCGTCAGCTTTTGCAGTGCACCATGCAATCCATATGTCTCTGTTATATGCCACTTTGCATGGGATTTGTAAAAGCTGTATGAACGTTTGCATTCTTTATTAAAATGACTAATTACTGAAAATGTTTGTGACGAGACAGCAACCGGATGGACACACAGCCAATTATCCTTTTACTAAAGTGGATAAGATTATAAGATTTCCACTTAAAAGTAAAGAAGAAAGAGTTTTTGATGTGTTGTCATAAGGAAGTTTACCACAGTACTGCATGTCTTTATATTTTAGGGGATCAAAATTGCCTCTGTCTTACCTTCAGCAACTTCCATTGTTTTATTTTGTGGATTTATCACAAGTGGCTCCTGGATATTTGATTCACCTTTATGAAATAAAAACAAATGGGATTTGAAGATTAGCCCAAGTTATGCAAAATGGATACAACAATCTACACCATATTTAGAACATAAGAATATGTTTAGATGTTAAATGGGCATTCAGCCAGTCCAGATCTGGTGCTGTTCTCAGATATGCAACTTGTTCCATGTATCTAAAGTTCAACAAATGCTCAGTATAAAAATGATTTCTGTATACTTTAACCTGCTTCTGCTCCCATCTGGCCCCTGCATTACTGCGGAAGGACTCACTTTAATGTAAAGACAGGTTTCCACCCTCCTTATTCTCTTTAATTATACTGAGCACTTCTGTTATGTCATCTCCTAATTTTCTGCCTAAGCTGAAAAGGTTTAATTTCTGTCCTTGTTCCTCGCTGCTCACACTTGAGCTCTCCACTGAATGCTATTAAGTGATTTTGCTACTTACTAGTAAAGATACCATCCACATTTATTCTCTTTCTGTACTCCATTGTTAATGTCATGTACATGTGTTTAGTTAGCTGACACTTTCATCCAGTGTGAATAAGTGACTTGCTCAGGGCAGGGGACTCCTCATGCATTACAATCCAATGCTCTGCTACGTACCCTGAGAGTAACAAGAAATGATTTGCAGCAAACCGCCAGTCACATAACTAATCATGGACGCATCCTCCAGCCAATGCACATCTGTCTTTAGTGGTCTGCTAATACAACGTTCAGGGTCTCTTGAGAGGCAGAAGAAGACTGCAGTTTCCTAGTGTCCACCAAACTCAATCCAAATCTCATTAACGTGACCCTGTATCTCTTGCTAATTAGTTGCTTTCACTTGTATTCTTAGTTTACCCCACTGACATTTTTCATGTATCTCCTTACTTTGTTCCAGGTTGGTTCTAAAATCTCCTGCTGCTCATGTGATTAGATAGAATTGGGTTAAGCAAGGAGACACATTGACCTTGCACTTTGCTGTCCTAGCAAAAATACACCTTCATCATGAATCCTTCACCTAAATCCCCTTGGTTATGTTAGTTGGTCCTCTTCTGCTGACCCTGTTTCATCCTGGAGACTCTCTAGTTTAGGGATTCCTTCACGGCAGCTCAGCTAATCTGGTTATTTACCACAGGATTACTGAGGCTAACCAGTTTGCATCTCTCAAAACTCACACCATTGGCTTTTTTTGTCCAAATGGAAGGTAATTGTGTGCTACACAATGGCCTTTATGACTGCTTTTGTCCTTAAAGATACAACATGTAGAGGTCTGTCCCTTTGGCATGGGTGATTATGATTATAATTCTTGATAAATCAGTAAATTAAAAAAAACTCTATTACTTTGTTTAAACACTTAAGGTTTTAATGCCCGGGTTCGCTTCCCAGGTCTTCCCTGCTTGGAGTTTGCATGTTCTCCCCGTGTCTGCGTGGGTTTCCTCCGGGCGCTCTGGTTTCCTCCCACAGTCCAAAGACATGCCGGTTAGGTGGATTGGCATTTCTAAATTGGCCCTGGTGTGTTTGTGTGTGTCCTGCGGTGGGTTGGCACCCTGCCCAGGATTGGTTCCTGCCTTGTGCCCTGTGTTGGCTGGGATTGGCTCCAGCAGAACCCCGTGACCCTGTGTTTGGATTCAGCGGGTTGGATGATGGATGGATGGATGGGTTTTAATGCGTCATGTCTTGAGCAAGGCTAGCTGTTACTGTTATGGTCAATCAGCATCAGTACAATTGTACAGAAGCTGTCAGCTGGGAGGAACCTCTTAGGGTCAAAGTGCTCTGCATTTCACATCTTCAGACAGACAGGATGGCTGCAAAACCAAGACCTCCAAGTTCATCCAGGTGAGCTAAAGAGAATTTCACTCCTTCAAGTGAATCAGTGGGCCTGCGAGTTGTAAACTGCAGCTGGGATGGTATCATATTACTCAGCGGCAGGTGCTGTCTCTGTCTGGCTGCCCTAATATAATCTCCAAGCTTAGTCAATGTAATGACATTAATTCACCAAAAAGCACCTGCCACAGCCTCCTCAAGTGCATACAATATAAAGCTACATCCCATAAGGAAGGTTACTTTCAACTAAGTCTGCCATCTTGTGCTCCCCAGAGTTGTGTGCTGGGTGAGGGACCTGCCAACATCACTACAAATAGTGCTCATTTCAAATCACTTAAAAGAATATTACATTTTTACATTTCTACTAATGTTTTGTGAAATTTTAAATATCTTTTTAAGTAAGACCATTGATCCAGTTCTCCACATCTGTTAAGTAAGGCGGGTGATACTGTTGTGTGTTTCCATTTGGTGTGGAAAAAAACTAGTCCATGACAAAGATATCCATCAGGAAGCCTTGCATCATTAACTGCACACTACCCAGAAGTATTCACCAGTACATACAAATTGAATTTAGGGAAACAGATACTGCTTAACAGGTCATTGCTCTGGCTGAGGGTATGGAGCTCTTTTAGTGTGCGTCCATACACCAAGCCTGTGAGCAATCAACTAATTTGAACTTCTGCTGTGCCAAGATAACTGCACCATGACTACAAGTCACCCTGAACATTTGAGTAGTACAACCACAACACCTAACTTACAATATACATTTCAGTACTGGTTCATTCTTGACATGCACATGCCATTAAATCCAGGTTCTGTTCACATTCTTCTACAAAGAACCAATCTGGCACCATTATTTTTAAGACTGTGAACAGCACTCCTTCTGTCAGTTGCCTCCACTGACACCCCGTGATTGAAATCTGGGACTTGCTTTCTGCATAGAAAGCTCTAGCTTTAACAGCTTTAGCCAACTGAGTCAAATGAGAACTGTTTCAGGGACTATTCGTTCTTTTTTGACAGTGAGGGTGTCTTTTTCCCATTGAAGGCTGACTACACTTGATCTCTCCTACGCCATTCACTCCAGTCGCATTGCCCAGCTAACTGCTCATTTCTATTTGCATGTCAAGAAATCTGCAGATACTATCCCCAGTCTTTAGAAACGTTTGATAGTACAGTATAACACTGTACTAGATTATAAGCTTGTTCAAGCAGAAATTAAATATATGTTCAAATAAATTCCTCTCATCTGAATAATAATTTGTGTTTTGTCCAAAATGTATGTTGTGATTGAATCTAAGTTGTCTGCTAAACACAGCATGACATTTTGCACCCACAGTACAACTGCAGTACAGACTATAAATGATCTTACCTGCAATATTTAAAAAGCTAGTACTGGAAGTTACATAATCATGTCCTTTGTAGGTAAAATGAATCAAGCAGGTGTATTTCCCCATATCATTGCGGGTCACATTTGGTATAAGAAGACCATCACTTGTTTGCACCGTTTTGCTTGAGACTTCCTGAACTGGCCAACAGTCCTAAGAAATGGAAACAAAAATCAGCCCAACTTGTGGAGTAGCACCCTGGGTAGTTTACATTTTGCTTGTCTTTGTACAATAAAACTAGAACCTATGCCACATCTTAATATTTTTTGCAAAGTTCTTACTGTATGAAGGCTCAACAGCTAAAAGTCTTCATTTTATTTCACAACATGACATTCATTTTCTGCTTTTTGCTTTATCAGATGCAGCTGTGCAGCATTAATGTTTGCCTTTGACGTCAAATATCATGGCCTGTATGCACTTTCTTCACATTTATAAAAGTTTTAAAACATCTGCTAATCTAACAAATTTAAATGTTGGCAGATTTTCTCTTTCAAGCCTAAAGGGTTTTACATTCATTTTAAAGGAGAGGTCTACATATATACAGTATATATATATTTTTTGAACAAGAGATTTTCTGTGCCTTTTAAATCATTAAATCATGTGTAAAGGTGAGTGTTTATTCATGCAGTTCCTGCTTTATCATTTCAGAGGCTCAAGTTAAGTCTGATCTGCTAAATGACTCTCTTGGAGTGACAACTGTATTAAGATATATGCAAGAATAACATACACACAGTGGTGTCGTCATGATGCTTAGTTCGGAAACACTTAGACTAGAGACACATCTGAGTCATTTTCGAAGATTTTATTTGGCAATCCCCACCATTGTGTGTAGTTTTGGATGAGTGCAGCCATTTTGAGCATTGCAATGATATCTGCTCCTAGCCACGAGATTGGACATTGCAGCAATGTATGAAATCAACACTATTTAAGATGGTGGCACATGTGTTATTCAGTGCCCCAGTGCTGGGTTCTTTTAAAAGAAAAATATGAACTTAGTGTTAATGTTAGTTCAAATTCAAGCTCAAATTAGTTAGAGGATCTTTTGGCTCAGTCCTGCTTTGTGATTTATGACTCTGACTCAGTTGTTTCAGTTACTCTGTTTTGTTGATTTTCTGGTTTATGAACTCTACGTTATCTCTAATTACAAATTTGTCAATCCTTTTTGGGGCTTTCTCTAACCTGGTATATCATTTGCTCGTTTCAAATTCACCTTGAACGCCAGCTTCCTCTCAGTGTTCATAACAGGTATCAGCTCTACCATAACCATAAACACCAGAAGCAGTGTTCTTCTCTTCTCTGCACATATTGCCTCTGCTCCACCAGGATGTGATTCATTAAAGTTACTACTGATCCCAACGGTTTTTATCATTACAATTTAGCATCTGTATGGAATCATAACGCTGGCTTTTAGAAAGTCTTAATAGGCTTTTGTATGGTTTGATTTTATCTGTTACTCCAGCTGCTTGTGTAAAAAAATAAGGTAGTTTACATTATAGGATATTCTTCTTTGAAGCTGGTACTGTCATTTACAACACTTGGTAAGGATTTTTATAATTCTCTCCGCTTCTGCACAAAGGTTATATAACACGGGGTGTTGCAAAGGCTACAAAAAACATGAGACATTATATTACATTAATTTTTAATTTCTCACAGCATGACTTCCTCATCAGAGAAGTTATGCCTGGAGGTGTGTGTTGAAAGAATGACTGATTCTGATAATGTGGTCGAGAAGAGTGCTGCTTCAGGACACATTTATTTCAACTGATCATTGCATATACTAAAGGTATTCTTACGAAATACAGACAGAGTCATCAGTGTCTAGTAGGAATTCAAATGGTTAAGGGTGGTTGGAGCCGCAGATCTTCACGTCGCAGCTGGAACAGCTGCAATGGCTACCAGTCAGACACAGTATTGCCTGTCAAACTCTTTCAATAACTTGTAATGCTGTGAACAGGCACAGTAACCCATATAAATCCACTAGACAGCCATCATCTTCCAAATGCCTGTCTTCTCCCTGTTCAAACCCATTCTGCACCATTCTTGGAGAAACTTTGCTCATCTTTACAGCTCCAGACCTCTCTCTAAGTTTGTTCATGAGACTCTTAAAGCTGTAACATTCAGGCCAAGGATGAAGACCTATTCTTGTGTCCTTGAATTATTACTTTGCCATTCATTTTCTGACTAATGTGTTTTACAATTCAACATATTATCTTGTGTAATTTAATATCATTGTGTCTTTTCCTTTATTGCTCACGACATATTTAGTAAAATGTTTAAAAGGTGATAGCCCCACATTTTTGCGTTTATTTGTGTAATGATTAAAACTTTGCTTTATTTTTGCATTTCAGTCATTTGATAGTTTGGTTATTTTGTTTGGTTATCATGGTGGTCCACACTGTTAATGTCGGCATATTAAATGTAACTGGTTAAATGATATTTTAGCAGGCACAGTAGTTAATAAAACGCCAACACTTACCATATAACTACGCTTTGAAAAGTTCTTTGTTTACAACATTAACTGGAGGAAGTGATTGTCATGCTTGAGAAAAATGTGTGAAAAAGCAAATTCACATTTCTGCTGCTATGTTTCCAGCTTACCTTCAGCCATTCAATGTTTGGGTTCTTGTCTAAAGCAATGACATCTTCCTTAGCAAAACACTGGACTATGGTGCTTCTTAAAGGTGATGCAAATGACAGATATTCAATAAAGAAACATGGAAAGTCTTTGACTATGACTACTTTTGTTGATTTTGTACACATCTGTGGTGTTCTGAAATTGAAATAAAAAAAAAGTTAAAATAATGGATACAGGTGGTAAGCAAATTCATGTAGCATATGGTGAAATTATTCAATGTGTAGCTTTTGCATTGCCATATCACACACTACCATACACGACACATTTATAAAGGACGTCATTCAGACTCTGGTCGAATGTGCTAACTTCAACCAGATAGGGCTGAGAACTGAACTCAGGACCTCTGCTTCAGTGAGATCTTATGGACGGATGGACAAGGAGTCATGACTGAAGAATATAAAGTTTGGGCCAAACATAATTAGACAACGAAGAAACAGGATTGAGAATTTTTGGCTCTGGGTTCTTGTTAATAACGATTTATTCTGGGGATCAATATCATTTCTAACCACTTCCACTGGTTAACAAGAAAAGGACCTAAGCTTCATTGAGGAAATGAAGAGCAAGAGATTTTCAAGGCTTTGAAGGAGGCATTGTATGGACCTCCTCTAGCAGACCCCTCGAGACCTTTTCTGTTAGACACCAGTTGTGTGGATATAGGTGCTGTTTTGTCCTAACTTAATCGTGCAGATGAACACATGGTTGTTTATTTTAGTAGTTGCTCAGCAAAGAGGAAAATAAACATTGTGTTACCACACAGGATTTGTTGGTAGTGGTGGATTCTATCCGTCATTTTAAACAATATTTGTGGGGAGTACAGTTCACCCTGGGCAGCACAGTGGCACAGTGGTAGTGTTACTGCCTCGCAGTTAGGAGACCCAGGTTTGCTTCCTGGGTCCTCCCTGTGTGGTGTTTGCATGTTCTCCCTGTGTGGGTTTCCTCTGGCTACTCCGGTTTCCTCCTACAGTCCAAAGACATGCAGGTTAGGCGCATTGGCGATCCTAAATTGTCCCTAGTGTGTGTTTGGTGTGTGTGTCCTGTGGTGGGCTGGCACCCTGCCCGGGGTTTGTTCCTGCCTTGTGCCCTGTGCTGGCTGGGATTGGCTCCAGCAGACCCCTGTGACCCTGTAGTTAGGATATAGCGGATAGGAAATTGACTGACGGTTCACCCTTCAAAGTGATCATGCAGTCTTGCAATTGCTATTCTCTTTTGAAGAACCAGTGGGAAAAAAAGATAGATAGCTAGTGTGACTGCAAGACTTAAACTTTACAGTGCAACATCAAAAGGAGGGCAATCATCACAATGCGGACGACCCTTTCAAGTTTTCTCTGCTGGCACTTGGAATGTAAAAAAAAAAGCAAAACAAGAAGACTATGCTTGTCATGCAATTAGAGTGGCTGATGTTCAGGCTGAGTGGAATACAAGGCAAGGACAAGACCTAGATTTATAAAGTTTGTGACTGTTTGGAAACTGGCCACAAACCTAGCTGGAAGGATGTGGCACTGAAAATGCAAGGCCTAAGGATTTTAATGGAACAGCCTTGTTATTCATAATGGAATCCTATGACATAAATGCCATAACCTTGAGACAGGAGAGGCCTTTTGGCAGGTGGTGTTGCCTTGAGGTGATCAACAGAAGGTTTAAAGGCCATGCAGAGGGGTGTAGGATTGTGCCACATTGGAACTAACAAAACGCTGCAGCACTTGAGAAAGTCTTTCCACTGGGATGATGCCGTGTGACTTAGAGGATTACTGTTGAAGGTGTAACAAGTGCACTACAAAAAAAGGTCCTTTAGGACAACCAATGACTCTGTTACAAAAGTATCGGATAGGCCTGCCCATGCAATGATGGACCATTGATAACCTGGTGATTGAGTCCCAACAAGGAAGTTGCTACATTTTATTAGTGCTTGATTATTTTACAGAGTGACCCGAAGTACAAGAAGCTTAAACGATTGCCAAAGCTGGACATTTCAAAAAGTGTGCGACTGGCTGCATATTATGAAAACACACACCACCCCGCATTATCGGCAAAATGATGGTCAGGTAGAAGATTTACTCTCACCCTGACAACACAACTGGCAATCTCCCCTACTCATCGCCAGGATGTTTGGGACCGTCACTTGCCACGACCCTCTTGCCGTACAGAATGCCTGAATAAAAGTCAACTCATTGTATACCCATGTGATGCTCAGGTTGCCTGCAACTGGCATACTCTCCATTAACCTGTACCAATTTGATGACGACACACAGACACACAAAGAGTGGTGAAAAAGTGCTCAGTGCTTTAATTTTCAATCAATAAGTCAGTGTCCAAATTAAAGTATGGTGCCTCCTCATACTGTAAATGAATAAATAATCCATGACAAAAGCAGTGCCTCTACAGATTTCTACAACTGGGGAGAACTGCTCGATTTCCCTTTAGCTCCATGACGTTCTGTCCAGCATATTCAGATAGGAAAGTGGATTGATGGAGAGGTACAATACTAGTGTAAAACCTTATATAATGTAAACACTACAAATGTCTAGACACACCAAGAAGAGTTCATGATGAAGATAAAATATGATACCTTTTTCTTTATCAAGATACCATTAAATTGATTTAAAATATAGCCAACACATTATTAGTGTTTCCAATGGCTACTATTGCTTGAAATGACTGATTTTTAATTTATTATTGACATATGACTGCAAAGACCCATTTTCAGCAGCCATTCCTTATTCTTAATTAGTCGTGTATACATGCTAATTGGATATTAGAGAACCCAATGTATTAAAGTAGCACTCTGTTTCACTTTGGTTTCCAGGTCGTGATGTTCCTAAAGATCTGTTATGGATTCAAAAATGACCAAAATAAAAGCTATTCCATGTGTCCCAAAAAATGAAGATTTCATACAAATGAGCCCATTACTGTCTTGAGAGAAGAGGACAAACTGAATCTAACCAGGATAGAGAAAGAATGGGAAGGCCCAGATGTACAACAGGACAAGAGGATAAGTATGCGAGAGTGTGTAATTTGAGAAATAAACACCTTACAGATGCTCAGTTGGCTTCTTCATTAAATGCATACCAAATGCCAGTGTTACTGCAATAGTCAAGACAATGCTGAATGTAACACACTTTCTGGTCATTTACTCTCCAATGTCTATGTTCTTTGGCCCAGTTAATCTTTTCTTTTTATTTGCCAGTTTCAGTTATGGCTTTGTAGTCATATGTGAATAATAAATTAAAAATCAGCCATTTCAAGCAATAATAGTTATTAGAAACACTAGTAATGCCTTGGCTATGATTTAATGGTATATTGATAAAAAAAGGTACTAATTTATATATATATATATATATATGTATTGTGTACAATATTCATACAGTATTGTGGTAGGCATGGGACCCGGCCGGGATGCCCCTTCTACATATGTTCCAGGGGAGCATCCATGGGCTCCTCAGTACCTCCCCCGGGATGTTTGGTGGCAGCCTCCCTGGAAGACGATGGTGCCTCAGTTTCCCGCAGGGCTCCATGGGAGATGGAGTTCTCCACAGCCCTGTTGGGATCTGGGGTAGCCGCCAGGGGGTGCTGCATGGATCCCGGAGCCAGCCTGGACAACTCTACAGCCCCACCCGGAAGTGCAATCAGGAACAGATGATCAAGCACCTGGAGCACTTCCGGGTGGGCTATAAAAAGGACCGGCAACCACCACTTTGGGGCCAGAATTAAGAGGAAGAGGATGGGGTTGCCAGGGAGGAGTGGTGGTTCGAAATGGGAGTGTTATTGTGGTTTGCTGAAAGTGCTTTGGGACTGTGTTGTGGCTGGAGGGTTCACGGCTGAAGAATAATAAAAGTCTTTGTGTTTTTTACATGCTATATAGCGGCCAATTCACAGTATATTATGATGTACGGCACACATGGGTGGGTGTCCCAGCTGGAATATGGCAAAGAATAATACCTGCCCAGGAGGCCAGTGTGATACCTAATACTAACAGGACTAAATTCTCCGCAGGTATGCTAAGTGGCAGCATCCCTGGGCAATGCTACTTGTACAGACACCTGCAAGAGGTGCTGGGAATTACAGTGGAGTAACCTTATTGGGTTTTGTGGGTGCCACCCAGGGGGTACTGAAAGGATTCATGATCCCTGCTTTGTGGTGCTTCTGTTTGATTCCTGGGTCCAAGATTAAAAAGAAGCCGATGGGCCTCATCCAGGCGAGTTGGAGTTGGGTGGAATAGGACAAAGATAACAACGTTTATTTAAAATAAAGGGAGAATGTAAACCTAATTTCTACTGACAAAAAGGCGGGATCACATAATTCAAGCCTTACCTTATCTCACAGACATAGGATCCCGAGTCTGAGAATGAAATGGGTAGAAACCACAGTGCTTCATTATGAACTTCAATATTTTCCCCAATGATTTCTTCCATTTCCGTACCCAATTTGTACCAGGTGAACTTTATTTCAGAACTATTAAAAAGCTCAGTGAGATAATTTTCACATTTAATTAAATAGGCTTTTCCATTGCTAGTGTAAAGTGTTTCATTTCTCAGATCTTCACAATCATCTGAAAGGTGAAATGATGAAAGGAAATGATTAATTATTATTTTGGAACATAGTGGACAGCTAGTTAAGTGCTTTAATGCATGTGTCCCAATCATTGCACATTGCATTAGATACGGTTATTATTCCATACAGTGCTCAAGTGCACTGCAAAAAAAAGGTATTTTGAGACAGTCAACCGCTCTGTTACAACACTACCAAATAGGCCGAGCAATGCAATGGGTGGCCATTGATAGTCTGGGCCCATTTTTCCTGTCCCGACCTGGAAACAGTTACATTTTAGTAGTGGCTAATTATTTTATTCATCATTGAACTTTAATACATGTGTCCCATACACTGCAGATTGCATTAAATACTGTTATTACTCCAAACCCTAAGGCCTGGAGCTGGAGTCAATCCCAGCAGAAGACACATTGGAAACATTCACCCAAAATGTTTAAATTTACAGTCACTAGTCAACTTTCCTGAATCTCTTTGAATTGAGAAGGATGTCTGGAGACCCCACCAGAAACAAAATGAGCACAGGGAGAACATGAAGGCTGCATTTAGGAACTGAACTAGAGATCAAGCACTTTGATATGGTGAGGCAGCTCTTTTTACATTGGCTTATAGTTGACCTGTGGTATTAACTAAATTACATGAGAAAAAAAATAAAAGGATAAACTAAAGGCACAAAAAATTCCCACAGATATTTGAAATACTGATGACCTTGAACTTGAGGTACCTTTGAGACACAAAGGCCACAGGAACTGTCAAAACGTACTTTGAACTTAAAATTGGCTTCCCGCAAAGCCAAAACAAGTTCAACAAGAGCTTCTTTTAAAGATCTGCTCTATGATTACACACTTTTTTACTAGTATTAAGATCATGAGACTGTAATTTGATCCTCAAAACTGAAATGCTGCCAGTAACTTAACATTAAGTGAACTGAACTTGCTGAATGACGCTCCTAGTTAAAGCTTCCTATGAATGTAGCTTTTGTTCAAATTACACATCCTTGATGGGGCTTTTCATCCTAGAATGTAGTAGTGAAAACTATTTTTCCATCCATCTATCGCTTGAACCTGCTTAATCCAGTTCAGGGGCATGGGTGTCACTGCCTATTTGGGCAGCATCAGACACAAGGCAGAAACCAACACTGAATGCTGCACCGGTTCATCAAAGGGCAAACTCACGCACACCTCCAAACTCACTTATTTATGGCCAGTTTAGTGCCAGCATTCAATTGAACGTAAATATTAGAATGTTGGGGAAAAACTGGCACAGACATAATGACAGCATATGGACTCAGATAGTTCTGGCTAGTCCTCAAATCCAGTCTCTGGGATCAGTCGAGGAGCAACACTATCCACTGTGCCTCTGTACCACCCTGAATTTATTTAACATGACGCACATCTGGCTTCTGCAATAAATGAGGAAAATGTAAATTATCAGCTTATTTGTAATTCTTTTTGAACTGGAAAGTGTACTTACCTATGTAATTAGCCTTAGAGGGTACAAAAAAGAAAGCTGAGAGCACAATGAGGCCAAAAAGAGATACAAACATCTAAAAAATGAAAATAATACATAATTAATTCATGGTTTTTTTATTATTTAATTAATAATTTACATTTTTTTCCCATGCAAAAGTGCTGTTTTTCATTGTATTTAGCCATATACTTTTAGAAACTGACACATTCAAGAGAAACTGAATGTTATTGACGTACCCAAGTCTTGAAAGTCCTCACTTTTATTTTGATGTTTTTACATTACCATTATGATATAGAATATTATAAAATGATTCATTTTCCTGCCTACCCAGGGCCATTTTATTTTTGTTTTCTTTCTTGTCTTGTTTCATGGCACTGGTCCATGCTATTTGAGGTTGCTGTTGCTGGTTGCTATCACTCCTAGCTAAGATGGTGGCACACACGGTTCTACCTCCAAAGTTTTAAACAAAATGAATCAAAAACCAAAGTCAGTAATAGTTAGGCAAAGGAAGAAGTTACAGTTAAGGCTTTTGGCTTCAACCTCCAGTGGTTGATTAACATTTTGGTTTTTGTTGTGGGCTCCGTCTGACTCTTTGACACAGAACCACACTATTTTTTTTTTTTTTCATTTTTATTTTTTGAGAATTTCTCATTTTTATCCCCTTGACTCTTTATTTTTCAGTCTTGGCTTTATATTCTGACCAATCTGGAATGGTCTTTTTCCAGCTTTGGCCAGATTAAATGAAAGCTTAACCTTCTAAGCTGAGGAGAAACCGAGTGTGTATATAAGATAGGCAGTGACCTAGGGCTGCAACGATAAAATATTTCTTCTTTTGCCAATTTAATGATTTAATGTACAGATATGCTATAAATAATCTTTTACTCTAATGTGTAAAGATGAACGCATTATTTTCAATCTCTGAGTTATATTATTCCTAACATGAATCCCAGCTGTCATGTTAACAATTGTGATAACTTCAAAATGTTGTTCTGCCATTCTGCAGAATACTGTACTTCACAGGATATAGTGTAGTACATGTTCTTTGGGACTTTGTTTGCTAAAAAGAATGTTTGCACTTTTTTAGAAAATATTCATTCTTCTGTTTTATAAACACATTTACACCAATACAGAGTTGCAGGGAGGCATTAGGAGAGATTCAACCACTGACATGACAATACTGCAGCTTAAATCACATTTATGAATACAGCAACTCTCTGACATACCAACCCTTTGGAGTCAACAATCCACCTAACACAAATGTCTTTGCAATGTAGAGGGAAACCAGGGTACCTAAGGAAACCCACACAGACAAAGAGAGAATGTGAAGACTCCACACAGAGGGTAACAAGTACGAAGAATTGACCTTTGGTACCTGGGCCCATGATACAGCATTGCCACTCATTGTGCCTCCATTTTTTTGAAGAATAAGAGTTTCTTATTCTGTAAACTGTGACATTATATATTCTCAATGGAGTAGCACTGCCGTAACGTATTATCCCATTTTGAATTATGTCATCAGCACAGGATTTATGAAAAAATGAGCTTTTTCAATTATTAAATAAAACTCACAAGACAGGGGAAATCACGAAGATAACTCAAATTGCAAATCAACTGGCCAATATAGCAAACCCTTTGTGGCCCGCTAAGCCTAGTTATCATAGGCCTTGACACTCTGTCTATCTGCCCAACTCATACACCTTCTCTCTAGTCACCCTCTCATTTTTTTATTTCACTAATGAGCCTAATGCTAAACTTACAACTTTGCCAGTTGTAGCTCCATGGCACCACTACTTCAGAGGGACTTTAAATCCCCTTCTCTGGCTACAACTGGGCCCATGGACAACTGTAGGAACAGGGGCTGTTTCAGTTTTGCTACAGAGACTGTACACTAGAACTGCCATATCTCTCTGACCCCTGGTATTCCTGTACCCTTGGGCTCTTGAGACCCTGCATTTATGAGGTGGTTATTCATTACACTGATAAATTCTGTCAGTTTTTCAAAATATTTTAAACTCATCTGAAACCAATCCAATCCAATTTTATTTATAAAGCACTTTAAAACCAGCACAGGACCAAAGTGCTGTACAATAAATAGTTGATAGGTAAAACAACACAACATTTTTGCACATAAATAAGAATATGGTATAATACATAAATAAAACAGCCCTACGATAAAACAATATAAAATGGAATAAAATCAGCTAAAGACAACAAAAGTAAAATGAGCTAAAATGAACTTCTCACAAGGTATCAAAGGCCAGGGTAAAGAGATGGGTTTTTAAAAGAGACAGAGAAGAGGCCTGTCTAATCTATAGAGGCAAATCATTCCATAGCTTGGGAGCTGCTACAGCAAAAGCACGGTGGTCTCCTCTAAGTTTACGCTTAGTCCTTGGTACATTCAGGAGCAGCTGATCAGCTGACCTGAGAGAGCGAGTGGGTGAATAAGGCTGTAGGAGCTCAGAGAGATAGGGGGGGGGCAAGGCCATGAAGAGCTTTAAAAGCAAATAAAAAATTTTTAAAATGGATCCTAAAAGAAACGGGCAACCAGTGAAGTGTAACTAAAACAGGGGAAATGTGCTCAAATTTCCGAGTGCCAGTTAAAAGACAAGCAGCAGCATTTTGGACCCTCTGGAGATGAGTAATCAATGAGGCACTGACTCCTACATAAAGTGCATTACAGTAGTCCAGCCGAGTAGTAACAAAGGCATGGATTACTGTTTCAAAATGGTGCCGGGAAAGAATTGGCTTTATTTTAGCCAACAGCCGCAACTGGAAAAAGCTTGATTTAATGACCGACTTCATCTGGCTATCAAACTTAAGATCAGCATCCACCTTGACCCCAAGATTTGTGACAATTGGCTTATTGTACTGGGCCAAGGAACTTAAATACACTTTAGGGGTCTCAGTGGGGCCACCAAAAATGATCATCTCAGTCTTTTTTTCATTGAATTTTAAGAAATTAGAAGCCATCCAGGCTTTAACATCTCAGATGCAAGCTAAATTCTAATGTGGAGTATTTTAAATGTAAAACTTTCAGATGAAGGTGTCATGTGTCAGTCTAGGCTCCTCTTGGCTCATGTTTTTTTCTTGCAGTTTTTCAGTAAAATACTTCCTTGTTTGTTAATTGTTATTATCTATCAGTAAATCTGGGCTTAAGGATATGAGGCTTTCAGTTACTACTAGCTGCTCCAGTTTTGAGAAGGGCTTGTGTATGACAACATTTATTTTAGTGCTTCCTTATTAAACCTGACAGGTGGGTTCCAAGAAACAAAATCTGGAATTACTCTAATCTTGAAGAATTTTCCTAAACTGATAATACACTTGAATATCTACAACTACAACTTCTACTGTTCTTAGCAGATTACTTGGCTTCTGTAAGCTTGGCTTCACTATAGTCACCATGCCATTCACCCATTTTTTCACTTGGTTTGTCTTTCTCCAAGGTTTCCCAATACATTTCATTTACTCTTATTTTTCTGTCTGTTTTTTTTTAGATAAGAAAAATCCCAGCATAATGTCTTGGAACATGTCCAAGTGCTAAGAAGTGATCTCCTTATATCTTCTAAATATTCGATTGAGGATTTTCTTTAAAGTGAAATATCCTCTGAATTAATTTAATCCTAGGCCAATACAACTCTTATTATTAAACTATTGAACTCTCTTTTTTCTTCTAATTCCATGTATGGCAGATCTTTCTTCTGAAATTTGAGGTTTAACTTGTCATTTGTTTACATCTGCTGGCCAGAATATTTCTAATTTAAAGGAATTTTATCTCTTGGCTGATTATGTTCAAATCACTCAAATATTTTAAGTGCTACTCTGTTGCAGGGTTAAGCATACGTTTATGTTTATGATTGCTTTGGCTCTGAGGCCAAGGATCTGCATCAGTAATCGTAAGGTTGCCGGAGTGCCAGTCTGAATCCCATAAACGCCAGAGGTGACTCTACTCTGTTGGGCCCTTTAGTAAAGAAAGCCCATAACCTGCAATTGCTAATCTACATCCAGCCCTAGAAGCAGGTCCTTCAACTTACAGGGAAAATTTGTTGGTTTGTGGGTTGGTGACAGGATTGGCACTCCAGCCACAGTAAAAATCTCTCACTGTTCCAGTGTGGTGCTGAGGTGCCATCCATTGCATCGTGTGGTAAGTGCAGCAATGTGTTATCTTCGCATGCTCCCACCCTCTCTCTTTTTATTGATTGATCCTGTTGTCTTCTCTGTTTGTACTTTATTTTCACTCAATTTATGTTAGTTTTGCAACACTTTTAAGTCTCTTTCTGCCTATTTACAGTTTTTCCCAAATGTTTAAACTGTGGCTCAGTTTCTCAAAAAAAGAGTCAACTACTTTGTCAAAACACTACACATCTCTTGCAAAATGAAACACAAGACTAAAACCCATGTTCTCTTTTGTCAAGACTGATTCCTTCCACCAGAACAAATACACACAGCTAATATGTGTTCATATCTTACAGAGCATCAAATAAACACTGATGTGTTAAATTCAAAATACAACCATTGTGGAAGACGAATGTTCTCTTCGTTCCCTTGTACTAATTCATGTCTGAGAAGTAAGCTTTACAAAAATATGTAATAGCATGCTTTGTTTTTAGCAAACAGAAAAATATTTGTGCAAAGGACTCAAGGTCTGAGCATTCCACACGAGTCTGCCTCATCACGTTTTCCCTTAGCTTACATCTGAACGCCATAACAAAAGGGGCCAAGAAATCAAGTTGCATTGAAGGGGCTCAAGGATTGTGTATAATAAATTGTTGACTGTTACATTTTATAATGATATTAAATCACGCATTCTAGGGGTATAAAACTGGACCCCACCCAACAGACGGGTTTCAGAAGAGCCCGGACGCTGTCATGTACATTTGATTGTCTGCTTTTCTGGAACGCTTCTCACCGTGACTCTGAAAATAAAGCTGCTTTATAACCGCACCTGCTGTCGGGTCTGAGTTTTCGTCCACACCATCAAATGCCTTCATGTACGTTTTGGCTTCATGAGGGCATGTTATATATTCAAATGCATACAAGTGTGTGGAAAGAAGTTTCCTTTTTCTCATTTTGGTGAAGTGTAGACTTTTACAGCAGCATTTACAGTACTACATGGATATGCAACACAAATGTCACCTATTTTACTTGTATGGAGCAAAACTCAGTAATTTCACCTATGTAATATAAGTACTGTATAATGAGAAACACTACAAAGAAAATCAGTGCATAGATACAAAAAGGTAACAAAAGAAATATTTATTCATTACTACAAGATAAAGTGTCCACCTGAACTGGCAAAAGCAACTGTAAAATTCAATGAAACATTGGCATCTCGCCTCGTCAGACTAGAGGAATTCATCTATATTGGCTGCGAAGTTCTTCCTGGCCAGCAGCAGGGGTAAAGCACCCAACATGGCGGATCCATTCCTGGAATTCACCTGTGTAGATGTCATCACATGCTTCCTCCATTGCCTTTACAGTAATAGTGCCACATGCTCATGGGGTCTGCGTTTGTACACTTTCCACTGCCATGCTAAAAAGAATCCCTCTGTTGCATTTAGAAATGGGGGATATGGTGGAAGGTACAGCACTACAAAATGTGGGTTTTTGGTGAACCAGTCATGGACCCCTCTGACACATGATTGACCTGTTTTTCCAATGGAGTCTGCACAAGTGAGGGAGATGAGGGAGACTAATTGGTAAGTAGGGTGTTGCATTTTGAAGGCCAGTGTTTCTAGGTGAACAAAGTGTGCTAAGTGATGCAACTTGTGTTCAGAGATTTGAAAAACTCTAATTTAGAATGATATTTGAGTGAAACCAATAGAATTATGTTTAGAGTTCAGCAGTTTGGGGTCATGTTGTTGATATATGAGCTTCACGTTTTCAGAATTGTTTGCATAGTTCTATTTTTTGTGTTTATAAAATGAGAAAAATCTTTAATCAAAAAAGTCAGTCTATACAGGAATCGTGTATGTTGTCATATCAAACTTTTCTCAGACACGTAAGGCATGCAGAATGCGATGTGTGGTTCATACCCATTTCAACTGAAATACTTTAGAAAGTTTCACAAAATTTGCTAATTTAATGAAAATGAACTCTGCAACTGAAAATCCCTGGAAAAATTATATAGCGTGACTGGTCCTTTATCAGACACCATATAGCTGTGACAGACTCACAGAACGGTTTGATTTC
Source organism: Polypterus senegalus (assembly GCF_016835505.1). Taxonomy (NCBI): domain Eukaryota; kingdom Metazoa; phylum Chordata; class Cladistia; order Polypteriformes; family Polypteridae; genus Polypterus; species Polypterus senegalus. Next base: position 72,691,407 of record NC_053155.1, read on the forward strand.
TTCTTCAGATTGGCTAATTATGCAATAGTAGACTTTGGTTATTCTTCTGCTTTTGTGTCATACTTTCAGGAAATCCATTCCAATATATCTAAATATTTAATATCATTGAAAAATCCAAATCACTAACATTATTGTCAAAATCAGTGTTCTATATTTCTACTACAATGAACACAGAAGTGCTGCACTTGATTTTGCCTAACATTTTCATGAGACATGCATGACATGTAATGTAGACTTTTCAATCCACACTTCTCCAAACAAAGGGAGTGTGTGCCCATTTTGTTTATCAGTGTTGTCAAACAGTAAGTGTGCCCACTGCTTTTATGGGGAATGTTAGCGGACACAGGAAGGGATGGTGCCTCAGTCTAAATATTTATTTAATCTTTCTGTTCTTTCCTCCGCTGTGAGTTTGTCAGCTGAGTACCCTTTCCTAATATATAATGGATCATAAATTCCCAAAATAGATTGCCCACTTGTGCTTACACAAAAAGTATTAAGAATATATGACAAGTGTTGACAAGAGCACAACATTCAAATGAATATAGCTCCTTAATCCCAATTTCCCTGACTCTATCTAAAGCATAATCAAGCTGATATTTGACAATCTCCTTAACTACGCCTGTTTTGTAAATTATTGAACATTTCTGTGGTTGACTGTGTTAAAAAAAACTTGACAGTGTTTGTGCCAAATCTACTCTTAACCAGTTTTCATCTGAATTCCTGTATTTTTACTGAAAACCCATTTTAAAATAACAGCTGGAGTGCTCTGTACTAACTCCCGTCATAATTTTTAACACGTCTGTTGTGTCAATTCTAAATGAATTCTTCCTTAAATTATAAATATGTGTTTAGTAGCTTATACCCCACTGTTCAAGAAGCAGTCTAGCAGCTCATCCCTGACCTGTCTCAGGCATTGTTATATTTTTTGTAAAAGACACAATATCCCAATGCATATGCCATGTAACCTAATTTAGTGTGGTCTCACAGAATAAGACGTGAATTTCGAATGTTGGGGGCAACTCGTTAAAAAGTTTTTAGTGAATAGCAACAAAATCTGCTGCTGAAAATGTTCACTTTGCAGGGTTTCTTTCTAAAAATTCAACCTAACCTAACCAGCCTGGGTGCAACCAAAAACACACATGAAGCAAATTTAAAAAAAAAACTTGACATTGAAAGAAAACAAAAGGCTACAAACAGTCATAAAGCTCAGTGTCACAAGTTACCTGACGCTTATAGATACCATGGATTTACTCCATGGTATAACAACAGCAACTAGTCTTTAGAGAGGTACTGTATCTACAGTATATACTGTGTGTTAATACTCTATGGCTAAATCCTATGTAGCATGTTTGACATTTGCAATTAAGACAATAATGTTAACTTTCTTTGCAATGCAGCCTCGTCCGTGGTAATGCTAGAGTGTCACCTGCCACATTAACTGTTTCTGGTGTACTGTGTACCGAAATCTGCTTCTCTTCTCCTGTGTTCTTCATTATCAACAGTAAAAAGACCTCGCCTAACGGGCACTCTTTTCACCTCCTTTGCTCTGTGTGATGGCACACTGTTTAGTATAAATAGATACTGTACCGTTATTTTGCACATGAACTTACAGTAGCTTCAAACTGACTCCGGCTGTACTGTCTTAATTGTGAACAACATTGACCACGTACAGCCAGAGGCAGTGCATCATTCACTTGAAATGAGCAGACCGATTTTCTACACATTAAATGTATTTTCGGCAAACACAATGCACATTTATTTGTTTCACTAGGGCGCTTTTGGTGGAGTTCTCAGTGATGGAGGGTTTATCCATCATAAGCACGGACTTGATATAAGTTGGACGACCCTTAGCAGAGCACCAGCATGCTTTGTTGTTTGAATCACGGCCCCTAATTTGAGCTCCGTCTTCTTGAGATATTGGATTGGTTTAGAAATGTGAAATTTAGTGAATCGTCTAACTGTTCCCACTCATATTTAGGCAGAATTTGCTCATGGTAATCTCCAGTTGTATATATTTAATTACATTATATTATATATCATGCATCTGGCTCTGTGAGACTAAATTGAGTGTTATCCACAGTCTTAACCAGCTTGCTTGTTAGATAAATTCAAAATTATTATGCAGATTAAAAAGAACAATGGCACTTATCCCTGAGCTAAAACACAGTAAACAATAAGTACTTTTCAGAAAGTCTTTGCATTATAACCTGTTGTGTTCTGCCTTCAACCTGATTTTGTATCCATTCTCAAAATGTATCTTCTGTTCCTCTTTCTTTTTGTTTATGTGGTATGTTATGAAAAGCTTTTTAAAAAGTGAAATAAATAATGTTGCATGCACTCTTCTCATCAGTTTTAGCATATCAGTGAAACTCTGTATTGTGGACAATATACATATGAAACCCATAGAGACATATTTATATGCGTAACTGACCAGCAGAATAATGCAGGAAGACATCAAGTAGATTCCCAGAATACCACCACTGTATTTCATTTAGTCCAATGTTTGAAATGAATTATAGGCTCTGGTGGTGATGCATCCAAGGATTATAGTAAACTGTGATAGAAGGGGCTTTGGTAACAACCTTCTGCACCAAGAAGGTGTAACTGTGCTTCAAATGGAATTTACTTCATTAAAGAAAAAACTGCATGGTGGTAAAGAAAAATGGAGAAATCCAAGTACAAATAATCAAATACAAGAGAACAGGATCTGCTAACAACCCAATCTGACCAACAGACAATGGAGCATTACCTGATAGTGCAGCTTACAGACTTGCTCACCACATCACTATACTTATACATCCCCATTCTCAACCCTCTGTCCTTGCAGCCTGGCCTAATTTCCAGCTGCCAACTGAGTGTTTGTCCACTCTACACCAGACTACGTTTCAAAGTCACTTGGAAAATCATTTCTAACTTCTAACTTTACATTTTGATCCAGGGGCACAATGCTAGAACATTTTCCCTTGTAGCCTTTGGTATCTCTGCACAGGTAGCTTTCCCAGCATTTTCAGACCAGGCACCCCTTAGAAGGGGGGAAAAATTACAAAACCAACCTATAGGGACACACTAAACAAACACTGATTATCAGAAAATACATATTTTACTGATCAAGTACCAGGAAAATTTGTGAGATGGGTGCATGTGACTGTATAGTTTCTCAGTTTTGGGAGTGATGGATGATGGGCAGACTCTGATATCATCTTCTACGTGCAAATGTGCCCTTTACTTTGTCTTGATAGCAAAGAGTGCTGAGAATGTAAACCAAACTCTATATAATTGTTATCATATTTTCCTTTTTTTTTTTAGCAAAAGCTGGCTAATTATCACTTGACGATGCAGATGCTTGACCCAAGGATCTAGCCTTTATTTAAAATGTGGGTGTTTTTTCCCCCCAAAGTAGCTAAACCACCTGAAGTGCGACTGAGCAATAAAGAGTCATGAGTGATTGACAGTTATATGAACGACAGCAGTATATACAAAATGAGAGATGCAAGGCTTCACAGTCATTTTTATTGGCTCAGAACATTACGAGAGTGACTGGCTCAAATATAAGTTTGTGTGCTTCTGCTCATGCTTGGTGCAAGGGGTCTCCACATACAGTATGTTGAAGTCAAACTGCAGGGCACAGCAGCGCAGAGCAGCAACTAGTTGGGTTTTGATTGGCTGGTGAGATACATCGATGCCACTGCATGCACACTCCACAACATTGTCTGGATAGTAGGTTGTTTAGCAAGGAACTTTATTGTTTATATTCTGAATGGATGTCTTGGGGCAATTGTTTAAAATAAATGACAGAGAATAAAGGAGAAGAGAATAACTAGACCGTTGGATTACCAAGTAGACGTGATATTTATGAATTACTCACCAGATTTTTCCAATTATTTTGTGGAATCCCTTTGCCATTTACCACAGACCTCACTTTAAAAATCAATGCATTAAGCCAATTTTATACATGAAGCATCCACATTTGCACGAGGGTCAGACGGTGAAAATGATGTCAGATTTGGAGATACGCCCCTGCACACAATGTTTTTGCTGCACCTTGTATCCAAAATGGTGAATTTCAGGGGAAGGCTGGTTACATGGGTGCTAGAATGATGAATGAAGAGCTGACTATGACACAACAGGTCATCAAAATGGAAGGAAGACATGGAAAAACATTTGAAATGCACCTGCTTATCATGTAGGACCCCCCTACTCATGAGAATATTACACTCACACTTCCTTTTTAGTCAGTAGGTCTGGCACTGCACAACCATAAACCATGAAAAAGTAACTATAAAAGTTAAAAAAAGGTCACTTCCTTTGAAATAAATGGAAGAGGAAAGCAGTTATGAAAGTATATGTATGCATATATATATATACAGTAAATACATATGTCTGTATATACTGTAAATAAAATCCAATGTCTGTCTGTCTTCTTTTCACAAGAGAACTACTTCACAGATTTAGATCGATTTTTTTCTGTAATTTGTTTGAACATTCCGGTTGATTTTGCGACTTCTGTCATTGTGCTATGTATCATAGTTCACTTGCGGTACTGATTTATTTGCGAGAATCTGAGAGACACACAGCAGGCTGAGGGGAGGGGGGTAGGGCTCTCTGGGTGTGTACCTTACCTCCACTTAGCTAGCGAACAAGAGGACTACTTAACGGATTTAGATTGGGCTTTTTTCTAGAATTTGCTTGAACATTCCGGTTGATTTTTCGACTCTCTCTCATTCCACTAAGAATCATACTTCGCTTGCAGGAGCAATATATTCGCTCTAATCTGAGACAGAGGCTGTTGGCCGAGGGGAGGGGGAAGTGTGACCTCAGGAGTGGGGAGCTGGGCTGGCCCTCCTCATTCACCCGCCAGCTTCCATTCAAATCTCTGTTCCTCTGTCTAAGTTTTGGATCAGACCTTATCAAGCTGTTTGTTTATTGATTTTTAAAGTCCCTCCTGTTTCACTACTACTTGGGTGGAGTCATGGGTGTTGGCCAATATACATATATATACATATTTACATATATATATATATATATATGTAAATACCATTTATATTATATATTATATGTAAGTATGTATATTTAACAGAACAAGATGCAGGGGACAGAAAGATATGGAAGAAGATCATCCACTTTGGCAACCCCTAAAAGGTTCAGCCGAAAGAAGAAGATATGTAAGTATGTATATTAAACTGAATTGATTGAACTAATATCATTAGCAGATTATTATCGTGAAGAACCAACCTTATCAACCTGCAGATAAACGAATTAATTACATGGAAAAACTGCTGCTCGATAGGATGGGTTTAGAAAGAGGGCTGTCATTGATATGTGGGATGTAATTGGCCATGCAACAAGGACTGTGCCATACCATTTCTGTATTGCACAAATAGGCAAACTGTGCCACAAATACCAAAGACGAAGTAATGCTGAAAAAATTAGCAGTTTAGTGCACTGAGCCGCGGTTGCCATTTATCTCTGCCCAACGACCCACTTTACCGTCTGTGTATCTTTAGATTGGAATTAAAATCTTTAAAATAATTGTCACCTTTAGTATTCCATTAAACAAAAAATCAGTTGCTTTCCAAGTTCTTAGTGTTGACTAACATTAATAGCTAAATGGGGGATTTGGGGGACTAGCTGGGGTACTGTAACAATCCGATGAGAGAGAGGTTGGGAGCATGCGTTGATTACAGCACATTGCCGCACCCACCACACCACGAACCACCCAGATTGGAATACAAGTGCAGCCATGCAATGGGTGACACCTTAGCACCACAACCCAAGGTGCAAAGAAAAAGAAGTCACCACAAAAACTCCTCCAGAACAGCGCTGTTTACTGAACGAATCTCCTTAATTTAAATGTCTGCACTACTCCTGCCATTAGGCCTTTGGAAGGTGTCCTAACAATGACAGCAAAATACACAAAACACTACAAACAGAACTCTGACAGACTTGTTCAGAGCCTCACTTTCTTTTTACATTGCAAGCTAATTCTGCACTTCTCCACTCTGTTAACTGCCATGCAGGCTCAGGATTCAGAATTAGAACTGGAAAAGGTATTGCAGAAGTAAAAGATATTACTGTATCATCTGTACGAAAGTCAGACAGATGCTAGTGGCTGGTGATTTCATTTGGCCTTATCAGCAAGAATATCTCTGTGTAAGAAAGATGAGCAGGCCGACACAGAGACACACTTGGATAACCACTGCTCTTTAGTATTGTATATTATTCTGCTGAAGGTATATACTGTTCATACATAATTATTTTGAAATGTATCCTTGTTTGCTTTGTAAATTGCCTTGTAATGGTTTATTATATAAAAAGTGCTACATAAAATAAAAATGAAGTTAACTAATTGAAGCATGTAAATGTCACATACATATAGTCTTACATAGCTTTTCCAAGAAAGTAATCCCTACAGTTGGGCTCCATATTTCTAGATATACACCCACTCACCAGACACGCAGTATGGTTGTCACCCACAGGAGACAAAATATATGCAGTAATTTCCAAGGAAGTAGTCAAATACTTTCCGTAAACATTACACACATTTTATAAGGTCAAGATCATCTAGTCTGTACTTAAATTATATGTCTGCTCAGTATATTATAAATGTCAGAATTATGGAATTACCAGCTCTTTATCCCGTTTTACCTGTTAATTTTACACTTGTCTGTGCAAGGCAATTACATGGGAGAAGCAGTTTCATCAGAGATGCACAGGATGGTGTAACGGTGAGAGATTACGCCCTTAACCACAAATCGCAGTAAGTAAGTCTGGAGACAATTTGGCCCCATCGGGTAAGGCGTGAGGCTGTGACAAAAATAGTGAATAGGGAAACAGGTTATTAAAAAAAATAATAATGTAAACTGTGGGAAGCAAATGGGGATTCCCTGCCTTGGCTAACATGCTAGCTGTCACACCACAGTCACAACCTGTGCAGTGTCACTTCTCTGGCAACAGATCTTTCTGCAACTTTAATGCCGCTTATTCTGACCCCATCATAAACCTGATTGATAGTAAGAAGCATTTGTGTGCCAAAGTTAAAGTCCGTGGCTGGAAAAACAAAGCTGTGCATAAAGAACAAGCAAACAAACAAACAAACCAAGCTTGAGCTTTCTAGATATAGAGATGTTCAAAGCCTAATTGCATTACATGCAGCAAGCAGATGAGTGCCGGTGAGTGATGCCTCATCTGATCTGCCACTCTAGTGGACTTACAGAGCTGGCCACATCGGCAGTAATCGCCTGTGTTTGGTGAACCTTTAATGTCCACACTCGCAGGACACTGGCCACTTGTTATGAACTCTGCGCTCACTGCACTATAAAATAATTAAACTTTTTCTTTTTTTGGTTCCTGTTTTACTATCCTTGTTACACCCAAGGCATGTGTAGAAAACATGAACTTCATTTTTCAGGATATGGCTTTTAACCCAGTCACGGTTGGTGCGCTCTTCATACATTCCCACTGTGACTGCTTGTCAGTCTGGTTCGTGACTCTAGTGAATCTAAATCGGCCTGATTTGAGGGAGTGTGGCCCTGTTTTTTAGGCTCCCGTCTAGAGTTTTCTCCTACCTTACACTCTACACTGTTAGGATAGTCTCCAGCAACCCTGAAACTGGAAAGGAAAAAGCTGAATGGGCTGATGGACGGAGGGTAATGTGTGTGTCTCGGCCACCAGGTGGTGCCAAAGTGGCACAGCTTGTACAGTATATTTCAAAACTCTCCTTTTCTGCTTCTTGGTTTTCTTTCTAGATGGAGTAATAATTATAATATTTAATTTATATAGCACCTTCAGAGTGTTCTCTTCAGTCCATATCTTCAGTCATTTTATTAAACATCCAGATTAATTTAATGAATTGCTCAAGCAAGTTCCATTCTAAAGCATACTCCATCCATCCATCGACTCATCCATCCATACAATTTAAAATCTGCTTACATGGGGGGCCAGTAAATATTCTGGCAGCCCTGGGCACAAGGCAGAAAGCAGCTCTGGTGAAGTTGCTGAGCTAAAGAGCTTATTGTTATCATATACAGGCTGCTGCCCAAAGATTTCTATTATTTGTGAAGTGTGTCCTGTTTTTTCCTATTTTGTGAGATCCATTAAAATGTTGCTTGTAAAAAGTTTTGCAAATTTTATCAGCGAATAAAAAAGCACAAGCTTAAGACTCTTGTCATTGCCTGTATTCAGTGGCTTTACGAGATAAAGAGCAGAATGACTGACAGAAAAATTGTCTGCATTTTCATATTGCTAAATTGCACCCTGGAATATATTTTCTGGCCTGTTCAGGAAGAAGAAATTGAAAAGATCGTCTTACCTTGTCACTAACATGCATTTTACCTGCTGCTGTGTCACAGAAAACACCAGAAGGACTTGACTGAAAATGTGGCAGACCTCAAATCGCATGAGTCCCCACCTCCAGTTTCACGTCGCCACGACGCATGACACCACCCATTAAGTGGAATTTCCCACCACTTCCTGAAGGACAGACCTGCAGCTACTGAAATTTGAAAAAGTAAAAAAAACAATGAAATAAATAAGTAAGCTTAACCAATGCAAGTACGCCTGCAGGATTTCAAACAAAAGCATTCTGATTGGGCTTTTCCTTTGGTGTATTTTACTTGTTTGCTTCAGTCCTCTGGCTCAATCACCTTTGTGTCTACACTTTTCATTTGGTTTTCTGTTTCAAAGCAGATATGTTTAGACTATCACACCCCTGCAATCCCTGATTTTATTTCTTTTGTTTTTCAGACCAGAAAAGTCAGATTCCTAATGGGCGGCTGCCAACCTCTTTTTTACATTTTTTTCTTCAGGATTAAATTCATCTTGAGTTTTAAGAATTAACATAAAGACCCGACCGAAACACCTGAACAATTTTGTGGCTACAACACTGAACTGGACACCAACCTGCTGCTAACCAACTCTACCATCGACAGCACAATGAAAATCAATTTGGGCTTTTGGCTGGACCCCCTCAGGACTGATCCTCCTTTATGAAGTGTTACTCCATGCTTTTCTTACTCAGTTATTGCCATTTGCTTCTGCTTCTTTGGCTTGTACACATTGTCTGTTTTTCTTCCACACTATTTAAACTCTCTTCTGCATTATGCAAAACATCTGTGTTTGACACCTTTTTCAATTTATTATATCTTTACTCTCCATTGGTTAATACTAAATTCCATCCTTTTTAACAAAGTGTATGACATATTTTGTCATTTCATATGCCTGACCTCATGTGGCGAGAGTATGCAGTCAGTTCCTGGAGGATGAAGGAATTGATACCATTGACTGTCCCCCACGCTTACCTAACCTAAATCCAATAGAACACCTCTGGGGCATGATGTTTCGGTCGATTCGACACCACCAGGTTGCACCACACCTTCATGCACTAAACAATAATCAATTCTACGTTTTTAACCTTATACCACAATGCTACCTTAACAAAGCCACTTTCAATTACTTCTTCATTAATTGCTCAAAAAAATTAAAGGGACATTTTGAAAACACATCAGATCTCAATACTGGATATCTATACTGATATGGACTGGGTAATGTGTTAGGAACAAAAGGATGCCAAATGAAAATTATCAACCTACAGAGGGCTGAATTCAAAGACACCCTGGAAATCAAAGTGAAAAAATGATGCGGCAGGCCAGTCCATTTTCATTGCAGAATCTCAAAATCATACTCAGTAGTTTGTATGGCCCCCACATGCTTGTATGCATGCCTGACAATGTCAAGGTTGCTCCTCCACCAGTGCATCACTGAGCTCCTGGGCAGTCTGTGGTGCAACCTGGTGGTGTCGGATCGACCAAAACATAATGTCCCAGGGGTGTTCTATTGGATTTAGGTTAGGTAAGCGTGGGGGACAGTCAATGGTATCAATTCCTTCATCCTCCAGGAACTGACTGCATACTCTCGCCACATGAGGTCAGGCATTGTTGTGTACCAAGAGGAACCCAGGACCCACTGCACCAGCACAGGGTCGGACAATGGGTCCAAGACTTTCATCCTGATACCTAATGTCATTCAAGATGCCGTTGTCTAGCCTGTAGAGGTCTGTGCGTCCCTCCATGGATATGCCGCCCCAGACCATCACTGACCCATCACCAAACTGGTCACGCTGAATGATGTTACAGGCTACCACTAGTGACAATGACCGTAGCCAAATGCAAAACTAGTGAAAAAACAGATGAGGAGAGAAATATGTCAGTGGCCTCCACCTGTTAAACCATTCATTACTGTTTTTTCGGGGTCGTCTCATTGTTGCCTCTCTAGTGCATCAAAGCAGCTGAAACTGATTAACAAGCCCATCTGCTACTTCACTGACCTGATCAATAGCCCAGAAGTTTCAATGACTTGATGCTCTACTCTGATTGAGAAGTGTTCCTTTAATTTTTTTGAGCAGTATATTATTAATCTCTGTTTATTTTTCCTGTTAACTCCCATATGCTGTTTCTGTTTAACTTTTTCTACATGTCTTACTCTATTCACATTACCTCGAATGTCAGCTGTGTGCTCCAACTCCCATAAAGGTATGAATTATTTTATCTTCTCTCCTTTTAGTTTGCTCCACTTCTTAATGATACTTCTCTGCAGTTTCTCTATTACTTTCATCATTTCCTTGCTTTCCTTGTTTCTGCTGATTTCTTCAGCACTTTCATACTTCGAAACACCTGGCAAAGGATTTATAAGTGGAAAAACTTTCCAAGTGGCTCCTTTTTGTAAGGAATAGTTATAACTGAAACAATTACACGTGTAACTTATCAGTTTTTCAAGTCTGAACAATTAATTTTAAAAATATATTATGCTTTTTCTCTAAAATGGTGTTTTTTCATGGTAAATCATCAAAAGGTTGGTCATGACAGAGCAATTCTGTTTCTGGATTTGGATTCAGCACCCTCAGATTTATAAAGAACAACTGACAAGGTTGAATTGTTTTTTGCATGCCAGCAGGTGTCTTTGTTTTGTGTTAATTTCCTCTACCACTCTACCTATTAGCATCTTTTCTGTACTTGTTAGATTATTTTTGTATATTTCAACCGTTCTTACTTTTAGTTTTCTGTTTCAGTTCTTCAGTTCAAAATTTAAGAAAAGCTGTTCTTTAAAACCGGTGCAGCTGGTCCTCATATAAAGTACAAACCATTTAGATTACATTCTTTCAATTAATGTCATTCTTTATTATAATTTCAGCATTTTACATGCGCTCTCACATGTCCCATTCACACCACACATCTTATAAGATAATTTTCTGTCTACTTCATGTTTTCAAAACCATCACATCATCAAATCATTATTTTTTTGTCACAATAACTGAAGATCCCTGGGGTGTGTGGTATGTGTGGTAGAATGTATTGCAAGTATTGTAAGTCCCACAGAAAAATGTTGGGACACCAACTCAATCGTCCTCATTTTAATTCAGTCCAACAAAAATCAACGAAAAGGGCCACTCTTACAAGTAATAACAGAAGCAAAATAAGAGAGCCATCAGGCTAGGTAAGTGAGCCGGGTGTTTCAAGTTGCAAAGATCTCCATCTTGCGGTGCAGTCTGTTCCAAACTGAACACCACCTTACAGCAGCCTTGGGTGTTATAGGCGCAGAACCTGAAGGGGCAGAGTCAGTTGCCCTCACTGGACGATCTTCTCGGTACTGTGGAGGGAACAAAAGAGAAGGTTAACATGCGCACACCCTCTCGACCCAAGGTGGTCCACAGATGTGCATGTGTGACGGGTGCTATGTTCCACTGCTCCACTCGGTACAGTAATTTGTTGCACATTATGTGCTGTGTGTGCTTCACTTACTGAGGCTAAGCGCAAGTAAGAATTCAATTGCACTGGTGGCATAGGGCACACACACACACACATATGCATGTGTATAAAATTAAATTATTAAGAACATTATTGACACTCCCTGCGTAGAGCCTCTGTTTGCTCTCAAAACGGTCTTGCTTTTTCGTGGCATGAATTCCACAGTCACATACTGACACAATCGCAGATTTGTCAGCTGCACGTTCATGTTGTGAATTTCCCATTGTACCACATCCGAAAGGTTTTCTGTTGGATTCAGATCCAGTGACTGGGTAGGCCACTGGATTCAGTGTCATGTTCATGAAAACAGTTTAAGATGACTTTTGCTTTGTGTCATGGTGTACTATTGTGCTGCGAGTAGCCATTAGAAGATGTGGCTGTGAATGGGTGTATATGGTCAGCAACAGTTCTCAAATAAGGCAGTGGCATTCAGTCAATGACTGACTGGTATTGATGAGGCCTAAGAAAACATTCCTAATACCATTAAATCACCAGCACTAGCCTGGACTGTTGACACAAGGCAGATTAAGTACATGGATTCATGCTGTTGGCGACACATTTTGACTCTACAATCTGTGTGCCTCAGCAGAAATCAAGATTCGTCAGACCACGCTATGTTTTTCCAAAACTGTCCAGTTTTGATGGACCTGTGTCCCATTGAAGCCTCACCTTTTTGTTCTTGGCTGACTGATGTGGAACCCAACATGGCCATCTGCTGATGTAGCCCATCCGCCTCAAGGTTCAATGCTTTGTGCTTTCTGAGAAGCTTTTCTGCTCACCACAGTTGTACAGAGCGGTTATCTGAGTTACTGAAGCCTTTCTGTCAGCTTGAACAAGTCTGGCCATTCTCCTCTCTAACCACTCTCATCATCAAGGAGTTTCCCTCCACAGAACTGTCACTCACTGGATGTTTTTTGTTTTTTTCCAGCATTTTGAATAAACTCTGGAGTCTCTTGTGTGTGAAAATCCCAGGAGATCAGCAGTTGCAAAAATACCCAAACCAGACCATCTAGCAGCAATCACATTTGTGTCCATTTTGGTGTGAACTGCAGATGAAGCCACTGACCTGCATTTGAATGAATTTATGGATTGCGCTGATGCCATGTGATTGTCCGATTAGGTAACAGCATGAATAAGTAGGTGCACAGGTTGTCAAGAAGAGACTATCAGGTGTGTTACACTGTTTTGGGTCCATCTGAAATACTTATGGGGAGGGATTTGGGTGTGACACAGACCTGAAAACCACAGGAAGTCCAGCTTCAGTAAATACCAAACCTCTTTTTTTTGGATTTTATTGATTTTATTAAAATCAAATAACATTCCATACAAATAAGTCAAATTTTACAAGACTTGGTTCGAAACAAATCAACTCTCACCCATGTGTAAATACCAGACCTCTAACTGGCAAGGACCACCTCCTGGAAGGAAGTCTTTCATGATACTGCTCTAGAGATGATTGACTCATTTTTTTTTATCTTGAAGGAGAAATTGGAAGCCAACCAAGGATTCTTCTTCACTCAGAGTGCCACTTGTATATGCAGAAGTTACCAGGCTGTAGACAGGAGAATGTCGGAGATCTTTACATCATGATTTGACAGTAGTTTGAAAACCATAGGGAAGGATGAGCTATGCCCGTCTGACTTATGTGTTCTTTTTGAAACTTTGAATGTTTCATTAATTAACCCACTAACTCGTTGAAATTTTACTAATGCAGCTACTTTAATTGATGCATGTGCAGCCACCTTACAGTTAGAAGTCACCAAGACTTCATAAGATCAGTCTCTAGCACTGCCTATTTTGGTCCACCAAAATAAAAGAATAACAGCCACTGGAAGTGGGTCCTAATTTGTTAGACCACGTTTATCAGGTGATTTTGGTTTTGTATTTATGTAATATTGTGATGTCTACTTATTTTGTACTTTTGTGTTAATTTGTTTGTATGCCCTGTCCCCTTTACGCAGAGCCAAAGGAGGCGAGGCCACTGGATAATGAAGATGGGATACTACTATGTTATCGTTTAAAGGGAAGTTTCTACATTACATTCTGTGGCTTTTGATTCCTGTTTCCTGATTTTGTAATTTTGTATTGGATTTTCTAGCTTCAATGTCTGCTTAAAGTATGGTTTAAGGATTCTGTCTCAGATTTGTTTGATTTAGGTTTTTGCATTTTAGACAAAACACATTTTTTCTTGCCTTGCCGTTTTGTTAATATTTTTCTTTAAATAAATTCTTTAAAAATTACATTTAAATATTAACTTTGCTTTTGTTCTTTTTATGACAAGATGTTTTTCTGAATCTTGTTTATTTTAAAGCCTGGTCTCCATTTTGGGGCCTGTGTGAAAGCCTACCTTTTGGATTGGGGCTAGGCTGCCTGAAGTGAGGCCTATCAAGGGAGATTTTGTGGTTTATTAGAGGTGTGCACCCATTTTTGAGCTTTGGCACAAATTATGACAGTCATTAACATGAATTAACAGATCATTAGTTCATAAATATTTAAACAGTTATGTTATTAAATGATAATTTATGTGTTTGTAACAGTTTATAACTTTCAATTAGTCATTTACAAGCATTATATAATCCTTTGTAAAGGTTTACCATTGAAAATTCTTATATAATGAAAGCATAGCACAGTTATACATCAACTCAAGTAAGTAAAGTTTATATTTTCTTCTTATGCATATGTGAATATTTACTCCTGGCACTCCAGTTTCCTTTGACCTGCCGGTTTATTTGTATGTCATGTCTACATTGGTTGCACTTTTAACGGGTTTCAGCTCTGCACAGAAAATAAGTAAATAAAAAGCAAGTAAAAACCACAAGTGAATACAAGTGAATAATTTTTAGTGTTTTTAATTTTCATAGGGAATTGAAAGTGTCTTTTGAATTTTCTTTTGTGTCTCATGTGGAACAGTGCTTTGTAAAAATAATGTGTACATTGAACCAGATACTCACAATTCATCACACACACCCAAAATATAAAAAGAACTGTAGTGTCACTACATATTTACAAGGCTGTATTTTAAGGACAATTCATATATTAAACAGAGAGAGGAAAATTGCTTTTATCTGACTGTTTTTCCTCAATCATTGGCATGAGGTACCGGACTTGTTTCCAAAAACGGGTTGATGGTGACATGTATTTCCCTGTGAAGCTTCCTTTCCAATGTACAGCTCCTTGCTTCTCCTTAAAATATTTTACTGATTCAGGAAAGGCAGAATAGTCTTGTATTACCTCCAGCTCAATCAAAATGACTTTTACTTTATTACATATCAAGGCATCATACAATCCAGTGTGGAGTTCAAACAGAACAAGGGGATCGTATTCATCATATAGTTTAGACGCATAGATGAAAATTAATCTTCTGCTTTTCTGAATGTTTTTCAGCACCACATCTGTCACAGCTAGAAAAATAAAGCCAATTGACATTATTAGTTATTTTCAACGAATACCACATTACTGAATATGATTGAATGCAGCATTAACATTCTCATTTGTTTCCTTTTAGATAGATAGATAGATAGATAGATAGATAGATAGATAGATAGATAGATAGATAGATAGATAGATAGATAGATAGATAGATAGATAGATATTTTATTAATAGTATAGCAATATAAGGTTTATGGAGGCATATGAGGAAATCATTTTAGGACCAGGTTACAGGAAGTTCAGTGGTCTTATGGTCAGGTGAAGAAGCTGTTCCTGAACTGGATGGAGTGAGTGGTGAGGCTTCAGTAGCGCTTCCCAAAAGGAATAAGTGAAAACCAAGGATGAGCTCAATTTATTATTGTATTGCATCCTTTTTCAAATGTAACGTGTTTAACATTGTCTGAGTCGGACATAGACTTTAGGTGCTGAAGTACGGCCTAATGTTACCACGGCTGGCTTTGGGCTCATGGCAGGCCTCAAGAGTTAATTAACAGTGTTATACACTTTACTTTACAACTACTAAAAATGGCTAACATGGACAAGGCAGTATTTTTACTTTGGGTTTAGAGAAATCAAAATCTCACTGCACTCTGTCAGCTTGCTTCTGTTTTATTAGACAGACCCCAGTGAACAGTCAGGTATCTAATCTCACCTTCACCAGGCAGTTCATCTCTACCAAATATAAAGAGTTTATATCCACATTTCTTCTCCAGCACATGAGGAAGAACCTGAAGAGCAAACTGAGCAGCCTTGTTTGATGGTGCCCAGGGATTATTTTTGGAATAGACAACATACGCATCGTAAGTCTTTCCATCGCTTTCTGAAAAAAAAAAAAAAGCAATGAAATTATATACAATGTGCTGGTGGGCACTCACACCCCAAAAAACAACCCAGCAAAATGTTTAATTCAAGGCGGACAAGGTTAGTTATGAGTAAAGCGCTATGAAAGAATTAAAGTGGCAGAATATTCTTTAATACCAGAAGTGTTATTCATTTCAATGGGCATGAAGCTTTTACATTTTCAAAATAATTCATCAGTGTGCATGTCATGTTCCCGACCTTTCTCAACTTTTCCCTAAATAGCTGCATAACATATTTCCATGCTGCTGTACTTCTATAATTCCATTCATGAAAGGGACTGATGATATTGAAACTGAACGCTGGTAACCCAGGTGTAAACTGACGTCTTTTCTCTGGCACACACTTGACTGCAGTTACATAATGTTTTTATTGCTCCTTCTGCTGTTATTGAGTTTATTGAACACTGCTGCTCATGTGTGCGTGACATCTTTTTATTTGTATTTACTTACACTGTATATCAGTAAGTCATTTCATAACAAGCTTAGCCCTGAACAGGTTTTGGGGGTGCTGGAGCCTATCCTAGCTAGCACAGGGCAAAAGGCTGGAACAAACCCTGGACAGGGTACCAGTCCATTACAGGGCACACAAACACACACACACACAGGGCCACTTTAGTATCAGCAGTCCACCTAAACTCCATCTCTTTGGACAATGGGAGGAAACCAGAGCACCCGGAGGAAACCCACACAGACACAGGGAGAACATGCAAAATGCACGCAGGGAGGACACTGGACATGAACCCTGGTCTCCTTACTGCAAGGACAGCAGCACAACTTAAAGCGCCTCCTATTTATTCATGTATTTTATTTATATTTGTAAAGCAGATAAAACCAGTCAAATCAACTAGATATAATACTGATAGTGTAAAAAGCCAAAGAAATAAACTCCTTACAGTATCCTGATAATAGCAGGTGTCATGATTCTTAATCGTGTATTACTACCAATCATTCCTAATCATTTTTGTATTCACAATTTTCATTTTTTTGTCTAGTTATTTACTAGATTGTCACTGTAGCTGTGGTGTCCTCACATTGCCATTTTGTTAAAGTGTTCTTGTAAAGGCTAACATTGCCACAAAATCCTTGTTGCTGCTGTTGGTGCATCCGTGTTGTTGTTAACTTTTACTCTGCCATTTTTGTAACTTTATGCATTTGTTACTGGATATCATTCTGAGTTTTTCCATTAAGAAATTGTAAATTAGCTTAATATTTGATTGAATATTTTCTAAACTAGTAAGAACGCAAAACTGAAATGATAAACAAATGTGAAACAGAGTTGAAATATAAAAGGCAAAATCCATATATAAAGAACATCGTGTATAGTATTTACTGTACAAAAACTGCAATGCAAAACACGAAAGTGACACTTGTGTGACATAAGAAATATACATGTGGTGCTGCACACTTAGAGAAGACAGAGAGGGCCTTTTATTGTCTAGTTTTCATTTTTGTGCCAAAGGAAATCTACCTGATGGTTTTCCTTGCTTTTTTTATTATTTTGTTTCTATTTTGGTTGCTAATTTAATTTTTCATGGGCACCGCCATTTTATCTTTTTATTGATAACAATGAGACTCCATTGCCACCAACTAAACCAATGGAAGGTGCATTATGTGACATCATTTTCCAAAAGCTGTTTAAAAAACTACATTTTTGTGATGCTAGGAGTGAGTTTAAAACACTTTCACAGCTTTAGACTCTGTCTTTGTTGAGTTTGAGTCCTTCCCACAAAACTTTGTCTTTCAGAATGTTCGTTGATCTAAGAGGCTGAGGAAAATGAAACCCTGAATGAAACCTGTCAAGTGTTAGAATGTGTTTAGATTCTATGTCTGCAAGGTTTCACATCTTAAAATTATGTTTCATAACTAATAAAATATTAACAGAGAACAAACAACAGCTTAGCTTTTTTAGTGCAATGTTATTATTTTGAATCTTAGTTTTTGCATGTCTCATCATACTTCTCCTTAGTGACAATTTTATAGATAAGCAGCAGTGTCTCTTATACAAAGTAAACGAGAAGTTCTATTAATGTATTTTTGCACTCATACAAGAAAAATAAATATCAATAATACAGGGAGCATAAGGCAGTGTTTCTCAACCTCAGTCCTGGGGGCACACTGTGGCTGCAGGTTTTTGTTCCAACCAGATTCCTAATCAGTGACAATACCTGATAGCATTGATCTCATTTAATTAGCTGGTATTATTTTTGTTTTATTCTACATTCAAAAAAGCACAACAGCATTATTTTTACATTTATAAGACATTTAGAAATATTTCTGCTTTTGCTATTGATTTAAATGCTTAACTCTCTTTTGTTGATTTCATTATATTTTGCCCTTTCTCTGTGCAGTTCTTCCCCTTTGTTGTATCTTATTAACACTAGAATTACCAAAGCCTACGAAAAAACTTGTAAATCCGGCCCACCTTAAATCCCTTCGCACCTCTCTGTCAGTGTATAAATTTTAATATATATGTATATACAGTATGTATTTTTTTTTTTTTACCAAACTTAGTTTTCTAATTTCTACATTGTTCCCAAAACACAGAACTTGAGAAATAACACATCACTTAATTAGCCCAGGAGTCCAATTAGAAATAGAAGCAGGTTGGAACAAAAACCAGCAGCCACAGTGTGCCCCCAGGACCGAGGTTGGGAAACACTGGCATAAGGTCATGTAAATGTCATAATGAGTGGTTGGAAATAGAACTAGATGCTTAACATTGATAATGAAAACTGCAATTTACTTTCGGAAACTAACCACATACTTTAAAAAACTGTGTTTTTTTGTTATTAATGGAAAAAATATGACTAAAGTAACACAAAAAAATGAAAATGCACATGCTATCTTAAAGCATTAATAACTAAATATATAGACCTTAATGGTTAAAAAAATGGTTAAAGACTCTCTAAAGAGTTCAGATTCAGGTCAGATTATCTGCCTTCTTCCCACTTCCTAAAGATGCAGAGGTTGTGCTGATTGGTGCCTCTAAGTGGGCCAGGTTGTGAGTTCATCAGTGAGAGTTCCCGCTGAAGGACTGCGCTGGTCTCCAGGGTTATTTCCTGCCAATGACAGATGCTGCCGGGATGGCCTTGGCTCAACAAGACTCATTCTTTTAGTATGTGTGTCCCAAAGTTGCACTGATATTCAGAAACAAATCTCTCTCTGTACTCAAGTTGATTAAATACTTCCCAGCTGTTGCTTTTTATCATCACTTCCACTACAGTCTGTAATATTCGCTAAGATAACTATTCATTTCTTAGGTGGACATACAGTGGATATAAAAAGTATTCAGACCTCTACACTTGCTACACAATTTACTGTGTTTTAAATTTAATTTTAAATGGATAAATTGTCCAGTTTTGCCCATCTATCTGCATTCATAATGACAAAGTGAAAATTTATTGTCAGAAAGTTTTGCAAATGTATTACAAATCAAATACAGTGGTACCTTAGTATTGGAATAAGTCCAACTTGGTATACGTCCTGTTTGGTATAAGTCAAAGGATCTGGAATGGATTAAGGACATATACCGAGGTACCACTGTAGTTATCAGTCAAGAGTATTCATATGTTATTTCAGTACTTTGTACAAGCCCCTTTGGCAGCAATTACAGCTTCAAGTTCACCTGGGGAAGTCTCTACAAGCTGTGCACACCTAGGGTCAGGTAATTTATCCCATTATTTATGGTAGATCCTGCTAAGCTCCATTAGATTAGATATCTGTAAACTGCCATCTTCAGGTCTCTCACAGATGTTCCATTGGGTTTATGTTTGGGCTTTGGCTGGGCCACTTAGGGACAGTGAGAGACCTATCCAAAGCCACTCCAGTGTTGTCTTGGTTATGAACCTTGGGACATTGTCATGCTCAAAGGTGAACCATCACCCCAGTCTGCGGTTGCATTCGCTCTGTAGTAGGTTTCTTCAAGGACCTCTCTGTATTTGGTTGCATTCATCCTTCTTTCAATTCTAATCAATCTCTTTGCCCCTACTGTTAAGCACCTGAAATCATGACGCTGCCAGCATCATGCTTTACTGCAGTGTTTGAATAAGGCAGGGGAGGAATAGTACCTGGACTTTGCCCAAAGAGTTCATTTTTTGTCTTATAAGACTACAAAATCTTTTTCTTCATGTGATCACAGTCCTTTAAATGCCATTTGGCAAACTCCAAGTGGGCTGTGTCTTTTTTTTCCCCAAGAGTGTCTTCTGCATAGCCACTTTACCATAAATGCATGATTGATGGAGTGCTTCTGAGATGGTCATCCTTCTAAAAGGTTTTTCCATCTCAGCCGGAAACTTCTGAAGCTGGGTTCTTGTTCACCAAGGCCCTCCTTACCCGATTGCTCAGTTTGGCCAAACAACCAAAACTAAGCCCTGTTATTTCCAAACTTCTTCCATTACACCATTATTGAGGTCACTGTGCTCCTGGGAACACTCAAGACTTTAGAAAGTTTTTTTTTAGCCTAGCCCTGACCTGTGCCTCACCGCAATTTTATCATGGAGGTCTAAAGAGATTTCCTTTGGACTTCATGGCTTTGTTTCTGCCCTTACATGCAATGTGAATTGTGGGATCTTAAATACACAGGTGGGTGCCTTTCTAATTAATCTCCAATTTATTCAATTAGCATCAAGTGGACACCAATCACGTACTATACACCTTCTAGACATGCTTCATGGAGAATTAAAGGAAATAGAATGCACCCGACCACAATGTAGCAAAGGCCCTGAATACATATAAAAATGACAGATTTCGGTTTTTGATTTTAAACAAATTTGCAATCCTGTCTGACACCATGTTTTGAATTCATTATGCGTTATTGAGAGTAGTTCGATGAGTATAAGTAGAAATCTTTTGTAAATGTTTTAATTATGCTTATAAGAGCTAAAAATCATCATTTAGACCAGTTTTTCTCAATTCTTATAGCCTCTGGACCCATTTTTACCAATTAATGTTGTTTGATTACATCACTCCACTTGCAGAAAGCAAACAGCAAGAGAGAGTTAAAATAATGTAGAAATATCTTTGGTTCAAGAATAATTATAAAACAGAACCCATGCATTATCCGTCTGTCTCGGTTTTGATTTTTTTTTTTTTGTTTTGCTTTTTTAAATATTTATTACTCAAACTCTTTGATTGACTTGTGCCTAGTGCTGCTGGTAGAAGCGATGCCCCCCGTGGTGCTGAATTAAAATAAACAAATATTAAAATGATAGACTGACATCTATTATTTAACTAATCTTTTAGTCTTTTAAACTCCCACTTCACCTTCTGTTCTATTTATCATTCAGGTAACTGAATCGTTTCTTCTTACATTCCATATTCCCAGATTGCTTCAGACATCAGGAGCGCTACTACGAGTTGTTCTTTTCAGTCTCACGTTAGGACTTAATTATTTTGAACATGAACAAACTGTGAATTTTGATGATTGATTTTCTTTTAATTCTTGTGTATTGTTTTTATTTTGTACTATCTGTGTCATCTATTCTAATTTTAATGGCACTACATATTATACAAAGGCTACAGACACTTTTAAACTGTTGTACCCATTACAGGGTGAGCTTGTCATAGCAGCATGTTACTGTACCACACAATAAAAACTTTATTATATTTGGAAAAGGCTGAGTATTTTTAAAATGCGATGCATAAACATGTAGTCCCACTCCAGCCCTATTTTAATCCTTCACAACTGAAACTCAAAACAAGGAAAAGAAACTGTGTAAGGAAATTTGATATTAAAATCAGATAGCTGCAGCATATAGGCCTTGAAACCTTCCTAACAGATTTTTTTACCCTCTGTAATACTAGATATTAATGAAATATTTAAACATGCACTGAAAAAACACCTACCTTGTCTTTTTCTAACGAGGTGACATGATTTTCTGTACCAGAGAATGATATCAATTTTGAAGAATTTATAAATAACTGCACTGAGTATAGTGAATACTAGAATTATAGAAAAGAATACTCCAACATGAACCAAAAAGCTGGGCCCTAGACAAGAAAAAGAAATGCACAAAATTATTACAGGTAATGAAAATGAGAATTTTGATCACTATTCAAATTTACTTTGTATGAACAGATCTACTACAGTGTTAAGTTCATATGTCGTTGTAGTGTTACATACTGTATATGGAGATACCGTACTCTATACTGCTAACTGTAAGAAGACCAACAAAAGTACAGACCTTCATTAATACCAAATTTTTGCAAAACTTACCACATTTTCAAATAAAATGATTAAATAATGCAATTATTAATTATTAAAATGATTATAAATTTCACATTTACTTATTTATTAAAACATCACTGTGGGACGGTGGCGCAGTGGTAGCGCTGCTGCCTCGCAGTTAGGAGACCCGGGTTCGCTTCCCGGGTCCTCCCTGCATGGAGTTTGCATGTTCTCCCCGTGTCTGCGTGGGTTTCCTCCCACAATCCAAAGACATGCAGGTTAGGTGGATTGGCGATTCTAAATTGGCCCTAGTGTGTGTGTGGGTGTGTTTGTGTGTGTTCTGCGGTGGGTTGGCACCCTGCCCAGGATTGGTTCCTGCCCTGTGTTGGCTGGGATTGGCTCCAGCAGACCCCCATGACCCTGTATTTGGATTCAGCGGGTTAGAAAATGGATGGATGGATGGATCACTGTGGGAAACATGGGGGCAGACAGGAAAGGAGGGACAATAGTTCACAGACACAGTTCAATTATTGCCAAGTCACTGTCTGTATGGTGACTGAACAACCTTCCAAATGTCTGTTTTTTATTCCTTATATATTCTTGATTCTTGCTGAATGAAACAGATTTGTCATTAAATGAATTTGTGTGTCCAAACCGGACTGACAGAAATGACCGGGGATGTTGTGTGAATTTGTCATGCAATAGACAGACCCACTCCAGAACTGGGACCTGCTTTGTACCCAATGCTATCTGACTAGGCTCTCGCTCTACAGTGATGTAGCTGAAAAAGTGGGAATGGGAAATAGAGGGATAAATAAAAAACAAAATTATTTCAGGAAATTTCATGGTCAGACAAAATACTCTTATTTATTAATTTTCATGACATTTGTGTTATTTTTTTCTTTGTATAATGACAATAACTGTAGATAGATAGATAGATAGATAGATAGATAGATAGATAGATAGATAGATAGATAGATAGATAGATAGATAGATAGATACTTTATTAATCCCCAAGGGGAAATTGGAAATTAGCAGTTTATGCTGTTGCCTCAAAGCTGCAGGGACCCAAGTTCATTCCCTGGACAGGCTAATATTTAGGAACAGAACCTAATGGAATTTCGGCATTCTCTCTGTATTTTCAATAGGGCCTCTTGTAATTTAGGCCAAAAGTCAATTAGCCCAATCCATACTGTTCATGTTTAGACACTGTTTGATAATCTCTGATTCCCCATAACCAACAAGCACCAGATTACCTTCAAAATATTAGTGGTGGACAGAGAAAAGTCACCATCATGAGTCACAAAAATTAAGAATTACGCTTTGGAAAACAGAACTTACTGGATGGCTTTAGTCTGAAATATCCTACAGAGTGTCCTTTTCCACTGATTACATGACAGCTGAAGTTTGTGTAAAAGTCAATTTCTTTCACCTCTGTAATGGTAAGCTGAACTTGTTGAAGTTTTCCACCTGCCACTGTTTTTTCCCTTTAATAAAATACACAGAAAAGAATAAAGCAAATATGATGTGAGATCAAACAATTCAGCTCATGTCCAATAAAAATAAAGCTACACATGTTGCATATTATCATAAGGGTTTTGTTACTTTTCACACATGCAAAGTTTGTTTATTTAAATGATTAAATATGACTCAGTAATTACAAAATTTTACTCTGATACTGAATATGCAATAAATCAGCAAATGTTATTACTTAGCGTATGCATATCTTAAGCAGAATAAAATAGACCAGTGTTTCTTAAATTATGGGTTGTGAAAATGTTGGAGATGGGTCATCACATGACTGTGTAGAAAACATACTGTAGCCTTCTATTTGGCGTATCATTTGTTGCTGCAGTATGTGATCCGAGGTGTGGCCTTAAACATACTGTTCACGCATCACAGAGGGCTTCAATTTCTGAGACGAAAATAAATTATAATAAATATTCTCCACGACAATGCCACCTCTTTTACACATGTGAAACAATAAAAATGAGACGACTGACAAGTAAACACTAGTATAAGAAAAGGGGGCAGAGGTTGGAGCAAAAGATAAACTTGTGAGGTGAAGGGATCAGGTGATTGAAATGTCAAAATGAAAACAATGGGTGTGGCAGAAGGAAATGAAAGATTGTTTGGGGTGTTGTGAGGGATGAGTGAATAGAGTGGAGCTATAGATAGTGCTGGGCTAGTGTTGTATGCTAAATGCAGTTTCATTGGCAATTGAAAACTGTTTGGAGACTCGCTGCATGTTCATTGTTACAGTATACATCGAGTTTAAATCAGTTACTAAGTTGAAAAGAATATTTTGTTTCAATTCTTTCTTGTAATACTATTTTAAACTAGCTTAATAAATGTCACTCTAGTGGTGATGCGAAGAACATACTATCTGTGGGACTTTAGAGATATTTAAGAACACCAGAAATAATCAAAAGGGTGAAAAAAACTATAGTGCAAAGACCTCTGACGTTCAGCACATGGTCATTTAGAAGCATTAAACCATCAGACTAGACGGCTGAATTCTTTGTCAAGATTAATCCAATCACCTGTATAAAATACAAATACCTCACAATAGTGTTAGGAATATTTTAACTATGCAACTCAATTTTTGTACTCATTTTATTGATTTATTAAATGAAAACTGTATTATGCTGAACACTTTGCAAACTCATTTGGAAGAATTGTTATTTCTGGAGTTCATGTGAAAAGGTTATTTAAGACAAGCTAAATAAAACACATCAGTTAATTTCTTTTTGACTAATTTTCTCTGTGTCCAGTGCTGTGAATATGGTAACTAAGTTAAGTGACTATTCATACCATCCTTTACACAAATAATCATATTCTCGTTCTTGTGGCTTTACTAAAGTTTACACTAAGCACTTACAGTCATGCGAAAAAGTAAGAAAATCCCATGAAATGGTTTTTTAACATATCAAAATTTAATCTTCATTTAAATAGTTTCTCTAGATAAAGTTGATATAATATAAAAAAAAAGCATCAGGCCACATTTCCATTTTGTAGTCCATTTAAACAAACCTAGATGCAAACTTTGCATGTATGAAAATTATAGTTCTCATTACCTCAAATAACTAAAATTAGAACCATGTGCACCAGATCAGTTGGCAATGACTCGAATATCATCAGAGTAGATATTTGGAGTAGCCTGTCTTATTTAAACCTTAGAGGTTTGGTTTAGTTTGCTACTTAAAGTGTGAGTTATTATCATGCTTAGATCAAAAGAGCTCTCGGATGCCTTCAGAAAGAAGATTATAGATGCCTATGAGTCTGGGCCAGGGTTTAAACAGATCTCCAAATAATTTGAAATTAAATAATCCACTGTTCAGAACATCAACTACAAGAGGAGAAGATTTCAAATAATAGACAACTTTTTCAGGCCAGCCCCCCCCCCCCCCCCCCCTCTCAATTTCAACCCAAGAGCAGAAAGTAAGATGTTGAAAGATGTCTCTAAAAGCCTCAAAAATCACAGGACCTACTACAGGTACCTCTTGCCACAGGTAATGTCTACTATTAGAAAGCGGCTGCACAAATTGATCTACATGGGAAATATACCAGGAGAAGACCTTTGCTGTCCAGAAAGTACAACTGGGCAAAACAAAAGTTTGCCCATGAATATCTGAACAAAGATCAGGATTTCTGGAACAACTTGCTCTGGACAGATAAGGCAAAATAAAGTCAGTTGGCTAGAGCAACTCCTTTAGAGAAAACCAAAGACAACTGCTGGTGGAAATATTATAGTTTAGGGCTGCCTTGCTGCATCAGACCTAGGTAGCTCACTATCATAGAATCCATTATGAATTCTTTTTTGTATCAGAGGATGCTCGAGGATTATGTGAGACCATCAGTAAGAACAGTGAAGCTCAATTCAAAGGGGGCCAAGCAATATGACAATAACACTAACATATGTCAGTAAATTCATCAAGGAATGGCTGAAAAGAAACAAATGGAGGAGACTGGAATGACAAAGCCAAGCCTGGATCTGAATCTGTCGGAGGACTAGAAACAGTATAGTACTGTGCATGCAAGACACCCCTCAAACACAGTAGAGCTGAAATAATTCTCTATGGAGAAAAGGGGGAAAGTTTTCCACCAATTCATGCCATAGACTGGCAGATGGCATCAGGAAATGCCTACTTGTAGTTGTAGTTCTTTCTGACAAAGGGGGCAATACCAACTGTTTGAGCCTTTTAACAGACAAAAATGGCATATCAGTTCATTTTTAATTAAATAAGTTATTGCAAAGCCTTATTTTCAGTTTGTTTCTAATTGTATCACTTTTATCTAATTATACTGTTTTAATTAACTTCAAATCTTGATATGTACACATACAGTACGTTAAAAAATATTATGATTACACTGGTCAAACATTTTTTTCACTGAGCAATTAAGGGTGTTTAACAATAACTTTTATCATGCTATTTTCAGAAATGTGCTCAGACTTTTTCTATCTTCCATGAGTTATTACTTTTTTAGGCCATATATTTAGTAAGAACGGCAAACAATTGTACACTTCTACCTTGATAAGATGCCCCCAGCAGATATATCTAACATAAAAATACAGTATATACAGTATGTATACATTTTATTAATTTGTCACTAAAATCCTTGCATAATAGACAAATTCCAATTAGAGATTTGAATTTAGCACAATAAAAAAAAAGTTACATTTCATTATCCAGCATTGTTTTATTAACAATATGATTTCTTTCCACCTTTTTCTTTTAGTCCTATTCATGTGAGAATATGTGTGGCTCTGCTGTCATTATGGTATTAATCCTCTTTTTAGGTCCCAGTATTGTTATCAGTTTTCTTGTTTGGGTCCAAGGAGTTTTTAGACCACCTTGGTGACCTCAGTCCCAGAGATGGGAGAGCCCACCTCAGAGTTCCCATGCTCTGCTTCCTCATTGGAAGGCATGTTAGTGGGATTGAGGAGGTCTTCGAAGTACTCCCCCCACCGGCCTACAACTTCCTGTCGAGGTCAGCAGCGCAGCATCCCCACCATATACGGTGTTGACACTGCACTGCTTCCTCCTCCTGAGACACCAGACGGTGGATCAGAATCTCTTCGAAGCCGTTCTCCGTGGTCTCTCCAAACTCCACCCATGAGGAGGGGGGCCCCGGTGACCCGTGTCCAGGCAAGGGAAAACGTTGTCCAGAGTTTTTGCTCATCATTGGAGGTTTATTGAACCGCTCTTTGTCTCATCCCTCACCTAGGACCAGTTTGCCTTGGGTGGCCCTACCAGGGGCATAAAGCCCCGGACAACATAGCTCCTAGGATCATTGGGACACGCAAATCCCTCCACCACGATAAGGTGACGGTTCAAGGAGGGGTACTTCGAAGTCCTCCTCAATCCCTCTAACATGCCTTCCAGTGAGGAAGCAGAGCCTGGGAACTCTGAGGTGGGCTCTCCTATCTCTGGGACTGAGGTCACCGAGGTGGTCAAAAAACTCCTTGGTGGTGGGGCCCCAGGAGTGGATGAGATACGCCCGGGGTTCCTCAAGGCTCTGGATGTTGTAGGACTGTCTTGGTTGACACGTCTCTGCAACATCGCATGGACATCGGGAACAGTGCCTCTGGATTGGTAAACCGGGGTGGTGGTCCCCCTCGTTAAAAAGGGGGACCGGAGGGTGTGTTCCAACTACAGAGGGATCACATTCTTCAGCCTCCCTGGAAAAGTCTGTTCGGGGGTTCTGGAGAGGAGGCTCCGTCGGATAGTCGAACCTCGGATTCTGGAGGAACAGTGTGGTTTTCGTCCTGGTCGTGGAACTGTACACCCTTAGCAGAATCCTGGAGGGTGCATGGGAGTTTGCCCAACCGGTCTACATGTGTTTTGTGGACTTGGAAAAGGCGTTCGACCGTGTCCCTCTGGAAATTCTGTGGGGGGTGCTCCAGGAGTATGGGGTACCGGACCCCCTGATAAGAGCTGTTCGGTCCCTGTACAACCGGTGTCAGAGCTTGGTCCGCATTGCCGGCAGTAAGTCGAGCCCGTTTTCAGTGAAAGTTGGACTCCGCCAGGGCTGCCCTTTGTCACTGATTCTGTTCATAACTTTTATGGACAGAATTTATAGGCGCAGCCAGGGTGTTGAAGGGGTCCACTTTGGTGGACTCAGGATTGGGTCACTACTTTTAGCAAATGATGTTGTCCTGTTTGCGTCATCAGGCCGTGATCTTCAGCTCTCTCTGGAATGGTTTGCAGCTGAGTGTGAAGCGGCTGGGATGAGAATCAGCACCTCCAAATCTGAGACCATGGTCTTCAGCCGGAAAAGGGTGGAGTGCCCTCTCAGGGTTGGGGGCGAGATCCTGCCCCAAGTGGAGGAGTTCAAGTATCTCGGGGTCTTGTTCACGAGTG
The DNA here is from genome assembly GCF_016835505.1 of Polypterus senegalus. NCBI lineage: Eukaryota > Metazoa > Chordata > Cladistia > Polypteriformes > Polypteridae > Polypterus > Polypterus senegalus. The sequence goes on from NC_053155.1 coordinate 72,720,025, forward strand.
AGGGAAGAATGGATCGTGAGATTGACAGGCGGATCGGTGCGGCGTCCGCAGTGATGCGGGCTCTGCATCGGTCTGTCGTGGTGAAAAAGGAGCTGAGCCGTAAGTCAAAGCTCTCAATTTACCAGTCGATTTATGTTCCTACCCTCACCTATGGTCATGAGCTATGGGTAGTGCCCAAAAGAACAAGATCGCGAACACAAGCGGCTGAAATGAGTTTCCTCCACAGGGTGTCTAGGCTTTCCCTTAAACATAGGGTGAGAAGCTCAGTCATCCGGGAGGGGCTCAGAGTAGAGCCGCTGCTCCTCCGCATCGAGAGGAGTCAGATGAGGTGGCTCGGGCATCTGATCAGGATGTCTCCTGGACGCCTCCCTAGCGAGGTGTTCCGGGCACGTCCAACCAGGAGGAGGCCCCAGGGAAGACCCAGGACACGCTGGAGGGACTATGTCTCCCGGCTGGCCTGGGAATGCCTTGGGATTCTCCCGGAAGAGCTGGAAGAAGTGGCGGGAGAGGGAAGTCTGGGCCTCTCTGCTTAAGCTGCTGCCCCCGCGACCCGACCCCGGATAAGCGGAAGAGGATGGATGGATGGATAGATGGATGGATTGTTTGGGTCCTCTCAATTCAAACACGGATATACTGTACACTCTGCAAATAAAAGCCATGCCACCTTGTATAATGCAAGCATCAAATTAGAGCATACAATTTTTGTGACTTGTAGACTGGGATGGTGCATGTGAAAGTCCACTGTAGCTCTGCTGTAGTCTTTGCTGAATTGCAACTCGCTTTAAAGTGTTCACTTTCTACTGTCAAACCCTGCACACTCTTGGTGGTTGCTGGGAAGCCTTTTTTGGAGCTCTGCCAACGGTTTACTGCATTATCAGGTTTGTCCTCATATAGACAGAATGTCCTCAGATAAACTTTGCCACAGTCACCTGATTGCTGCTTTATGAGAATATCTGCTTTATCTAGTCCCAGTTGTTTAACAGGTCACTTTTCTGCAAGTGTCTTCTTTTTAAATAGATGTTGAGATTTTATGTTACATGTCCGTTTTGTATACCCTCCCCATTTGTCAAAGGCATTCTCTTCAACACCCTAACCTAATACTTTTCTGCATTGCTGACTAGTTAATGAAGAGTGCGTTAATTTGAATCTGAAGACATGGAAACTTTCAGTAGAGGACATTATTAGCAGATACCCTGGCAGCACAGACAGGTACAGTAATACAGTTTATGACAACATTCTTTTTTCTAAAAACAACTTATAAATTCTGATCATTAAACATTTAAGTGATAAAATGTAAGTATTCACTTTCAGGTATGTTTATGATTTTTATTTATTGCTGGCAGGAGCAGGTTCAATAGTGTCCTAGTGCCCATAGTGGAAAGGCCACTGACTCCATACTTTTCTTTTATCTTTCTTTTAAATGTTTCATAAAGATCAGAGCAAAATTGGAACTATTGGTTTCAGATGTGTCCTTTGCTTAGCTTCTTTAACTTTCATGGATGTTTTAATTATCCTAATTCTAGAGAATATAGGGCTATGAATGACAATGAATTTCTACCTGCATTTAGTTTTTGTGAATTTTACTGTTAAAGTAAAAGTTTGGTATTGTTTCAAGGCTAAGTAATTTCTTCAAAATAAAGGTGTATTTTGCCACAAGAAATTGCTGTCTAAAATTAAGTTTTAAAAAATACAGAATCTGTTCTTGCATTTTAAAATGGAGTTGAAGAAGCAGGAGTATAAAAGGGAAAACCAAAGTATTAAAACTTACTCAATATGTCCTCTTTGAAGTGGCAAAGATTTCAATTTAAGAAAACATGACTTCCACAAATCTGAGACATACTTATAACAAAACCAAACTTAAAGTAATACATTTTATCACAAATTCTTCATACTATTTTATTGAGGGAAGGATACGTGTCCTATTCACTTGTCTGCTCACAGTGGCTGTCATGGGAAGACTGTTGACATTCTCCACAGATGCATCACCAATTAGCATCTTAGCCATATTATCCTGATTCAGACTTTGGTCAAGTGTGCGCATAACATTTCCATTGTACTTTTTACATATGACAATAAATTACAGAACTGATTACACTACAGTATATATTTGTATATATATATATATATATATATATATATATATATATATATATATATATATATTATCAAAGGCTTAGATTTTTGAAAAGCGAAGATCACCTGCTTGTCAAGACTAAGTTCACAATGCCAGTCAACACTCAGTATTTCACGGGTCATGTGTGCAACATGATAAAAGTATTCTGAGGAGGTGAAAAAGGCAGATAATACAATACAGATAAACCACGATAAAACAGATAGATGCACCACAAACCAATGATCAAATTTTGCTTTTGCTGAGGAAGTTGTAGTAAGATGATAGCTGAGAATAGTGTTGTTGAGCGTGTAAAAGTGATTAATAAAAGATGGAACAGTGTTATTGACTAAGTAAAAGTAATTAATAATTTTCACTGTTTTTTCTTAGTAGACATTTACTTAAGCCCATAATATTTTTTTGGCACATGATAAATGTAACTAGAGCACTGACAGGTGTTTTAGATTTTTCTAGGATCTTCTTCATCCCACAAAGCAAAAGACTTAATGATCACAAGTGTAACATTTTGTTGTGGTAACTGTCAGGTTGTCTACAAAACAGAGACAGCAATTTCTGGGCAGCAACATTCAATAATATCAGTTATAACAACAGCAAGAAAGGTGTTTGTGAGGTAGCAAGATATACTAGAGGCAACCATATTCCTGGGACTGAAAGGTTGCAGGGGATGGAATTGAGGAGTGCAGTGAGATGAATCAAACAGCCATTCACCTTTAAAAATGGTTGAATCTCATTAAATGTTTTGCTTTTTATTCCTAAAATGACAAGAATATGCTGTTTTATATGTGCAATCTCAAGATGTGGATCAAAATCCGATGACACTCTTGGCCCAAAACACTGACATATTCAGTCATTTTTAAGGATTTTGGTTATAAGTTTGGACTCCTGACTTTCATTTTCAAATGCAAGAACAGGATAGGTATTTTTTTTTAATTTTATCAAACGTGCTCAGCCTTAACAATGTAATTTATTCACGATTATAAGGAAATAACCTTGACATGAAAAATATCAAAATTATCCTTCAAATTGTTTAGAATAAATTTTTCAAATCATGTTTGTTTTACCATTAAAATTTTGAAGAATTCTGATTTTAATTGTAGTTTATTACTACAGTTAGCAAATTTGAGGAGCTACCCAAAAGGATGAGTCTGTTACCTTTATTGGTCATATCAAATCGGCCCTGTTTCAAGATGGATGTGTTGATGAGTTCTTGCAGACTTTGTGATTGCCTGTCCTTTTTGTGGTCTTGTGCCCAAGGCTGACAGGGTAGGCTTCTGCTCCCAGCAACCCTGAATGAGTTTGAGAATGTTATGTGAAAAGCGATTTGATAAACTCAAAAGTCTAGAGGCTATTGGATTATAACCCCAAGGCTTCTAGTTTAATTTCTTGTCACTTAACCTGTTTGCACTCCAGTTGTTTATAAAAAACTGGAAATTCCTGATTTGTAAGTCATTTCAAAATTAAATGTTTCAGCTAAATAAATGTAACAAACTTATGAATGTGATTGAATGAGCATAACAAGTATTTAAAGCATATATTGTCATTTCTCAACATTGAGGAAGGAAGTTGGCATGTCATTAGAACAAATACACAAAAAATTTACACAAAAGCTTGTACTTTAAATAAATCAGATACACACAATATGTTTCCTGCTGAGAAGCGGCTTGCATCAATAAACTTTGTCTTGTTTACAACCCAGTATATACTACTAAGGGGACTGGCTGGAAGATCCCCTATAAAAACTTCACAGTAAACACTGAAGTGAGAGCCTGCAAGACAAAAAAAATTAAAAAGATTTAATGTTTGCTGTATGAATCTGTCAACATTTATTTTACTACAGGACGCTATACCTGAGCACTTACTAATCCTGAGGCATTATACATTTTCAAATTCAAATAAGTTTTCCCAAAATACTGATTTTTTCTTCATTTTTGTAAATTAAGTTTAGTTCCTTAGAATTTTGAAAGAACGTGAAATGTTTTTGACCTGCCTTTTTTGTCATAGGTAACAATGGATTACAGTAAGAAATGTGACATCAATATGACACAGGAAGGCTATGTCTATACTGTACTCTGCACATCAGCAAGGACAGACAGAGAATAGCTGCAGGCTAGAGTGCTTAATGATACTGAAAGGTGTTAATAATAAAAAAGACATCCAACATGGTAGAAAGTTACAACATATCCTACACTAGTCTAGCAGATCAGCTGGGATTGTTGCTCATCATGTTTCCGCCCTGTGCTCATCCATTCATTGAATGTAGTTTCCCATAGATAAATGCCAGTTATATGCCAGTTAGCAAATTAGATGTGTACCACAACAGTTGTGTGTAGATTTACTGTATCAAGCCCCTGTTTTGAGGGTTGTGGGGGATAATGCCATGTGTCTTCTCCTTCCTTGGCCACCCTATTGCCCTGTTGCCATTGCCTTACTCTTTCACAGCCCCTTCCTGGCAGCTCCACAGGCTCTTATCCGCCTTATCCACTGTCTTCCTTATGGATGACACTGGTTTTGAGTTGCTTTTCATTTGAGGTCAGAGGCAACACTATCTACCTCACTTTTCCCAACTGTACAAGTCAATCCATTTGAGGATCCTTAAGGAGACTCACAGGTGATCATGTACCCAGGTCACTTTAGTGGAGGAGCACCTCGGAAGTACTTGCAGTTGACTGTTCTCCAGTTCTATGCTTTGTGCCGGCTTCTTTCATGACCAGGTGTTAACCCCAATGATTCTACTCCATGGTATTTCTTTTTTCCAGCTTTTACTTTCTTTTCATCCGTATTTTGGATTCTAAAGATGTTCTTTTACATTTTTGTGATATACTAGGCAAATTTTATTAATGGCATTCTGGGCAATGTATATTACTTTATACAAAATATTAATATGGTACCTGTGAAATAATTAGGCACTCACATGCAACAAACAACAACTACTCTGTATAAGGACGTGCTTTAGTGTCAGTAGCTTGTGAGTTTTATAGTATTGCTTATTTTGGTAATGGGTCACGGTGGATTGCAATTGGGTGTGGTGTTATTGGTTCACAGCTTGCTTAGCAAAGGCTGTTTTTTTAAATAAATAATCACCGCACTTGCGGCAGCTTAGTGAGGGGGCGTTGGGCCATAGAAAGCCACGGGGAGATCTGCGGTGTGGGCGTTTCTCACCTAGTGCACAGGTGAAGGACTGCCCACATCTGTGATTGTTCCTGTAGCTAATGTGCTGCAGCTGCTATGGCCCTCTTTTAATATAAAAGAAGCGCAAGTTGGTTGGGGAGTTCACGAAAGAAAAAGAAGAAAACGGAGGTTGTAGTAGGAAGCACGTGAGGAGAGAGAGCACACAAGTCGGTGCAGGAGAGCGAGCGAGCGAGCGAACGAACGAGCGCTCGTGGGCAGCTGCAAGGAAGTCTGGATGTTAGGCCAACACCCAGGAGTTGAAGTTGACGTCGCTCCCGCTGAGCGATAAGGTAGCGGGAGTGACCAGGGAAAGGCAACTGGCCGCGGAAGGCCGGAAAGGCAGCGGGAGTCGGGAGGCTTGGTGCTGGATTCCCCAACGTGTGCGTCCTGGCCGTTGGATGTGAACCAAGTCTCGGGACTGGGATGAGTGCCAGACCGAAGCCAGGGATCAGAAGGTCTCCAGGCAGCTGCAGAGAGAGCGTCTCGCCTGTTGAAGGGCCCGTATGGGAGAAGCAGGTGAGACGCTAACGCTAACAGAAAAGAAGCACTAGGCTTGTTATTGATTTTAAAGACTGCTTCCTAAGGAACGTTTTAACCTCGTTTTAAAGGATTGTCTTTTTTGTGTTTATTTTTTAACCTCCACGTTTGGTTTTTATGGATTATTTATTTAATGATGAAGAATTTCGAATCACTGCACTTTATGGACACTTTGTTTTGATTATGTGACTATTTTAATAAAAGCACCTTTGCACATTTGAACCATCCCCTTGCTAAGTTGTTGCCTTCACTGTCTAACTCATCTCGGTGACATTATCGACGGTGTTGGGTTCAAGGGCTCCTGAACAGCAATGGGAGCATAGAGTCAAACCCGCATCATCACATTGGGTCATTGCTCCAACAATTGCACTCAATTTCCCTCCATGATCATGCTCAATTTATGAATGGGGACCCTGCTCTGACAATTAAGCTCTATTTACCAGGGGGAACCCCTTTGGTAGGTTACAAAGCCCCTTAAGTAAATGGTGAAAAGTGGGTTACAACAAAAAAAAAAGTTGAGAAACTCTGCTTTATTGGACAGGTGCTTTAATCTGTGCCTGAGCCATACATAGCAGATTTTATTCTGATATTGTTATAAAGGAGCTTCGTTCTCAGAAGATTTGTCAACTAAAGTATAATTATATGTGATATATCTTAAACTTTTTGGCATTGTTCTAGTTGTGTAAAGAAAATATTCACAAAGTACTTACCAAGCTCGGCTTCAATTGTATTATTAGAAGGGGAAACAACCAACGGCTGTGCATAATAATCATCTAAAAAAATAAGCAAAGAGTTAAGTCAGTTAATTTTTATCTTGCTAACGTTCATTCACCACACAACTTTATTTCTACTGATACAAGTACTCCCTATACTATTTATTAGTGTTTTTGATATGACAAAAGGCTTTTTCATAGAGTCTTCATTATGAGAGATATTATTACTTAGAATTAAAGGAATAACTCAATACAGACTGTGACAAAGGGCCTATAAAGTGAGGTAAGCATGATCTAAAATTTTAATATAAAATGGACATCATCTAGCAACCTACAAACGTGAATAGTTCATTAGGACACAGTGCCATCCTGGATTGCTTTATGCCAAATTGCTTCAGACAGACTTCAGTCCTTGCCACCCTGAATTGGATAAGCTCAGTACAGAAAACAGACGGATAGATTTACCTGTATAGGTGCTATACATAATTCTTTAAACCTGAAAATGTTTTACTTAAAGAGATTAAATCAACTAATCCTGCACTGTGCAAGAGAAACTACTGGATTTGTGCCTGGAACTGACAGGCTTTATTGACAGGCTAACCTAAGTAAAAATACAGCAATATTGTGTAATGTATCTTATTAAATAAAATATACTACAATGAAAATATGTTTGTGTCATTGTTATAATACACTTCTGATATAGTTATGATATAAAATGTAACTGTAACAAACATTTTGCTATATTTTTACTTTCTTTTTATTATACCTTTCATTTTACTTAAATGAACAGAAGGCATCCAGTAACACACAATTTACTCAAATATTCAGTTACATAAGCAATACAGCAGTTCAACCATTGTATCCCCAAAAAAAATCAATCATCAGAACAAAGAAAACAGACAATCTATTTACCCTTCCAACATTTCAGAGAAATATGGCAAAAAAAGACCTAATGTGCTTTTTTGCATAAATTAAAACAACAAATAAAGTTAAGCAGACCCCTGACAAAATATTTCACATTAACAATTAATTCACAAATTAATTCTAAAATAATTTGTTTTTACTTCCTGAGAGAGATTTCCAGTTGAAGGTAATGTATGATCTTACTTTCCCACTGAGTTATGACAGGTATATTTGGATTATTCCAGTAAGCAAAAAGAAGTTTTTGTGCAAGTAATGTACTGTAGTTTATGATACCACAGTAGACAGTCCCTTAGATAATGCTTTCCCATTCAGCATTAATACAGATATTGCTATTAAGGGGTTGGGAGAAATAAGGGATTGGGGGCACCCTGAGAGATAAAAAAAAAAATGAATCCAAAATGTTCTGGGAGTAGAGGATTCCCAAAACATATGACCTAGTGAGGCAGACACCTATGAATGGCATTTACAATTCAGACCTTGTTCTGCATACATTTCAGTCACATTGAGATGTGTTAATAATAATATATATTCAAGTAACATCCATTAATTAGCATCCTTTTCAAATAAAAGCTATAATAAGAAGAGATGGAAATTTTCACAACACTAAATCATTTCTGCCAAAGTTAAACTGAGTTAATCAGCAATTTCAACCACAGCAATTTTGCTAGGTGTGATACTGTTGTGATTTGCCTGCACAAAATTGCCAAAAAGTGATACAGTGCTCAAAATAAATAGTGCCTTAGAAAACAGCACACACCCCAGACAGCCCAAACTAAAACTCAATAAGGAGATTATCCACCCTGCACAGGCTCAAATTGGGGTCAAGGCTTTTAAATATTAAAAAGTATCAGAAACATTTAGACAGACAGACAGACAGACAGACAGACAGACAGACAGACAGATAGATAGATAGATAGATAGATAGATAGATAGATACTTTATTAATACCAAGGGGAAATTCACATTAAGAAATTTGGAAATGTCCTTCAAGGGAAAAGATAACTGTAAATCCCATGCTGAAGGACAAAGACAAATACAGTCAACCCACAACATTCATGTGCTTCAAGCATTTGTGCAACTTTATTTGTACACTCTTTTTTTTTGACTTTCACAATGACAGCCTAGCACATTTGCGGGGTTCATGGCTACTAAAAAAGGGTACAATGTGTGCAAGTTTGGGAATTGGCTAGTATCCTTCAATGGTCTTGTTCACATTACTATTGCAAACAGCTCCCCGTTCATATTTTAGATATTTTGCTTAAAATATAAAGCTTTGTGTTGCAGTTATGCCGCAAAGCATAGTGCAAATCCTTTGGACGCTAAACCCACGCGTGTAATGTCAGTGATGTGGCTTCATTGAAGAATATTGGCTGCGAGTTTGGTGTTTACGAATCAACCAGAGGCGTAGAGACTTTGGCCTGCCAATCCCATCATCAATCACAGCCTCAAGGTTAAACAATAACTCACATCTGCTATGCTCCTGCATGATGCAGACATCACTGACAGACTATTTCAAGCCAGAGAGTCCTTCACAATCTCTAGCACAATCTGCCAACAGTAAAGGCATTTTCTGGCAGCAGTGACAAAAAGTTTTGGGTTTTTTTTTTCTGAGATGTTAGCACAAAAGTTCAAAAAATGTAAGTGAACAACTAGTCTCTCTATTATAATAAAAAAATCTAGGGACAAGACAAGACTAATCCTATGAGACGTGACTTTTTGAAGAGACTTTTTGGAAGGAAGTCCCACGAGACGGAGACTTTTGCCATGAGATTCTTTCAAGTCACACCCTGCTAACAACTATTTTCAAACAAGACCACGGTCATCAGGTGCATTCCTGGACAGACACCGATCCATTAAAGGGCTTATTTATGAGCACACACACACACACACACTAACAGAGATCCAGTTTTGAATCACCCATTCTTCTAAATACAGCACAGAGAAACAAGGAAGTCAAACAAATTAACATGAAAATTGTTAAACAGTTACACAGCAAACTGTGTAACTCGTTTCTCTACGATTGATCGCCTACTAAACCCAGGTAGCTCAAAGGAATGCCTCCTAAGTGCTTCCAGTGAAACCTGTGAGGCTGTCGCTGTATTTTTCAATCAAAAAATTAATGATATTAGAAATAACATAGTATATCTCCCCAACACTAAGGATCCTCCTAAACCCCAGCATCCTGTTATAAACAAATTAAACTCTTTCACTAGGATAGATTTACCTGATTTAAAGAAAATAATCTCTCAATTAAAACCCTCCACCTGCGTCCTTGACCCGATACCAACAAGGTTTTTCAAAGAAGTATCAGGCGTGCTAATTGATAATGTTCTGGACATAGTAAATTCGTCACTAGATACGGGGGTCTTCCCAGACTGTCTTAAGACTGCTGTAGTTAAACCCCTACTTAAGAAACATAATCTCGACCCTCAGCTCTTGAAAATTTTAGACCCATCTCTAACCTGCCCTTCTTAAGTAAAGTTCTGGAGAAGGCAGTCATTATGCAGTTAAATGACCACCTAAATAAACATGCTATTCTTGATAAATTTCAGTCGGGTTTTAGAACAAATCACAGCACAGAAACTGCACTGTTAAAGTAGTAAATGATTTGAAAGTGAACGCAGACAGAGGCCATTTATCTGTTCTCATCCTCTTAGATCTGAGTGCTGCATTTGACACCATTGATCACAACATTCTTAGAAATTGCCTTAGTTCAATGGGTGGGCCTCTCTGGCAGTGTCTTAAATTGGTTTGAATCCTACCTGACAGGGAGAAAATTTTTGTTAGTTGTGGGAATTACAACTCGAAGACACATGATATCCGATATGGTGTTCCACAAGGCTCTATCCTGGGTCCGCTGTTATTCTCAATCTACATGCTTCTGTTAGGTCAGATTATCTCAGGGCACAACGTGAGCTACCACAGCTATGCTGATGACACACAGCTGTACTTATCAATAGCACCTGATGACCCGATTCTATTGATTCACTAACAGAATGTCTGACTAGTATCTCAGAATGGATGAATAGTAATTTTCTCAAGTTAAATAAAGAGAAAACTGAAATTTTAGTGATCAGCAATAATGGATACAATGAGGCTATTAGAAATAAACTGGATACATTAGGATTAAAAGTCAAGACGGAGGTAAAAAGCTTAGGGTGATTGTTGACTGTAATCTGAATTTTAAATCTCATATTAATCAGATCACTAGGACAGCATTTTTTCACTTAAGAAACATAAGTAAAGTTAGACCTCTTATATCACTGAAAGATGCTGAGAAATTAGTTCACGCATTTGTTTTCAGTTGACTAGATTACTGTAACGCACTCCTCTCAGGACTACCCAAAAAAGACATAAATCATTTGCAACTAGTGCAGAATGCAGCTGCTAGAATCCTAACTAGGAAAAGAAAATCCGAGCACATTTCTCCAGTTTTAATGTCACTACACTGGTTACCTGTGTCATTCAGGATTGACTTTAAAATTCTGCTTATGGTTTATAAAGCCTTAAATAATCTGCCCCATCTTATATATCGGAATGTCTGACACCTTATATTCCAAATCGTAACCTCAGATCCTCAAATGAGTGTCTCCTTAGAATTCCAAGAACAAAACTTAAAAGAAGTGGTGAGGCGGCCTTCTGCTGCTATGCACCTAAAATCTGGAATAGCCTGCCAATAGGAATTCGCCAGGCTGATACAGTAGAGCAATTTAAAACACTGCTGAAAACACATTACTTTAACATGGCCTTTTTATAACTTCATTTTAATCGTAATTTAACTTAATCCTGATACTCTATATGTTCAATTTCCTCAAAATAACTATTCATGGTGACTCTAAAATCGGTACTGACCCCTACTCTCTTTTCTGTTTCTTTTTCCGGTGCCACCACCACCTACTCAAAGCTTCATGATGCTCAAACAATGATGGACGGATTAAAAGGCAGAAGTCTACGTGACCATCATCATCATCAAGCCCTTCCGTGAGAATCCTAAATCCAAAGAGGACTGTTTCATTTATGTTAGGTAGAATGCCCAGAGGGGACTGGGCGGTCTCATGGTCTGGAATCACTACAGATTTTATTTTTTCTCCAGCCGTCTGGAGTTTTTTTTGTTTTTTCTGTCCCCCCTGGCCATTGAACCTTACTCTTATTCGATGTTAATGTTGATTTATTTTGTTTTATAATTGTGTCTTTCATTTTTCTATTTTTTAATATGTAAAGCACTTTGAGCTACTGTTTGTATGAAAACGTGCTATATAAATAAATGTTGTTGTTGTTGTTGTTGTTAAATGTGTATCAACTGACTATGCTGAAGCAGTTGGTGGTGATAATGCAGAAGATGAAATTATTAACCTTTCAATATCCCGTAAAATATCTACAAGCATTAATACCATCCGGTCTTCCACCGGCCGAATTACTGTTGAAAGAAGGATGTATCGTAATGTTATTGTGTAATTTATGTTTGAGTGATGAACTACGCAATAGAACAGAATTAGTTGTATTAAAAATTGGTCAAATAATTCTAACGTAAAATTTTAACAGGCAACAAGAAAGGTAATGTAGTACATCTTCCGCGAATAACATTAGACACAAAAGAAGATCTTGATATGCCGTTCCTATTAAAACGTTTACAGTATCCTGTTAGAATAGCTTTTGCTATGACAATTAACAAATCACAGGGAAAAAGTCAGTTTATTTATTAGAGAGAAAGAAATGAAATTCACTCACAGGCAGTTATAGGTTGTGTTGTCACGATGTAAATCCAAACACGGAATCAAAATTCACTGTGATCTTGAAGAAAAGTTAATTCCCAAATATTGTTTTAACTGAAGTTTTAAAGTAAAAATGAAAATAATGCATATGTAACAATTCCCTTTAAATTGTATATCCGGTTAACCAAACCTGGGGGTTGGCGAGCGAAGCCCCCTAGTGAGGAAAAATATATTTTACATGTTACCAATTGTAGTGTGTTGACTATATTCTATGGGTTATTTTGGTGCTATTAAAAGTGCATATTACCAAAAACAGTGTTTTGTTATTCTATGCAGAAAAGTGTATTTTGAGCAATCTCTAGTGAAAGATTACAGTTTTTAATGGTCATGGAACCCTAACCCCCCTACTTCCCATAGGTTAAATTTATCAATATTTATATTTTTGACTTTCACATTGGTTCCTAAGAACATTATCCCCATGAAAGTTGAGGATTGACTGTAATGTTCTTCTTAGGACATTTTGCAAGCTATTTATAGATTTTTTTCTGGCTTTAGTATTCAATTTGGACCATTTTCTGATGATATTTTGTTTTTCATTTCAGCTGCACTACTTTGTCAGGATTTTCCTTTACTGTATGTGACAGTAGATGTTGTGAGCATATCAATCATAACACAACAGGAAAAAATGGTCATTCTAGATTTACAGTATTACCTTATCCAACTACTTGGATTCCAATGCCCTTCTTTGGTATTTATTTTCTTAAATTCATGCTTGATTTTTTTAATTTATTTTGAACTTGGCAATAATTTTTGACTTTGACCTGGTCTTGCAGTGTTTGGCTTTGGTAACTGGTTATTTTTTGATCTCCTGGTTCTGACCCTTGCTTCATTTTTTCTCTAAGCCTTTTCTTCCAGTCGTCCCCTTTTTTACTTTCGATCTGGGCAGAACAGTTCTTTTGTATTTAAAACAATTTTCTAAATGAACAAAAGTAACACAAAAACGGGCAAGGCATGCAAAAAAAAAATGCAAAATACTCAAAAAACGATGTCAGAAAAACTATTGAAGTCCATTATAACTAGAAAAATCCAAACAGTACCTACTGTACTAAACTCACAATGACGCTCTTAGGGACCTTAAATCTCATCCTGAATATAAAGGCAGTGATGTAATGGTGGTCCTGTCTCTTTGGGGTTCCACCCATAAAACACAACAAGAAAGTACAAATGGTCAGAGAGCTGCCGTTACCATTGGTGATGTAAACATTTAACACACCATCATTGACTACTATACCGTATGAGATTCTCATTAGTTTAATGAAGCATTTTTTATTTTTTTATTATCACATTTTTCTTTTAGAAAATGTAAGATTTGAATTACCTATCACATTTAAGTCTATGGTCCTTGTTGCTTTGTATTCAGTGCCATTCAGCCAAAATGTTATTTCACAAGTGTAATTCCCAATGTCCTCCAGACTGACACGTTGAACCAAAAGTTTGTTTCCATAAAAAATAAATTTTTCATCATTTTCAATTGCTTTACATTCCTGTCAAAAATTAAGGATACAAATAATAGGAGTTATTCAAAACATTTCCACACATTTTAATTTCAAAGCATTTTTTATGAGGTACCTACTCTGGGCATGTGTGCACTGGCAGAATCAGGAAGAGGAAGTGTCCTCGTTGAAGAGATGATTATACCGCCGGCCACATGATTTTTTGCAAAACTGTAGACTGGTATATTATTTGCCTTTTGCGCATGTAAACAGCATAAGGTAAGCAACATAATAAGTGACACGAAAAGCAACTCTTCTGTGTTCACTGTAATAAAATAAGATTTTTTTTTCCGTGAAGGCTGACCAATCAGGGAACGAGGTGCTGTAAAGAGCAGTTCTAATCAATGAAGAGCATGGTAACATGTACAGACCAACAGAGCACAATTGGAGTCTGCTTTTCGAAAGCTCTCTGTTTGCTCCAATCCACAATGAAATGCAAACCCAGAGTTTTCACAACTATACGGCTCTGGAGAGCATTTTTAAAAGTCATTGTTTTTGAGGATTAAAAACACCAGGGTAGTGTGGACATAACTCAAGTCTGCCGGTTTAGTGTCCTGTTGCTGGTGATCTTGCATTCAATGATCCATTTGCTGCAGAGTTGTGAACTTAATGTAATTGCACATCTAGTAATTTTGTCAAGGAATAAGAAAGAAGTGTTATGCAATTTTGTGGGCAAAGGTGTTAAAGGAGCTGAAATTCACAATAGTTTCTGTGCTAAATATGGCGATAATGCATGATGATGTATATGTTAAAAATGGACAAGTGTGAATGAGATACCTTTGTGGAAGTCATCAACATGAACCACTAATGATAAGGAGAGAAGCAAGGGCCATTCTCATAGACAAAAAATTCATGATAGCGGACATTGCATTATATCTATGTAGCAATCAACTTTCAGTAATGATGAGAGGGCAGGAAGTGGTTTTGCAATTTAACCAAACAACTCTTTTTTTTCTGAATACATTCAAAAGCTTGCAAACAGGAGTTATTAATGTACTGCAATGCAGAGATACTATTTTAGGAAATACTTCATTGGAAAGATCTCTTACATAAATAAAAAAAATCATGAAAATTAAAGTTCATTAACTTTTTGAAGATCCCACTTTATTCCACCATGCCTTGTAATTCAACACCATTATTACATTAATAGTGAGAGTAATATTTACTGTAATTGGATTTTAATATGTTCAGTGTATACAATAAAGCAATTTCCACTTGTAACATTTATGGTTCCAGCAACATATTTGCAGGAGCCCTTAATGCAATTGGAAGAAACAAAAAGAGTATTACTTGAAAAACCCTCTTGATTTCAATTTTAAAATTAAAAAAATGCTTTCTTTAAAAAGAAAATCCATCTTTTCCCATTCCATTTACCTTGTACCAGCGTATGATATGTGCTTCTGATCTCTCCATAAAGGTCTTCACATCAGAGCAAATAATGTTACCATTAGGTAAAGTTTTCAGTTGTTGCAAATAGACCAGACTATCGTGGATACAATGATTTCTTCTTTCTTCACGAACATTTACAAATATAGCTTGTTTAATGCAATTGACAGAATTTCTATTTCAAAAGAAAAAAAAGTACACTGTAAATATTTGCATCATAAGCATATTGGAATATAGTACATCCATATCACTAAGACGTTTATGCATTAATTAGCAAGAAATTAGAATTAATAAACAAAAATAGTTTTATATAAGACATTAATGTCAATGATTTGGTACAAGCATGTAGCATGTTGATGAGGACATGCAAGTAAGAATTTACCTGTGTTGGGTTAGTGTTTAATAATTATGGTAATATAATTTTAATTTGTGTCTGCTGTTTTTGTTCTTTTAATATCTAGATTAAAAAGAATTTACTAAGTATCTACAATTACAAGTTAAAATATTTGGATTTTTGACTAATGAGGGGGATTAAACATCAATCCCTTATTAGGATCAAAAACATAAAATATACCGTTTATAAAAAATAGATATATTGAAATTTACAATTGAGGATATGTATAGGACCTGGGTATAGACATTTTAATTAAAACAATTAGTAGGATGGGTGTGACTTTGGAAATAACAATTTTATGATTGGAGTATGTGTACCCATGCGATTTTGATATGGCCTTCGAGCTGATATCTCCTACTCTAAACCACCCCCTTCTGGGTAGGGTTGGGGATGATCTTGCGGTCTTGTATGCATGTTATCATCCAGTTGACACTTGGAACAACCACCAGAGGGCGAACTGGAGGCGACCGGCAGCATTCTGAAGTTTGAGCTCCACCACCGCGCCCCTGCTGCTTTTGAAATTAAATTGAGTTCTATGCGTACAAGTGTGTGTGTGTCTGTCCAGCCCAGAAATGAGACGTAGAGTTAGGTTGAGGGCTCCATTTCCAAGGATACGCAAACGAGGCCAGCACACCGGCAAAAGGAAACCTACTAAGAAAGACAGTCACTTAGGTGCTAATGCACAAATGTACTTCCTGTACTGATGATGACTCTACTGCAATCAGTTCTTACTTTTCATTAATCTCTAAGTAAATCAATACATTGCATGTTTACAAAGAAATTTGCTGGCTCTTCTGTGTGTTGCAGTAATTCAATATAAATCTAGCTTGAATTCTATCCCAGTTTTATATTGTATTCTAGTTAGGTTTCTAAAATACCTTGAGAAGGTCACTATAAGAACTAAGTTAAATAAAAAAAAAAACTTTTAAGCTGTTTTTGTAATTTAGGCATTCAATAGACATTGGTTATTTTTAGGAAATGCCCATGGTTTAGTCACCACCCATAATAAAACTTTAAATAGTTGTATACCAAGGTGATCAAATATAGAATGTATAGCTTCAGTTAGTTGGCACTCTTAAAACAATATGTGTCACACATTATTTAAAATAAATTAGAGGGATACTTGACAGTAAAGGTCATAGTCATAAGAAAGATATTTGCTATATGTGGAAATGTGTACAAATAAAAGAGCTTTTTTTAGATCAAGTAAACTTAGTTGAACAAATTATCTGGATTGTTTTGAATAAAACCTAATTTACAGATCAAACTTGGTCCATAAGTGGTAGAGAATACCTGAGAACACACACGTAATGGCCACTGTCAGTTAGAGAGGCTGGAAGAAACCAAAGTAGCTCATTTTGTGCACTTATTGGGGATTCTCCTGAGGTGTACTCCTCTCCTGTCTCATTTTTATACCAGCTGATGTTGTACTCTGAGCCTACAAAGCTTTTTAAGATAAGAGGATCCAGCAGCGTGCAAGATAGCACCATAGCTTCTCCTTCTGTCACAAAGAAGCGATGAAAGTCCACTCCAAGGTCTTTGCAGGAATCTTAAAGACAAATAAAGAGATTTACATTTATAGAAAAAAGTTGGAAAAAACAATGGAGTGGTGGATGGATACTGCCATTACTACTGCAATCACAAAAACAGTACCAAGTATCGCATTTAAAAAGATAACCTTTGAATTATTGGCTAAACATTTTGAGACACACTTAAAGGAAAGAAGGCTAAAAAATAGTTATAGTCAAATACAAAGCAAAATAAAACAGATTCTGTTTAGTCTGAGTCTACATAAAAGCAAGGTAAGGTATAATCTGACCCTCCCTGTACATTTCTTAATCTCACCACATGTATTCATTCTGCAAAGACAACCCAATTTCAGCAGATTGAGTTGTAGGAAATCCAATCAATAAAGATAATAACAAAAATATAGGTTGCCGCAAGTTAAGTCCTAAAAAGATGTTCTACAAGAATACCCAATTCTATGTGTCCTCCATCTGGTCACTGGTACTAAAATTGAACAATGTTTCTCAGTTATTTTCTCCCAAAATACGACCAAACAAAGTGCTTCCAAACTACCAATTTGCATGCACTTTTTGAAGCTGCACCTATTCACACAGCATCCTGGGATTTCTTAGGTTTTAGGTTCTGATTTCTTCTGGATACCTGCAATTCTATGAATCCAATCAAACAGTCAAGGAACTTTGGTTTTGTTTGAGTTCTAGTTTTTTTTATCTGGCCTTGTCTCTAACTGTACCCTTCTGTAACTTGTGCTCTACTATAAATTTTAATTGTTTTATTTGTTAATTTGATCAATTTTAATCACTCATATTATATGTAAATAGGTTTGTTTTTGTGAGTTGTCTAAGACAAAGGTGTCTGCTACATAAAGGATACTAATATATTATAAAAGTCCAAGCAGAACATACCGTATATGGTCATGAATAAGTTGGGTCTTGAAACCCGAAAAATCGATCATAAAATCAGACCCCGACCTACAGTATTATGCCTGTTCAAAAATGTGACAGTTAATTTTTTTTTTTACCATTTTCTTGTCTCCTCCAATCTCACATCAGTTTCTCAGACACAGCAGCGCAGTTACCAATTTCTTTGCCTACTTCAAAGACGTTTAATTTAAAATCAGCTTCATATTTTCTTCTGATTGAATGCTCCATTGTAAATAAGGGATGCTCTTATGATAAAGGTGTATGAGGGTGTGAGATACAAAAAACACAAATCAGTGCAAACGTTGCTTCAGAATAGTTTGGGTATTACCGTGTGGTCACGTAGACACAATAGATAGAAAGAGAGATTAGGAGCATGAGCTGATACAGCGCATTGTAACACACACATAGAAAGAAAAGACAGTGTGCTCCATGGTTGCTCTCTCAGGAGGGTGTTAGCATATCATAATCATAATGTTGTACCAATAGCATGAGTTTTCCACATTTGAATTATACGACCAACATTATAAAATACCAGAAATTATACTGTAAAATCAAGTCCCGACTTATCAGCGGGAGAACTTATCCGCGAGTATATATGGCACATTCTTCTTTATGACCCACCCAGAAAAGAACGTGAGAGGCTGAAAACTGCATCATCATTTATAACAATTTGTGAAAGAAAAAATCTATAGGTAACAGAAATCCCATAAAATCATTCCATCCTCACTGTGATCTCCAAGGATTGATAATAGTCTGTCCAACCTAACCCAACCATAGGGCCATCTACTGCTGTAGCCAAAAAAAGCAGCAGCAACTGCACATAGCAAAAGATCTTTCCCTAGGGAACCTTGGGTGTAGAGGAGATCAGTGAATTTTTATCAAGAGATTTAAACTGTTTTCTGGAGGTTATCCACATTAAGAACTTGTGATTACACAAGCCAAATGGTCAAAATAAGCATTCAACTCCCATGCAGCCTCAGGCAAGTTCCAGATATTAGCATTTTTTTCATTTGGAACACAGAAGCCCAAAGGGCCAATAGTTTAATATAACCTTAAATGTAAGTAAATAACAGAAGGAGTTGTCATACTTCAGAATCAAAATCACTTAATTGCTAGCATGTGAAACATACCATAATTTACTTTGGTTAGGAGCAAAACATGGGATACAAGACATAACCAACTCAAGACAACAGAATTTCAACCCACTATTAACCTGACACTATACCAATACAACAGTTTCTTGAACAAAACATTTACTACTTCAATAGTTAACTCAAATTGACAGAAAAACTATACAAAACAATATACATAGCAAAAAGTAAAAGCTGAGTATGAAGTATTTACAAATAGACAGACACAACAGTTATCAGTTATATGTTGCAAAAACAGAAGTAAAATATGTAAATTTATTTAAGAGCTGAATAATTTGTGGAAAGAAGCTGTGGAGATGGTGTGTAGTTCGGGTCACAATAGACCTGAACCTCCTGTGTGATGGCAATTTAATGAACTGACGGCTGTTGAGACGTGTGGAGTCAACTTCAATCTTTCTTGCTCTCGTTTTCGTTCTGGTGAACAACAGATCTTTTAATGTTGGGAGATAGCAAAATTTATTAAGTTCAGAGATTTTATCCTTCTTGGGAACGGGAATAACAGTAGCAGTCTAGAACTTTGCCCAGCTGCAGGGAGGTGTTGAATTTGTCAGTGAAGACAGGTGTTTACTGGTCCGCACAATATCTAAGAGTACCAGGTGAGACTCCATCAGGACCAGCTGCTTTCTGCTTCCTGAGAAGTTTTTGTACCTCCTCTTGCTTCACAGAAAGTATTGGGTGGAGTGGAAAGGAATGACTTGGGGCAAGAGAAGTGGAAGAAAGTGAATCAGACCCAATGAAGGGGGGATGTTACACTGAAATGGTTGCGAGAGGGAGAGAGGGGGGCTGTTCATATAGAAGGCAGAGGGTCATGTCCTTGTCAAACCGTCAATAAAACTCATTTAGCCGATTAGCTATTCACCTTTTGTACACCTTGAGTAGATCCCATCCCAGCATGTCTGTGTTATTTTTTCTCAGAGCTATTTGCATTGTGACAGGGTAAAACATGAACCTCAAAGTTGTCTTTGCCAATGTGATAGCTGAAAGTACATCCTTTAACCTGTTTCTGAATACCTTTCCAAAAACTGATGTACCAAACTCTTTCGACTTTTATTGTCCAAAGTGAACCCTGAGAATTTACAGTTCTGTTGGGGTCATCTTTCCACATCCCACTCTTTTTTACATCAATTTTTTGTAGCAAATATCTGGCACTAGTTGTAGACTTTGATGAAAATGATTACCATAATACAGATGGTATGTCAATCAGTTAGAAAAGTGTAAGCAGTAGGTTACCATTCATTGACTTTAAATAAGGATGTGAAAAATTCTCACTTACCTCCAAATGCAAAGCCAAACTAAAATTTGTAGCCTTCATATTGAATTGTAATCATATCTGTTGATCTAAAACTTGCAGTACTATTGATTAAAATATGAGAAATCGGTGGTTTTGCATTCCTTTCATTTCAAGAGAGACCTGTTACAATATTCCAGTTCAGACTGTGCAAGGTTTTACTCATCTGCACAATAATAATTTCAGCCACTTCTTTCAAACAATAAACAGCAAGCTGACAGCTGCTTTTATTTAATAAAAAATAACTTGTTGTGGCTTCTTTTATTTTGTGTATAGAACATACACCATCAGTTTTCTGTCAGGACATATATCCAAGTTGAAGTATTAATATTCATTGGTAAGCATAGCAGCCTAGATAATTAAATATAACATAGCTTCTAACATGAAACATTTACCTAATGACCTACTTCCAAATCTTGCAAAAACTTGCAGACCCGATGAAAGCTTGATGAACTGCATGTGTTAAATAGAGCAAAATACAGAACATTAACAATTGTGGTTAGTAACCTGTGGTTGGCAACAGTGAAATTTTATAACTCCAGCAATAAAAGGCATACACTCCCACACCAGATTGAGTAACAGAAAAATAACAGATTAAGTAACCATTTATAATATTTTTAAAACTGTATGAAGATTGTACTCTTATACAAATATCAATTGTTTCATTTTATTCATGAGATGTAGAGAATAAATAAAAAACAAGATTGTTCAACAAAAAGAATATGTAACAATGCATAAACATTTAAATAATATGATTGCTCTATCTCCAAAGCATACTTGCACTTTTGGAAAATATACGCTTAGATGATCTGAGGCTGCTCTGAGAATGGGACCTTAAAAATAAAACTTCAAGATGACAAATGAAAAACAGGTGATAACATCCTTTCATATTTTAAAACAGTTCTAGCTTTGTGCCTAAGTAGTGCTCAAATGGAAAAAATTACATCTTACATTAGAGTTTGAAATTGAAATTCAGCCTATTAGGAAACAACTCAAAAATGCTTCTATATCTGCCAGAGCTTCATTAATGTCCTTCTAGGCTCTACTTAAAGTAAGTGGCCTTTTTCTTGTTGGTGTAAGGATATTTTTAAGTGGCTTCTCCATAGAATATTTGCAACTGAAAATTGTTTAGTTATAACATTAATATTGTATGCATAAATTGAAACCAATGCAATGTATTACAAATCTTGGCTAGCTGATTAATTGAATCTTATAATAGTAATTGGAAATATCCCTAAACAGTTTAAACAGTTCGGTATACTAGTATCCTGTCTGAGTAAAACTAGCTGCAAGGCAAGAACTATTCATAGGCAGTGGGTCAGTTCATCGAAGAGCACATTCACTCAGTGTTGTATAAAGTATTCAACAGCAATACCTGAGTAAAAGTAAAATTACTTTTCTGGTAAATGACCTAACTAAAAGTAAAATATTCCCTTGAGAAAACTAATAAGGTAGAAGTTTTCAAGTATCTGTTAAATGGGTGCACTTAAGTATCACAAATACAAGTAAACGTATGATCTCTTCCTGTTTTATACTGTATATACAGTCAAATAACATTCTTACAAACCTAAAATAAGTCAGTCTACCTTCTTTTAGCACTTGAATCATATTACAATCACTAAAGTATGAGCCACATAACTGCAACTTGATGCTGTGACATTCAGCCTGAGCGGATATCTTAAAAATTGTAAACTAATTTTCTAGGCTGGGTGCTAACAGGATAGGCATACAGCTTTCTCCTGATTTAAGAAGGAGCTAATTTGTTCCTGAAAACCACTTCAGGAACTTTATCAATTCTCATAACCTAATTGGAATTCATTTAAATGGAGAATAATTTTCAGCATTTCCTGGCCCAAAACTGTCAACAACAAACTACATAAAAATTGACAAACAAACCCTAATAAAACAATGCCGCTCATCATATAATACCCAATATAACTTTTTACCTTGATTTTATCTTTTCTAATTTCACATTGTGGGGTATAGCCCGGACACAGACAGGTAGACATGATGTTTATCACCACACACATTTATTTACACTCTACACTTTATTATTTATTATTAACACCCCACAAGTCCAGGCCTTCTCACAATGCCTTTCTCTTCTGTCCACCTTCACTCCTCTCCTTTAAGACTTTGTCCTTCTTCCACCCGACTCCAGCCATCGAATGGAGGGAGGTGGCACCTTTTAACCACACCTGGACGAGCTCCAGGTGCTTCCTGATAAGCCTACGTCGACACTCCCCTGTATGGTAGAAGTACTGGCTGTGTAGCCGGAAGCACTCTGGGTGTCCCCGATTCTCTTCCCCCCAGCACTTCATGGTGTGGCAGAAGTGCTGAGGTCCAGGGCTCTCTAGGCATTGGGGCGCCCCCTGGCGGTGACCACGGGCCCCTACAGGGTTGAGCTTCCAAGCTTTCTACCCGTGGTCCCCAAAGCAATCAGGGTGGTCGCCCCCACATGGTCTGGGGAAGGTGCAAGCCCTCCTCTGGTCCTCCTGGGCATCCCGGCCGGGTCGCCACCCCAGCCATCTCCGACAACATTTAAAGAAATGGTCTTCAGGTTTTTCTTTGGGCTTTTCCAACTGTTACACAATCTGTTTTGGACCTGTGATGTGCAGAATAATGTAGGAAGTCATATGAACAACCAATGTGATGAGGTGGGAGAACCACAGCACATGAACACACAAGAACACCTCATTGCTGCCCATACATCAGACCCATTATGTTTGACAGGCGGTCACAAGGACAGACTAGAGTATTATGTCTGAGAGAGAGAGAGAGAGAGAGAGATGCTGACAGTTGATTAAGTGCAACACCAAAACTTTTTTTATTTTCTTTTTTCACACTTCTCAAAGCAATCAAGCTCATCTCACAAAAAGCAGACCTACAGTACATGGCTGCCTAATTGAACCCTGTAACTCAGTTATGACACAATGCACATATATATATATATAACATAGAGATTGCGCATCAACATCCTTCAGCCCTGTCCACAAACATTCAGCACCACCCTGTCGCGCAGATTACAGTGGCACGTACTTGGAAACCCTGCTTAGATGATCAAGTGTTAGCACTAGTGGCACACATTTATATGCTAACCTTTTTGCAGTGGTTGTCCATAAAGAAGGTGAAACCTGTTTTTTAGAAAACTGACTGAGTAAAGCATTTTGAGAGTTTGTGTTGCATATTTGTTTTCTGGTTTAATATTGCAGTAATTAACGTATCTAGAAAATGACCGTATATTGAAGTAAAACTGGCCATCTGCATTTGAAATTGTAGTAAATGTGAAAGTAGACAGAAAATTTCATAATCAAGAAAAGTTGAAATATTCTCAAAACCTACTCAAGCCGAGTATTGAAATATTGCTAATTTGTTACTGCTGAACACTGCATTCTTACACATACCCACAATCTCTAATACAGGATTAATTTAGATTCACCATTCAAATTAACACTAACTCATGCATCTGGTTACTGTGAAGAAATTCAGTGTACTCATTGAAAACCCCAACACTAACTAATATGCTACCATTTTAACAAATTTATAGTGCAGTCCATTTTCCTTACATACTCACTGCAACAATGGCAACATCAGGAGCATTAAAAGACACTAAGATTACTCATACAGGGCCGGTTCAGAGTTGCCAGGTAATCTAAACCACAACTGTTTAGAATATACAGAACACAAGGGGGAAAACACTGGCAGGCGGGGAGAAAACATAAAACATCTACAGACAGTGACCACAGTTAAACTTTCTGCTATTGTAGTAACTGTTTAATTAATAAGCATTTACTTGATTCTTAGTAATTTTAAAGTAAAGGAAAATTAGCCAAAGGAAATCTATGCTTTTCATACATATATGTCATAACAATGTGCAACATTTAGGCTGCAGGAAGAGTATTGATCCAGACATTTTCCAAAAGCATGTCATTTACAGAGTTACTGGGCAAAAGTCTAAATTGAACATGAACACCAGCCAAATTGAAGGGACCTGACAACTAAAACTGCAGAACATGCAGCTCCAATAACAGAACATTGGTCTCTGGCACTGTGTCCAGCAGTAATTCTAATCAAAAATAAAACTCACCATCTATGATTCATTTAATTTAAATGATATACTAGACAACAACAACATATACAAAAAAAGTGTTATTACTCCAAAATTAAATCAGTATTATGATTCCCAGAACATAAATATATGTTGCAATCAATATTGGAAGAAACCTGTCACATATTTACCCAATAATGATAGTGTAAACCCTCAAGATATACTGTACACCTTTGCCATTGTACAGTAAAACAGTGAAATAGATTAATTTCAACTTATATCATTTTCCATTTTACCACTGGAATTTAGCAAAAAGCTACTTTTACAATAAATTGTGACTATTCATGTATGTACATTGAAGGAATTCTAACATGCACTAAAAATAACAGACCGGTTTGACTATTTAAAGAATTTGCGAGTCTTGATTTCTTTACGCTACGGTGGGCTGGTGCCCTGCCCGGGGTTTGTTTCCTGCCTTGCACCCTGTGTTGGCTGGAATTGGCTCCGGCAGACCCCTGTGACCCTGTAGTTAGGATATAGCAGGTTGGATAATGGATGGATGGATTTCTTTACAATAGAGCTAAAAGTGCTGAAATCAGAATTACCAGTTACATCCTTCAATAAATGTTAGTCTATATGTCATAAATCACCAGAGTATTAATAGGTTTGCTATGACCTATTTTCTTTCATGTTCAGGAAGCATGTAAAGTTGATGTAAAAAACCATTAACTAACCGACAGTATGATGAGTCATTTTACTCCGTAACTGGAAAAATAATACTGTATGTGGTTATATTCTAATTAACACAAATTAAAAACCAGATTGCAGTGGTAAAATGTTTAACTGTAATTAAAATGAATGTTTGCATGTTTATAAATGAAGAGTATTGTAGTGCACTTATTATTGTGGCAGCTTAACAGCGCTAGGAATCTAATTACAGTTTTTTCTTAGCCCAGTCACTATCTCTCCCTCTTGTATGCGTAGTTTTCTCTGGACAGTTTTGCCCAAATACTCACCTTTCCTATTACATGTTGGCTTTTATAAGTGTATGTCTAAGTGAGAATGAATGTACCCTAATTTAGGCAGCTGCCTTTTTCCATTTTCCTTTCAGTCTTGAACAAAATACTACTATTTGCTTAGACTCTGGGCTCAACATAACCCTGTACTAAATAAATCATAAAAAGATAGCTAGATACTAACCAATGAGAAATGTTCCTTTCTCTGTTAAAGTTAAACACACCGGGGAAAATAAGGATTGAAAAGATAATCACTGTACTAATTATTTTACTATCTTAAAGATGTATACTTAAATATTAGCCTGACATTAAAAGTAAATAATTTATGCTTTTGTATCAGTATCTGGTCAAGTGCTCCTAATTGCTGCATTTCAGCATTGATGTGGCCTGTACTGCCACCTGCTGCACAATTGCAATCAATTTACTTTTTTGGTAAACCAAATATGGAATTCTGATTGATCTATTTGGAAAAACAATCTATTGGTATAAAAGTGTTACATTATCACTGCAAGACAAAATATGGAAAAAATCCCCAAGTGCTCCAGTTTCTTCCCATATTCCTAACACGTGCAAGTTAAGTTAATTGGTTGCTATGAGTTGTGTCTGGGATGGTGTCGGTCTATACGCATGTGTATGCTTAGCAACTATTAGAAGTTATAAGGCAAATATTTGGCTTGTTTTGTTTTCCTGACTCTTTACAGGACATTTACTTTCTCAGCAAAAATATAAAATAATCATCACTTTTCATTATAATTTATCCTGATGAGGGTCATGAAAGCAACACAACAAGGCTGGCAGACAGGCCCATCCTATCACCAGCAACCTCTTCTACCACCTCCTGGATAATTCCCAGAATGTGATTCCTCTGGTGTGTCCTGGATTTTCTCCTAGTTCTTCTCTCAAGTTCTTGTATATTTGTTACAGGAGATTCAAAGACAGCATTTTATATTGACAAAACATTTCAACTTGCTCATCTGAATCCAGAGAAGCAGTGGTTTTACTCCATATTGCTTAACTTCTAACCCTATCACAGGAATTGAGCTGAGCAACCTTGCACATTTCAACCACTAATACTTGCATTTTTGGTTACCATTCAGCAATCGTGACCATAAGTGAAGGTAGGGATGTAGACAGACAGGTAAATCAAAATCTTTGTTTCATGACTTAGCTCCTCCACAAACAAAATCTGCAAAACCTCTGCCACTACTCTAATTCATTGATCAATCTAACAATTACTCCTATCCATACTCATTAATTAGACCCTAAGGTATCTGAACTCTTCCAACTAGGAGAGTTGTTTACCCCTTACTTGAAGAAAACAAGCTACTCTTTTCCAGGAGAGGGCCATGACCTTGGATTTGAATGTGTCGATACTCATCCCAATCATATCACACTCAGCAATGAACTGTTCAAGTGGCATGTTTTACTTTAACATGGCCTTCTCATAACTTCACTTTAACTTAATCCTGATACTCTGTATGTTCAATTCATCACAATAACTATTCATAGTGGCTCTAAAATCCGTACTGACCCCTACTCTCTCTTCTGTTTCTTTTTCCGGTGGCCTGCGCCACCACCACCTACTCAAAGCATCATGATGCACCAACATTGATGGACTGAAAGCCAGAAGTCTACGTGACTATCATCATCAAGTCCTTCCATGAGAACCCTAAATACAAAGAGGACTGTTTGATTTATGTTAGGTAGATTGCCCAGAGGGGACTGGGCGGTCTCGTGGTCTGGAACCCCTACAGATTTTATTTTTTTTCTCCAGCTTTTGGAGTTTTTTTTTTGTTTTGTTTTTTCTGTCCACCCTGGCCATTGGACCTTACTCTTATTCTATGTTAATTAATGTTGACTTATGTTTATTTTTTATTGTGTCTTCTATTTTTCTATTCATTTTGTAAAGCACTTTGAGCTACATTTTTTTGTATGAATATGTGCTATATAAATAAATGTTGATTTATTGATTGATACTGGAAATCACAGTATCATGAAACCAAGAAAACAATGTTATTGTTAAATAGCTTAGGTGTAGTGCTTAGATTTTTAAATCCTAAATCATGCCTTGATATACTTCCTATGAAAATAGTAAACATGAGAGCAGACATACAGGATAACATTCTAAGAGTTATTAAAAGTTAAGAGTTATTCTGATTAAACAATCATCTAATCATTTTCTAATGGTACTTCTCCTGGTTAGGGACACTTGCAATTGGTGAATAACCTGGTAGTGTTGAGCACAAAGTGGTAACAAACCTGGACAGGGCAGGTCCAGGATATCACACGACACATCATTCATATTGGACCAGTCTGAAGTAGCCAATCAACCAAACACGAGAGAGGAGATACCCGAAAATAAGGAGAATGTGAAAAATACAAGCAGGCAGAGGCTAGGTTAGGATTCAAATTTAAAAATCAGGAGCTTTTGAGGCTGCATGAAAACAGAATTCTACCAAATTTGTGCTTATAGTGTTTATTGTGATCTACAGAGGGTGATCTTGACCAATCCTTTGCCTGTAAACATCAACTAGGAAAAGACTAGAATCCAGTTAAAAAAATAATTTATGAAGTGAATATTAAGTAGGATAAAACAGAAGGTGGGGCACAGGTTATGGCATCACAATATGTCTAACATAACACAGTATAAATCTAAAACACTATATAAGGTAATATTTTATTTACAACTGCTTATAAAAGTAAAGATTCACAGCTAGTGGTTCTTACTGTGCCCATACAGTATGTTTTTGTAACCAAAACAAAAACAATTGATGAATTTTCAAGTCACAAGTAAACACACTCAGACCACCCAAATATATTTATTATATAAAAAATACAAAGTTAATGTGCTAATTAAAGTAGAAAGATGTGTGCATGCAAGTGGCATAAACTATGACAATAAAATGTGCAAACCAAGCCAGCCGCTTTAATCTTGTGGAAGTCAACTTCTCAAATAACTAAGGTGACAACATAACGGCAAAGAATAATGCTACATCTTAGTAAAATGAATAAATAAATGAATTAATTAGAGCCATTAGAATACATCAACAAGATTTGGAACTACATACTGCTTAATGAGTAATTTCATTATACCTCCAGCAAGAAAAAAATCAGTAAAACAGCCTTAAAAAATATTAATTTTCAGATTAAATTTCAAATGCCAGTGCTTTTCTGTTTTGACAAAGATATAGTCTAAAGATGGTGGAAGAAAAAACAAATAGGGATCAAAAGTAATCTACAGTAATCTAAGTAAATACACAAAAGATTATACTAAAACAATTTTTAGTAACACTTTACAGTAAAGGGCAGCACTGCTGCCTCGCACTAAAGAGACCCGGGTTCGCTTCCCAGGTCCTCCCTGCGTGGAGTTTGCATGTTCTCCCCGTGTCTGCATGAGTTTCCTCTGGGTGCTCTGGTTTCCTCCCACAGTCCAAAGACATGCAGATTAGGTGCACTGGCGATCTTAAATTGTCCCTAGTGTGTGCTTGGTGTGTGTCCTACAGTGGGATGGTGCCCTGCCCGGGGATTTGTTCCTGCCTTATGCCCTGTGCTGGCTGGGATTGGCTCCAGCAGACCCTCATGACCAGATGTTAGGATATAGCAGGTTGGAAAATGACTGATTGACTGACTTTACAGTAAATGTTATTAATAAGCTAAGAAGCACTATATAATGCTTACCTCTTTCAACACTTTTTTTTTTCCAACATGTCTATAGGCCTAATTTTTATCAAGTTAAAATCACTTTTTGGGAGAGATTTCAAAATTCTTATTAATTACTCAAACTGTGGAAAACACACAACTGTCAAAGGTTGCACAGGGCTTAGGCATGTAAAGACATGAGGGTTGAGCATGAGCAAACCAAGTGTTTCAGCCTGTAGGCATAATGGGCTCCCCAGGCTGGAGCTTGGCACTGATATATTCAAAGTCTAGACTTAGTAAGCTCACTGGAGGAAAGAAGGGAAGCCAGAATCGAGAATGAAAGACACACACCCTGACATAGAGAGGAGGTGTGAAGAATGGGTACTTTAATGTGGTACTAGGAAGATGGGCAAATGAACAAGAAAAACTAAAAAGTCTCTAGTAGTCAGACTTATTAGGTTGGTTAGGGTATTCTTTCTGTTTTAAAATGTTCTTAATTATTTCAGTTTTTGGCATGTACCTCTCTATATACTTTATTATTTTTAAAGAATACACACATTTTGATATACTGTATATTGTGATTCTTGTTTACTGCTTCAAATGTGAGGAAGAATGAGGATGATGCATATGATCCATCCTTCATCTCCGCATCTAAAACAGAGGAGAACACAACTAAAGACAATTGAAGACACTTCTGCTCCACCACTGAAGATCTGCCTGTCCCCTCCCCTTTCGCCCTGTAAAAGGAGCCCGCCGCCAAGAATTGTTGCTCATTTGGAAAATAATGGCTCCTAAACTGCACTTTACTGGGTTGTGTGGTTTCTCGTAGAACTACTCCTTGACAAAGAACCATTTCATTCTGCGATGGGTTCTTTGTATATGAAATTGGGTATTTGGTCTTTGAAAAGGTCCCTAATATGTGGAGAAAACTAAACTCTTACATGTTTAGTAAGCTTCCTAGGTGTTCTTTAGTATTTGAAACCTGTAGCGGCAAGGCATTGCAAGACATATACAGCATACTGGGCTCCAGCTCAGATCACAAAATGTGCAGTTCATCATGGAAAGTTCAGATTAGAGAAAGTGCAGTCAGTCATGAACTTCTAGAATGGTTTCATCAAATGTTGCAAGCCCTACACTCTTCTCATTTTTTCACTATCTTCCTTGATTATGTGATTTAACACTTAATGGAGCAACACATTATTTGCCATGAATCATCTTTGTTCTTTAAAAAAAAACTACACCTTAGAATTAGCTTTATTGAACTAATTAAGTTTTAAATTAAGACAGTACTTGAATTGGCTAGTGGAGCATCATGTTTTCTTTGAATTCATTCTTTGCATTGTCCAAAGTGGGAAATCTTATCTTTCATATAAAATCTAAATATTTTGAAAGCCTTATACTAAGGAGGCAAAGCTCCACAATATGCATGTTTCCTGTGGATTATACCGTATATAAGAACAATTTTTCTCCCATTGAATCTTTTCATTAATAACATAACCAGCAATAGCATACTTTGACACAAGCTTAAAAATATTCTTACCATTACTGGCTTCACTTTGTCCTTGCATTAAAGCAGTAAGACCAACCATCAACCATATACACGTCATTTTACCTAGAAGTAATTATATATAAAATGAGTACAAATGTATCAATTACAGTTTGCACAATACTTATTTATTTACCATGTCAATACAAAACATTCATCTTCCTCTGGGCTTGTTCAAAGTTTACAATATCGCATCTTAATATATTTATACATCAGTTTTCTGCCAGTCAGTTTTTTAAATACCTTTGTTAGGTTTCAAAAAGAAATCCGCTCCTAAATTTCTCAAACCATCCTTCTCTACCTTCCTGCTCGTGATAATAATTGTGGACCTTGCCTCTTTCCATTTGTAAGCCAACACAGGGAAAGCAAGGCAAAAAACAAATCACTCCGAAACAGCCACGTCACTTCTATAGGCAAAATCTGAAACCATGAATAGTGAGGAATGGACATACATTTATTTTACATGACTTAACTACTGTGGTAGATAAACAAAAAAAAAAAACAATGCAATAAATATTTAGCACACTTGAAAAATAAAGCTTTCAATTACCTTCAAGTGGACCTACTGCATGCTCCACTGGCATTGAGAGAGATTATTTTCCATTATTATGCCATGAAATGGTGTAAATTCCAAACTGGGAAAAAATAACAATTGATGCCACATTAAAAACACTTTACAATCTAGATATGCAATAATCTGAGAATTCTGCAAAATGAATATGTTGACAAATATGTACTTTCATTTTAATATATGCTTAATGCTATTTAGTCATATTTCATACCTTCGACATTTTACATGCAATTACAATAGTTGTATGACTGGGTATACTGGCATACTGCATTAACAGTTTCTCCTTCAGCAAGCTTAATATTAACTCTCTGAGGGCTGAATATTTTTTTCCAAAAAACTCAGTTTACTGAAAAGCACACAATGCACTGGCTTCATACATAAATCAACATAAAACGTCTGTTGCTACGTGCTGTGGCTGGTTGGCATCTCTGGCAGCAATGGCTGTGCAGGGGCAGCTCGATGGCCAGCAGGAATGCATGGTGGGCCAGCCACCTCTCTGCCTTTGCACAGCAGGTGGGCGACGGTGGCAGTCGCTGTGTGCCACAATATGGTTTGTACCTCTTGTCATCATAAGTGGTGGTCCTCCCAGGTGAACACTGCTGTAAGCGTATCAGCTACACAAACGTGTTCAGCATCACGATCAACTGGGGACCAATAGGCTGATGTTGGTACCTCAATTTTGTTTTTGATGCCCATCTCCAGATCACTTGCATCAAACTCAGAGTCCGAAAAGTCTGATTCAGCGATAATACAGAAAACGTCCACGGAGTATTTTGCTTTGCACGTTTGCTTTAGTCTCACCAGATGCTGATGCCATTTTTGAGGCTGTTTGCTCTTCACTACTCCTGCACATGCAGGGAATTGAGGTCAAATCAAGAAAGTTACGTAACTTTCCTTAAAACAAAGAGAGTCGAACTAAAAAGTAAGGGCGAGTTTTGTTTCAGTTTACAGCAGATTACCATCCTCTACCCTTAAATTTTGACAAAAGTCATCATCTGCCCTGAAAGAGTTAAAGGCATCCAAACTATTATATTCTGCTTCCATGGAAAATGTATTTTAAAGAGATAAACAGTTTGCACAAAGCTTCAAATATCAACTATTACTCGTTTCAGTTATTCAAAGAGATACACACTGTACTGGTTTTGTTTTTGAGCAGAGACTGCCTAATAAGATTTCAACATGCATGTTTTGACACACCTTCTACTGAGGTACAGCAGATCCTATTTTGGAATTCTCTCCCAAAAATGAATGAGAATGAGAACGTCCCATTCAGCCCTAAAACCAACCCCTTTCCCCTCAAATCATTTTCTATAAGCAATTTAACACAGTGTACATTGCAGGTTTCAGTTCAGAGATTAAGTAATATTGCAGATGTTTAACATTCATAAGAAAGGTAATTTATTTATTGGTAAGTTAGCAAGCATGAGAAGCAGATCAGAAATTAAAAACTTCACGCTGTAGAATGCCAACTTTGACATGCTGCCATCTGCAGGAAAGGCATGGTAAATTAAACATGTTGGACTTATTAGGGAGAATGATGCACCCACTAAGGTTTTAGACTTTAAAAACTACAAAGCTGCTCACTCCCTATGTCCAGGAGATCCATCAGCCCCGAGCTCCAACAGATATTACATGAGTAAACAATTTAATATACCATACCTGTAGAGCACCTTGGGATGGAGTTCAGTCAGTCCTAGTAAAACATCACCAAAGCTTAATATTGATGATGTAAAGTCACTACACAGATGGCCCATTCGGACATCGAAATAAAGTCTAAAGTGAATGGTGATTTTTATCCCTCTAGGCACCTTGAAATTTTCTTTCTATTTAAGATCCTGAACCTTTGTTCTCAGAACCAAAACTTTCAATTTATTTTTAAGATTTGTTTAGTTATATGCTTTGTATTCCAAGTGCAATATGAAAATGTGCATTTTTATGGTGCTTATATTTTTCATTTTTAGCACAAACTTTGAAAATGTATGTTAAATATGATCAAACATACAAAATTTATGATTATTTAATAGAAACCAAGTACAAAATTATTATCTGCATTGTGATTAATTTTGTTGTTCTGATGCCACTGTTCCGGATTTGGAGCAGTACTGTAAGCAGAAGTACCATTCCACAGAACATTTTCCAGCATTGCACCAGGTTGATTCAAAGATTCACACAGAATAAGTATACGTGCAGGGGAGAATGGGAGATGTCAACATTCAGACTGGTGCAAGTAGTAGAGGAAAAACCAGAGCATTTTTCTTTCATATCCGAAAAAAATTTACAGCTACAATCAATAATGTTTGCAACAGAAACCTTTAACAACTGAGGTAAGATTTTGCACAATGCACATTGGAGACTTAAATCAATATTTATTTTCTAGCAAAACCACATGCATAGTTGAATGATTTGGACTGGTTAAAACATACATTTTCTTTCATATTTTACATATTTTTGCGTGGCATAAATACATCTTTGTTTGAGTAACCATTTCTCCAACCTATTGCCATCCAATATGTTGGAAAATTAAATGGTATCATTTGCACTCTCAGTTTCTACCATTCACGTAGTATACTGCCTTCATGCACTCTCAAGCATTATAGGACAGAAGCACCCACATACTTTACTGTACAGGAACAAACTACTATTTTATTATCGTGCTGACTCACAGAACGACGCTCTCAGAACTGAGAGTTAATGTGTGTTATCACAGCAACCCTGATGAGTGATTTTTTCCCACTATGCTTCATGAATCTTACTGGAAAGTAAGATTTGGATAAACAATTTGTGGAAATCCTGAAAAAGACACCTTGACAAGTGGAGAAGGGTGGCCAGAAATAAGGTAAATGAATGAACTTTGAAGGGAAGGAAAATAAAGGAAAGGGCTAGGCTCATATGTGGCAAGTGTAGATTTTCATTGAAAAGCTTTAGTTTTACAGCTGGTGAGATACTGATGTTTATTTGAGGTTTTTAGATATTAACATGTCTAAATGTGTGGAACGTGTTTGTATTAGTTTGTATGTGTTCTTGTCTCTGAACTCATGCTTCTACTTAGGTTGGAATGAAGGGGCCTAATTTTTGTTTTCAACTGTAAAATTAAAGGTAAACTGAAAAAGCTTCAGAGTAAGCAAGTGAGACAGAGGATGGCTTTTTTTTACTGGAGATTGAAATAAAAAAAACATTTTTTTATACCTAACACAATTAAATCCATGTAGCAATTAAGATGTCAGAAAGGTAGCTAATTAACACTTTGCCAGCACTCGAATATTCAATAATAATACATTTTACTAGTGTCTTTAAAACTGTGAAAGTGAACAGGTTAGCAGACTTGCTGTAGATTTTGGCGGGATTTGTACATTTGCACTTGCAGCCGCGACATTGAGCTTAACTAAATTGATGCATGTAACATGTTTCTGAAAGTAGAGATGTAAACAGGAATCCTAAGAGATTCTTTGAGAACAATTGATCACAAAACATGATGAATTGTAGTACATGGACAGGATTTGAACCAAGTCTCTCATAACAATCATGATGTTGTATTAATTGCTAAACTTCAGTCTTATGCACATTAATGACTTCCTAAAACAATGCTTTAGCTCACTAAGTTAAACTGATAAAATTTTTAAAATCAAATTCATTATGCCTTCTCACATGCAAATTACACCAAGCTATTATTTTCAGTAGGTTACAAGATGTTACTAGATATTTTATCTGCTAAAAGTAGCTTTTCCAATGCAAGCTTGTTACCATTTTCATAGTATTTTGGTCAGAGATTGATGATATGTTGCAGAGGTGAGCTTCTTTACTTACACTGAGGTCATTAGCTGCTTTCCCTGAGCTGCACTAAAATAGTGATCTTCATTTAAATGAACTCTGGGTATTTAGACAACCATCACAATTATGGAAGTTATACTGGACCAGAAGTGTAAAAGCATTCTAAAGTCATAGGTTGGTGGTGCAGTTGGTAGAATGCCCTTAAAAATGCACCACTTTCATAGTTTAGTATATACTGTGGAGCAAAATATATCAGTGGGAGAAACCAGCAAATTTTATCCTGTTATATAAAATATGTATACAGTATATAATATATTATATTATTTATATCACTCTTCTGTTTGTAAAATGTTCTTGCTAATTCCTGCCTGCAAACGTCTTCCATAAGATTAAGCATTGCTTTTCTAACCAAAAACTGCTGTTTCTTTTTTGGGAGTTACTTTGTAAACAGAAGCTTTTTTACTTCACTGGAGGAATGGTGCTGTTATGGACCCCGACCATGAGAACCACTTTAGACTTGAATACATTTTGTGCAGATTCTGCATATTCTCCTCAGGGCCACCAACCTGTCTCAAATCCAAAAACACCAACAAATAATTTTGCTTCAATGCAGGAATCTCTAATCTTAGTCCTGGAGACTTCGCATATAAAACACATCAGACAGCAAATCACCCTTAACCACTTCCTTTACAAATCTATAAAAGAAGTATTTCTTTTTTAGTCAATAAAGCTACATGCTAAATTCTGAGAAAGTTGGTTTAAATGTGACTATACCCCTAGAGTAAATTTTGATTCACTTAAAGCTGTCAAATTAATAAACAAATACATATTTCTCATGACCAGTCCTCCTGGGAAAAAACATTAAGAAACTAAATAAAAAGGTATGTTATTTTAAAAAGCATATCTTTTGTTAAGAAGATCTGTTTAATACAGACTTTACTTTCAATAGATAGATAGATAGATAGATAGATAGATAGATAGATAGATAGATAGATAGATAGATAGATAGATAGATAGATATTCACACACACTATGGTCTGAAAACACACCAGAATGATTAAAATGCGAAAAAGAAAGAAAACGTCTGCCTTGGCTGTCACAGTCACAGTGAGGCATTATGCAGGCCGATTGCTGTTGGTATAAAGGAGCGGACTACACGTCCATTTACTGGGTCTTTTTGTTACTGTATGTAGGTGTGTGTGAAAACAAGATAAACCTGCAACGATGACACATACAAGGCCCAAGGATACGAGAAGAGTAAAATTAAGCTGGTACTCTGTAAAGCTGAATGTCAACATTAAATAGGTCTATTTGTGTTCATGTGTGTTAGGCACATCTACGTTTGCACGTGTAGCTTCATTTTGTATTACATTGTATTGTAGTCTACCTTTATTTCTTTATATACCACTCACAACTGTTTTAAGTTAAATATTGAACTGTTGAAGCAGTTTTATACCAGGAAAACTAAATTTGCAATTGGTCTTGAAATACTTTGTTGAGATAAGGTGAAATCAAATGGAGATTTGTCAAACATTGCAAATTTTTTTTTAGTTATTTCCTTCTTGCAAAAATCTGAAACTGTGTGAGCTCTTTAAAAATATTTAATGAAACTGCGTGTCAAAAAGATAACAAAACCTAACCATTTCCCATTGTGTTTCAAGTGAATCTCAAGGGAGGCTGTCTTTGCAGAAACAGGCACATCCTGGTTGGAAATGGCAGACAGGTTTTTAACACACAGCAACCAATTGATTCTGAGCAGTTAACAAACTTTATTTTGGGTTTTTTTCTCTTGTCCCTTTTGTTTCTTTATTGTTGGTCCACTCAATTTTGAACACCTCCTAATTGTTTTTTTGAATTTCCTTTTTCCTCAGCTTCCGAGATTTTAAACAGTGCTTCTGGTGGCTATCACTGTTCCTGTGTTCAAAGACAAGAAGGCAAAAGCCAAAGAAATGCTGAATGCTGAAGACACAAATATCGGGTGCAGTAGTTGCTATAGCAGTGTGACAGCTGTGGTGACATGTTTAGCAGCTCTAGTTCTCATGCTCATGCTATGTCCTCCATTATCTGTAATGTGAAGATGTTCCCACAATTAAATTATCTTCACTCAAGCTTAATAATTTATGTTCATAACTGTTTATAATCCAAATTTAAAAATATATGCAAAACATTTTAACCCACCTCCCAAATGCTAGAATTTTACCATTTCCTGTTTGTAGGTAACACTTGACTTCATTTACAGTATATTTCCTGGACCAGTACAACCACTTATAGCATGTGCTGTAAATGATAAAAAGTTAATAAAATTATAAATTAATATAAATAAAATGAATGAAGGAATGATTTAAAATTATATTTTTAACAAGATTTATTACTACATTAAACTTAAAAAGTTTTACTTTATCTGGAGCAGAAACAAGGAATTACCTAAAATCTGATGTTGAGTATTACGTAAAAATTGTTTGTGTGCATCTACAGTTATCTTGCTTTTTTTCTCTTTTTTTGTGTAGGTGACTAGTCAATCCAGTATCAAATAAATTACACTGTATTTAAGCATGTATTATGTGTGCAGCATAGTGGTGTAGTGGTTAGCATTTTTACCATGTTCTGCAAGTCTAGCGTGCACTCAGGTTCCTCACCCAGTAATGCATCTTTCATCCCTCCCTGTGCCTATGTAGCTTTTTCTCAGAGTACTTTGTTTTTTCCCATACATCCCTAATGATGTGTGTGGTGGGTTAACTGTTAGATTAGATTAGATTATTTATTTATAAAAGCACATTTAAAATAACAGAGACTGCGCCAAAGCACTGTACAAAGAAGTATTAAAATAAGCACAATGCAAACTATTATGCAGAAGCAAATAAATAAAGCAACCAATTACAACATCTGCCACAATCCCATTATACACAGTGAAAAGCGGAAGGAAACAGGGAGGTCTTAAACCAATTTTTAAAAACCTCGATAGAAGATGAAGGCCTGATGTGGAAAGGCAAGTCATTCCAAAGCATAGGAGCAATAACTGAGAAAGCTCTGTCTCCCCTAGACATCAGCTGAGATCTTGGAACTACAAGGAGTAGTTATCTAGATGACCTCAATGCTCTTGGTGCCACATAGGGGTGAAGGAGGTCACAGATGTATTTAGGAGCTAGACTATGCAAGGCTGTAAAAAACGTGTAATGTCAGACCAGCAGTTCCCAAGACGCACATACTGAGGTCTGTCTGTAAGATAGTCCATGATCCATGCCACCAGGTGTGAGTCTACTCCCATCTCAGTCAGCTTTTCCCGAAGGAGCAGAGGTTGGATGGTGTTGAAGGCGCTAGAGATGTACAAAAACATAATTCTTACAGCACCACTGCCTCTGTCCAAGTGGGAGAGGGATCGGTGTAGCATATAGATGATGGCATCCTCCACTCCCACCTTCTCCTGGTATGTGAACTGCAGAGGGTCAAGGGCGTGGCGGTCCTGTGGCCTCAGGTGGTGAAGCAGCAGCGGCTCCATGGTCTTCATCACATGTGATGTCAGAGCAACAGGCCGGAAGTCATTCAGCTTACTAGGACGTGATACCTTTGGGACTGGGGTGATACAAGATGTTTTCCAAAGCCTCGGAACTGTCCCTTGTTCCAGACTCAGGTTGAAGAAGCGCTGTAGAGGATTCCCCAGTTCCAACGCACAGGCCTTCAGCAGTCATGGCGATACTCCATCTGGACCCGCTGCTTTGCTGGCACGAAGTCTCCTCAGCTCTCTGCTCACCTGTGCTGCTGTAATTGTGGGTGGGGATGTCTCTCCTATGCTGGTATCAGCAGAAGGATGGTTGGAGGATGAAGAACTCTGAGGTGAGAGTGGGTTAGGGTGGTCAAACCTGTTAAAGAATTAGTTCATTTGGTTTGCTCTCTCCACTTCTCTCTCGATTGTGAGACCCCCAGCACTAATTGACTTCTTATTAAGTAAGTGGGTTGGAAAAAATAAACGCAGCCACTGTGACACAACAGGAATGACGTTGCTCACCCCTGGCATAGCACCAGCCGGGAAAGGTGGTGCAAGGGTTAAAAGACGGATGAAATGACCGATGAGACAGAGACTTCTTAATAATACTTTGGAGCTGGTGAAGTGTAGGATTTTATAAAACTGTTTCATTTTTTATTTTGTTCTCTTTTGTTCCCTCTCAACTTTTTCATGTTTTTAAAATTAACACTCATGTTCTGAGTGATATTACTTTTTTGTTTCACTTGAAGCCACTGAGTAAAGGTCTTCTGATTTCTCTAAGGCATCCATAAAGGTGATCCAGCAGATGTCATTAAGTTAAATAGTGAATTGCATATTCAAAAACACCAGTAGGAATTACATGACAGTATACCTAGTTATGTAGTTCAATGGGAGATACAAGAAGGTTGTTAATATAAATATACAAAATATTGGGACAGCTTACCTAATCTAATATATAAAACTCAGTGTGTGTGTTTTATTCTTACAATTCCACATCTTTGGCCCAATCTCAAAAGAATTTGGCACACATATCCTACTTTGTCTGGAAGAGACACTAGTTTACTTTGGAATTCAAAATTTTGACCCTTGGGTTTCCTTTGGGGAGGTTTTTTTCCTTTAGTCAGTTTTAAGGACAGAGCCTTTTCCCAGATTTCGAATACTGAAATAAATTAAATTAATTTCATTTGTCTCTGGGAAGGTATACTGTGAGAAATAAGTGGTACTACCTTTGGTGGGGGAGTTTCTTTTTACTACAGTGAGTTTTACGGACAGCACCTTTTCCCAGATTTTGAGCCCTGAAATAAATTAAATTAATTTGTCTCTGTGAGTGTACACTTTGAGAAACCCCATTTATAAAAGTTACATAGCTCCGCCTTAAAATTACTTACACAATGCTATGAGCGCCGCTGTTAGTAGCCGTACGAAAAAGATGGATGGACTGCATGGTTTCTCATTGTAAAGTGCTTTTTGGTTTGTATGTTTTTAGTCTTCTCGAGGTAAAAACTGACAAGTAATTGCACTGACTGGCTACTGCATTAAAATGGATAAACACTGTGGAGTTGTAGGACAGCAGGACTAAACACTGTGTCTCCATGGCCCAGCCATTGTTAGTGGTATGAACTTAGTCTGGAATGTTGTTTTTTTTTTCTTGCCTAAAGACCTCATTTCCAGTAAATCATAATTTACTGGAATGAGGTGACATTTGAAAAGATTGAAAACAAAATTGGTGTGATCTGAGATTATAATAAACATTTTGAAGCATATTCAGCATTATTCCAGTACTCTCTACTATTTGCCCAGAAGACATTTTTATGAACCATTCTGTTCATTTTCATGCATAATTCTGTTTTCTCACTTATTTTTTCTTCTTACACATAACTGTTGTACTTTGTTCCCCTTCCAAATAATTTCAACCAAGGCAGACACTCCATATTTGTTCTCATTTGCTATATTCATGACTTGAAAGCACTCATCCATTTCAGTACTTGGTATCCTACTTGCTTGACTAAACTTTGAACTTTGTAATACAGAGAGTTTCAGTATATAAAATTAAGTAATACTAAAATACTTTTTATGTGTGGGTGTAGGCATATTTAATTGTATTAGCACCCAAATTTATAATTATGTGATTAACTTTTATTAAGTTACCTCATTTCATTAACTTGCCTTCTCACTTGGCATTAACATGTGTTTTGGATTCATGACAAATGCCCACATTAAAAACCAAATGTAAATACACTTTTTATTCCACTATGATTGGATCACTCTTGCCACATTTAGAGGTAGTTGGCGACAGAGAGTGGCTACATTAAACACAACTGTAAATGTATTTTCTATTTTCATACAAAAAAAAACACACAGACAGAACCTGATTAGAAACTCTATTAAATACATAGGAGCTCTAACTAGAAATAATGCAGAAATGGAAAATGCGTTTTAATTTCTGGTTTAAATGTAATCTGTTTTATTTAAATACAGATGCAATGCATATACTGGTCCAAAACACATGTTAATATCAGTACTAATGGGGTCAATTGTCTATATTTTAACTTGCCACCTGAATAATAACTACCCAAAAAACTCTCAAAAGTAGTTTTCAAGAAGAAATAAATGTGTTTTGAATATACTGCTTCAGAAAGGAAGTGGGGGAATGTTTATTATTCCACAACGTTTTATGTTAACTGAATGGTCTTACCACAAGATTTTGGGTGGTTGACAAATATACCAAGTAACTGATGCAAGACCGTTACCTCAAAAAACATGAAAGTTAGTTTTAGGAAGAACATTTAGTGGTATGAAATAGTTTGTCATGAAACAAGATGGCAAGTCTTGAGAACATTTATTGCATTATTAAATTAATTTAATATGAAGTTTCAAAACATTTATGAAGGCCAGAAGGTTAAGATTTTGGATGAAGGTACAACTCATGGCAGATGTGATCAACTACTAAAGACTGCAGACAAATTCCATTGAAATGAGCAAGAAAAAAATAGCCGGAAAATTCATTGAATAGACTTCTGCCAATAAATAAATCAGAAAAAAAAAATTGAATGCTGTATTATGGAACTTAACAGCCAATAAATGTAAATTTAAGCAAAGTGGTTTCAGGCTAAAGCAGAAAATGTTTGTGACCTAAACATGACTGTCAGTCTATTTGAAATTACAACATCCTAAATATTTCTCAAAATACGATTTATTTTCAGGTTTCTTAATAGTTTAGAAAACACATATTTTATCTGACAACTTATACAAAAATGTTGAATGCATTGAGTGAAGTTAACAAAGAAAAGGAAAAAAAACTCCTAAACATTCAGTTAAACTCTGACTACCCAACATCCAGCTTCAAGATTATGTGTCCACAATAACAAAAGTTAAATATAATATTAAAAGAGAAAAAGGTACAAAAGTAAGAGTATACAGGCAGAAACTAATACTAAGCAGTGGTTGTACTGTCTACATTTGCAGATGTAAATGTTACCAGAAGTACTCATTATTCATAATTTCTACTGTATCATGAGTCATAGTGCAGGAAAAAAAGAAAATGTACTACAGACTCTAAAATATTTGATTAAAAGTAAGCAAGAATTACAGCCAAAATCTTTAAAAGAAAAGGGGATGTAGCTACGGAAAAGATTCCAGTAGTGAGAGTGATCTATGAGACTGGCCAAATTGATCATTGCAGCTTCATTAGAAAGATATGTGGTAAATTCCTAAACTCTTAATACAAAAACTAATAATAAAAGATCATGTGGCCTGAGAAAGCTTAATACGGTTTACCAATCACCATAAACATATGAAGGCTTCATTAATTATTATAATGTATATGCAGCAAGTCTAAATGACTTAACTGTAAGAAAACATCACAAAGCACTTTATC
Source organism: Polypterus senegalus (assembly GCF_016835505.1). Classification (NCBI taxonomy): domain Eukaryota; kingdom Metazoa; phylum Chordata; class Cladistia; order Polypteriformes; family Polypteridae; genus Polypterus; species Polypterus senegalus. The sequence goes on from NC_053155.1 coordinate 72,762,375, forward strand.
GTGTGCCTACAGGACAACACAAATGATTAGACAAAATCAGCTATGAGATAACCTGAGGATTATTATTACCTTTGCTAAAAAGGCAAAAAAAAAGCATAAAATCTTTCATTTATGGGCAGCATAACATTCCTGTACCAGAGACATTCAGGGTTTGTTGGATCACCCTCATTTGTAAACCGTCTCTGGGAATTTTATACAAAAAAAGATTGGGTCCAGACAGAAAAAGTGGCTGTCTGCTTCATTACTGTGCAGAGGAGCTCTCTCTGATATTCCCTCCATATTTGAAATGTCATTGAATTTACAGCAAGTGCCCAGCCTATGGAAACAGGCAACTTTTATTCCTTTGGCAAAAACGGCACACCCCAAATCATTAAGTGACTTTAGACCAGTGGCATTAAGTTCTCATACCTGAAAAGTTAATCAAGAGATAACTACTTAAAAGTGAGGCTCTTCTGGACCCTCAGCAATTTGCATACAGAACAAAGAGGGGTGTGGAGGGTACAATAGCAACATTTCTGAATGTATTGTGTAAACACTTGGAAGGATCAAAAAAAACCATGCAAGATAGCTGTTTATAGACGTTTCCTCAGCTTTTAAAACAATCCAGCTCCACGTTTTATTTGAGAAACTGATTGATCAATTTTGCTTGGACCCTAACTTGGTGGGAAGGATTCTGGACTTTCTAACAAACAGAGCACAGTGAGTGTCAATGGCTGTTTCTCTGATAGCCTAAGTTCATCTGTTGGCACTCCGCAAGGTTGTTGTTTACCTCCTGTTTTGTTGATCTTATATACAAATAACTGTATTTAATAATATATTAAATATATTAAATATATTATTGCAATAATATATTGGTTTACACAAGGATAAATGTATCCTGAAATCTGCAGACGACTCAGTCATTGTGAGTCTTTTACAAGGTAAGGAAGACAGCCGTAGACCTATTGTCAATCTGTTTGCACAATGGTGTTATCACTCCATTTTATGACTTAATAGTTAAAAGACAAAAGATATGGTTGTAGATTTCAGGTGCTCCCCACCATCCACTACCTCAGCCTTATTTAAAGAAGAGACAGTGGAGATCATAGAGCAATACAAATATCTGGGAACAATTACTGATTACAGAAGGATGCTAAGGATAGAGCTGCCAGGCCAGAGAAAAAGAGGAAGGCTTAAGAGAAGGTTTATGGATGTGGTGAGGGAGGACATGTAGGTGATGGGCGTAACAGAAGAAGATGCAGAGGACAGAAAGATATGGAAGAAGATGATCCGCTGTGGCAACCCCTAACGGAATCAACCAAAAGAAGAAGAATCACTGAAAACAAACTAAGCTATGATATTAATATAGGTCAAATTTGTAAAAAGGGGCAGTGACAACTTTTCTTTCTTAGGAAGCTCAACTGTTTTAAAGTGGACAAAACCGTAATGAGACTTTTATAAGTCCTTTATTACATTTGCTTTTATCTGTTGGTTTAGCAACATCAGCAATAAGAATAGAAATCATCTTAAAAACATTACAAAAGGTAGCAGTAAAAATTACTGGTTCACAGCAGACCTCTATCACTGAAATGTATTCCAAACAGATTAGAATGAAAGCCATCACAATTCAGTCAGACAGCAGCCACCCTCTTTGCTCTAAAATCCAGCAGTTGCCATCAGGCTGCAGATTTTGGTTTCCAAAGATAAAGAGCAACAGGTTTAAAAACTCTTTTATTTCTAGAGCTATAAGCACTTTAAATTCACGTTGCTTTTAGGCTAGCTACTAAAAGTTAAATAATTGCTTTATTGTTTTGTGTACTGTCGAAAGTAATTATTCTTCTTTGTATTGATCTTGAGTGTTTATGCAATAACATTGGCTGTCAAATCTTAATCTTTTGTCTTTGTTTATCTATTGGATCTCTGTAACAAAGTCTTCTGTTTTTGTACTTTCCTGCTCCAAACAAATTTAATAAAGACTACCCAACAAACATGTCAAAAAATTGATTAGTCTGACTTGTGTAACTCAATATGGAACTTTGGAATTCAGGATTTCAACATTTATACAAACTGTAACAAAACATACAATTACCAATATAGCTTTTAGTTATCTACTTATACGCGTCGTGAACATCAGCAAATCCCAAAGTGCCGTTCCATTTCTGATTAACATCACAAATGCATGATGGGAAAGTGTAATTACTTTATATGAGAATTGTAATGAATAACAACAAAGGCCGGAAATCCTGGAGCAGCAAAAGGAAACACTTTGCACAGCAGAATGGAAATTTCTTCAAAATATAAAGTAGTGAAAGTAAATATCACAAAGCAGCAGCATGTCACAAATTAGGCCAGCCCAAGGTCGTATTTGCTATAGCTTCTTATTCATTTTAGTGATTACTGGCAAACAAATTTTAAATGTACAAACAAAAACAAACAAAGAAACCCAAATGTTACATTTTCAAGAGGTGTGTCTTAGCAGGTGGGTGCAAGTAACCACTAATTTGTCTACATTTGAAATGTGTAAGTAACCAGGTGACCCCAGCAAGAACATGGAGTTTACACACCGAAGGCACCAAGACCACTCAACCCACTATTTACCTGTGCCACCCACTATGCTTTGTTAGTGAAAGTGGTAAAGGTGGTTGTCACCCAAAAAGTACTTGTCCTCTCTACCAGCTCTCACAAACTTGCCTCATGTATGAGGGCTTGGTCTTCAGATCCATAAAGAGTACATTTCACTTTTTGATAACATCTACACCTTTTTTCATGCCTCGCTCAATCCACTGAATCTACAGGTATTTGGTGTTATGATTCTGGTTAAAGAAGAGGAAGAAAACCAATAAATAAAACTGGATTTAGTTTAAAGAAATGTATTAACAAAATGCATAAAGTTAAATAAGCTAATTACTTTAATGCAAAATTATTAATGCCAAAAACTCAAAACACACAAAAATAAGGCAACAAGTCAAGAGCAAACAAGGGGCAAATTCAAATATTATAGTATTTACAGGTATTAGCCAAAAAGCAAAAATCTGATAAAAAGGCCAAACAAAAAGTTAATTGCTTCAAATACAAATTAATTAAGCAATATCAAGCCAACAAAGATTAGACAATAAAATAGCAAAGCATAATAAGGGAATTGGGCAAAAACGGGCAAGTAATATAAAAGGCCAAGATGCCATGTAAAAATATTCAAAATTACATTGTCTGCTGTCCAAAATGTGACACAAAATGACATTGAAACATCACATAAAAAAACTATAAAATTAAATGATCTCTTGTAAATAATTATAAAAATGCAAAACACATGCAAAAATCAGTTTAGCACAACCAAAAACCCTTTATTCATTATGGTTAGAAATAGAAAGCCAATGCCAAAGAAATTTCCTCTGCAGTTAGCCTGCATTAAGTTTTAGGCAGGGTAATGTAATTTCATTTATAGTATTATTTTTGCTGTTATTTATTTATGTTTATTGTCCCTTTTCAAGCACAATTATATTTACTAATAATTAATATATGTTTTTTGTTAACTTGTTTAGTTAGATACCCTGTCCCCTTCAGTTTCAGGGTACAGGGCCATCATGACTTCAGTTGGAGGACTACTCTCTGCCTTTGTATTCCAGCCAGATCCTCCAGATTGGCTTGAATAGTTGTTGGAGAAAAGTCATGTGTATGTACTTTTGAAGATTTCTGTTTTTGGTTCATTGCTTTGTTTTATGTGTGTTTATGTGTACATTTTTTTGTTTTTCAATTTGTATAGCAGACAGAGCAGACAGAGATGCAGTGCAGTGTGGAAAAAACAGGAGGTGGACTGGTCATCTATGCGAATGAGGAATTGTGAAAAAGGGAGATTATTACTGTTAAAACTACAGTTTGCAATTCAGACATTGAAATTTCAGTTGTCGGTATTCATCCACGTTATTTTCTCAGGGAGACACATCACATCATCCTTATTAATGATAATATTCCTCCCTCCGCAAATGGGGACTCAACAACAGAAATGACTCATTCTGTCGCCAACACTTTAATGACGACTCACTCTGACCCTACAGTGATAATATGTGGTGACTTTAACCAGGTGACAAATTGTGATTTGTTCTACTTGAGGAAATAACAAGCTAGACCTGCTGTATTAAGATGTTAAAGATACCTTTAAGTGTATTCTACTGGTTCACTTACACAAATCTGACCTCAACCTGATCTTATTCCCAACTACACGCCTGTCATTAGATGACAACCTACTACCATCAGAATAGTGAGGAATTGAAGCCTGGAGGCTGCAATGGCTTTGAATGAATGCTTGCAAATGACAGACTGGGAAATGATATGCAAGTCACATGGGAACGATACTGAGGGACTCTATCACTGCATCACAGACTATATAAACTTCTGTGTTGACATTGTGGTACCCATAAAGACAGTGTATTGCTGTCCAAACAACACACCCTGGGTTACTAAGGAGCTAAAAGGTCTCCTGAATGAGAAGAAGACAGCATTCATATCCAGTGACAAAGGGGCTCTGAAGGACGTACAATGTGTGCTAAAGAAAAAGATGAGTGAAGGAAAGGAAGCTTACAATGTGAAAATAGAAAACAAACTCACTCAGAATATAATGAAGGACGGCTGGAATGGAATGTATATAATTAATGGGCTCAAACAATCCAGGGCTCTGGTGCTAGAAGGGAAAGTGGACAAAGCTAATGACCTGAACCCATTTTTTAATAGATTTTCCATCCCACTGCCACCTTCTTGCAATGACCAGTCTCCCCTACCACAGCAACAACTCCTACCATATCAACTGGAATGTTCATTGACAAGTCCACCTCCGACCATCAGTGTGGACTATCCATAACTGAAGACCAAGTAAGGAAACAACTGAAGAATCTACACATAGAAAAACTCCATTTGGAGTCAGTCAGAGCTCTTGAAATTGTAGACCTACAGTATGCACCTTCACTCCAGTTTCAGCAAAAGCATATTGCAGACTTCTTTGAGTGATGGTTGGATTTTTAGTAGCCCCTCTCACCAGTCAACATTGTGCTCTGTTGTTTAGTTTTGAGGAATGGCCTGTTCTAGTAAGAGTCCAGGTGCTGTGGTGAACCTTCCACTTTCTGATGATGGATCCAACAGTGCTTAACAGGGCATTCAGACTGTATATTTTTTGTAGGCATTTTCTGCCTTTGTGTATTTCAATGACTTTGTTTCTCACATCAGCCAAATGCTCCTTTGTCTTTGTCTCCTATGGCCCTTACAAAGGGTGCTTTTTACATCAAGAGAGATATAAAGGACTCAGAAGAAGTACTTAATTATCTATACTAGATTTTGTTGTCTCACCTTTTTCTATTGTTTAAAGATACCCCTTTTTTGAATACTGGCCCTCAGGGAGCTTGGGCCTAGATTTTGGTTTTTGTATGGCAGGAAGTGACAACAGCCTGGGTCTTGTAAAACCTAAGATTGATATACTTCTTTCTGAAGAGAAAACAAAAAAGAGGACACACCTATTTTGTTACAGTTAACATATTAAAATTTTGGTATCCTCCTTAGTCTACAATTGTATTAAATTTTCTAGGAAACACATTAGACACCAGAGTTATGCTAGTTAAATGCAATATGTTTTTACACCTTTTATCAAAAAGAAAGTCTGCTTTGCAAGCAAGGGCATTACAGTAAATTAAGTTGTTTTCTCTATGTCTCAACAGGCTGAGGTAATACCTGTGGATTTACAATGAAATCACATGTTTAAACATTGACCATTTTCAATAAAGTACATTTAGCAAGCTAGGCTGACATGCCAGTAACTCAGGTTTATCACTTTCACTAACAAAGCATATTGGGTGATACACATGAATAGTGGGTTGAGTGGTCTTAGTGCCTGCGGTGTGTAAACTCCATGTTCTTGCTGGAGTCACCAGGTTACTTACACATATCAAATGTAGACAAAGTAGTGCTGCTTGCAAAAGCTCTCTTCTCTGACCTAGTTAAACCCCATTTAACAAGCAGTGTGTATGTGGTAAAGTCTGCAAAAATGATTACGGCTTGAAAATCCACCAAGTAAGGATGAAGTGTCTGGTAGGAGCAGGAGCAGCACATCACATAGGTGTGCAACCTGGTGAGACGCAGGAGGAGCCAGGGCAAGAGTCACCCCATACTGCCCAGACCCCCCAAGTGTTGTAAACCAAACCCTCAAACAGGATTCTAACAGGAGGAAGATTAAATGGCCTGCAGCAAACATGTGGAAATAATTTTATGACAATGTCAACATAATTCTGCAGCCAATGGAAAAAGGACAGATAGGCCAATCGGAAGCTACAAGCCATGACCACCATTATTGTCATCATAGCCACTTAGTGTTTCAGACAGGAGGAAAAGAAAGGTTCCATAACACCCTACTCAAAGAATCATACAACATCTGGTACTAGATGAAAGTATGGAAGATCTAGTACAAGGAGGTAGGGCAGGAGTAGTGCATTGGTTTGGCTCAGCTGACGGACATCCTTTTGCAAGAAGATCAAGGTACTCCATTGGGCTGAGTGGTATTGGACACAGCTTTGTGAAAGAGCCCGGAAAAGCGGGGCCCTTTATTGTTGCTAGAGAAAAATCTACACATAATGTCCCCAGCAGGATTTAGGAACTCCTCACTGATTATTACAACAATTTCAGGATGACAGTCTCATCAAGAGCAATAACACCAAGCTGGCACAAGGTAGAGATTGGCAACTATCCCCGTGACGCTATTTTCCCATGCCGTGAATGTGCTCAACAAGTCTGCTGAATCATACCGTAGACAGCCCAGAATGACATCCGCTCAAAGGCAACCTTCCATCAGGGCATTCAAGGATGACATCACAGTCACCACAGAATTTGTCATAACCTGCCCATGGATTCTGAAGCAGCTGGTAGAGTATGCCAGGATGCTTTTCCAACCAGCCAAATCAAGATCCAAGGTGCTGAGAAAGGGCAAGGTGGAGGACAAGTGCCGGTTTACAGCCATACCAACTGAGAAGCCAGTCAAGAGCTTGGCCAAAGTTTTTTAGAGCTCACTGAGGGACGCAACATCCATGCAGTCAACTCAAACTGAGTTGGATAGTTTGCTGAAAGCCATTAACATGTCTGGCCTACCAGGGAAGTTCAATGTCTGGATCTAACAGCACAGCATTCTGCCCTAGGAATAGAAAATCCACAGGACTAACCATTACTTACATTCAACTAAAGCCACCTTCCAGGGGCAGAAGATATTGTGAAACAAGCAACATTATTGGAGCTCTGGTAAAACAGATTTTTGCACCAATCTCCCAGGTGAGAAAAATACATTTCAATAGACTCTTGCCGCTTAGAATACATACTTTACACCACAGAGAAATGTTGTTTTAGAACCCCAAAACTTTAGGCAATGGAAGAAACAATCAATGCTTTTTTGAATTTGCTGAGAGAGTCTGCAAAATCGTGTGGTGCTCTCGAGACAGATATGTTGATAGATCAACTGGTAAAGAAGTGTGCGGACAGTGTCTACATTACAAATAGCTGCAGGAAAAGGAATTTACATTTTACAGAGTGCTAGCAGTTGCGAGATTTTTTAAAGTCGAACAAGCAGATTCAAAAATGCTGTCAGACCAGGTAAATAATTTGAAAGACAGTTACATTAATTTCACCAAATATTCTGCTCTTTCATACCAGGGAATTAAGAGTAAACACAAAACAGATAGTGCAGGTAATGACAAGAAGTGCTACAGATGTGGTCAAACAACCCACCAAGCTGATGACTGAAGAGCAAAGACAGAAAAATCTCTATATTGTAAAAATGGTGGACATAATTCACATACATGCAGGAAAAAAATGTGACAAGAAAGCAGAAAAGAAAAAAAAGACAGAAAAACAACTAAAAAGGAATCAATAAGAACAATATATAAAACTGTAGAGGATCAGTAAACAAACCATCAAAGTAAATGGACAAAGGCTAAATATGATTATTGTTACTGGCAGAGGACTTTTATAACAGAGTATTTGCATAGAAAGGAATAGTTCTTTGTAAAAACAGTACATTTCATTTATTCTGCCCAGGCTGTTCTGCTTATATTTGTGGGCTGTTTTGAAGCTCATTTAGAATACCAAGAAAACACCATTAAAGCCAGTATCTAAGTGATTCAAGGGAATGTGGAGCCACTGATTTGAAGAAAAGTGTGTTTTCATTTGGGAATATTGCATATTGTTTCAAAAAGTTGAATGCACAAAGTAGATCATTTCCAAAACAAGTTTGTAGAACCGGTCATGAAAAATTACTTAGGATATTCACATAAAGTAGAATCTGTTGCTCAGGGACTTACATGTGCGTTGAATATCACATGACTGAGGCGTCAGTCAAGAATTACACAAGATTATTTTGGAAGGAATAATCAGAGAAGTTAAGCAAGGTGCAGAGTGGATTTCTAATCTGCTGTTGATCCCAAAGAAGAACAATTTAGAGGTGAGACTGTTTGTGGATCTGAGAGTGGTCACTATAGTGGTCAATTGTGAAAGGTATTTAGTGCCTACAGAAGATAGGGTGCAAAGCAGTTTGCAAAATTAGATGCTAGAAAAGGATTTTGACAGGTTAATTTAGCAGAATAGTCAAGAAGTCTTAAAAAATTCATTTATCATCATGGGTCCTTACAGTTTTGCAAGATGCCATTTGAATTATGTGGTACACCTGAATCCTACCAAAGAGCCATGGATTCCATATTATGTGGGCTCGCAGTTGTGGTTTGGTATTTGGATGATGTTATGGTGTTGGCTGGTAGTGAAGAACAGCTTTAAAAGAGACTGAGAAAGGTGTCTGAAAGATTTAAGGAAAGAGGACACTGGTTAAACAATGAGAAGTGGATCTTTGCCCTACAACTAGCAGAGGTCCTAAATCACTTAGTCACATCTGAAGGTATCAAGTCTGATTCTTGGAAAGGTGAAAGGCATGACCAAAGTTGATCTAGCATTTCTCTGACTTCTATTTGTGTTAAAGTGTGTTTTCTTTTAAACTTTTCTTTTAAACTATACTGGCACAAGAAATCAACAATGCAGCCCAGTATATCACATAATTTTATCTCAGGGATGCATGGTGCCCCAGTGGTTAGCACTGCTGTTTCATAGCTCTGGTCATATTTTTGGACACAATAGTTATTAAAGCACAGTTGTTATATGCTTCACGATCCCTCAGGGACAACCTAAAAGACCATTGCACTACTGTAATCCACCCAGAACTAGTGCAGTTTCTCCTTCCCTATTGACTTTCTTGTATTTCACAGAATTCTGTGAAATTCCCCTATATTTCAGCTACTAGAAGTGGTTGAGATGTTAAGAAACAAACTAGGTTTTAAGTTTTTTAAGTTTTAACCGGAGCTCATGGTGAAGAATATTTGTGAAAGGACTTGCTAGAGCCCCCAAAGATTGTTCCAAGTGTGAATTTATTAATGTTGATGTATGACTGAGTGTCTAACAAGGAGAGGGATATACTATTTCTGTATAATCTTGTGATAGGAAAGGGGGTAGAGACAGGAAGAGAGGGTGAACAGGAACTGGGAGTTGGTGGAGTGATTTAATAAAAGGTACATTTAAAAATACTGGTAAAAGGACTGGTAACTGAGTTGCATCACAACAACATGAATTTACTAATGAATTCTCAAAGAAAATCTTGGATTTGGTTTAGTTTTGGAAATTTTTAACACAACTGGCACAAATTTAATAATTTTAAGAATACTTTATAGATTTGTTTTCAGCCAGATCCATTACACTTTTAAAAGTCAAAGTGATTGATTGTAAAACAGTTACTGACTTAAAGCAGAGTAAAAGTTTAAGCTGCTGGTTTGTCAGATGACTAAGCAGGTATGTAAAAACAGGGACTTTTTCACATTTTACACCAGGATGTGGTTTTTATAGCTTGTCTACAAAAACTATATGTTTGCAGTTCATCGGATCTTCAGAATCTGAACTGTAAATGCTTTAGCAAAAAAAGAAACCAATAAGAATTACTCCATGAAAAATGAAAAAGGAGCTGAATTTTCAGCATATGGAAGAACCATTTAAAATCAGACAACTGTACTGTAGTATTCATATTTAAAAATATGTAATGCTTTCAAAGTGTAACAGAAAAGCCTCTCAACAATCATAAAATAAGGTAAATTCATATGAGAGGTCCATTGTTTGCAGATATAAATCTAGAAAATAAAATGTAAACATACACTCTCTTCCCTCTGGGAACCACTGTCCCTGCTGCTTGACTTTATAGGACTGTTCAGGCCAATAACGAAATACATTTTCTCTGTTAACTTTCCTGATGTTTTAGACGACTTATTGCCCTCCTGGAAATGTCAAGGCCTGCTTACTGTCAGTTTCTCTAAATATTTCTCTTCTTTGTTCTGCTGCCTTCCTTCAAATTTCCCAAGGCTTCAACTTGCCAGAACTAATATACCCTGTAAAATTATGAAAATTCCAGCTAAACTACATAAAAGACATTATTCATCCTTAATCTTTTTTTTTATTTCTTAACTGATTTTGAATTTAAAAAAATGAATAATAATAATAAGTAGATGTAACTATGTTTTTATCTTCCTGTCAAATCATGGTAAATTTCAAAACCTTTCAAAATTTACAATAAGAGAAAAACACTAATCTCCTTTGTATTGCAATTACAAGACTACATTTCCACTGATTATTTTAATCCCACGATAAACACAATTTGTTGATGGAGTTTGTCTTGGTAGAGAAAAATGTATTTGTTACACTGAACTAATGCTTGGGGATAGAAGTCCTTTTCTCTTGTTCAAATGTCATGCTAAGTTAGATACTGTCAAATTCATGTATTCTAAACAATTTCATCCATCCATCCATTTTCTAACCCACTGAATCCGAACACAGGGTCACGGGGGTCTGCTGGAGCCAATCCCAGCCAACACAGGGCACAAGGCAGGAACCAATCCTGGGCAGGGCGCCAACCTACCGCAGGACACACACAAACACACCCCCACACCAAGCACACACTAGGGCCAATTAAGAATCACCAATCCACCTAACCTGCATGTCTTTGGATTGTGGGAGGAAACCCACACAGACACGGGGAGAACATGCAAACTCCACGCAGGGAGGACCCGGGAAGCGAACCCGGGTCTCCTAACTGCGAGGCAGCAGCGCTACCACTGCGCCACCGTGCCACCCATTCTAAACAATTTGCAGCTCTTATTCTAAGAAGCACAAGTCAGGCTATGAGCACACCACCATATTAAAAGCACATTCCTTAGTGCTTACCACAGTCCTCAGCTCAGTAAAGATGTCTCTCTAAACCTGACACACAAAAGGACAACTCTAAGGAAAGTTACCGCAAACCTAATTGTGACTCATAACAAATGTTACATATCAGTAAAAGTCAATAAAGATAATGATTAATAATCTGAAAAACACTCTACAAAAAGGAACTTTATGGCAGAATAATGTGAAAGATAAAAACATAAGCTTTCCCACAAATTATTTGCAACACATCTTTTACGGGATACTGCAAATATGTGGCAAAAAATCTTGCAGACTCATGAGATAAAAGCAGAATTTATCTGGTCTAAATGCTAAGTGGTTCGTGTGCTGTAAGTCAAAGTAAGGAATAACTACAACATGACCTTTCAGAAGAAGAAACTAGAAATTGTAATCTGAAAATCATAACAAGGCCACTAAACTGCTCTTCATCACAGAAACAGCTAGGGATTTCTTGTCAATCATGAATTCCATGAACTCTCAATCCACAACTACTTGTGGAGCAACTTATAAGATGACACTTTTCTTACCAAGCATGGCTGACCCTAATTTTGTTTGGTAGACCTGAAACTATCTGACATAAGCTTGGCTTGTCAAATTAAGCAAGTCTTACTCGCTTAGCGTGTTTCGTGGAAAACCCCCAGGTGTTACTGGAGTAAGTAAGAAGCATTTTGGAGAGTGGAAGGTTACAGAGAGTGGCAGCTCAACAATTCCAGGGCTGAGCAGATCAGTGTTTGTGGTGTCCCGGAGTGGTTATGGGGTTCTCAAATGCCAGTGTGGTAATATTTTTTTATAACTTTAATATTATTTTGGTAGAATAAACCAGTCAGTGTTTGCTGTCTAGAAATCTTTGGGAACAAATAATTTTTTAATTTCTTCTGGCAGTGTCCAAGAAATGCATTCTCTCATACTGATACAGTATAATAATGAAACAAAAAGCAATAATGTAAATAAAAAGGAGAAGCAGACAATAATAATAGTATTAATTATTATTATTATTAGAAATAAAACATATATTGTAAGAGAAAGAATAGTATTTCATAAGCAGGTTATGTGTATGCATGCAAAGCTTACTGAATACACAGATGCATTGAATATTGACTGAACTTTGTTGCTGCTTACACCATGTAAATCTGCATCTCAAAAGGATGATGGGCTATCTGTGTGTGTGTGAGAGAGAGAGAGAGTAGGAGACATCCTTAGTTCCTAAGTAAGAGACAAAAGTAGACGGCCCTGACCAAAGCAGGAGAGATGAGAGAGATGCTGGGGAAAACATCAGACTGTACAGTGGAGATACCTTCTCATAATTTAGCAGAACATCGTTAGAAGTGTCAAGACCTCCTGGGTGCTAAAATACTCATATTTACAGAAAAAGGACTCGTTTTCTTTTCCTATGGCCTGGCTCCTAAGGAACAATTATCGAAGGTAGGTGTATGTAGGTTAACTAAAGACTCAGAAGTAAAGGGATGCAAGGAAATGCTAGAGTAAGCTCTATTCTGATGTCATTGTAGCAAAAGATACCCCCCACTTGACCAATGTTCTGGTGATTGGTCAGAAATGACCAAAGAAAAACTTTAAAACTGACTCATGGCCTTATTGATATTTGAGTTAGCTACTTAATATGGGACCATCACCAAAATGGCAGGAAAAAGAGAAGCAAAGCTCGAAAAAGTGAAAGATATAAAGTAGAGGGGAAGTGAAGAGTGTTCTGGTGAGGTATTTAAAGTGAGAAATTTGACAAGCCTTCGTTGCTAGACATGAATTTAATGACTGTATAGTTATTCTTAATAGGTTGCTTTTCCATCATGTTTGAGCATTATTTCATTCCTTGCATTCACTCCCTGTTGTGGATATTTTCACTTAAAAGGTGCATTCTTTGCACATTTTGGCCTTACTGGAATTTATGAGCTTCAGGAACATTACATGAGCCCCTAATAGTGACACACTAGAACAGTGGCTGACATGTAAGGGATCTCTGTGAGTGCATGTCAGGTGAGCAACATTCACTAAAAATAAGAATAAAATAATAAACCCATAGTGTGAAGTCATGCCCATTTAAATGAACAAACGTAACGGATGAGACAATACAGTTGTACTGAATTCAGACTGAAGCATGGTGGGATTTAATGGTAGAAAGTCCACTTAAGCTCAAACCTAGTCTTAATAAGCACTATTTGCTCAAATGTGTGAAGTTCATACAGCTAATGCTTAAAAATATCTAGCAAAATAAGCTTTAACACATAGGTGACACCTGTAAGCTGCAAGCAAGTAACAGTTCAATTTTTTTTGGATCATGCATTCATTACTGAACCAAACCAAATCCCAGAATCATCATGCACAAGACAGAAACCAATTCTGTGTCAAGTTCCAGCCCATTGCAGGGAACATTTCTCCATACGACTCAAGAGCAGGGGTGTCACACTCTCATTTTATTTGAGGGTAAAAAGTAACACTTTGTATACCCAGCATTTTTTTACAAACAAGATAAACAAGTACCTCTTTGTTCATCATAATATAATACTGGGTCTCACACATTTCTGCCTGTATTCTCTTTTTATCAGCTTTTCTTTTCTTGGACATAACAGCAAGCCAGGAAAGATCCCAGCAAACATGGAACCAAAATCAGTTTTGAGTGGAAAAAATGGAGTCAGCTATAGCATTTTTGTTGCCTTAGGCAAAGCTATAAATACCTTTTGGCCCTTAACCTCCCCCCATTTTTAATAAATTATGCCAAGGAAAACTAGCAGTTTACTGCAAATATAAGGTAGACGAATATAAATTTGATTTTGCATTTTACCGAGTATATTTTGTTTACAAAATGCGCAAATGCAAATAAAATATACATAAAACAATACAAAATAATGGGTAGGTTAATTGAAGGCAGTACTATTTTACAACTAGAATACCAGCTTTAAAAGTAAATAATAATAACTTTAATATAAAGAACAAAGATGATGCATACGTTGTATGATCAGGTTTTGATTAATTTTCACAAATTGTTCACAATAATACTAATAATAATAATCTAAAACAGGTATAATATAAATATAATAAATATGCAATTCAAAAAATGCTATAGTTGGAAAGTTTATGATGAACTGTTCTGCGATCAGGTAGAAGTCCAGCCATTGTGTATTTTGATTGCTCATATTTTGCGGATTCATAACGAGCATATAAGAAATCCTAAAATAATGGCAGTCCACTGTACTTAAACTAGAAAAATGGAAAGAAAAATCTATGTACTATATGTACCCAAATTCTGCATCAAGCAATGATTAAATAAGGCTGGAAGAGAAGATAAAGGAAACAGCAGTAAAACAAAAATAAACCCACAGTCTTGCACCTGGCAAAAACAAAGAAAGAATGACATTCAGCTAAAGAGCGCCTATGTGAAGCTTTGTATATTACATGTGGTCTGTGCACAAAGTCAAGAGGCAGCGGCAGTCTCAACACTGATGAAGATTTGTTGCTAAAGCAGACAACATCCTTTTACACCAGCATTATTCTGTGACTCACGATTGATAGCACCTATCCACACAGACATGAGAAGAACATGTAAACCCCCAAACAGGTAGTGCTGCGCTCAGTATTGTACCCAGAACTCCATGGCTGTGACACAGCAATGCTAACCACTGTGCCTATGGTAACAATGTGTGACAGAGAAACAAGAACTACATACTGCTAGGTGATGAATGACCACATTCTTTGTAAACATTATGACCCACAAAAAGTTATGATTAAAATAAAGAGATATTTACTAGTACACTCTTTTCACATTTATAACAGTTGTTTTGAAGAATATTTAAGATATACATCATATTTCAGCGTTTAATTTTCTTTCTATGTAATTTAGCAATCAAAACTAGTTTCACCAATTATCTCAGGTATGCTTGTTGATTAATGATAGCACAAATTCAGAGAATCTTAGGAAAACTTACAAGGCGGTAAAGAGTCATGTGTCTGGAGCTGTGAGGCAGTAGGACTAAACTCCATTATCAGCAAGGGAAAGTAGAGATATATAAGGAAAGGAAACTACATCAGCGTGCCTAGCTCCTCTATTTCCTGTTCTCCTAATGTTTTTAAAACAGCATTATACAGGGATTTCAAAACCAGTGAGGTTTAGTTCCTTTAGATTATTTTTTTATTTGGCAGGCTCTGATGGCTTTCCCTAATTATTTCAACCTTCAGTGTGAAAAATGTTTTCCTTCTTATAAGTTAGAAAGTAAATGCAAGAAACAGCACAATGCACCCTGCTGTCTCTTCTGTGGTCAATCTCTAGTGTGAATTTGATACAGGGACCAAATTGGTATTGTTTCTTTTATTAGGAAGACAACTGAGTGTGTTGTACAATACAATAAGTACATTTAAGTGGATTTAAGATTCATAGTGGACTCGACACTATCAACTGCCAGACAATGTTTAGAAACCATGAAGAAGGCTAACAGAATGTGAGGTTATATAGCACCCTGACATGGAGAGTACAAGTCCAAGGAGGTTATGCCCAAGCTTTATAACGCGCTGGTCAGGCCTCATCTGGAATACTGTGTGCAATTTTGCTCTCCAGGCTACAAAAAGGACATAGCAGCAGCAGAAACAGTCCAGAGAAGAGCAACTAGGCTGATTCCAGGGCTACAGGGGATGAATTATGAAGAAAGACTAAAAGAGCTGAGACTTCTCATGTTAAGCAAAGGAAAATTAAGAGGAGACATGATTGAAGTGTTTAAAGTTATGAAGGGAATTAGTACAGAGAATCAAGACTGTTACTTTAAAATGAGTTCAACAAGAATACAAGGACACAGTTGGAAACTTGTTATGGCTAAATTTTGCACAAACTTTAACAAGTTTTTCTTTACACAGAGAGAATTTGCCTGCAGAGGTGTGATTCAGATCTGGCTAACATCAATTTCTGGGCCTAATCTTGAAGAAAAAATTTCCAGACATGCACTGACTAGCAAAGAGCAAAAGCACTGCCAAGATGACTCTTGTGGGGCTAGGCCTCAAAATAAGCTTTCAGGTAGACAAAAAAACAGAAAAACGATAGGGAAAAAGTTGCTTAACATGCCAGTGGGGAAACACATATGTCACTAGGGGCAGTATGTACTGCTTATTTGCTGGCGCCTTGCGTAGAAATTAGACAGGAATGCCAAAAAGAAAGACAGAGATCAGTGTGTAAGATGTGTGGCCAGAAACCCAACAATAGGCATGAACTGTTTGGCCCTCTGACTGATGGTAATCAGGGATAGACATCACCTCCTACCATTTTGAAACTAGTTTTGAGTTGGAGTACTGACCTCTCCATATCCACAGATCAGCCTTCATTTTTTACTTTAGGTTTCCCTTTCTAACATGTACCTGATGAGAAGTCAACCAAAATGGCACATTTTCAGGTTGTTGTTATCCTGCAAGCTAATATTAAATAAACAAACACACAGACACACACAAATGGACAGCTTTATTATGAGCACCTGTAGCCCGCTCTTCCAAACATTAAAATGAGCAAAACATGTGATCTAAGAGATCTGACCGCTGCATGATTACTGCTACCAGATGCAGAGAATCCAGCATCTCAGAAACAGACAGAAGTAAGAGAGTTGTTCGATCAACTATGGTCATGCACAAATTTTATATCTCATAGTGACATAAGCCTTTATAAAAGATGGATGCAATTATCTTAATGCATCTGAAGTGTTTGCCTCATGCAGCTCCACCACTCTGGAGCTCTGTACAGAATGCCTTTGAATTGTTTTTAACTTCAGGAAGACACCTAGACCTGAACTCTATTTAAAATTATTTAAGGTTGGCTTTTGACTTGAAGGAAGTTCACTGATGAGTGTTTACTTTAAAGAACTGTTTTAGTTTTACTTGTGTAACTTTGAATCTGATATGTGACAATTAATTTGTTAATATAATTAAATATCAGAATAGTAACATTTCTTGGTGACAGTGGCAGGAGCAGGAAGCATTAATTCAATGAGACTTGGCCCTAGCAGATACATCTGGAGGAAATAGTGATAGAATTTAATATCAGAATAATACACTTTAGTGCAAACATCAGGAGCAGAAATCATGAATTCAATGAAGTTTGGGCCCCAGAAGCCTAGTGCACATAAGAGTTACAGAAAACCAGCCGGAGACCAATAGAAAGGGATAGACAAAGGACCCATCTATTCACTGGAATCAGCAGTAAGAGGCTGGAAATCTCCACTGATCCAGGACTAGTTCATTTTTATGACTGTCAGTCGGTCCATGAAATCACAAAGAATTAGTGTCTAGGAATCTGCCGGTTGGGGATGCAGTAACTCATCAACTGATGGAAGGGGGCCATTTCCACCAATTGAAGGGACAGGAGCTGCAGCATCAAGAAATTTGCCAGGTGATCATTTAGACTCTGGATTTAGCTAGCAGAAGCCTTATATGCTCCACCATCTGTGTGATAGAGGATTGTTGCTATACAGTAACATCAGTGGTAGGAGTGGGCATGGTGTTAGATAGATAGATAGATAGATAGATAGATAGATAGATAGATAGATAGATAGATAGATAGATAGATAGATAGATAGATAGATAGATACTGGTGTTCTTCAGCTTAGGACTGGCTTTCCACTGGCACTGTAAGCCTGTGATGCAAGGGATCAATGTTGCATACTTGGAGGACTTTCCGATCCACCATTGGCTCCTACAACTCTATGACGTCGCACAGGCCTTGTAAAGCATCATGGAGGAGATAGGAGAAAAAAAACTTTGCCTAAGCTGTCCATGTGGCAAAGTTTCAGGGAAAAAAAATCGGCAAAAAAGATCAACGGTGAACCCAGCAAATTCACTGCAAAAAGCACTTCAGATCAACATTACTTTAGAGGTGCACCTTTTAGACTACAGTAGTAGTTGTTAAATATATACGTATAATACAATAGATTAAAAGTAACTATTATAATTAAGTGGGCTTAAAAAATCGTATGGTATATTATAATCTGTACATTAAGGGCTCTATTTAAAATAAAGACTGCCTGCATGTTCCAAATCCTGCAGACAGAACCAGCATACTTACCGTACCAAAGGTAATGATTGCTCTGTTTGAATATTCTTATCAGGCTTTGAGTATCCAGTACACTTATAATACATCAACTACCATCCAATCTTCAGTCTCCTTCTGTGCTTTAGCACATACAATACTATTATTTTTCCTTGTTCATCACTAGCTTGTGTGTTATTTTGCTGTCTGACTATCCATTGTGATGAAGAGTAGGGATGGGCTGATATCCCAGCTGGATTAAATTCCATACTCTTACCTAGTAGGGAGGTCAGTGTAATGAATGGACGAGGGGAGCACATACTCCCTTGACACACTGGATGGTAGGATTCCCAATCCAGTATGCCCATTCCTGTATCTGCAAGGCATGTTGGGAAAGGGGGGCAGCTCTGCTGGGTTCCCTGGACATCACCAGGGGGAGCTGCAAGGGAGAGCTGCCCCTACTTTCAGGAGCGTCCACTGGGTGGTCAGAGTTCGGAGGTGGATGAGACCGCATGGAAGGTCTAGGAGGAGAAGCTTAGTGCTTGTTGTGTGTTGTAGAAGGAAGGAAACTGAAACCCTGTGGAGGTATTGTCTGAAATAAATGCCTGTTATTCAAACCGAAGACTGTGTTGTGAACTTAAGTCTGGGAGGTTTGGGGTGCTGCAACGCCACCTACAAGCCACACGGTATATTGCTCAGAGTCAACCTTCACCACGGACAGCTATATGAAATCCTACTCCTCTAGTAAAGCAGAAGTGAAATTTAGAATTTCAGAATATCTGAATGCTTAGCAATTTTTATAAAACCATAGGATAACAGGCACTTTCTGAATCCACCATACAGTACATGATATCCCAAGTAATTGTAATTAGCTTTGTTATCATCTACATCAAGAAATATTCATTGATCTATGCCTCCTGGGGCCAATCTCTCATAGGATGGAAAGTTAAGGCTTTCTTTTCTCTGTTTACTTATGAAATGGAAACGTCCACATTCTGCCCAGTAATGGACTGGTGCTCCATACAGTGCTGCCCCTCAACTTGCATTTGATAATGTTGGAATAGGCTCTGGACCCTTGCCATGCTGGAATGGATTAATCAAGTCATAAAATAAATAAATGCATAGACTTCTCTGTGCGTGATATTTCTTTTTTGTCTTATCGTAGCCTTTTGGATATGTCTGTTCATTTTGGACTGTAAGCAAAGCATTGTTTTAGCATATGCTTCAATATAGTTTACTATGGTATAAAATACTTTAATGCAATGATCACTATAAAATGCACTATACAAAGTTATGTGCTTAATAAGAATTGGGAAATATTTTAATTATTTAAGCTCTCTCCATGGACAATTGCTGACAGGGAGAATAGTTTCTAATGCAGTAGGCTTCCAGCCAATTTTATTTATAGTGAACAAAGATAAAAATGGTAGAGACAACTTAAATATAGAGTTAATGGGAATGTGATGAAAGATATCCTCCCATATCCCAAATACCAAATGTGTGGGCAGCAGTGTAGTAATGATAAAACAATTCATCAAAGTCAATTAGTATATAAGGGTTCAGAAATTTTCTGTAAGTGACTCCAACTGTGCTATTTTATTCTCCTTTAGTTGAACTAATTATATTTTAAACAGATTATTTGCAGGTTCCATTTACTGATTTTAAATAAACTGTATTATTAATTCATTAAATAAATATTATGCAGTTGATGAGTTGTTTTGAATGGTGTACTGCTAAATGCTGTTCTCTCACATCTGCAGGGTTTCATGTTTTAATTACTGGCCTGATCACTTTTATGTGGAGTCTCCATATTCTCCTATGTATGCTTTACCATGAATTATTGAGTTTATTACAGTAGTGACCCTAAATAATTTCACTTAGAGTTGGAGGAACACTGTGATGAAATGGGCCTCCCATGTTACAGGGTAAGCTCTGGCTTCCCATATGTCTTTGATGAATTAAGAGAGAATTATAAAATATAGTAAATAGTTGACTGGCAATGAACGAGTTGAATCTCAACTTGTATTTCAAGTTGATTCAGTTGTGTGTGTGTGTGTGTATATATATATATTGTCATACACGTGAGCATGGGAGGTAGCTAGAAGGCTTAAATAATAGTAGTACCATGACAGACCAGGGGGTGGCAAGCTGCACTAACTTTCTCTCTCCGTCCTCTGCAGACTGTCCTCGGGAAATCCCACTAGGTACCAGCGCCATTAATGACGTCACTTACAGTACCAGCACCGTTGATAACATCAGTTCCAGAACCAGCTTCATGGATGTCATCGTTTCCAGTCCCAAGGATGCCACCTCTGGTACCGACACTCTGGCTGACGTCACTTCCAGTTTCAACTACATCATTTCTGGTTCTGTTCCAGATGACGACACTTCCAGTCACAGCCTTTAAAGCCACCATTTTACCAAACTCAAATCAGTTTTGTTTTGGACATTGTACCATTCACAACTCACAGAAAAAATACCCATTTTGCAGCCAAGGATATTATATGGGTGGCTGCCCCAAACCTTTGATGTTTCCTATGTCTTATTGTGACAAATATACATTCTATGATCAACCGTTTTCAGTTGAGATTGATCGCTGTCTTATGAGTAATGATGTTAAAGTTAAATTTGAACCCCATGAATCCACAGCACATTCAGAAGATGGATTTATATACGTTGTCAGGGATGCCAGGGGCGACGACCCGACCGGGACGCCTTGAGGGACCGGAAGAGGGCGTGCGCCCATCTTGGATCACGTGGGGGCCGCCACCCTGGTTGCTTTGGGGGCCACAGGTTGAGGGCATGGAAGCCCAACCCTGTAGGAGCCCATGGTCACTGCCAGGGGGTGCCCCAATGCCTTGGGAACCTTGGACCTCAGCACTTCCGCCACACCAGGAAGTGCTGGGGGGAAAAGAAGCAGGGACACCCAGAGTGCTTCCGGGAGGGGCGTGTCGGCGCGTGATTGCCGGAACCCACCTGGAGCACATCCGGGTGCTAATAAAAGGGGCTGCCTCACTTCACTCGAGGCTGGAGTCGGGTGGAAGAAGGACAAGGTCAGGAACGAGAGAGAGTAGGAGGTGGCCCGAAAAAGAAGGCATTGTGTGGCCAGGACATTGAAGGGTTTGTGTGTGCACTTTTGAACATTGTAAATAGCTGTAAATAAATGTGTGGTGGTGGAAAACAACATGACTGCCTGTCTGTGCCCGGGTAACGTTCACAACATGTATAACAGGGGCAAAAACAACATGCATTACAATCTAAAGACACTGGTCCTTCCCAGGTGTATGCATTTCTCTTGGTTAACAATATCCTTGAGTATCTTATTGTTGCAGTGCAGAAATTATTTTACAGAAATATTCGCTATTTTATAACTCACTGAGCTACATTGGGTCACTCAATAAGACAAATTGTCTTTACATTAGTTGAAATCTTTAAAAACTGCACTTACTAACAATGAACAAATGAACTAACATAAAGAATTGCTGGGGTGCTTCACAAATAATTGAAACAAACCTTCCACCTCTCAAAAGAATCAAAGTTAAAAATAAATAAACAAACAAGTAAATAAACAAATAAATAAATATGTCTTTGAATGCACCCTTTTGAGATGGAAAATTCCCTTTCTCACAAGTGTATTTCTTTAAATGAAGAACATGAATCACCTGGACAGCTTGAAATGATTTCTATCTGATTTCTCTAAACTGCACTACACAAATAAACCTTGATCCAGCTTCCCTGTTACTTTAAGTATTATTATTTTATGTATTTCTAGTATCTGTGAATGCTGTTTAAGAGCAATTTTTGAGCAGTAAAATAATATTTAGAAATTGCATGAGATGAATAGACTCAGATAAACAATCAGATAAGCAAAATAAAACTGGGACTGGGCAGTGAAAGTTTTTCTCTTCAGCAAGTGCTAAGTTATTATAGTCGCATCCATACTCTGATTTATGTAGCCAGTTTACTATTGCTGGGAAAAGAAAATACAGCTGTTAGCATTTAAAACCTTCCACACACAGACAATTGCAAAATTGGGGAAAAACAAAAAAGTCTGCAACAAAATAGGGTAAGAATTCCATAAAAGGAAAAACAAAAGCTGGAACGAAAAAGCAAAATGGATGAATTTGTTGATAAATCAAGCATCAAAAACACAATGACAATTAAAGCTATACAAGATTAGTAGCTGACAGCCGGTGATTACACAAATAGGTGTCTATGGCAGTTCTCTGATGAAATTCATAATTAAATCTGGCATAATAAGAACAGAGTGTAAAAAATCTTTAGTTTGGAAGAGTTGAAGCAGCTTGCTACACTAGATTAACTGCTTACATAAATATTAAAACAGCTTTAAAGGCAAAATTGCCAATGTCAGATTCTTCAGGTTAGTATTATAAAGATTCTCATCAAACCAAAGCCTTTGAAAATGTAAAGCTTCTTAAGATCCACTAAACAAATCCTCTTTCTCTCCATCCAGCAGAGAGAATGTGATTATATGATTCCTCCCACTAAACATACTAACGTGTGATCAATAATCATTAAAGGGTTGAACAGGACTCTTTTTCTATAGCATCTGGCCACCTTTGCTCTTCAATATTATCCTGTTTTAGTGTATGTTGCAAGATTTTAGAAGCTATTGTGGCTGAATGGAATTAGGGGAGAGGTAAGTATTTAATGTTGCATGCTGTGCTTTTGTAACGGTCGATGAATGACTAAGGGTTTATATATAAATATGACCTCCATATAATAAATTGGTGTTCTGTTCTGTTTAAATCCCCTCTTTGTGACAAATGGTGCCAGTACACCACAGGCTCAGATTGTACTCAAATCTGTGCTAGAAAAAGTGGATTAAAAATACTGAGGGATAACTAGTTGGATGGATTTAATTACTTATTGATTTAAAGAGTTTACCCAATAAACTATTTTTATCTGCTATATCCTGCTTTTACAGTGATTCAGTAAATGGTTCTAAGACCCTTAAAGGACTCCAATCGAAATAGTATTACATGTAAGATTTCCATCCATCCGTCCATTTTTGAAACTCACTTAATCCTGAGCAGGGTCGCGAGGAAGCTGAAGCCATTTCAGCAAGCATAAGGAGCAAGGCAGGAACAGTCCCTGGACACCACACAAGTCCATCACAGGACAAAGATTTTAGCATCACTAATCCACCTAACTTGCGTATCTTTGGACTGTGGGAAGAAACTGGAGCATCAAGAGGAAACCCACATAGACATGGGGCAAACATGCAAAAATTCTACACAAGGTGGACCCAGGATTCGAACTCTGGCCTCCTTACTGTGAGGCAGGGACACTACAATTGCACTGCAAAAGATTTCAAAAGTGACTATTTGGTTCTACTCTACATTATAAAATAAACATTAGATGGTGTCAATCACAAACTAAAGAAACTAGAGTAGTAGTAGTAGAGTAGTAGTAGAGTAGAGCTTCAAAACCGTTTTAAACAAAACAGCCTGTTTTATAAGGAAACGGTACATGTTCAGACATGCAGCTGTCGGAGTCATATGCTTATACAAATCTTGTAAAATACACTGTCTGTAATAAAAGAAGTCAGTTGTGACCGGCAGAGAATGATGACTGTTACTCACATGCATTGGGAATCTACCAGTTTTCTGATCACCACAAATTAGTTCAAACTCAGTTGTATTAATTTGCTATGTGTCTTTTTTTTTACCAACGAGATCATAATATACAATTAGGTTGAATGAGGGTGTTTCATAAAGACTATGAAAATGAGACCTGTTAAGCTATGCTTGAAGCTGCTGTGCTGTGAGGTGCCTGTCACACAAGCTGGTGACCCTAAGAAAATTGTCTTCTTCACGGGTTGTTACTTTGGATTTGCCAGATTTCTTCCTATTAGAGTGTCTTCCAGTTTCCAATTTCCTTTGGATTATGTAGGACACCACTGCACTCAACCATGCTGGATATCTATAGTGATATGAACTGGGTAATGTGTTAGGAACAAAAGGATGCCACATTGTTTGATGGAAATGAAAATTATCAACCTACAGAGGGCTGAATTCAAAGACACCCTGAAAATCAACGTGAAAAAATGATGCGGCAGGCATTTTACCGAAATTTCATTGCAGCAACTCCAAATCATACTCAGCAGTTTGTATGGACCCCACGTGCTTGTATGCATGCCTGACAACATCAGGGCAGAAGGCATCCTGGGGAATCTCCTCCCATATCTGGACCAGGGCATCATTGAGCTCCTAGACAGTCTGAGGTCCAACCTGGCAGCGTCGAATAGACTGAAACATAATGTCCCAGAGGTGTTTTATTGGATTTAGGTCAGGTGAGCATGGGGGCCATTCAATGGTATCAATTCCTTCATCCTCCAGGAACTGCCTGCATACTCTTGCCACATGAGGCCGGGCATTGTCGTGCTCCAGGAGGACCCAAGGACCCACTGTACCAGCATATGGTCAGGCAATGGATCCAAGGATTTCATCCCGAATACCTAATGGCAGTCAAGGTGCCGTTATCTAGCCTGTAGAGGTCTTTGCGTCCTTCCATGGATATGACTCCCCAAACCATCACTAACCCACCACCAAACCAGTCATGCTGAACAATGTTACTTTTCAGACAGATATTAAAAAAACACAAAGTATAGGGTCTCCGTGAGTCTTGATAATCTGTATGTGCCAGAAATATATATACTGTATATCCTAGCTGTGTAAGCCCATGATGTAAAAAGCATGGGGTCCTAGATACTATTAAAATCGTTTAGAAAAAGAATTAAAATGTAAAGATGTCAGATAATTGAAACAAACTACCCTGGGCATCTCTCTCCTAGGAGGTTTTGTTTTGCGGACATGCTCGCATCGTTTGTGCATTAGTGGCTAAGCAACTGTCTTTCTACGGAGGTTTCGTTTTGCAGACATGCTCGCCTCGCTTGTGTATTAGCAGCAGGAGGAAAAGTAAAAGGGATACCATTTTGCCAATGTCCTCGCCTCGCTTCTGTATTAGCAGCTAACCGAGTGACTTTTTCTTCAGAGGTTTTGTTTTGCTGACATGCTGGCCTCGCTTGTGTATCCTCGGAGATGGATCCCTTACCCCAACTCCACCTCTCACTTCAGATGTGTAGATCTGTGTAGATGTTTATATATAAGATATACATAGATTTTATTTAACTATACAGTATTGAGTTTTTCTGTCAAATAATGAATTAGTAAGACATACCATACAATAGACATTCAGACAGGATGCCAAGATTAACATTACTCGAGCAGGATGCCCAAATAATGGAAATGTCATAATGTGGCTTATGTTTATCACTTTTTATAGTTTTTCCTTGGTCTTTGGAAATTAGTGGTTCATTATTTTGGGAGTTTTGGATGTCAAGGAATCCAGCTGTTACATTCAAAATAAAACAAAATACATTCTCCTATTGTACCATTTTGCTTTCATTATGGGTACTGCCATTGTTTGACCTCTGTTTGGTCTTAATTTCCAGACATTTGCTAGGCTGGATGACAAGGAGCGTGCATTACATGATGTCATTACCAGAAGGGTTTGAATATCAGTGTTGTATACTTGCTTTCTGTTCAAATGTATGGATTCAACTTAAAAGACAGCATTCTGTTTGATTGCGTATTTTAAAGGTCCCATAGGTTCTAAATTCTCTTCTGTCCCTAACTACAATTTATGACTCTCACTTTTTGGTCCTGTTACGTGAAATATTCTGGTTGTTGACCCTCTTGCTACATTCAATTACTACAATTTCTGTCTTATGTCCTAGTTTATTACAGTAGATTCCTGTTCTCCCAGATATGTTTTAGTTTGCTTACTTCAATTCCAGTATATCTCCCGATTCCAAATATAAATTACAACCTCTACCCCCTTTGCAATCAGTATGGGAATTATAGCTGGGTATAGCTGTACTCTCCCACCTGCTAGTTGACAGTAGCTTCTGCAAAAGAATGATGAAATACTTCCTGCCAAAATGGGAGTTGAAGTACTCTTGGGTCCTGACCTGTTAGGCCTCCCTATCCCCTGTAAGAAAAGCTTGGATTTGGGAATTGAGCAGAGTAGAGACAAAGGCTCATGAGGCAGGACATAAGCAGGACATTGGCTAATAAAGAAGGGGTTTTGAGGTAGGAACACTTAATAGTGTTGTTTTAGAAAGGCAGTTCAGCCACCTACTGTAATGTACTACTACTTCTACTGAATGCAGTAGAATGCCATTTAGGCATGGAGTGACCGTAACATTTTTTATTTTGTATTTGTCCATGCCAGGATGCACCCAACACTCAGATGACAAGTAGACCCCCTAGAACAGGAGTTCCCAAACTTTTTTCGGCCGCAGACCCCTTTACCAAAAACTTTTAAAACCGTCGACCCCCTAGTCACATGCAACGGTTTTTCATGTCTGCACTTGCTTTGATACATTCAATAAGACAATACACAGACACGTTTATGCTGCGTGTATTTCATGCATTCCTACGTGTGACTCTTTTAATGACACATTTTACCTTTTCATTTGCAAGTTTGGTATGTAATGTGTTTTTATCAAAAGTGTTTTTTGAATTACTTTACTTCTTAATTTAGGTAACTATTGGAATCATAGATATTTTGAAGCAACAAACAAATAGCAGTAGTAAGGGGTCTATTTTTGCTGTCGACCCCTACAAAGTTCAAATCGACCCCAGGGGGTCAATATCGACCACTTTGGGAACTCTTGCCCTAGAAGATTATATACCGAGGATGTGCCAGCAGCAAGTGGGAGACATGAAAATCCAGTTCACAGTGTGCAAAGTGCACATTTATTTTAATAGAAGTATCAACTGTGCTGAAAAACTTGTTTTGAATGAATAAGTCATTAAACAGTGCATATAATATAGAGAATAAATAGATCAATAAAATAAAAACAGTCAAAAGGTTATCAGTCACATTTGTAGAGTTGCAATCGAAGAAAGTGTTTCCAATAATTCCATCCATCAACTTTAACTAAAAAAGTTTAACAGCCATTCTGTGTTCGCTCTATCAACTCTGTCATTATGCACCACTTACTTGCACATGCCTTTAATCCCTCCATTTACAACCGATGTGTCCAACCCGCTCTCAATCAACAAGTATGCTCATCATCCATGAACGTGGCCATCGAACTGTTCTTCCTCCTCACCTTGGTGTCTGCAGAACGGATGTCAGTTTGAAAATGTCTCTCCTGCCTCTTGCTGCACCAGGACACGTTCAACCCTACTCCCTACTCAGACTCAATCACTGCCAAGGAGACCACATCCTGGCCAGTGTCATTTTCCTTCATTCCATCTCCTTTCCTTTCATTTTCACACCCCATCTATTAATCTTGTCCATTTCTCTTTTAAACTGCAATTTCATCCTCTGAAGGTCACAGTCTCTCACTCCATCTCTGTTTCAGCACTGACCAAATTGAGTTTACACAGCTCTTTAATCTCCGGTAATGCAAATACTGACTTCACGTATCATGCTTAGTCCCTAAAGAGAGAAGGCATGCCAGATCGCTTATCCGCATATGGTTAATTGCCTGCCAATTCTACCATCAATGCTTTACCCGCTTGGCTTGCCTGTTCACTTCTGCTGGTAAAACAAAGCACCACTTGTCTGAAAACAAAATTAAACTGTCATTCTTTCCATTATGCCATACGGTGTCACAGTATTATTCTCTTGTTAGAATGAAGCCTTACATTCAGACCTTCTGTATATGTATAACTCTATAATATATACCATATTTTGTTCATCATTTGGACTCACATGATGCCTTTTCGGGTACAGTATGTAGATTGCTCAAGAGGGCACCCTTAGTTATCAGAGGATGTAATTAAACACTGTTAAAATGCTATCTACAGTGGTAACATATTTTCTGTGGCTATACTACTGTTGGGCAGCATGCTGGCACAGTGGTAGGGCTGCTGCCTCGAAGTTTGGAGACCCAGGTTCCTCCTTGTGTGGAATTTGCATGTTCTCCCGTGTCTGCGTGGGTTTCCTCCGGGTACTCTGGTTTCCTCCCACAGTCCAAAAACATGCAGTTTAGGTGGATTGGCGATTCTAACTTGTCCCTAGTGTGTGCTTGGTGTGTGGGTGTGTGTGCATGTGTGTGCGCCCTGTAGTGGGCTGGCGTCCTGCCTGAGGTTTGTTACCTGCCTTACGCCCTGTGTTGGTTGGGATTGGCTCCAGCAGACCCCCATGACCCTGTAGTTAGGATATAGCGGGTTGGATAATGAATAGATATACTACTGTTACAATAGTCGTGGATAGCATATAGAGTGGAGGAGGTCACAGTAGGCCCTCTTTTCAGTCATAATGCATGCTGGTAAAGATGAATTACATATTAAAGAGACATACTAACTTTGAAAAACAAAGAATTATAGCCAATGAAAATATTCTGAAGACGAGCTTTAAAAATCTTAAGCTTCATGTCAATTTAGATCAAAATTCAACATAGACAATGACACTATAAAAATACCCAGAGGCTAATAGAACCTGAACTGCCTATACACTTCTTATCTTACTGGGTAGTTCTTAAAATGTAAAGATTTCACAGCCAACATTCTAAATGGTAACATCAGCTACCTTCTTTTAACAGTTTTATCATTTGTGCAGAGTACAACCGTTGACTTTGACAGTTGCATTTGTCTTTTCTTTTGCTAATGAAGCTGCACTGTAGCCCAGGATAGGTTTATACTATTCACATGCAGATATACTTGGGCTAGTTAATCAGGCTGAACAGGCTCCCTCAAGATACTTCTAAACATTAAAGCTGAATGTGTTTTGTGATTTCACCTGCAGTTTTCTTTACCTAGAATGCTCATAGCCTCATTGTGACGACTAGTTAAAGAGTCCCTTATCTAAAAGTGTGTTTCTCCTCTGTCATTAAGATCACATTAGTTTATGTGCATGAACTATTTCACATTCTTCTCAATGCTGATTATACAGTAAGTTTGAACCTACAAGGGCTTACTTCAGTTGGTGGAAAGACATGTCAACCAGCTTTTCGAGTTAAAAGGAAGGAAAGTGTGCAACTGTATAGTCTGTGATGGACAGATTTACCACACTTGGCCTGCTCCAGTCTTATGGTGGTATGGTAATGGAAAACCTGGCATCACAGAAGGGTTGGATGGATTATATATTTGTCCAGAAAGAAGCATTTGCTTAACAAATGCATAACTCTGAAGTTGAGTGGTGGTGGGAATTACCAGTGCTAGGGTCTGATAACACTATTTAAAACTTATTTTTACTTTCATGATGCAACTTCGCTCACTTTTTTTATAGAAATTTCTGGAAACAAAGACCTCTCTGTGTATTTTTCCTGGAAGAGCCCAAGAAACACTTTTTTCACAGACTGATATGCATACTCATGGAAGAAAAAATGAAAAAGGAAAATCAAGCAGTTAAAAAAATTAAAAATAACTACAGGTAGACAGAGTATTGAATATGAAATAACATTTCATAATGAGTATATGAATATAAGTGCAAAGCTTATTTATTTAATACTTAGACCATAGTGATTTGTTGAATTTTGATTGAACTTCATTGATGCTTACAACATACAGCACAGTATTTTATATACAGCCCTTGGAATTAATAAAGTTTATCTAATCTAATCTTAAAATAAACAGTATATATTGTCACAATACGTTAAAACAGAATAAAAACATACCTGTTGTATTTGTTTGCTTCATGCAAACTGCAAAGGGTTTCAGTACCATTTCCACAAGCTAAACAAGACAGTATTCTTGTCAGGTCTAATATTAGGTGGTCACTCCAAGCTTCACCAAATGTCAATATAAGGTTGGCTTCTTTCATTTCATGAACCTGCTTGTTCAATTATAGGGTTACAACAGGAAGGACTAGACTGGAGTCCCAGCATGGACTAAATGCCAATCTGCCCCAGGGCACAGTTCTGCACACACCCTTACCTACTCAAGCTGACCAAATTCAGAATCACTAATTAAACTGAACCTCTGTGTCTGTGCACTAAAGAGAGCATCGACAGAAAACCCATAAGAACTACACGGAAAATGTTCAGGAACTACACAAACCGCAACCAAGCTTGAATACACCTTGCTTGGGCAGCATGTCAGCAGTGCTAACCACTGCAATGGTGTGGAAAGTGTTGCTTCTTCACAGCATTTCAAACCTAGCTTGAAATGTAGACTATGATATTAAGCCTTCTACAGCATGCGAACTTTGCATCTTCTGTCTTTGTTTGTGAATTTCCTCCCACAGGCTGTAAACCTGCACATATACTGACTAGAAACACTAAACTTACTTGTGTTTTTGCGTTTTGTTCTGTGTCCCGGTGGTACAGAGTTCCACAACCCCAGCTGGGATTTAGTGCAGAAAGATGGCTAAATATAAATATTTTTGGTACTCTGATTTCAACATTTACTTTTAGTAACTGAATTAGCTATCACTGTTAATGACCTGAAATGCCACATTTGTTTATGATTGAACCTATGTGTGTACTATATGTATACTTTACAGCATAAACAGATTAAAAATTTTCAGAATAAAATTAACTAAAGATAATCTATGTGTAGTAAATAATGCTCTTTGCCTACACCTCCAGAACAATTGTATTGAACAGTTTTGTTTTGTTTTTTTTTATTGAGGCTTCCTTTTTCACTTGTTGAAGTTAAGCAGACTGCGGTGGGCTGGCGTACTGCCCGGGCTTTGTTTCCTGCCTTGCGCCCTGTGTTGGCTGGGATTGGCTCCAGCAGACCCCCATGACCCTGTAGTTAGGATGTAGCGGGTTGGATAATGGATGGATGGATAGAAGATAAGCAAATCCACCAATGGAGTTTATATATAAATTGAATTAAAATTGTACACACTTACAGAGGTTTAGAGAAGAGCATCATATTTACAGTGGATTCAGAAATGTTCAAATCCCTTCACTTTTTTTCATATTTTGTTATGCTGCTGCCTTGTGATAAAACCATTTAAATTCATTTTTTTCCCACATCAACCATCACTCCATACCCCAGAATCCCAAAACAAAAACAGGATTTTAGACTTTTTTGCTAATTTATTAAACATAAAAAACTGAAATACCACAATGACACAAGTATTCAGACACTTTGCCATGACACATGAAATGTGACTCGGGTGCATCCCATTCTATTGGTTATCATTGAGATGTTTCTACACCTTGCTTGGAGGCCACCTGCACTCAGTTCAACTGGGTGGGCATAATTAGAAAAGGCACCCAGCTGTCTATAGAAGGTCCCACAGCTGACAATGTCAATAAGACGAAAAACCGGGCCATAAGGTCAAATACAAATTGCCTGCAGAGTTTAGAGACAGGATTGTGTCAAGGCACAGATCTGGGGAAGACTGGCAAAAATTATTGCAGCATTGAAGGCTTCCTAAGAGCAATCACTGTTGCTTTTATAATTCTTAAATGAAGGAAGTATGGAAAAACCACAACTATTTTTAGAGCTGGCCAAGCAGGCAGAGGTGACTAAAAACCTAATGGTCACTTTGCTGAGCTCCAGAGAAATTGTATGGAGACAAGAGAAAATTTCCAGAAGGACTACCATCGGTGCAACAGACCACTGATCTGGGCTTTACGAGAGAATGGCCAGGCAGTAAAAGATACATGGAAGCCTGTTTGGAGTTTGCAAAAATATCTTAAGAGTTCCAGATTGTGAGAAACGGGATTGTCTGATTTAAGGAAACCAAGATTAGTACCATGTCTGGAGGAATCTACGCCCTGTTCATCCTCTGAGTTACATTTTACCATTTCAATAATGCAGCATCATGTTGTGGGGTTCTGTTCTGGGAGACTAGACAGCATTGACAGAAAGCTGAAAGGACCAAAGTGCTGAGATATCTTTAATGAAAACTTGCTTCATTGTGCTCTGGACCTCAGAATGGGCTGAAGGTTCAGCTTCCATTAGGACAATCACCCTAAGCTCAAAGCAGAAATAAGACTGGTTTGGTTTATGGACAGCTCTGGGAAAATCCTTGATGTGTCCTTCAAAATTCCAGACTTGAAACCAGTCAAACATCTCCAGAGAAACCTGAAAGTAGCTCTCCACTCACAGTCTACATCCAACCTGTCTGGAAGAATCTGCAGAGAAGAAGAATGGCAGAAAACCCCAAATCAGGGGCTTCAAAGCTTTTTGCATCAAACCCAAGAAGACTCCTGGCTCTCATCACTGCCAAAATGGTTTCAGCGAAATACAGAGTAATGGGTCTGAATACTTCTGCCGATCTGATATGACATTTCTGTCATTTATTTTTAAAACTTGTGAAACATTTCTGAAATTGTGTTTTTACTTTTATCATTCCGGGGTAACTGAGTGTTCGTTGATGAGGAGGGATTAATTTAAATGATTTCGGCATAAGGCTGCAACATAGTAAAGTGTGAAAAAGTGAAGGCACTGTATTTATGAGGGATGCCAAACCATGTTCACTAAAATACAGATACTGTGCGCTAATCTTTGCTGTAGAAAGATTAGACTTTTAAAGCTGAACTTATTATTGGATACAATTACATTAAATGCTACACGGCTCCTGTGCTCACACTGTAATGAGAATTACAAGCTGAGAAAAATGGCATGAATTACAAGAAACAATGGAGATTTACATTCAATAATTTACAACTTATTTATCTCAAATAAGTGTTGCTTGAGACAATGCCTATTATAGCAGCATTGCAGCCAATGGAGGAATATTTTTGGACATAAACAAATATGCAAGTAAATAAATGTATTGCAAAATGTGACAATACATAAACAAAAATACAGTGATGTGTGAGCATAACTAATTAAAAGTTTCTTGAAATATGCTTTTCTTATTCCTTTGTTTATTTATTTATTTACTTCAGTGGCAGTGAACACAACCAAAAATACAGAATGAAATAAAAGCTACCATTTTTACCTGTCAAAGCTACCACTTTCAACTGTTGAGAGGATGAGTGCTACCAAAGTACTGACTTTTGATTGGTGAACTGTTGGTGAGCCGCACATACCCTAAAGGCAGATATGAGAAACAACAGAATTACTGTGCAAAGGGGCTAATGTAATTCAAGAAGCTCTGAATTCATCATTAGGACTCTACATCTGAAGTGTCCACTGCAAATCTGAAAGCCTAAAATTTACATTCACTCTGTCAATGATTCACCAAGCAAAACACAATACTTCCTACAGCCCACCCTCTGAATTTTGACAGGTGAAACAGACAGTCTTCATTTCATTCATGTTGTACTGCCACTGAAATAAACAAATAAGGAAACAATTAAAGAAATACAGAAAGAAATAAGCAACAAAGGACTTTTTATTAAACAATGTATTATTAATGCTGTTGGGCGGCACGGTGGCGCAGTGGTAGCGCTGCTGCCTCGCAGTTAGGAGACCCGGGTTCGCTTCCCGGGTCCTCCCTGCGTGGAGTTTGCATGTTCTCCCCGTGTCTGCGTGGGTTTCCTCCCACAATCCTCAGACATGCAGGTTAGGTGGATTGGCGACTCTAAATTGGCCCTAGTGTGTGCTTGGTGTGTTTGTGTGTGTCCTGCGGTGGGTTGGCACCCTGCCCAGGATTGGTTCCTGCCTTGTTGGCTGGGATTGGCTCCAGCAGACCCCCGTGACCCTGTATTCGGATTCAGCGGGTTAGAAAATGGATGGATGGATGGATGGATTATTAATGCTCACATAGCACTTTGTTTTTTATTTATTGTCCCATTTCTCAACATATGTATTTATCTACTTGGCTGACGCTTTTATCCAAAGCAACTTACAACAATTGAGATACAGTTGGTTACATTTCTTCAGTTTTTTCCCCCAATTAGAGCAAAGATGGGTGAAGTAACTTGCTCTGGGTCACACAGTGTTAGTGGTGGGACTTGAACCCACAACCTCTTGGTTGAAGGTCCAAAGCCTTAGTCACCACCTGCATTTGTGCATTTCTGTATTAATTTAATTTTGTCGCGATAGGATTCTCCAATCAGAAAAAAAAAAAATCTGTTAGGGATGTGGATGGAAAACTGGAGTGCCTAGAGAAAAATCCATTCCGAGACTGGGAAAATTTGTAAAACTCCCAACAAAACAGACTCTGTGGCCGAAACTCTGGAGCTGTGAGGTGGTACCTCTAATTGCTGTGCCACTAGGCTGCTCAGTTTACGTCTGGAAAAGTAACATATATATACAGCTATTTGCTTAAATATATATATATATATATATATATATATATATATATATATATATATATATATATATATATTCACCCGTAGTTTTAACTACTCAAGACACTTTAGGCGAGTGAGTCAAAGGTACTGGAACAAGTACAGTGAAATACGACATCTCTGTAAAATGACAAGCATCCCGATGCAACTTCTTTCTGTTGCACAAATCACCAATGAAAAAAAAAATACAAAAACAGGATATACTCCTCTATCCACGTGTAAACTTTAGTGGTTACTGCTGTTCACGATGCAGACACGATCTCGGTAAAACATAAACAACCATTTGAAGAGAATTAATTCATTTCAAGCATACGTTATTGACCAATGCAATTCGCATCTCGAGCGAAACAAAACCAAGCGGGCTCGGAGACCTGGCGTTAGCCAAGATAACCACCGCAGTCGTTCTAACTGAGCCCCGGTACTGTCTGCAACCGTTCTTAACAACTCACGGTCAGTATAAAAGATACATGTTGAAACAGATATGCATTTTTCTCCGAAGAGCCACAGGGAGCATTCACGATAAAGACCAGGGTTGTACTGGACGTGAAGCGCGGCTCCTGTACCTTTCTGACGTTTCCCTTTCCCAGCGCTTTACTTATCACACTTGTCTCCCAACCCCATAAACAACTGGAATGGAAATCGAAAAATCCAGCTGCTTCGACTAAAACCTTAAAAAGTAAGTTTTAAGTTGTACTCACGGCTACAGGCTGCCTTTCATCGGCTACCCTGGCAGCTGCCGCCCAGAAAGCTTTCGAGTCAACTCCGCTTTTGCAATTTCCTTGTCAGACTTTGGAGCCTCTCCCGAGAACTATTGAGCAATCCTGTGCACACAGAACCCTGCCCGCCCCCTACAACCGCCTGAAGAAAAGAAAAATAAAGGATACCTGTAATGATTAAAGTGTATCAAGAGACATTTAACTGATGGTATATCCAGCCATCAGATGAGCCAAGCCGGAATGAATTGCAATTTTAAAAAAGCCAAGCTCGGTGATTACTGCGTATACTTTGTTTAATGAATGTACTTTTTAAACCTACGATTTTCAAAAAAAAAAAAAAACTCTATAGCTTAATCCAATATATTAGTTTAAGCTATTGTCTTTAATGTTAATAAGGCTTTAAAATGATTTGCCTAATCTTTATTCTTTAAATATTGTCATATGTGACCTCTCTGGTTTTTGGCCATTTATGGCTGTTTGTGCGGGTGCTGCCAGGATCATAACGGGCATCAAGGCAGCAGAGGACAGGCCTCGGCGGGGGGCGCACAATGCGAGTGTGTTCTACTGTGATTATAAGATGTACGTTTGATTTGCACAACTAATAATGAAATAACTGCGGGCTGGGCATTAATACCCTACCCGCTGTGATTTTTATGAAGTTTCTCACAGAAGCTAAAAAAGTTGTGCTTTTTTTTGTAAGACGACTTAAGGAACTAATAGCAGAATAGCCAGCAGCTATTTGAACTGAACAACTAATTTAATCAATAATGAAGAATACCTTTGTTGTGCGCAAATTAAAATGTACAGTAGATCATTCATTTTTAATAACTCTTACCTTTTCATACCAGTTCACAGTGTCTGGGATTTGATACAATGAAAACCCTGAATGCTTTTCACAATAAACATACAATGTGCATTGCATCTGATGAGAATTTGACCGCTTCACTGCTGATTTTGCTAATTAATCAAAAATGTATTTGTTATGCTATGTTAATGTAATCATCCATTTTCAGCCTCACTTAATCAATTTCATTGTCCTACTGTCTGAGCCTGGCCCAGAACTACTGGGCATAAACCTGACAGTCCATTGCAAGGCATACATATTAACATCCAGCCATTTAGGATGTCATTTATTATTTTAATTATAATTAGAAATGTACTTTGTGTTACAGATACATTGCATAGCGGCCTGACTTTTTCTAATTTCATTATTTGAAAATGAAAAACAAGAAGATGTTATTTTGGAAGA
This sequence comes from Polypterus senegalus, assembly GCF_016835505.1. Taxonomy (NCBI): domain Eukaryota; kingdom Metazoa; phylum Chordata; class Cladistia; order Polypteriformes; family Polypteridae; genus Polypterus; species Polypterus senegalus. The sequence goes on from NC_053155.1 coordinate 72,798,779, forward strand.
ATTAATTGGATGGGACTGGTGAGCTTTGTCAGACGGAACGGCCTGTTCTTGTCCAGATTGTTCAGATGTTTACATTTGCAACTACCTGTATACCTGATTGAGGTGAAGTGCTTTCTTGTCTTGCCTGTTTTCAGTTGGGTTGTTCTGCCATTCTGGTCTAATTTGAGGCATGATTATCTCAGTTAAAGTGTTGTACTCATCCAAGTGAAGTGTTCCTTACCCTATTGACTATCTATTAAGCACTGTTACTCATAAGAATCTGCACTAGCATGCATGTATGTCTTAGGGACATTGTAGGATAACCAGAGCATTCAGAGGAAATCCCAGGAAAACACAGGGACAACATGCAAGCATCAGAGTGACAGAACCTCTGCCAACCTCCTAGAAATGTGCAATGTTTATCATTGTTTTATTAATAGGATATATTCAGTTTTCATTTCTACATAGAAACCATAATAAAGTTATGTGGAAAGAAATTAAAGATTAATAAGTACTGTCAGTATTCATTCTTCCATTTAATTAACCCGTTTTCACAACAAAAGGGTAAAGGGCAGCTGAAGCCTATGATGAAAACAATGGATGTTAGGCAGGAAAAAAAGAAAACTTAGAAAGGGCAACCATCCATCACAGAGCCTGTCAACAAGTCAATTTAATGTCAAACTAACAGCACACCTTGGTTATATAAGAGGGAAATGGGGGTAGCCAGGGAAAACAAGATGATAATGTGTAACCTCCAGAGACAGAGGTTTGAGGTAGCAGCCCTAACTGTTAGGCCTCTCAAATAAAAGTTATTTATTCATTTGAATATACTGTATAGTTGGTAAACTGTGTTCTTTAGTACTTGGAGGGCTTCAGATGACCCCCCCCCTTTAGTATTTTTGTAATTTGACACTTTGTTCACATCCAAAAGAGTGAAAATGGATAGTAGAGTCTAGGCCACACAGCAGCGTGACAGAAGCTCTTTACAACAGATAACTTTGAGCTCATCTGAGTAGTCCGTAAATTCTTAGAAGTATGTGTTTTCCTCATGAGAAAAACAAAAATACAGCACAAGCGAGTCAAAATGTGACTGAGTGTCTTTTAAAGGTTTTAGTCATCGTGAACCTTGAGGTCTAGGTATTTCTGGTGCTCCGTGACTTTGTACCTAAGCACACCTTTTAGCGCAGTTCAACTTTCTCAAAGCCACAGTTGCTTTATCAAAAGTCCTTAGCTGTTTGATAAGGATATGAGTTCTCCTGTGCAGTCTCTTCAGGCAGGCCAGGCACCCTTTTTACATACTGTATAATATATGAAGCTCAATGTGTGTGTGTGTGTGTGTGTGTGTGTGTGTGTGTGTGTGTGTTTGCTCCACACCCTAATTTTGCACACATATCCCACTTTATTAGGAAGAGACCACAGACTACTTTGGAATTCAAAGTTTTAACCCTGGGGGTACCTTTTGGGTTTTTCTTGTTTAGTGCAGTGAGTGATGAGGACAGTGCCACCTGGTGGTTCACAGCAAGTGAAACACCAGAAGAAATGGCAGACAACAAGACCAGAGCTTAAAATCCCTTACCAGGCAAGTCCATAAACTGGGCTCTTAGTGCCTGAAGGACCTCAGAGGGACCCCCTTTTATATGCTTGTATTCTCATGATTTATTTCATATTCAAAAGAATGATATTGGAATGATTTATTTGTGCATGAGTACAGCTATGTGAGGGCAGAAAAGAAGAATATGCAAGTACTTTAAACTTTAAAATCCTTCCTCTATTTTAACTTTTCAAATCAGTACACATAATTTTCATGTGTGAGACTGCATCATAACCCGGACCCATTTTAAGTTTCTATTATGTTCCTTTCTCTTAGTCTCACACTTTTTGCTCTCAGTTCTGTCTCACTTATGGTTAATCTTAACTATTGCCTCCTGGAAAGTTTATGGTTTTGGTTTAAATATTAAGTGATAAAGCATCCTAGATTTAAAAAAAAACAAAAAAACAGACACTGTATTCCTACAGGAATTCATGGCATTAGCAATGGATATGTCCTGATTTGAAAATAAAATCACATAGTGTGGCATGATCTTTCTAATACTGAGCAACCCATATCTCAAAAAAAGGTTCTGGAAATGCTATTTTGCTATTTGCTATAAGAGGCAGGGATTAGGAAAATCATTTTGTGTTCTCTCTGTCACCATATAGGTCTTCATTTTTGCAAAACCTAGCCAAGCAGTGTTTACATTTCAGTTTTTATATGAATTCCTGGCATTGAGGCAAACTCATAAATATATATTTACAATTAGATATATTCTCCAGCCCCTTTCATTTTTGAATCCCTCACTCTGTTCATTCATTCCGATTTAAAATGCTGAAGGTTTCATTTCTTTCTTTGGTAAAATGCCTGAAAGAAACTCACCGTTAAAATAAACAATTAAATTCTGACTGTATAGATTTTCATGCATTTTTCTGCTTGGCTGTTAAAGGAAATACCCATTACTTAACAACTGTGGTTTGGCTCATTCCCACTGACGTAAGACATCCATTTTTCATTAGCATGCTCACAGTATGAATAACTAAATACTCAAACTAGAATGGAATTAAATTGTTTGCTCCTCCAATGGGCAAAATTTGAGGTGTACCACACATGGTTGCAAAGTTAGGTTTGCAGTGCTAATCCAATAAAATTATTTGCATATAGAATTCAGAGATATGACTGGTTCTCCTCTATTTCAGGTATCAAAATCAAATCAAGGCTCTTAACAAAAAAAGCTAATAAAATTATCAAGTGTTATTTTGAATTCTATTTAGTATTAGTTTAAGAAAATCCCAGCTCCTCTTCCTTTTATTTATTTTCAGAAGTCCTGGTTCTCCCCAAGATTACTGAAGAAGAAACTCCCTCATTAGATTCCTGACTGTCAATGGTTGATTTTAAGGGATTTTTGGGCTCGCTGGGTAACAGTAGATCTTCAAGACCAGAAATTCTCTTACCAGTTCTTCTCTTCACTTTTTGGAACTATAGGAATTGTATTTCCATATTTTCTAAATGTAAATGCTGTTATATTCTCTACAACATTCTTCAACAAATATTGCCCCCTTAATAATACACACCCTTTCTAAAACAATATAAGGAACCCAACCATTATTCTTATGTCCACTCAATTTTCCTGAAAAAGACAGTCACCAGGTTGTTGGTGAAGCTATTTCTTTGGCACTTGAAATCAGTGGTTCATATCTTAAGTCCCCCCGATCAGACTGCATGTCAACCACACAGAGCACAGCATCTACATCCACCTTCATATTATTCATGCTTTATCATTTTATTATTTGTTGTGTTTTAGCTGTTATTATAGTTATATTTGCAGTGTTATTAGTTGTCATTTTGTTTTTTTCTTTCTAATAGATGATGACATTTTCTGGGAGCTTTTGAAAACATCTTGCCTGTCGCAGTCATGAGCGTGTGATATGTGATGTTACATAGGTGTTACATATAGTGTCATCATGCCACAACTGTTTAAGATGGCAAAGTGAACTTCAATCCATCCAGTCTTTGAGTTCACCTAAATAAATGTTCACATATACTTTGTTATTTAGGTAAAGGAATCTTAGACTAGGATTAGACATTACTGTGCATTTCTGACCTCATAGGAAGCCTTTTCTCGACCCATATTTCTATTACTTTTAGCCTTTTTGGTTTGCTTATTTCCATCCTGAGACTTGATCAGCCGATGCCATTCAGGGGCAACTGGGTGACAGACAATTCGGCGAAAAGACAATTCATCGACATCTTTTACCAGTTAGGTTCAAAGAGATTTTTTAATGATATTTACATGACAACGTAGGGCGCCAGAAAATCCACAGAAACACCTGCTTTATGAGAGTCCCAATACGTTGAGAGTAAAGATATTCCTTAAGCTGTACTTGCAAGTCACCTTTTGTATTCTAAATAACGTTATGAGACGATTACAATCAATACAATTTATATAAAGGATTACCGAATTTTGGTTGAAGAAGATAATGTAAGATAGAGTTTATTCCATCTGGAGAATAAAGTTCATTCGTCAATTATATAATTTTATTTTCAACACTTTAAATCACGTCGTCATTTAAATATAATTAAAAAATCTCTTTAAACCTAACTATTACCTAACTGGTAAAGGATGTCGCCGAGTTGTATTTTGCCAAGTTGTTTCTTTGCTGACTTGTCTTTTCGCCGAGTTGTCTTTCGTCAACTTGTCTTTTCACCGAGTTCTCTTTTGCCGAGTTGACTGTCACCCAGTTGTCACCGAACCCCCAGATGCACAGACAATAAATTGTGCTGATCTCTGGTGGTCATTAATTTTAATGGTACACAGTTTATTAATATGTTGAAGAGTCTCTATTTTACCTCTTCAGCTGTTATATTTACTAAATTAGATAAAATATAGCCTTTTTGCATTTATAAATTTGCCAGCCTTTCACTTTTTTAATTTCTCTCTCACTCATTTGAACCTCTTGCTTTTGTGCTACATGTTTAGCAACCATGCAGAATCTTAGAGACCTAATACACAAATGGCAGGACCCAAGAAATCTACAAGCACAAAGTGGTAGGACCATGCAATTACATACACAAAACATACTGTATATGAAACATCATCATCATAATATTAAAATATTGAAACAAAAGAAAATAATCATGCCATGTATCTACTTCCTTATGTTAAGGAGGTGATCTATTTTAGACAACTGAGGATGTGGGCTCAGAAGTAAAACTTAGATAGAACAATTAGAGAAATCTTGTTTGCTGTAGTCTTCATCTTTACTGTCCCCTCAGAAGGGTTTATTTTAATACTATGCATATGTATGTTCATGGATGCAGAGCTCTCAGTTCCAATTCTGCATCTGGTCATTGTCTTTGTACATTCTATACATTTCTTCACATGTCAACAGGAGGTTTTTGTCTACTTATTTTGGCTTTGCCTCCACATCAAAAAAGATGCATCTTATGCCGATTTGGTGACTTGAAATTAGCTGGTGAAGTTGTGTTTGAGTGCATCCAGTGATGAATTGACACCTTCTCCACAGTGGATTCCAGCTTTTCACCTAGTGCTGCAAGATGACTGCAGTTATTAATCAGAATGTATTACTTAGATTACAGAAACTTAGAAAATATTCACATAGCATTCTAAAAATACAACAGACTACCGAAAGCTATTGCACAATAAGCAATCAATTCTACTGGTTTTCACCACAATCTCTAAGTCAGCACCAGAACAAAATAAACTTCCTCATTTACACACACTCCACAAAAACCGGAATTTTATATTCAAGATTCCTGAGAATCAGAATATGTAAAGAACTATTCTGCTTGAAAAAAAAATGTATGAATGAAGAGCACCATCTGGCATCCCTTCCCAGAACAAAGTCAAAAAGGGACTAAAATGTTTATTAGACAACTTATGAGGGAGGATGAAATGAAGAATAACGCAAAGTATCATAGTTATGCACAAAAGAAAAACTCCTGCCACCCCTCTAAACATATTTTTTGTGAATGTCAGATGGCTGTCTAATCTCACTGGTACCAGATGACACTCTCCCTCTCTACTTCTGTCCTGGGACATATCATCTTCACACCAGTGAACCTTTTCTATCTCACCTCCCAATTATATATAATTAGTTTTACCTTTCTTTTTGTAAAAAAAGTTTAGCTATTTTTATTGTAAGGCATTTTGAGCTCCTTTCATGTATGGAAATGTGCTATATAAATTACGATTATTGCGGTCTTTCCAATTTATACTTTAGCTAAGCTTAGAAAATAATGAAACTTCCTCAAAATGATCAAGCTTGAGGCTTACATCTCTCTCTCTCACAGTAAATGTCAGTATACTTACATAAGGATGCTACAGTATGATGTTTTGTTTCCTGTATCAGGTAATTTTCTACTTTTGTTCACACCTACATCCATACAGAAAATTTCCATCTACCCTTGGTCACGATCTCCAGTTTGGCTTTTAGGGTCTTCTTGAAAAAAACTTCGCTCACTCATGCCCTCAACCTGGAAGTTACTGATTCATTTCTTAGCTTGCATATGTGGGATGGGCTCCTAAAATAACCAGTGCTTGGCATATAATATTGTGCAAATGCCAGTTATTACTAAATGTAAACATAAAGCAGTTACTTACCCTTTTAACAAATTAACTTTATCAGTTATAACAATATCTTAAAATAATCATTTAAACATACATGTAAGATGTCAGTCAGTCCAACCCACTATATCCTAACACAGGGCAATGGGAGCCTGCTGGAGCCAATCCCAGCCAGCACAGGGTGCAAGGCAGGAACAAATCCCCGGGTAGGGCGCCAGCCCACTGCAGGGCTCACACACACACACCAAGCACACACTAGGGACAATTTAGGATCACCAAAGGCACCTAACCTGCATGTCTTTGGACTGTGTGAGGAAACCCACGTGGACAACAGGCAAACTCCACGCAGGGAGGACCCGGGAAGCAAAACCAGGTCTGTGCCACCGTGCCACCCCACTTTTTTCCTCCATTCCATTTAAATATTGCATCACAAAAAGTACTTTTCTTTCTTTAGTTTGCTTTCTGACAATTAGAAAAAGTACATAATGCATAACATTCACTTGCTTTTAAGGGAAAAGTTGGAGAATTTTTTTTTTTAATTACTTCACCAAATAGTCAGTTATCACTTCTTTGTTAAAATGTTTTGTAACAATAAGTCATATTAAAAAATAACGGCACTAAAAGAATAAAATTACATGCATGACTCGACTACAATAATTATATGTGTTTAACAGTACTTTACAATTTCATGTAGTTTAAACATTTAGTTCATATAGGCTTGTTGTGGCTCAATAGTTTTCACAGACAGCAGTGTTCGATTCAGGGGATGTTATAATAGCACCGACTGATGTCCTATTGTTAGTTTTGATTGTGGAGGGTCAGTGACTAATTGTACTGTAGTTCATATTTCTTAAATATTTTTGAAAGAAGTACTCAATAGGGAGTTCAAATCTGTATGTCACAGGGGAAAATTGTTGGTTGCTTCAATCTATGATGGAGAGCAGATTTGGAGTTTTGCCAATACATTTTAGTGTCAGAGAAATATTGAATGAATTAAATGATCATATATTGCAGTCGAGTAGTTGTTTTTATTGCACTGTAAAAGCTCAGTATATATTTGTTTTTTCTGTGCTACCAGAGCAAAGGTTGCATAATTCCTGCCCTCTTACATTCATTTCTATTTAAGTTACATTTATTTTTTTCTACATGGTTTACTTACCTCTACTTACCTCAGTAGAAGAAGTGGGTTGGGCGCTGGAGGACAAACAGGTTGCATTAGCCTCTCCCAGCACCTACTAATTTTAAGGATCCATTTTTACATCTATTGCAACATCGGAAAAATAAAAGAGAAAAAAATATAAAATATGCAAGTTGAAGCAACATCAACGTAAATTTGAAACAGTAAACTAATCTGTGATTGAAGTCGAACAGAATATTTCTCTGTTTTAAGATAGACAACTTTGCAAAACCACCAATGCTTTTTAAAATTGTACTAATTTGTACACCACAAGGTAGTTGAGATAACACAATGAGAAATGAAGAAAAATGATACCGTTTATTGGCTAACTTTGGAGATTATCAAATGCAAGCTTTCAAGAAAGCTCAGGCCTCTTCTTCAGGTAAGGTGTAATACAGAAACTGGAGTTACCTGTGTTTACATACACACTAGTACTAGGGTGTTGTACCGTGTTAGCCATTATGAATGTAGAGAAAAGCCAAGCAAAATGACACCTTTTATTGGCTAACTAAAAAGATTACAATATGCAAGCTTTCAAGGCAACTCAGGCCCCTTCTTCAGGCAAGATGTAATACAGAAACTGGAGTTCACTGTGTTTATATACACATACACACTAGGAAAGGAACATCGGTCTAAGACCCTTATGTGAGACATCTCTAGTGTCAAATATTAACAGACATCTCCCTAACCTAAGATTCATTTATCAAAGGAGGACAACAATGTTTGATCAAAATCTTCTGATAAAATAAATGTCAAAGAAAGTCTTTTGAAGTTTTTGATGAGTTTTCCTGATAATGTGAAGCTGTAATCGAATCTCCTGGGTCAGTCCTCATATCTGGTGATAAATCTCCTGTCTCTATTCAAACTATGTTGTAATGTGTTAAACTTTAACATCAATTTAACTTCCCATTCCTTTTTCATCTTTGTTGTGTCTTGAAGTTACCCATAAGCACTATGGCTTTAAAATAATTCTTACAGCGTCCACTGCTGCTAAAGTGAGCTTTTACAAGAACATCATTATTGCCATACTTAACATGAGACCGGTGTAAATTCATTCTTTGGTGTAGTGTTTGTCCAGTTTCTTCCACATATAGTCCAGTGTTGGGACACTTTATGCATAGAATTATGTACAGAAGATCACATTATGACCCCTTTATCTGGTGTTCTTGTTGGCTGTGTGGTATAGCTACCCAAACTGTAGTGTAAATGTGAGTACATGTTTTGTATTTTTTCTATAACGTTGGAGATGTACTGTATCATTTTCTGTTGGTTCACTCAGGGAGCTGTGGGCAGTTAGCAGTTGCAGTCTGGGTAGTTGTCTGTATGCCAAGAAGAGAGGTTCTGGGAGTACATCTTTCAATTTGTCATCATTATTTAGTATGGGCAAAAACAGAACTCCTCTACCTTACCACTGCCATTCACCTGAAAGACAATACCGTTGTGACTTCTATTTTTTCAAACCAACAGACAGACAGACATACCTGAGAAGTGATAGCTTCCATGCAAAACATATAATGAACTTCATCATTTTCAGCCAAGCAATATGTGACAATCATATTTGATCAGACCTGACAGAATGGGATAAACAATTGCAGGAGAGATTTCATTAGACAAGCATATACTCCCAAAACAATGGACAGTCAAATCAAATGAGCTACTCCCCTACCCAGAGACAATCTTCTGGCATATACAAAAAAGATAACAAGAACTACATACCCCTTGTTCCCACCTATAACCCACATCTTGAAGTATTTTGAAAAATTGTAAAAGAACTTCAGTCCATGCTAAATAAGAACAACAAACTGAGAGATGTATTCCAAGAATCTTCCTCCAACATACAGACAACCCCCAAACTGTACCAACTAGATGTCTGTAGCTCCCCAAATGAATCAATGGAAGAAGGTACAATTACCAGCCTAAAGAATAGATGTGAAAGCTGTGCTCACAGTTACAATATCAGTGACACCAGTAAAAGGTGTCATTTTGCTTCACTTTTTATTGTATCCATAAATGGCTAACACAGTACATCACTCTACTATTATATCTATCTCAGTGAAAACTAAACAGTCCCAACAAGTTTCCTGTAAGAATAAGAGTGCCAAATTTCAATAAAATTGGTCCACTGGGAGACTAGTTGTTTCATGTAGACAGATAGACTGACAAATATGACAATCACAGTAGGTGTTTTTTGCATTACAAATACACCATATAAATAATTAAATTTAATTACAGTAAACTATGAAAAGAGGTAACTGATTAAGAAGCTCTTTGGATTGAAAATCAATAGTAAATGTTTTTTTTCTGTAGGACTAGAATTAAAAACAGCTGCTATATTGTATTTCTGATTTCCTGATCAACAGTTACACAGATATAGTATTGGGAAAGCAAGGGTAAGTATATTTCTGATAAAATATTCATCCAGGTATACCCTGTAACAGTAGGAGGTGCTATTGCTTCCTTAAACCCTCAGGTACCACGCCAAACACCAGGTAAAAGTCCAATTATTAATGCTTTTATTATAACAACGTGCACCAAGCACTCTCCACTCAACTAGATTCATAAACACAATCAAATCAATAATCAATACACAATCCTCCTCTCCACCCTTCCACCCAGCTCAGCTCACTCGTCTGGGGTTTCTCATAGTCTTTTATAGTCCATGACCCGGAAGTACTCCTGAACCCCTGTCCACGTGACTTTTTAGCACTTCCGGGTCAGATAAAACTCTCCTCCTTCATCCTGGAAGCACGTCATTTCCTCTGTCGTTGTGACTAAGATGTACTTCTGGGTCATAGTGCACATGCAAGTCCTTGAGCCTCCCTGCAGCGTCCTCTGGTGGGCCCCACGGTATCCAGCAGGGTTGGGAATAGAAACTCCATTGTCCAGGATTCGCTGCTGGTCTTTGGGGCACTTCCATGCTACAAGGAGGGCTCCATCTGGTGGCCTGGGGGTATTGGCCGGGATGAACAGCCGGCCATCTCCCACAACCCACAACCTTCGGTTGAAACTAAGGCTGTATGTAGACAGCCAAAGCTTGAGGGTCTAGTCATGTGTCAGAATTACAAGAAGAAGAAAAGTGTGTATTATTCTGAGAACTCTGACAATAATGCTGTGAATTTCGTTTTTCTCAGTATTACTAGCCCAGGTAAGGACAGCAAATAAAAAATATTTCTTATCAACATTAAGAATACTATTTGACTGAATCAAGAAGCAAGCAATATTTGGAATATTTCAGTTAGCCATGAGAATATAAAAAAAATCTGTGTATACTGCTTTAGCATAGACTATATTCACTTCTCTATCCATTGTTAGATACATTCAAATTTATAGAAAAACATGACAGGAAGAAGTCTGACACATAATCTATCTGTATTGCTCTTTAAGCTCTTTGAAGTATAAGGCAACAATCAGTTTTCACAGAATCTGATTTGCTGTCTTTTTTGTATCTATCCCACTTTATGTTGATATTTCTCAGATATTCTTAAAAAGATATTTACCAGGTGTTTATGGGCCTACATTTTGTTCTTTTCCAACCTTCTGGCATCCATTTCATGAATTATGTATGAATTATGTTGTTCTCAGATTGTCTTAATAAAGACTAGGGGGCTTCGCTCGCCAACCCCCATTTTTGTTTTTGATACACACTTTTAAGATTTTTTTCTTTGAATTGTTGTTATTTCATTAGTTTCACTTTTATTTCAGAACTTCTGTAAAAACAATATTTGGAATCTTTTGAGTCCTAATGTGCTGTATCTTTTTAATGAGGTCAGTGAGACTTGTGTTTAATGACTTTGTACCATAATTCAGGATAGGTTTCTCTGTTTGGTATGTCAACACAAACAAAACAATCTACATCATCAGCAGTTTATAATTTTTTTTGCAAAGTAACCAATAAATGCATGTGAGTTAAACCCCATTTTTTAAAATTCTCTGACTTAAACTTCAAAGCCTGACAATATTTATATACTTCTGACATATCACCTATGTTCATATATTCGATCTCTATTCGCCTTTTCATTATTTCTCCGAGTAATAATTTCTCTTTCTTTGCGCTAATGCGATGTTTACTTTCTTTGTTTTGACACTGTCGTTGTTTACTGCATTCATATTCTGTATCTTGCTCTGCATGTGTTTTTCCCCTATGTTTTTTTGAGTCTTTTGAATTCCAGTTTTCATTATCTCTAACCCGCTCTGCATGTGTTTGGCCCCCTTGTTTTTTAACCTCTTTATGGCATTTTACTTTGTTTTCTACTCTGTCTTTTATTTCTGACCTCGCTTTATCCTGCTTTTATTGCAATGACACCTGGTCCGTGGTGATTATTTTCCCTTTTTCGAGTAATAATTTCCATTTGTTTGTGCTACTGTGATCTTTACTTTCTTTTTTTTTTTTTATACTTTCAAATTTTCCTACATTCATATTCTTTAACTTTCTCCACATGTGTATCGCACCAAAGCTTTTTTTTTTTGAGCCTTTTGAATTCCCCTGCTTTCATAATCTCTAACCTGCTCTGCATGTGTATAGTGCCCACGTCCAGATTGGACGTGCTTTTTTTGCAATTCCACTTGTTCCTGGCTGATAATTACTTTCCTTATTTTCTGAATTTGCACCTAGATTATTCTTTTTCTTTTTTGTCTCCCCAATGCTTTTGAGTCTCTTTTCACCACGCTGCTTTCTTCTTCGCTTAGTCGTCTATGTTTCATTTATAACATATTGTCCTTATACGCTTTATATGTGCTGAGAGCCCTGGATCTGTGTGTGCTCAAAGCCAAAACACAACTGAGTGTGTTGCTGCCCGTGCTCTTATTTAGTTGTAAGTAGGGGGTGTCTTGCAAGAATCTTATGTTCTATGTCATTGTGAGACGGTCCTGGGTCAATCTCTTGGCACAAAGTCTCATGTTTAAGGTTCCCGCGAGACTAAACGGATTGGCCACGGAGTGTCTTGCGGGTCTTTTAAGTGTCTTCCATGATCTTAATGTGAAGATCATGTCTCGTCGCCCTACCGTTTCTCTGCAAGATTTTTTTTTTATAATAGAGAGATATATCCAACTAGTCTAATTATACTCCTTGAGTTGAACTGCTTCAAGCTTCAATTCTTTTCCTTCAGTAATATAGTCAAGGTAGTAGACTCTTAGAATTCTCTGGAGACATCTTTGATGAAACATGTTGAGCCAGTGTGTTGTTTTTATCAGTGTCCTTAATGTCAGTACTACAGTTGAGTTGTACAGTATGATTTTGGATTTAAGACCTTTTGAGTCATTGTCTAGATTTTCTAGATTCTTCACTTGGGCCGTTACCTCTTTGGCATCTCTGCACGTCCAACCCACTAGGTGTTGGTCTTGTCTGTACTTATTCTGAGTCCATCCTTCCTTGCTTCTATCTCTAACCTGGTGGTGAAGTCTTGTAGTTTATCCATGGACTCCACCAACAAGAATCTCAATCAATGTGTCTGTTCTGAAATACTCTGTGTAGCCCATCTTCATCTGGATGCAACACTTTGAATCTTTATAAAGGCTTCCAACATGAAGAGTTGTGGTACCCTGTAATTTGCACATATGTACAGGACATACTTTCTATGGATGCGGTCGAAACCCTGAGGGTAATAGATGAAGTCAGTTACACATCCCTGCGATAGTCCAGTGTCTGTTCAATGATGTTCCTCAGTATGAAAATGTGGTGTATGTAGGATCTATCTACCCTGAAGCATGCTTGTTCACTGTGAAAGTTGCTTTAACATATGCAGCAAGATATTGCAGAAAATCTTCCAAGGAATGGATAGTAGTGTAATACCTTGCCAGTTGTTACTGTCTGCCAAGTAGCAATTTTGAGCAGCTTGACTATCACACCCATAGGTCTATCTTCTGGTGATCGTCCCAGTTTCTGTCATGCATTAACCAATCTGGTGATGTATTATGAGATACTGCTCTTGATTAATTCAGGTGTGATCTGGCTTTTCTTTGTCTCTTCTTATTACACATAGCCTTAATTTAACTCATCATCTTTCTCTTTCATATGGTAATATGTAATAGTAGCATAAGACCCTTAGTCCTCTGAGCATCTGTGGTCATTAGTTAATTCAGAGTCTCTTTGAAGTGGTCCAGCCATCTTATACCTTATTCTTCTGTTGCTAGCAGCATTTTGCCACTCTTGTCCTTGATTGGAATATTTCTTATGGTCCTTATATCAGTGAGGTCTCTAATAATCTTATACAAGAACATGGGGTTGACACATAATATGGGAGGAAATGTTGTTAATTATCCCATTTTAGATGTCAAACCACTAGGTTTAAGGTCTTTCTATGGGAGTTTTGCTGTTGAAGAATAGTGTGGTTATGAATCACAAAGGGTATTCTTATAAAACACTAGTTTTAATTTCTGATACAAAACCTCAAGTATATATATAGAGAGGAAAGGTTGACCAGGCCTACCACACTTGTCATTGGTAAAATGAGGAAATGGTTATTTGTGTATTTTCAAGATCAATCAAGAATGCTAGGATCATCTCACTCTTTTCTAAAAAGTGTCAAAATTGAACCAAGCTAGCTGCATAGTAGGACTAAAACAACTTTGTGACTGAAGGGAACCAGTCGTTACACATTTTTAAACAAATATTTTCAGTCAACCCCCGAAATTCACATTCCTGGAGCACCCGTGAATTGTGAAAAACAATGAATTTTGGATGTGGTCAAAAAATGGCTATAAATGTTATTTTTATAGTTTAAACCCTAAATATGCCCTCAAAACACTTTAATTTCATTTCAATCTCAGCTTAATACATTACCCTAAAAAAAGAATGCAAAGGTAAACCCGTATACTGTACAGTACTATACTGCTATGTCTCCCGTAGTTCTAGCATGTAAAATACCGATGTTACCCCTATATGTACTGTAATTCATGCAAGCGGGTTTTCTTTGGTATGCACTGTCATTTTCTTTGGTATAAGTAGGGTAAATACAGTAATAATTTAATTTAATAAAAAATACAGTAATATGTATGGGTACTCAACAATAATGAATGATATTGATTGAAGGTGATGATGATGATGAATTAGCTGTGCAGTACGATGAAGATATGTAATGAAGATAATGACTGCACAGCAAAGCAGAGGATTTACAGCTCCTGGGGTTGTGCCTCTTCTTCAGATTCTTCAGGAGGAGTCGTATCTTCTGAGAGGTCTTCTTCTGGTGGAGTTTCGTGCTGGCTTTTCTTTATAGGTTTGAGGAAAATTGTGATGGGAAGTTGCTGTCGTTGTTTCTTCAGGGTGGCAAGGAGGGTTTTATATGTCTGAATGGCAGCACCGATGCCATTATTAACTTTTAGAGCCCAAACCATATAGGTATCCCATGCTTAGGTTCATTGGTAGAAGCCTTAGAAGGTGCAGGGCATTTGGGCGACATCTTAGGGCTTTAAGAAGAACAAAACGAAAAACACGAGAACATTCAGCGAAACATTCGAGATAGCTAAACACGGTAAATTGTTATGATGTGGGAATGCTGGGCAGCATCTGCCGGAGATACGTCACAGGGCAGCAGCCAATCAGCAGCAAGAAGAAATGAATAATGCTCTTGGATTGGCTACTTTGAAACCTCTCGTCTCTGAGTACAGGGGTATTTCACCATCCCAAGCCACATTCTCTCTACAGTACTAAAAAATGTATACAGTATTATATTTTATATGGAAATTTAGCTGAATTTACATTAATATTTATGTTACAAAATTAGTAAATTATATTGTTCTTAATAATTTACCATTAAAACGCATGAAGAATTATATATTGCCACGGAAAAAGCCATAAGAAATTGCGGAGGATATTTGTTGTTTCCACGAACAATTATTAGTATTTATTATTAACGACTGAGGCCACAAACTCTGAACCATGACTTTGCAGGGGTCTACTGTATATCTGTTTCCAGTGGTGAAGAATTGATTGAGTCCTTTTTAAGCTAGCACTCTTCCTTACATTAGTTTTCTGGCCTTTTTATCCTGTCTGAGCCTGGACCTGGAAAGAGGTATACAAGAGAATATCACTGTGGCTACAAGCAAGAGTTTTCAATCTCTAACACTGCCATCCTCCTTGCCAGTTCATTAACCTGATATAATATAAAAACATTCCTCTAGCTTGGAAATGAAATGATGTCTTTCATGTACCATGTAACTTAGCAACCTCTGGTATCTAATTACACTATCCACATTCTAATTAATTTAGCCACACTTGTATCAGAGGTGCTCTTTGATTATTGTGTGTCATTTCTGATCTCATTTGATATTAACTTTTATTTGGTTTAAGCTCAGGGAGACATACTAGGTGTGATTGCATCCAGGTCTAAAGCTTGTCTCCCATACCATTTACATATTCTATCACAATATTAGTCCATTAAAATATAAGAGCAAAACTTCTTCTGAAACAAGGAACTGATGGGGTGCTTTAACTGCTTAGTGACCACTAATAATGGTGTGTCGAATGGGGGACATAATTTTTGTAGTTACAGATTCTAAATGATGGAGAAAAATGAGGACATTCCACAGGCATGGAATTTGGGGGAAGCAGAGGTGAGGGTAAAATTATGTATATATAAACATAATAGTTGATGTGAAAGAAAGTGTGTGGAAGATATCTTTCAAGCAATATCAGCTACTAATATAAATTAATTCTGTGGAGAATTGATATTCTTTTTAATTTAATTATTTGCATTCATTTAATTTCTGGACTTGTCTAAATTCTACCCTAACAAAAATGTATAGAATAATTGAATTAGATTCATTCCTAAAATTGGGAGATCTTAGAAGTAATCTATACTACCACAGGGAAAACTTGCAAAGACCATGTAAAAGGCTTCATATCCAATATTGCATAGAATGATTGAAAGCTCAATGCCCATGAAAACTGGAGCTAGGACTCTACTTGTAGATTTGTCAGCATGAATCATATACTGTGTATACTATGTGTACACTATATGCCTGGGGTTGGCAAACCCCAGCCAGCCAACCACAGTGCGCACACACACACAAACCAAGGACAATTTAGGATTGCCAATGCACCTATCCTGCATGTCTTTAGACTGTGGGGGGAAACCGATGTACCTGGAGGAACATGCAAACTCCTCGCAGGGAGGACCCGGGAAGTGAACCCGGGTCTCCTAACTGCAAGGCAGCAGTACTACCCACTGTGCCACCATGCCACCCCTAGTAATTAGTTTAAATAATTAATTCCTATTGTCTTAAGTAATTAATAATATGGCACACCTTTAATAATTTAAATGTTTTCTTGTGAACACTTATGATTCAGAATACTGCACTGCCTTTATTGCCTGTGCAGAATTAAATATGTTAGCGACTTCACTATGAATGAGTTCATCACAAGTACAGTCAATCACAGACTATGTAATGTTTTAAACTTTTGTCATTGTTGTGTATATGATGTTATAGATGGCCGGGGCCCTTGCCCGGCGGGGACACCTCTGTTATGGAAGGACCAAGGGAGCCAATGTGGAAAGAACACTACTGCCCCCAAAACACTAGATAGCAGCCCCCCGGGTGGCAGCCATACCTCGGACTCCCACAGGGCTTTATGGGAGATGGAGTCCGATACAGATCTTTTGGGATCCAGGGGTGCTGCCAGGGGGCACTGCAGCTGTTCTCTAGCCTGTGTGGGCAGTTCTTCTACCACACCCAGAAGTGCTGCCGAAGTGGGACAGCGAGCACCTGAAGCACTTCTGGATGCCTTATATAAGGGACCAGTGGACACTACTCGGGGAGCCAGAGTCTGACGGAAGGTGGACGAAGTTTGCCGAGGAGGAGTAAAAAGAGAAGAAAAAGTATTGTGTTAAGGTGTGTTGGTCTTCAGTGCTTGGACTGTGTTGTGGGCTCGTGGAGACAGGGAAGACGTTCCACACAAGCGAAAAAAAAATAAAAAGCTGGTGCTTTTATAAGTGTGCCTCCCGTGTCTGTCTGTGTCGGTTTAAGCGCTGGTATAGCGCCTTTGTCACAATGTATAAATTGGATATAACAATATATTTTTAAAAATACATAAAAAATAATTGGTGACATCATAGGCTTTTGTTGTTTACCACTGCTTTGCACTGTTGCTGGTAACGAGCTCTGCATCGACTGCATAGACTGTAGAGGTTATGTATGTATAAAACAGGGTTTTGGGCATGTTTTAAAAAGGAAAAAACATTGCAAATGAATTTATTTAATTTGTAAAATAAGGAGCTAAGAATACATATAGCTAGCGTTTTGTCTTTTGCTATGTTCTTTTATCCTTTAAATTCCCTTTCATATATTGGGCGCTGATGATTCATTCTTTCTTAAATTTTCCATGTTCAGACATACTACCTGACCCTGACCATGTCTTACCTTTTTTCTGGGCGATATTCAGTAAAAAAAACACATTTGGCACTACAGGTAAGAAATTCAGTTTATCTGCTCCTCTCCACCTTATTAGAATTTCCCAGTGAGTATGCTGACAGAAACATCTAACAACTTTTTCTAGACACACCTTAACTTGTTAAAGTTGTAAGCACTTACATGCATTATTTTCCACAGTATCCAGCTTTCACATAATAAATTCTAATTTACAACAATGTAAGTATGTAAACTTTGCATAAAAACAAATACATTACAATTATGCATATCAAAGCAATGTATTCATTACTTACTATAAGAATGGTTTAGTGGAGTTATCAGTTGTATCAGCAGCCTGCTAGCATCTGAACACTGCAGGCTTCACAGGGTGTGCCTGGACAAAAAAAGGACACTTTAGATTGCAGTTTCAGTGCATCCTGGAGTTAATCAATCATGGTAGGAAGTGTGACTTCTTAACTCTAAATGGCTGGGGCTGTACCTATCAGTTCTCACTGAACCTCAAGGAGGCAGGTAGTCTGAGGCAAAGACTGACTAGGAGATGGGAAGTTGCAGATTGAAGAGCACATCTCTAAACTAAAGGACATGTTCTCCTCTCATGGCCTTTTTTTACACTTTCATATCTATCAAAAGCATCAATAAAGCAGATCCAGGGTTTTTTTGGTTTTTTTTTGCAGTCAGTGAATTGTGCACTCAGGGACAAGGAAAGAAATTTAGGGGAAGTGCATTCAAGATGTAAAACTAAGAAGAATTTCTACACACAAAGGGTAGCAGGAATTTGGAACCACCAACCAAGGTATATTGATGAAGCAGAGAGCCTGTCAGCTTCCAAAAATTGTATAGATAAGATTGTTAGCCCTCATTATAAGTTAAACAAATGAGCTAAGTGGACTGAATGGTTTCTTCTTCTTTGTAAAACTACTCATGGTCTTAAGAGCAGCCATTTTGAAGATTGCAAAGACTGGAGAGAAGTGAGAGTTGCAGAGGAGCAGTGAAACTATGCCAGTGGGCAGACAGCATTTTGCTACTTTATTTTATATATGGAGTTTTGCTTCATTGCATTACATTTCTAACATGTATGAATACAGAGAGGTGATATTTTTCCAAATCAAATTATAAATGTTATAAGGTATAACATATTTAGTTACATAATTCTGTTAGGTGAGCAGTGGCAGGCAAAAGAAATGTCTAGAATCATAGAGTGCTGGGAGTAGAACCAGCAGTCTTGTGATAAACACATAAACACCAAAAATCACATTAGAAAAGTGGACTTATTTACATAATACAAAATAATTCTTAGTTCACGCTTACCCTTTAAATTGATGGGAAAATGTGTAATTTAAAGTGCATCAAGCTTGTTTTTTGTGATAAACAGAAAAACCAATTGCACCAATATGTGCAACCAAATTTATAACTGTGGAGTTTTTGAAAGTAATATTTATCCAGCAATATTAAATATAACGCTGTGTTCTGCATATTTAATAAGCTTTGCACTCACATACATATACATAACAGCGGACTGCACAATAACATGCCGTGAATACACTTGACTTGAGCATTCCTAGTTTTCGTACTCTTTCTCTGTACGTTTAGCATTTGTTTGCTCAGAGGCTGATGTGCTTAGTGCTTCCTGAGCAGCTCTTACTTTTTTTTTCCACTCTAGAGGCCCACTTCTTCTCTTCTTTCGTCGGCATCTTTTCGTGTTAAAACTGATTAAGTCAGTTTTTGTGTTGCAAAAATCATTTTTCACTTAATCTGGCACTTAAGTGTTCAATCCACCTCAAGAATGATTTAAGATATGAAGAGGTAGGGGAAGTGACAGCAAAAGTGGTAGGGATGAGAACGGCGCCCGTACACATGTGTTGCATGGCCGCCCTGCTGCCCGCTGCCGAGAGTTGATTCTACAATAAAATAAAATAAAAATAAAAAGAGGAATAAAAATCATCACCCCGAAAGCAGACAGTAGAGGTCACGAAGTATATGTGTACCAAATTTCAGGTCAATAGGTCAAATAGTTTGAAAGCTGCAGGTGATTTAAAATCCTGGACAGACAAATGGACAGCCACAGTAGCATATGATATAAGAAGATCAACAACATCATTTATTTTCACTTATTACTATTATGCCAAAAATTGGTTGCATTTCCTTTGATTAAACATATTTCTTTTTTCTTTTATTAGTATTAACCTCCTTGCTTGTTAATTGTTACCTTGGCACTTAAAAACCCCACACATGGTGAACCACGGATTCTCTGGAGTAACACAACTGTTGATCTGTTTAAGCATTGGTCTTTTGTATTGTGCCCCTCTGTAATCTTCCATAGTCCAAATTACTGCAGACTCTGACAGCACATGAAGAAAACAGTCGGAGTGCAGACAGAGAGAGAGAGGAATTTCAACGGAGCTTTAGTGGACGAGACTGACATTAGTTAAATGCTAAATGATTCTTTAATACAAATTAAGTATAAGATTATTATTTGTGTTGTGATTTTTTTTTTTATTTGCCACTATTGGAGCTTTGAAGCTGCAACAGTGATCTGGTCCATGAGTAGAGCTAATGCTCCCTGATGGACACAATTGTAAACTAAGATTTGATTTGAAAGATCCATTATGAGTGTTGTATCGCAGAGCCATTCTACAAAATAAAAGTATATGCATTTGATCGTCAGAGTCAATAGTCTTTTTTGTTCTGCTATTGCTCTGTCTTGAGCACACCGTTAAGGCATTGTCTTTCTTTGACTTTTTCATTTGACCCTTAGGGTGGTCTCAGCTGCTTCAGCCCGGACACGCCTGTCATGCTGCCTTTTAAGATTAGTGCAGCATTGCCTCCTTTACCTGGCTATACAAATAAAGAATAAGTACTGTGCATATCACATATGTTTTTGTGTTTACTATTTTTACCTTTTGTAAACCTGTCCCTCAGCAGGTTGCACTAATTTCATGCTTTGGTGATCAGCACCTTATTCATTAATTTCTATCCTTGTCATCTTAACTTAACTATTGCCAGTACAAACTAATGGATTCCTAACTTTCCCTTTTCATGGCAAAATAGTTGCAGTAATGTCTATTTTCAATTTCACATTTTGGTCTGTTATAATATAGAATTTAAATGCATTTATTTGAAATTTTTGCCGTCAATCAGCTCAGAAAAGCCATAACATGAAAGTGTAAACACATAAAAATTGAAGATAAGGATTTACCAATAGTGATATGGCTTACTCAAACAACTCTTCAAGTGTTTTTGAATTGTCTTCACATTAGAGAACAAGACTAACTGAAATTTTAGAAATAGCAAGAGGTTATTCAGTCCATCATGCTCTCTTTGGATGAATGGACTGCACTTCGGAGCAATGAAGTTGTTTCACAAGAGCTCAGGTTAACTACGTATGGGAGAGTACACGGCTCCCGATGGCATCGCTCAAAGGATCAAACGTTATGACACTGACTTAATAGAGGACCCTGGCTAGCATGTGGGAACTATGAATATTGACCATTGCTTCACAAGATTTGATTTCCTATGGGAGTGACAAAAGGAGATAACTATTACTAAATAAAAGCTTACACCAAATCTAACATCAAATGTAAGATTGATTAGGTTTGATTAGAACAAAAGTAACATTTTTGGCTTTAATGCAAAGCTCTTAGCTTGGTGTAACACTGCACATCGTCCTATAAGCACATTCTTCATTGTCCGCAACAGTGGTGGTGTTGGTATTGATGGTGATGAGTGTGGTTATACTCAGCAAGGATGTCAAAATCTGAGAAGACAGAATATAAAATGGAAGTAGGCAAAAGACTAAGAAACCCAGGAGGAAATGTGTGCCTTCTGCGAGATACATACATCTAAGAGAAGACCGTTCTTCCTAGAAGGTAGTGATCCAATGTATACAGTCAAAGCCACATTCAGTGGATTTAAATCCAGAAAGATAATGTGCTGCAGCAATCCAGCCCCAGCTTGAGGTACAGTGTAATGAAGAAACTGTGGCAGGAGTTGGTATTTGTACTTTCCTTACTTGTTTCCCTTTCAACAATTTCAACATGAGGTACCTTGAGCAAATTTAAAGAGAAGATACAGTACTGTAGTTGAAAACAGTTATATTCAGCTCTGAAACTTTACCACTAAAAACGCTCGGGCAATAACTGCTGCCAAAAGTGCCCTTACTGAATATTAACTTAATAGGTTTAATATTCAAATTATTGGACCTGTCCCTCTCTTGTTTATAATTAGAGGATTTTAAAAATTTTGTTTTCACTTTGATTTTTTTGTTTTTCTTTTGTGTGTCTATAAATGGAAAATGAATGCTAATTAAAAACATTTATTGTTGACAGCTATTTACTTATGTAATCATAGAAAAAGAAGCACTGGCAAGATCTTTGACATTGCAAAAAAAATTGCAGAAGCTTTTCAACAATTCCATGGTCTTTAGAAAGCTGACTCCCTTGTTTTTGGTCCATTTTTATTCTTCTGACTCAGTAATCTGATCTATGATTGCTGTGCAAACATTTCTAAATGTTTTGATTATCTGCACTCATGCAAATTTAAAGCAGAACACTGAATATGACTTTGCAAAATGCAATGAAAACACATTAAGGGAAGTAAAACTCTTAATCTACTTATCTGATCATCTAAGCCAATGGCTGTCAGATTTAGTTCTCAGATTTATTATTCTGACCAGTTTTACAGTCAGTGAATCGTTTACATCTAGCTGAACTCATTGTTTCATTTTTCTTCTTTTATGCATCATTCAGAGAAGTTAAAGCTGCACACTCTGTGGTCATAACAGATCCCTAGGTATCCTTTGTAAAGAGTGGCTAAACTGTCAAACATCAAAGCCTGGTCATTCTGGCCTCCTAATCATTTCTTGTCCCTAACTGGCTCCCTCTCTCTCACCACTTCACCTCCTAATAGCTAATGTGCAGGAGCGTACAAATATGGCCCTCCTTACATCATCCAGGTGGATACTTTACATTGGTGGCAGTTGACTATGTAAAGTGCTTGGAGTAATGAGAAAATATAAATGGAATGCCTTCTTCTTCTAGTTGTGTGCGATCATTTATGAGAAATTTGGTTATGTCTGAATTTTTGCCATAGCTTTAAATTCAAAACTCTGCTTTGTCATTTTCCTGGTAATTTTGTTTTTTCTTTTTTTTCTTAACTTTAAACTAATAATGAAAGTTAATGAATGATTGCAGCTACACAGACCAAGCTAAGCTGTCCTTGGAAGCTCAAAAGACAACTCCAACTGTCCTACTTTGGGCATAATATGTGCAGAGAAGATAGCGAAGAACATCATGTTCTGCAAAGTGTAAGGTTAGCAAAGACTTGCAAGGTACTGGATGAATACAATCACTGTAATGATGGTGCCCCTATGTCAAATCTTAGTTGAGTACATGAAGACAGGATGGAACCCAAAAAAGCTATCCAAAGAATCACCATGAATCAACATTGCCTCAACAGCAATTAAGGCAGAGACAGAGAATGTGTGTTCATTAATAAATAATGGCTGAAATAGTCAGAACACCTGGAAAATTAATAGTGATAATTATGAGGCAGAAGACCGTAAACACCAAGACAAAATACTCAAAATAATTTCCAAAAAACATAAATAGATTATTGCTTTGTTATACACTGAATTTCAAAAATTCATTTTATCATCTCTGGATTAACATCAGAACATAGAAATTTGGAAACACTGTATATGTTTGCTTAACTAAGACAGTTCCAGTCCAGGTAAAAGCAGGGGTTGGCTGGGATGAAGACTTGTGGCCACAGTGGGTCCCCAGGACTGAGATTGGGAGCCACTAGTCCTAGCAGTTGCATGTTTTCTGGCCATTGGTGCCGCTCCCCCCTTCCCCCCTTTTTTGTGACAGCCAATGATGTGCTGCCTAACTACTTTTTTCATTCTGTCGTGGTACATAGAACACAGGACATCAGATAGAAGAGCTTCTCTCCTGTTTGTGAGGTCCAAGACACCCACATTCCTTATTGCACAGTTTCAAATTGGGAATATATAATATTCTTGATTTCAGAAGAGCAGAAATACTAAGACAAGCAAATCATCAACCAATGCCCCCATGTATTCTGTCAAATTACTGTCTGGATATTAAACTTTTTATGACAGTGGTCATTACCCTAGCTTTTTGTCAATTTATTGCTTCGCCACGGGATTCACGTCTCCCTGCTGATAACTACAGCCTTTTTATTTAATCCACGGCTTCTCTGCTGTTTTATTGTTCATTTATTACGATTATAGTTATTGTGTAGGTATTTTAGACTTAGGTGACTACCTGTTGAAGCTCATTGAGAGAATGCCAAGAGTGTGCAAAGCAGTAATCAGAGCAAAGGGTGAAACTAGAATATAAAACATGTTTTCAGTTATTTTTTTAGTTTTGATGCCTTCAGTGAGAATCTAACAATATAAATGGTCATGAAATAAAGAAAACACATTGAACTTTTGGCCTGTACTGTATATGTATATATATATATATATATATATATATATATATATATATATATATATATAATGTGTGTGTGTGAATATATATATATAGATATATATATATAGATACAGTATATAGATATACAGTGTAAGATATCGCCGGCCATTCATCCCAGCCAATACCCCCAAGCCACCAGGTGGAGTGCTCCTTGCAGCATGGAGGTCCCCAGAAGACCAGCAGGGCATCATGGACAATGTGGTTTTTATGCACAGCCCTGCTGGATGCCATGGGGCCACAGGAGGGAGCTGCAGGGAGGACCGAGGGCTTCTTCGTGCCCTGTGACCCGGAGGTTCGTCATAGGAAGAGCGACGGACTTCTGGGTTGAAGAAAAGAACTTTTACCTGACCCGGAAGTGATTGAGAATCACATGGACTGGGGATAGGGAATACTTCCGGGTCAGGGAATATAAAAGGACTGTGGGAGCTCCCAGACGGGGAGCTGAGTTTGGAGGCAGGGTGGCTAAGCGTCTGGGAGTGGAGGATTGTGATTTATTGGTTTATTGAAGAATAGTGGAGTGGTGGTGCTTTGTGCACAATTATTATTATAATAAATAATTATTGGAGTTTTTATCTGGTGTCTGACGTGTGGTCTGAGGGTACAAGTGTGCGAGGAAAACCCTAATCTGTCACAACAGATAGATAGATAGATAGATAGATAGATAGATAGATAGATATAATGTATGTGTGTGTATGTATGTACAGTATGTATATGTACTGTATATATATAGAGAGAGATATAGATATAGATATAGATATTATATATATATAGATATATATACTGTATATAAAATGTGTATGTATGTGTATATATATATGACAGCAACACTCATAACAGTGACAAAACAATTACGTTGACGATCATGTTACGTTATTTTCAAGATGTTTCCTTTTCTTTTTCATTACTTCTTTAACACACTACTTCTCCGCTGCGAAGCGCGGGTATTTTGCTAGTCATTTATAATTGCTAGTAAGGATGGGCCCAACACATCAAAGGCTTCCACTATGAGACGTGGTGGTACTATGTCGAGAGGGCTGGAAGTTGGTTTAAGGGTGTCAATAGCTCTTTTTAGCATTAAAAGTGAGACTTGATCAAAGGAATCTAGAACAATGTCATGATTAACAGTAGGATGTTTATATTCAGTTTGAACAATGCCACAGCAGATAGTATCAATTTTGCTGACAAAGAATGACAGAAACTACTCACATGACTGAACAGTGCTATTTAATCCCATCACAGAATGAGGGTAAATGGCTGCATTAATTGAATTAAATAAAACCCTAGGATTCTTTGAATGACAGGATACTAAATCAGCAAAGAAGTCTTGCTTCAATTTCTTAACTTCAGCCTGGAAATTGAAAAGAGAAGTCCTGAAAATCTGTCAGTCCATCTTTTTTCCAACGCCGTTCAGCAGTTCAAGAGGCGCGGCGCAGTGATCGCGTAGTTTCATTTAGCCAGGGAGCAGGTCTTACCATATTACTGCATATCTTGGGCGGAGCAATTGCATCTAAAAGCATTTTACAGAAGGAATTAAATTTTACGACAGAATCATCAATATCATTATTTTGGTCATGCATATAAAGACTAGAGAAAATGGTTTTAAAATCAGATATAATGGAAGAATTTAAAAAGCGCGAGCAGCGTGGGGGACGGCTATTAGTCGGGACATCAACAGTAATATTCAGATTCATCATTATAGAAAAGTGATCAGTGAAAGAAACATTACATAAATAAATATTATTCACTGAAATATCACGAGTAAGAACGAGATCAAGGGTGTGACCAAGAGTGTGAGTTGGCGTATTAATATGCTGTATAAATACAAAAGAGTCCAAAAGTGATATAAAGTCTTTGACCAAAGGTTTCGATTGACAACAAACGTGAATGTTGAAATCACCAACAATAAATATTTTATCATGGGAGATGGTGATATCAGCCAGGAGATCAGAGAATTCAGAAATGAAAGCATCACTAATTACAGGAGGTCTATAAACCACGGCAAACAGCAGAGAAGGGAAGCTGCACACTTCGAAAAGTTGAAGTTCAAAGCTGCTAAATGGACCCCTTGTAAGGCTCCGACTCAAGAACATACTTTTAAAAACAGTGGCAATGCCCTAGCCATGACGAGTCAAACGAGGAGCGTTTAAAAATGAATAACTTGATGGAACCAAGTCAGTGAAACAT
Organism: Polypterus senegalus; assembly: GCF_016835505.1. Classification (NCBI taxonomy): domain Eukaryota; kingdom Metazoa; phylum Chordata; class Cladistia; order Polypteriformes; family Polypteridae; genus Polypterus; species Polypterus senegalus. The sequence goes on from NC_053155.1 coordinate 72,825,094, forward strand.
GAGGAGTCACCATTTAAAATCCAAGTCTCAGTGATGAAGAAGAAATCCAGATTATTTGATGTAATAAAGTCTTGCAGAATAAAAGCTTTATTAGACACTGATCTCACATTCAGGAGAGCAGCCTTGATAGGAGTAGAAGAGCTTGTTGCAGTATGAGCACGGGTGAGCCTGCGGAGATTAGCAGTGTTTACTACTCGATTGGAGACCGAGGAAAAGTGATGCTGTCTTGAAATGGAGAAATTAAATCCAGTGTCCAGTGCCCATGAACCAGTGATGGAGTCCTGAGCAGGAGAAGATGGGTCATAGAGGCATCAGGAAACAAAGCTCTGGGACTTGAGTCAGCATTGTTTAACAGCAATTCCGGCTCTTTTCCCACGACGGCGGCGGGTGCGTTTGCGTCTCTGAGAGGCATTCAACTCACTGATACAGGTGAACACCGGCGTCCAGGTGAAGAAGTCAGGAGATGAATAAAACAAAGGTGGAGGTTCACAAAAAATCCAATCAGGAGATGAAAATTGAGAGGAAAGTAGGCCAGAAAATATGTTTAGTAAAGACTCCTGATCATAGGGCAGTGATCGTTGGGATAAACTAAAACATAAAAACAAAGTTAAAACATAGACTAGAGAGACGAGCAGATGGCCAGCCACACCAGTCGGTGCCATCTTCTTGTATTTCCCATGTTAACAATCCCAGCAGATTATATGTTGACAACCTGTGCAAGGTATTAATTACTGACCTCTGTCCATTATTACATTGAAGGTAGAAACAGCCAACCCTATAGGAAAGGTTACTATCACAAACAACAAACCGATTTAAAGCAGCTAATCAATCTAAGACATACATTCTTAGAGATAACAGTTGAAAACTAAGCATCCAAAGACAATACATTCCACATTGACCGTGATTAGACCAGTAAGCAAGCAGAGGGCTCTGGGGCTAAGAGGTGGAGGTTCTCACTGCCACGTATAAGGTGTGACCAAAATCACTAAGGCTTGTTATGCCATAATGCACCTCAAAAGTAAAACTAAATCTGTTTGAGTTGGTTTGTTTTTTTTTTAAAGGCAGACAAAGACACAACATAATTTACAATACTTTACACTTTCAAGAAAGCCTTTCACAAGGCTATTCCACAAATAAGGCTATTCCTAAAATTACAAGAAAATGACATCACTTGTAACTTATGAAGACTGGATTTAATTTCACCATCTGGAGATCTAGAGAAGAGGAGACTACTTCATGTGGGATGAGGCCATCAATAAGTTGCGCTTGTACTGTTACTCATAATAATTTTTTTTTTTTGTTCTTTATTTCACCTTATACAATTTCTTGTATTAGGAATTTGTTAGTTTTCGCATACCCCTTGGGGTCAGAGCACAGGGTCAGCCATTGTACAGCGCCCAGGAGCAATTACAGGTTAAGGGTCTTGCTCAAGGGCCCAGCAAAGTAGGATCTCTTTTGGCAGTGATAGGGATTAGAACCGGCAACTTTCCGGATACCAGCGCAGATCCTTAGTCTCAGAGTCACCACTCTGTCCTAAATTGATATATGATTGACACTGGTTCTAATATAGGTAGCAAAGTTGTTAAATTTTCTGGTAATATTATAATTGGAGGAATTGCAAATAATGAGGGTCCAATAAAAATGTCTCTTCACAGCTAGTCAAAATTGTAGGAAATAGAGTTTAACGTAGACAAGTTCAAAAACAACTTAAGCATAAATACAAGATAGTTTACACTGTCCTACATAAAGCAACATCTGAAAAGTAGTTTTGAGGTTTTTTTTTGACCCAACATCTGTGCACAAGCCTTTCAAAAAAGAATAAAATGTGACGTCAAAAAATGCTGAATATAAATCAAGGGCCGTTATTCTCAGACTCTATAATGCTTTTGTTAGACTGTAATATATAAAGTATTGGTCACCATTTTGCAAAAATAAACAGCTTTTTAAGCTGCACAAAAAAGTAACTAACTGCAGCCGAGGACTAAAGTGCATATTGTAGTCTGACAAGCTCAAGCAATTATAACCTTTAAGTCTTGAACAAAGATCAGTATATGGAGACCTAAATAGCAAAGCAGGCTCTCAATGGCACTGGTAAAGATTCGGGAGGATTGCCTGGACTTTCACACAGAGGGTCATGGGAATCTGGGACAAACTACAAAAATCATGCATCTGAAGTGGAAGTCTTTGAAACATTAATTATTATGTTGAGACAGATAACCTCTTATATAACTAAACACATTTGGCAGATTCAGTGGACTGGCTGACCCCCTGATTTTTACACAGAGGCTATGGCTCCATAAAAAAACTGCTCAATTTCAGTGTTTGTCAAACTGTATTTCAGACTTGTCATATCTCTGTGCCACCAATGCTACAGAGCACTATTCTCTATCTTCTCTGTCCCTCTTATTAGACCCAATCTACCATCATACATTTTACTCACAAAAGTCCTCGACTCCCAAACTTCTATGTACGGTATGACAGTATAAAACTGCAGAAATGCGTGCAGAAAAGAGGATGTCATTGAAAGAAAAATAAGTGCATCCAAACATAATACTGAAGACGGGATTTACTGTACTGACTAATCTGAGCAGCTCATTCTCAGTTTTAGATCTTTTGTTTTGCTCTGAGGATGTTGATGGAGAAGTTTAGAGAAGGCCAGGAGTTGCATTGTGTTTTTGTGGACTAGGAGAAAGCATATGACAGGGAACCTCAAGAGGAGCTGTGGTATTGTATGAGGAAGTCGGGAGTAGCAGAGAAGTATGTAAGAGTTGTACAGGATATGTACGAGGGAAGTGTGACTGTGGTGAGGTCTGCGGTAGGAGTGATGGATGCATTCAACGTGGTGGTGGGATTACATAAGGGATCTGCTCTGAGTCATTTCTTATTTGCAATGATGATGGACAGGTTGACAGATGAGATTAGACAGGAGTCCCCTTGGACTATAACGTTTTCTGATGACATTGTGATCTGTAGTGATAGTAGGGAGCAGCTTGAGGAGAGGAATGAAGGTCAGTAGGAACAAGACAGAATACATATGTGTAAATCAGAGGGAAGTCAGTGGAATGGTGAGGATGCAGGGAGTAGAGTTGCCGAAGGTGGATGAGTTTAAATACTTGGGATCAACAGTACAGAGTAATGGGGATTGTGGAGGAGAGGTGAAAAAGAGAGTACAGACAGAGTGAAATGGGCGGAGAAGATTGTCAGGAGTGATTTGTGACAGACGGGTATCAGCAAGAGTGAAAGGGAAAGTCTACAGAACGGTAGTGAGACCAGCTATGTTATATGGGTTGGAGACGGTGGCACTGACCAGAAAGCAGGAGACAGAGCTGGAGGTGGCAGAGTTAAAGATGCTAAGATTTGCACTGGGTGTGACGAGGATGGATAGGATTAGAAATGAGTACTTTAGAGGGTCAGCTCAAGTTGGACGGTTGGGAGACAAAGTCAGAGAGGCGAGATTGCATTGGTTTGGACATGTGCAGAGGAAAGATGCTGGGTATATTGGGAGAAAGATGCTAAGGATAGAGCTGCCAGGGAAGAAGAAAAGAGAAAGGCCTAAGCAAAGGTTTATGGATGTGGTGAGAGAGGACATGCAGGTGATGGATGTAACAGAACAAGATGCCGAGGACAGAAAGATATGATAAAGGATGATCTGCTGTGGCAACCCCTAATGGGAGCAACCGAAAGAAGAAGATTCTCAGTTTTAGATCTTTATATAACTATTAAATGACGAGGGTACTTTGATGTGGACAGTCTTGAGTAGCAGGTGTGCATTTGTATGTGAAATTTGTACACACAACAGTTGGTTCACTGAATGGCTGTGATCTTGGCACTTAATTATCGCTTAATTTCAAGGAGTCTGAGTTGGTGATTTACCATTAAAAGGAGATAAATATTCAAACAGCAATTATTTAATGGAAACCCACAGAGCTGGAAAAATGCCCAAATCTATTTTCATGGAGTTTTTCTCATTTAGCAGTGTGTTTCATGCTTCAATACATAAAAGGTAACTGCATCAGAAACCTAAAATAACCTACAGTATATGAAAGTGGGATGGTACAATGAGTAACACTGCCACTTCACATATCTTGCACCGTGTGGGTTTGAAATCCATTCTGTCACGTTACCCATGTAGAATATCTATGTTCTCCTGATGTCTGCATAGATTTTTCAGTTTTCTTCCCAAATTAGATTAATTCATAACTCCAAAGTTCTGCAATAAACTGCCATCCTGTAGGAGCGCGTTCACATCCTGTACCTATCATGGTCATCATTGTTTATGGACCCCCCATGGCATCATTTAAATTCAGGATTCAGTTACACACACAGAGCTAATTTGGAAACTCCAATTAAATAAACTAATGCACATTTCTGAGGATGGAAACGGAAAACTGGAGTACCTGGAGGACAACATAGCTACCAACACACTCAGAATAGACAATTATAAGTTTAAGGTAAACTTACAAAGATTTACAAAAAATGTTGCCAGCAATTTAGTCTGATATATTAAACCATTTATTATTTGAATAAAGATTCCAATCACGGGAAGTCAGGTTTTTAGATCTGATCATAGCACAGAAGCTGTTCTGATCAAATTAGTTAATGACTTACATCTTAATGCAGATGTGAACAACATGTCAGTCCTCGTTGCCTTAGACTTGAGTGCTGCACTCGGACCTATGGAACACAACATTCTCATAACCTGCCATAGACAATAGCTTGGCCTTTCTGATATTGTTTTAAATTAGTTTTGACCATGTAGTATATGAGAGCAGCAAAATTCTTCATAAATCTTTTGGACTGTACATCAATAAAGCATAATATAACATAGGATGCGTCTTGGGGATCAATCCTAGGCCCTTTACTAGTCTCACTATATACTGTGTGCCTCCATTAGACCAGATCATTTCTAAACATAAGGTAAAGTGTCACAGCTATGCAGACAACACATACTGTAACTGTACATTTCCATCACCAGATGTCTCAAAGGCTCTTATTCCCTGATTTATTGTTTTACAAGCATTACAAAATGAACAGTAAACAAAACAAAGACAAAGAAGAAAATTCAGCCATTGACCGATTTAAGAACAACTGAGGATGTGATGGAAAAACGTGGTCAAAATTAAAGGTCTTAATATGGATTCAGAGCTATTTTTAAAACCACACATTAACCATATTACTAAGGCTGTGTTTTTTGTTTTACAAGTCACACCTGTTATCTTCTACTAGGCTTACCCGCCTTTTAAGGCGACCGACTTTTAAGTTGACCACTTCTTAAGGCAATTCAATATGTAGATCAATTTGATATTTTATACAAACTCATTAATTTGGTTATATTTCATTTGAGCGGTATTACTTTAATACTCGTAGTTTCTGTTATTTTTGTGATGAAATTTTAACTTTTTTTCTATATTGAGGTCACCCTTTTGAACCCCCCTGATATTTACTACGCGGTGAGGCATTTGTACTCCATCAACATTATTTCCAGAGACATAATTTTGTCTATTTTTTCAGCGCATCGTGCACAAAAGCAAGGGAACGATTGGAGCACCAGAACTCTGCTCACATCATGTCGCTTCGTACCGCAAGCTGCAAGTAGTAAGTCTGTGATAAGCGGAATACCGCTACGCTTTCCACTCACGGGACGGAAGGACAATCCCGACCGCTTTTATATAGTAAGAAAGAAGAAGAAGATATCGCACAGTCTGGAGTAGAAAATCGTCTTTTACCTGGAAAAACGAAACTACAAATCCCATCGTGCACTGCAAAATGGACGGGGCGTGTGTGAAACTCCGCGCCTGCGTAGCACTCACGGGACGGAAGGACAATCCCGACCGCTTTTATATAGAAGGATACCATTGCAAGATACTAGAATTTTGACAAAAAGGACAAACTATGAACACATTGCATCAGTATTAGCCTCTTGCAATGGCTGTTTGTATGTTTTTAAAATACAGTACATTTAATTGCCTTTAAGGTTCCTAACAATCTTGTGCCTTCCTATATTTCAGAATGTCTCTCTCCACATATCTCTATTTGTAATCTCAGATCTTAAAACACAAACTCAGTGTAAAGTGTAAAGTGTAAAGCACTAGTGAGGCTATCTTTAGCTTTTATGCATGAAAACTGAAATAACATACAAATAGAAATATTTGAGGCTAGTACTGTTAAACACTTGAAGAAACGGGTAAAAACACACTTTTTTAATTTCGATTTTTCATAATTTATTTGTACTACACCCGTTGTAAAGGATTAAAACTAATGCTACGTAATTGCATATCCTAAGCTTTGTATTTTTTCCCAGTATGGCTGTTTTCATAGAATACAATTACAGTATTAGATAGTCTAAAATAATTCTATATAATTTTTCTAATTGCTAATAACTCCTTTTCATCTTTATTTTCCCTTTTCAGCATCCTGTAGTGGAGTTCTGTGCCAATGTCATCTGGCCAAAGTACTCCACATCTGCTTTTGATGCTGAAAAACTTGAAAGTATCTGCTGCAAGGATGACAACTGCAGCATCAGATCTTCTCAGGCTTTTAATCATAACGTACATAATACTGAGCTACTATACTCTCCATTTCTTTCTTATAATTTAAAGTCAGTTTCTTATGTCATTCAGATGAATTGAGAAATTGGGCCCACTACCACCTCCACACTCCATTGTTTTATAACTCAGCCCTGAGTACTGGTGACTCTCATATTTTCTCTTCCCCAAGGTTTCTTCTCTATTGGAGACATTTTTAATAGGTTGGGGCTCAAGACATTCCTCTCCTTCTAGTGCAGACCCTCTGGCCCCTTCTCCTCTCATCTTTTCTATCTAAAGCTGAGGTCAGAGCATGTGCAGTGCTTCTCTCTTTTCATGTTCTGCTTCATTCCTTGTGGTCTTTTGCTTCAATTGCCCCCCTTAATGCAAAATGTCTCCACTTTCTATTTCCTCCTCTGCCCAACATCCTTTAGAGCTTTTCCTACCATATCTTATTAGATTATTGACCTTTCCCAAGACCTGAGGTATACTGGAATAACATTCTTCAGAACAACAAAAATTGTTCCAAAAATCCTAATTACCAGCATGCACAATTTAAATTTGTCCACAAATTGTACCATACCCCCTGGAGGCACCAGCTCAGGACTGCCTGTTGTCATCTTTGCCATCTCCCTATGTGTTCTGGGATTTTCTTCCAGCTTCAGCTCTCTGGCACTATGTGACCAAATCGCTCCCCACAAGTCTTAACTGTTGTTATTACAGCAGGATGCCTTTTATTTTTTCCTTGGAGCCCTTAGAGGTTTCTTTACTCCATCACCCTTGCCAGCTGGAGCTTTTGTTTCTTTTCTACTCACTGGCCAACTGACCCTAGTGCATGTTTTTAAAATCAGATGCTGAATTTTATCATTTTAATCATTACAGACTTTACAAACTAGTAATCCATTGATTTAATTTTTTTATTATTTGTAAAGCACATTGAGCTTGCACGTATATGAAAATGTGCTTTAAAAGTAAATGTTATTTATATGGTTGTATTTTGTACTAGATTACATTATGCTAAATGTCTCAACAAAGGCTTTTTCAGAACACGTAATGTTTTGGGACGGTACCCTGCTTGGACATATCTTGGATTCACAAACATCCTAACAGCTCTATTTCTGATAACACCTGACGAGTCATTGCTTTACGCTTCATTTTGATAACGTAAACTCCACTGATGGTGCACTGCCTAATCTCATTCAAGTAGAAACAACCACCATGTTCTAATTAGCTTACAATTAGTAGAAACAGTTCAAAAGAATTTGAATCTGGCAGGCATCTGTCAGTGTTGTCCTCAGTTAACTGAGCATGCTAAATGATTGTTAACCTTTAGATATTTTAGGATCTCTGAGTGATTAAATCACGTGAACTTTCTAAAAGAAGGGGTGTCTGATATGAATATGATGTAATGCTGTATGTCATATTGATTTTAACTGTAAGCATTAATACAAAACTTTAAAGTTAATAAATTGAATTAACTAATCATTATGTGTTAATCATAGTGCACGATTGATGTCAATATTTAATCGTCTGGTCAGTCTTAATCATCTGATATGTGAGATGCTCCATTTTCAAAATCCACCATCAGAGACTGACCATCCTTTCTTAGAAATTTTACATTTTAAATCAAATAACCAATTAATAAAGAATGTAAAATGTCTAAAGCAATATACTGTACTAGGAGAAGCTCCAAAAGTCATTTATTATTATCTTTGCTGCTTGGGTTGCAAAGCTTCACTTATTTTAGACTCTGTTGTGTCTTATAAATGAGCCCTGTGTTGCACTCATAAAAAATGAACGAAAGTGGAAGATTAATGCTGAATTGTACATTCCACGCTCAAGCCCATGGTGTTCTTTTATTTTGCAAGTGCAGAACAGATTGTGGTTATAGCGTTACTCTCTTTCTTCTTTCATGATCCTCTTTTTTTTAGATAAAAGTAGTCAATACTCAGCAATTACTGTTTTAGTTACTAGAAACGCTTTTTTCAAATTCGTTAAAGTGAATATACATGAAATTTTTAAGTGAAGAATGATTTCACAGTAAGCAGTATCATTTCCTCATACTATTTGTTATTTACATTTCAAAATGTATTTGCTTTACAGGTTTCATTTTCCATCCAAAAACATGCTGTGAAAAAGCTTGGGAATTCCTTAAGTATGGCAATGTCTAATAAAATTAATGCTTTCATTAGGAAAAAAATAAACCAAGTCCGTTCATACCCAATATTATAAATGCACAATATCAATGAGAGCACGACATAAAACTAAGAGTAGTCCCAAGCATATGAGGTACCGATTTTAATAACTAAAGACAATACATAATTGCACAATTACACTGCCATTGTTATGTATAAGATACATGACATGGTGTGTATCACACCTGACAGAGGGCATTTAAACAATGCATTAATGGGGGGAATGGGCAGAATGGCATTGCAGTAGTCAGTGTAGCTGCCTCAAAGCTTGAGGGTGAATGAGTTTGAACCCCAACCCTGTAACTGCCATTGTGTTGTTTGCATGTTTTCTTCTTGTCGAACTGAGTTTTCATCTAGGTAATCCAGTTTTACTTTCATATTCTACCAATAAATTATAATCATGTAGTATTGAAAGGTAGTCATATCAATGTGAAAAAAGACACAGTGGATGTTTAGCACACATGCTAAACTCAGTAGGGTTTTAGCCAAATTGTTAAAGGTCCAACTTATTGTCTCAATCATACTTTGAATCTAAATATTGTTTGCATTTTGTGCTACTCCACTAAACAAAATGATCTTTGATAACTATGTAATTACATTTGACTTGATTGACATTGATTCAATGTAAGTACAGTAAACAGAAATGCGATGACAGCAGTCCATCTTTACATTATGAAATTAGATATGAAGTCCTTCAGGCTCAACACTCAGACCTTTGTTTTATATGCTACCTCTAGGAGGTATCACTAGAATACTTGATGTTCACGTTCATTCATATGCACTTGATGCTCAACTCTACTTTTCTACTACAAAAAATATGCTTGTCCTCCCTTCATCTCACACTAGCTGGAAGAATTAACACTGTTAAGATGAATATTCTTCCTAAGCTCCTTTTATTTCAAAAAATCCCAAAATACATTAATAAATCATTATTTAAGCAATTAGATTCAACAATAGCCTCATTTATTTGGAATTCTAAACATCCACGCATCAAAAGAGCGACCCTACAAAGACAAAAGGCAGAAGGCGGCATGGCTCTACCTAACTTCCAGTTTTATTACTGGGGGCAAATATACAGTCGATAAGAACCTGGACACAAATAGAAGAACATACACAGGCTTGGACCGCAATAGAAGTCAAATCCTGCAGTACTTCTTTGTATTCCCTGCTCTGTGCTCCAATAAACACACGTTATCGGCAATACACTAATAACCCAATTGTGCTCCACTCACTTAGAATCTGGAACCAATGTAGAAAGCATTTTAAGACGGAGAAGCTTCTATCTGTGGCACCTCTGCAAGAGAACCACCTCTTTCAACCTTCACAAACATATGCAGTTTTTAATATCTGGAAAAAATTTGGAATTAACTTGCTTAGAGATCTTTATATAGACAATGTCTTTGCATCCTATGAACAATTACATTCCAAATTTAACATTCCAGCTACAAATTTCTTTCACTATCTTCAAATCAGGAACTTTGTTAAACAGAACCTTCCAGATTTTCCTCATCTTGCACCCTCATCCATGCTGGAAAAATATTTATCAATCTCAAGGAATTAGACTCCATCTCTGCAATATATAAAATCATTTTACAATCCCTTCCTTTCAAAGATCCAAGAGGACACTGGGAAAATGACCTCTCAATTAATATATCAGAAAAGGAGTGGAAAATAGCAATGCAGAGAATTCACTTGAGCTCCATATGCGCAAAGCATACAATTATACAACTCAAAATTATATATCGAGCACATCTGTCTCGACTAAAACTCTCAAAATGTTTCCAGGGTATGATCCAACCTGCGAACGTTGCAACCAAGTCCCAGCCTCACTGGGTCACATGTTCTGGGCCTGCACCAAATTAACATTATTCTGGACAAAAATTTTTAATTACCTCTCAGACAGCCTTGGACTCACAATCCCTCCTAACCCATTAACAGCTGTGTTTGGGGTTCTTCCAGAGGGTCTTAAAGTGGAGAAGGACAAACAAATTGTGATTGCATTCACCACACTGTTGCACGCAGACTTATTCTGATAAACTGGAAGAACCCAAACTCTCCTCTTTTAAGTCAGTGGGAAACCAATGTGTTATATTATTTGAAATTGGAAAAAATCAAATACTCAGTTAGAGGATCTGTACAGACTTTTTCAAAACATGGCAGGATCTAATCAGTAATATTTTAAAATAAGTTTATAAAGCACAGAGAATTTATTAATTTAGGTATTTTTACAAGCCTTAAATTTTACACCGTTTGGCTTGCTCTCTCTCTCAGGGTGGGGATCGATCTGTTCTTAACATAATTCTTTTTTGTAAAACTTGATTGCTATGTATTGATTGTAATAAAATTAATAAATAAAAATTAAAAAAAACAACTGTGTAACAACTACTTGTTCTTGAATACAGAAAAAACAAATATATTAATATAGACAGCAAAATATGCTCCTTACTTAGTAACTCTTTAGGCTTAAGCATTAGTTTTGCCAAATCAGCATGTACATAAAATGATGCCAGTCTATTTTTTACCACATACAGTAAATTACAGCTGTATCTAAAAATCTGCTTTTTCCAGCCTAAACTAATTGGAAAATTATATAATTATAATATTGTAATTTTTAAGTTTTTGGACACTTATAGGAGGCAAGATAGTCGGTTCATATATTTGTTTCTAGTAGAACTGGCAGATGTAATGTGCTTTTCACAGGCTGTGAATTTGTTTCATTTGTAGCTTTCAGAAAATTCAAAATGCTACAAGAATGAGGATGTACCATTACATTAATCCTGCTTTTATACATTCACATTGGCCTCCAGTTAAGTGTACACATACATAAAGAATACAATGGCCTAGACCACTACCAGCATAATTAATATATTGCTCAAAAAAGTAAGGGAACACTTTTTAATCAGAGTATAGATGGCATCAAGTCAATGAAACTTCTGGGATATCGAACTGGTCAGTTAAGTAGCAGAGGGAGTTGTTAATCAGTTTCAGCTGTTTTGGTGGGTTGTTAATCAGTTTCAGCTGCTGTGGTGTTAATGCTTATTAAATAATTAAACAATATCATAATATACCAGAAAAGGCGAACAACAGATGCACTAGAGGGGCAACAATGAGATGAATCCCCAAAACAGGAATCGAAGGGTTTAACAGGTGGAGGCCACTGACATTTTTCCCTCCTCATCTGTTTTTTCACTAGTTTTGCATTTGGCTACAGTCAGTGTCACTACTGGTAGTATGAGGCCACTGATCACCTGGAGTCAGTGTCACTACTGGTAGTATGAGGCGATACCTGGCACAGGTAGTCTGAGTATTAACCATCTGCTCTTCTGTAGCTGAGGACTGCCTTCCACTGGCAAACTCTGAGCCTGCGATGCAAGGGATCAGTGTTATATCCATGGGGTCTGTCCTGTCCAACATTGACTGTGACATCTGCATGATGTCATGTCGACCTCACAAAGCATCATGGGGCACTTGGGGAAAAAAAGTCATCTGAACTGCAAATTTTCAAGGGAAAAATCATCATCGGTGAACACAGCAAATTCACTGCAAAAAACACTTTGGTGAATTTAACCAAAAAACACTAATAATGAATGGGCCTGATGGGAAAACTCCACTAATTTGATTAACTTGGTGGGTACAATTTCATATTCTACATGCTTGGATCATTCAACAAGACTTGTAAGACTAACACCATTCCTCCAAATGCACTACACCTTTTAATAGCATTAAATCAATTTCAACAATCAAGGCAACATCCCCTGTCCTTACTAATAAGTAGGAGTCATACATTTTTAGATCTGTCCTAAACCTTAAATAAGGCAAACGAACATGACTGAAATTCACACTCCTTACCAATGTATTACATACAGTTTAGTAATGATTTATTAAACTTAATAGTCTTTAATGCGTTTATATAAGAGGAAGTACAAAAATAAGGATGCATACAATACACATGTGTGACTGAAAAACAGTGCAATGTAAACACAATCTATTAAGATTAATGTGGAAAAGGGCAAAACAACAAGCCAGACAACATACAGAAGTACAGAAAACTAAAGGCAGTGGACTTCAATAAAGGTGCTAAAAGTGAAAACCAGTGCCAATAATTACAAGACTTGACCAATAGCAAAGAGTTGTGTGCTGATGTGTCTCTTCAAGGAGTGCCAATATGCTAAAAACATTTAGACAGAAAAGAGAAATTCATATTCCACATCCTGAGAGCAAGAATAGAAAAAATGTTGTGTAGCATGTGGATTGAAGAGGAGCAATAAGTAAGCCAAAAGCATGAAAGACAGAAAGATAAGCATGCAATCAAACCTGCATGGATTTGTAGGTCAGGTTAAGAGCACTGAACCCTGATCTTACCAGCAATTTGACTCTGGTAAAGGAAATGGTGAAGGAAAGTCAGGGTGGGCCTACCATGAAACCCCTAATCCTGGAGGAACCCCAGAAGCGACTTTAATTTTCATACCCTTATAATTTTAAAGGTATAAGGCATGAGAAGTTTTTATTCACACCAGTGACTGTGATATGTGAGATAATCTAGTACATCAATTTTAATTAAAATATGAGAAATAGTGGTTAAATTAAAAAAATAAAATTGTAGTGATCCGTCCTGGAACAACCCCACTTAAGAAGATAACAGGGGTTACCTAGACCTCAGTGCTGGTTACAAAGTGGCCCCCATAACAGTTCAGGCTTCAGGGCCCCAAAAATGTAGGTCCGCCAATTAATGAAGCGAAAGAATAGTTTATTTGTTATATTTCACATTGAGCTTCCAGATGCCCAGATTTGTATATTATTCAAGGGTTTCCTGTGGCAGACAGCCATGAGACACAGGAGCTGTGGAATGGGACATAGTAGTCTTCAATAATTCCTCTCAAGACTGTGATCACAGTATCTGAACAGAGATGGGCTTGTGGGTATGCTTTCTTCATAACATTTGATGTTTCAGCTGTGCCTTCTTCATATTATTTTCCATGCTTAAACAGCAATGCTGAATATTCCTGTTGCATTGGATGTAGCATTTTCCTTAGCTGAGAGGTGCACTCTCTCCTCCTAAAATGGGACAAACTAGTACACTGAAGTAACAAAGAAGCCCTTAACCTTCACATCATAGTTGATTCTTGAAAAAGAATTGCAGTCAGGAGAATTGCGTGAAGGCACTTTTCTTGTGACCTTTGTGTGTTTACAGACCTGTCTATGTTAGCACTGTTTTAAAAAAGTAAAAACCTGCCAAATGCTATAGATGAAAGGGATGTAGATCACCTCAAAAGGCATTGCAGGTCAGAGTGCTGATGTCACCAGTCAGAATAGAGGTATCATCATGTGATATACTAAGGTAACAGCTTATAAAAAGATCTAAAAGAAAAAGAAAAGCAATGTATTAGATACAATATATATTGTAACTGTTGTGGCTGAAGAAAAGCCATTGGATGTTAGAAAGGGTTATAATATTTTTCTTATTTCCATTTCATTTTTTTAAATCATATTTAGAATGCTTCAGGCTTTGATTTTCGACAAAGTCAATCTATTTGACTCTGCTCTAATCTCACAATATCACATTATTTATACAATTGTACATTCGTTATCTGTATTTGCTTTGTCATATTCATGGTTGCATTATTCAGCAATCCTCTAATGGTACACAAAACACAATATTCAGTCTGTTGAACTAAATAAAAATAAGTCAACTAGCTACATTTAATTTCAGATATTTCAGCAGTTTATATCTCCTGGAGTTGATTCTCCATCTGACCTTTTTTGCCTCTCGGTCATGTACAACTAATTAGGCTGCTGTTCACTTTGACAAAGTGGTTGCTAATATATATTAATTGCAAGATATTAATAATTCCATTTGTCTGGGATCTGTCAGCCGTAATGAAGTTTCTCATGCTCTTGTTATCTTGTGGCAGATAATGTGCAGCTAATGTTTATTTTTAGCTTTCCAGTTTTTTTTTTTTTGGTTGGAATGAAGGCAGAATTCAGTTTCCACATTTTGTATTCAGTCAGATAGCCAACAATCTGCAATTAACTCTTCATGATCTGTGCTAATTAAATCTTCTCTCGCTCTTTTATAAGAGTAAAACAAATTCTAAGCTGCAAAAATGTCATGACGCATAGCACATTTAAGATCTAACTGTCAGAATAAAGTCCAAATAAAATGAAAAGGCAATTTTTGAGAGTCTATGTTTGAAACTACACACATATCTTTTAATTGTGCTTGAGACTCTAAGAAGATTGTCTAAGGTATTAATATTCAGTAAAACAGCAGATACAGTGGGATGTAAACGTTTGGGCAACCTTGTTAATAGTCACCGCCCACAGCACAAACAGAGCCGCTTGAGGTATGCTCAAGCACATTTGGACAAGCCAGCTTCATTTTGGAATAAGGTGCTGTGGACTGATGAAACTAAAATTGAGTTATTTGGGCATAACAAGGGGCGTTATGCATGGAAGAAAAAGAACACAGCATTCCAAGAAAAACACCTGCTACCTACAGTAAAATATGGTGGTGGTTCCATCATGCTGTGGGGCTGTGTGACCAGTGCAGAGACTGGGAATCTTGTCAGTTGAGGGACGCATGGATTCCACTCAGTATCAGCAGATTCTGGAGACCAATGTGAATCAGTGACAAAGCTGCGCCGGGGCTGGATCTTTCAACAAGACAACGACCCGAAACACTGCTCAAAATCCACTAAGGCATTCATGCAGAGGAACAAGTACAATGTTCTGGAATGGCCATCTCAGTCCCCAGACCTGAATATAATTTTAAATCTGTGGTGTGAGTTAAAGAGAGCTGTCCATGCTCGGAAGCCATCAAACCTGAATGAACTAGAGATGTTTTGTAAAGAGGAATGGTCCAAAATACCTTCAACCACAATCCAGACTTTCATTGGAACCTACAGGAAGCATTTAGAGGCTGTAATTTCTGCAAAAGGCGCATCTACTAAATATTGATTTCATTTCTTTTTTGTGGTGCCCAAATGTATGCACCTGCCTGATTTTATTTGAACATTTATTGCACACTTTCTGTAAATCCAATAAACTTCATTTCACTTCTCAAATATCATTGTGTGTGTCTCCTATATGATATATTTAACTGACATTTTTTATCGTAACAACCAACGATTTATACAGGAAAATAATGACTATTAACAAGGTTGCCCAAACTTTTGCATCCCACTGTAAAAGGAGGGCTTGCACTCAGTCAGAACGTTTTTTTATTGGTTACTGATATGAATCAAGGCCTGTTTATCATTTGCCATTTGGATTCATGTTGAATGAGATATCATACAACACTCATTTAAGTTGAAAGAACTATCTTTACAGGCAATTTAAGAGATTCAAGATTCTTTATTTGTCACATGAATAGTTAAACAGGACAACACACAGTAAAAGGCATCCTGATCCACTTATCAAAACTGTGCAAAGTTAGAATATCAGTTAAATTAACAAAAAGTCCTAGATTGAAGATAACAATATAATATTAAACCTGTCTTTCTTTTAAAATGATTATCAAAGTGTTCCTGAAAGTGGGTTTGCAATTTGGAGCTGTATAAAAGAAACTACTGAACAGAGCATGAAAGTCTTCCATAACATATCCTGATGGTGCGTGTCTGAGGATATGAATGAAAGACAGGGAGCGGTAACATTAAATCAAACAAGACCCCTCCAGGACGATAGATGGCAGCAGAGAGACTCATTAGCTGATGCTGCATGTGGTTGTCTTCTGCTTCCTTTAATAGACTGGTGACCTGGAGCTGGCCTGACCCCTTAAGAAAAATTCGGTCAAGAATGGTAGTGACACTAGGGGAAATACTTAAGGAGCTCTAGACGGATGGCATTAAGAGACCTCTAAACCATTTCTGCCATCTCCTTAACATCTCTGTTAGGTTTCTCCTATACAACAATGAGAGCAAAAAGACTTAAATGGAGATATTTTGTTTTGTCTTCTGCTTCCGAGATTTTTTTCTCCTGTGAAAAACACCCATAAGTGTCTCCTCTTGAGTTTCAGCAGAGATCTCCGCAAAGTCACGCAATGGGCTCAGATTTTCCAAGTATTGTCTTGACATATTTTATTATTATTTTTTTTTTTTTGCAATTTGAAAGTATTTGTGTTGTGTGCTCAGTAACATATGGTCAAATGTGTGGACAGTTGTTTGGGGTAATAAAACACACAAAACTGTTATCCTAGGTTCTGAATAATACTATGAGCTGCTCTGATTTATATTGCTGTGTTTTCTTTCATGCTGGAAGAGAAGGCATGCAGTGGGGCATAGTGGTTAAGACTTTGGACTCCAGACCCTGAAGTTGTGGGGTTCAAGTCCTGCTACTGACACTGTGCGACCACAAGCATGTCACTTTATCTGCCTGTGCTCCATTTGAAAAATCTAATGTAACCAATCATATCTCAAATGATTATAAAGGCATCAGTTCAATAATAAGTAAACACTATGAAGTCTTGAAAGAGATTAAAACAAGACTAGAAACAAAATCTAACATGCTTTTCAAATCTATCAAATTTATCGCATGTCTGCTTTTTGTCTAAAGTTATTTAACCTAAGGAATTTTAGGAGAAACCTCTGTGACAAAGTTGATTATGAAATGAAACTCTCTTTTAGGTCTCATGAGCCATCAAAGATGAGGAGTAATTTTCCTGTTGGTTGGGCCAGCGAGCCTGGAGCCAGGAGAGCTGAATGTTACAAGGACCACAATGGCTGGAAGAAGAACGTACAGAGCAAGAGGAGAAGGCTAACAGAAGGAGCAGGGGGGCATTTACCAGATCAATGGCCAGGTAGGCAGGTGGACAAGCCACCATACAAGATAGTTAGGGCGCAAATCCATCAATTGTGGAATCAGACTCAGAGGGGAGTGTGTGTGTCCTCCTATTTGTGGTATAATGCAAGACTCCAATACTCTATAGCCTTCTGTGTTATTATTAATACTTTTTTGATAATTAATCCTTCTTCTGTTATAAATATTTCCAAGAAAAAAAGAGGTGTGACCTACACTTGGTGACACATTGTCACTAAAGTACTCAGTTATATTTAAACTTTACTCAGAAAATACTTAAACAAAATAATGATCTATTTTTGTTTAAAAATCATTCATAGATTAAAAAGACTTACCTTTAGGATTGTGCCAAGGTGTATTCTTTTTTAGAGGTGGGCTTAAGAATATTCCACAAAAATATGAACACCACAGTGAGAAAACAAAATGCCCCAATGGATCCAACTAAAAGCCATGTTAGGGTGACATCTGGTAAAATAATAAAAAAAGAAATAAATGTGCTGAATAAATAGCTAACTGACATTTTAACTTTTTTATTAGCTAATGTTTCTAAAATGTTCAGACAAATGATTACTGTAACTTCCCAGTGGCTGCCAAATTTGGCTATAAAATAAGAAGAGATTTACTGTAAGTATCATTTTCCAAATAACAAAATAGATTCTAGAGAGGGGTTTGTTTATAACATTACAGATTAAAACATCCAAAGTTTGGTTTAAAATCAACTGCTGCCAACCTTAGTCATGTTCGCTTTTTACACTATAGTAGGGCAACAATTGTACAATCTAGAGAGGCTCCATATTGCAGACTTAAACGTATGCTGCATTTTCTGTGTCACATTTTAGTGACACCCACACATTGTGTTTGCTGCCGTGGCATGGCCAGTTTTTCTGTCCACAAAGTGGTGCACAGAGTTTTAAGTGTTAGATTTCTGTTCAATTTCTAGTTGCATCCACAATAAATCACGAGTGAATGTCATATGTATTTGTTTACTTGCATAGAGTAGCAGTATGCACAGTAACAGTAAGTGCTCAGATTACTAGAAATCAGTAAATGTATAATAATAAAATATTTTAACAACAGCCAATGCAGTGCAATTATCTGGATTTCTGTAGCTGATTTTAAAGGTTCATTTCATTTACAGAATAGGGTGCATTATCATTCAAAATGCAATACTAAATTTAATTAAATTATTAAAATGAACTACAAGTTCTGAGTGGTCTTTGATTAGCAATTGAATTATTAACGGCAACACTTGCAGGCAGCACTGTATACAGTATGTTGTACTGTAATGCATGCTGGGTGGAGTGGTAGCTCTGAGGCGGAGGATCTGCGCTGGTATTTGGATGGCTGCCAGTTCAAATCCCGGCTACTGCTAGAAGAGATCCTACTCTGTTGGGATCCTTGAGCAAGGCCCTTAATCTGAAAATTGCTCAAGGGGCAAAGGTCATGTAAAAAGATAGTTTCCCCTCGGAGATTAACAAAGCGTCAAATCAAAAATATTTCCTTCATGTTTTCTTTGATTCAGTGTGTCCAGTCATCCATATTCTTATCCTGGTTTGGTTCACTACAGGACACAGCTACTTTATTTCCTGAATTTGCTATCAGGAAGTTGATTTTTAGATATCACTTATGGCCAGAGTGGACCACTGCCCTTAGGAGAGAAAATGCACTTTGCTCCTACAGAAACATACCTGCCTGTAAGAAATAGGAACACGCGTGGAAAATCTCTAAAGTTCACTGCAGTCCTGTATTCCCCAGTAAATGAAAACTAAAAAGTGATTAAAAGAAACACTGGAAGACCTTTCTGCTCGCCTGTACTTCATTAACACACCGCTTTAGCACAAGAGCAGTCAGTCAGTCAACACCAGCTGAGTGCTCTGCTTATTTTCCCATGTTATTAAATACATGGCTGCTACTGAATAATTGCAGTACATGGTGTACTTTTCATTCTTCCATCTCACTAAATAATTCGGTTCACTCCCATTTCAGTGGATAAGAACATTGTGTCGCCTAGTTTCCTCTGGTAGTGATTTCATGGCTGCCACTTAGTAATTGCAGCACATCACACTCTTTATTGACTCTCCTGCAAGCCAAATATCCCATTGGCAATCACAGCTTCCATCCACTCTGCATACCCTCCATTGTTAACTAATGTCTGGGAACCACTCAACAACTTCTCAGTGTCATCTGCTTTGTGGTTATCAAATACATAGGAGGTGCACCACCATCATAGTGTGCAGACTAAATCACATATTCACAATTATACGCCGGGTAAAAGGAGGTGATTGAACGATACTGTAATTCCATTTATTAGCTACAGAATCAAAAAAACAGAAGCAGAAATTCAATGGGTTCTAATATGTGAAAGGCAACCCATTTGGGTTGGATGGGAAATGCTGTGTTCAAAAGCTATGGTGGGAAACTAATGTGAAGAATGCCTTTGGAGTGGTAGCTGCCAGTGTGACAACTCACAAAATATCCAAATTTGATGATTTGCAAAGAAATATTTCCCTTTCACCACACCTCACTTCACATAATAATAAAAATAATGATAACCAGGTCAACCAGATTTATTTGCTTTTAGGGCAGATCAAGCAGGAAATCAGTTTCCATGTGTTTTTCCCAAAGTGCCAACATGAACTTCACGTTAACCATCAGACATCACAAATGGTAACTCTGGAAACTCCAAACAGCACAATAATGCAGCAATAACTCCCAGTAGGACAATTTGATTATAACTTTATTGTAGTTGTGACATAATGACTTCCTGCTTCATTCATAATAGAAAATAAAAATTCCATTACTATGTGAAGGTGACAAAATTGGAACTAAACATGTCCTATGTGTGTCTGTATATATTGACCTAAAGCTGCTAACACCATCAAATAAATTTCTGTCTGGGATAATAAAGTGTCCCTAAATAAAGTACAAAAGGCCAAACCACCTAAACCTTGCATTGAATGGCGATACTGGAGTGTGTGCTTGTTCAAATTTGGGGGTGGACATTTGGACTGTCTTGCAGGACAGATTTAAAATTCATTGTCTGATGTTCTAAATTGAGATTTTTCCATAAAGGTGGTAATTTATATATGGAGTATTTAGCCACATTTATCTTTTTACTATTTCCATAAAACAAAGGACTCTGACAATGATGTGAAATTTAGCCAGTTTACTGATATAAAGGTTGTTATATCAAATCTGTCTGTGATCACAGAACAAACAGCAGAATAAAGCATAAAGGGATTCTATCACATACTTTTACAATAATCCATCCATCCATTATCCAACCTGCTATATTCTAACTACAGGGTAACGGGGGTCTGCTGGAGCCAATCCCAGCCAACACAGGGCGCAAGGCAGGAAACAAACCCTGGGCAGGGCACCAGCCCACCGCAGGACTTTTTACAATAATGAAAGATAATACTAACTAGAGATGAAGGCAACATTTATGCCAGTTTTACCAGTTGTAAAAGCCTTCTAGGCCAGTATCATTTTCCTTATGCCATGTGTTGGTAACACATTTATCTGAAGTTTATTTTAAGTGCCCCAGAATACTGAGAGCTGGAGTTGATATCAGACTACATTTCTGATGGGAACCAGACCTTCATGATGACAATTTTAATGTTCCATTAAAATATCTGTACAAATGTCCACTCCCTGAATTAAGCATTGCATATTATCAAGAGTGAATAAAATGTCCAGTGGAGGCGGATGGTCATGTTGACCTTCAGCCACCTTTACCTCTTGAAATGCCAAAGCCTCAATTCTACCATTAGCCTGCCATTCTCCCAGCAGCCTGAGCACAAGTTACACGTGATGAAAACCACTGTTAAAACAGCTGTTCCTCTTTTTGGCCTGTCAGATGGTTTTCAGTTATATATGCAGTATTATGTTTTGTGCTGAGTCTGAGGTTTTGTTTGCCAAATTACATAACTGACAAAGACGGGTAAACACAAAAAAACACATCATTTTGCTCATCGCTAAATGACTTGGAGGAATATCAGATGTCAGAAGAAAGAGATGGAGGATTTCAACCACATGCCACAGGTAGTCACACATTAGTGGAAAAGTGAGAAAGGCCTGTCTCTGTCTGAAAAGAGTCTTCTCACCTTCCAGTTTGATGTGAACAACAGTTTGGTCAGAGCCTGCAAAATTCACTGCAATACATTTAAACTCAGTGTTGGTATCTTCCTCTCGCACTTCATCAAAAATGAGGTCCAGTTCCATATAGCTGTCTCCATTGTTGGATGATATGCTGACAACAAAGAAATAGGCAAGTATGTTAAAAAAGTAAGGTAAGTTAAAAAAAAAAAAAGACATTTTAGCAAAGATATACAAAATGACTGTCCTTGTTACTAATTTAAAGAACAGGAATTCACTTGTATTGCTTGATTTTCTTGTTAGTTGCTTTGTAAATCACATTGTCAATTAAAGACAATTAATATATCAGTTATTGAAACTATCCTCTGTGCTTTATAAATTGTTTGTGACCACTTCACCATTGGAAAAGCTTTTTTCAGACACACGTAGATTACCCCATTCCTGAACTGGTAATGCTTTCAACTCATTTCTGACTATGAATAAATCAATCACTCAATTTTGTGATCCGCTTAACCCATTCAGGGTAGTTGCTGTGAAAGAGAGGGATGTTACTGAGCCCCAAACCCTGAAAACAGCTGACACACACACAGTCACAGGTTCAAATACAATGATTTTATTCTTTCCAGCACCTTTCCAGGCCCTTCTAGAATCCTCTCTACAGCACACCACAACATTAAACCTTTTTCCTCCTTCTCTCTCTTACTCTTTTTCCTCCAAGCAAGTGTCGTCCTAAGCCCCCTGTCTTCAACTCGCCTGATGAGGTTGAGTGGCTTCTTTTATCTATGACCCAGGAGCACTTTCAATGCTAGGACCTAACCTGCTGAAAGTACTTCTGGGTCAAACGAAAGTCCCAGAAAGTAGGGATTAGTAATCCCGACAGTTCTCCCTTGCGGCTTACACAGAACACATCGAGGCTGCTCCACGGGACTACAGGATGCCAGCATGCCCTGTGGGTGTCTGTGCGGGAATCCTAACTCAGGGATGCTGCCATATAGTATATCAAGGAATAAAGGATATAAAAATTGTAGTCTCCTCAGGTTCTTCAATTATTTTGGCCTCCCAGCTGGGTAAGGGCTACTGTTCCCAGAGCCTGTTGGTCCATTTTCATTTATTATGTTGTCCCAGATGGGCACAGAATCATCCTCCATGGCCTTTGGGATGCCTGTCCATCCACACCGTTAATCAAGGCTTCTAAAGCTGTGCGCCAGCAGTGCTAGCTATTGTTCCCACACAAATCAAAGCATTAACATCCTGTTTTGTTTGGGGGCGCAGTGGGTAGTGCTGCTGCCTTGCACTTAGGAAACCGGGTTCGTTTCCCGGGTCATCCCTGCATGGAGTTTGCATGTTCTCCCCGTGTCTGCGTGGGTTTCCTCCGGGTACTCTGGTTTCCTCCCACAGTCCAAAGACATGCAGGTTAGGTGCATTGGCGATTCTAAATTGTCCCTAGTGTGTGCTTGGTGTGTGGGTGTGTGTTTGTGTGCCCTGTGGTGGGCTGGCTCCCTACCTGGGGATTTGTTTCCTGCCTTGTGCCCGGTGTTGGCTCCAGCAGACCCCCGTGACCTTGTAGTTAGGATATAGCGGGTTGGATATTTGTTTAGACTTGTCTGATTGATGAGCAGTATCCATAAGCGAGAGTGTGTCTATGTCAGCGCCTGATGGAACAGATTCTGTTTTGAGTTACCTTCACTTGCCTGATTTATACAGTAACCCTTTCGGCCCTGTATATTTGCAGCCATTTTTGTAAAGCACAGATACGTTTGCAGCTGTTGGAACCAGGCATGCTACTATTAGCACAGACTGGAGAGACTGGCATACAGTCCGCCAAACATGGAAGTGAAACAAGTGGTATTGAAATTTTTGGCAGCTATTGTATAATAATAGTGATAATATTTGATGTATTTTCATTTTTGAGCTTCCTAGACACCCCAAAGGTAGAATATCTCACACAAGCATTTTTCCCATAAAAAACAGAAAATCCAGGGCCGAAAAGGTTAATATTTTGTCTTTTTTTTTTTTTAGTTGCTTGGCAATGTCAGATAATAACTTTGTATGTTTGTGAGACTTTTCATCTGAGGTTTAATGATCAATGTAGTCTGTAACTTAACAAACTGTTATATATTTAAAGTAGGGTGATCATGCTGGCACGGCGGCCTCACAGCGCCTGGAACTTTAGTCTAATTCCTAGTGGATATCTGCGTCAGGTTTTCTCCTTCTCATCCTGGTAATCTGGATTTTCTTTGAGGCTTTGCAGAGATGTGCATGTTAGACCTAATATGAGAAAGTGTGACTATGAAATTGTACTTGAGACCACTCTTATGTTTGATGAGCCCAATATAATGTCGTGAAAAAATGGATTCAGGAAGCAGAAGAATTGATAAATGGGAATTTAAATCAGCTATGCTGCTAGGTACAGTATCAACGGATCATTTAAATCTCAACACCAATATTTTGCATTTGAAAATCTTGTACAACTTTGCTCTAAAACCATTTCCAAAGTGGATATATTTTATTAACTATCTAATCATTCACAATATTTGTTTTTTTACCCAGATTTAAAAAAATATTATTTTGGAGTGAGTCTCATTTTAATAAGTAATGTGGCCATTTTCTTTTAACATCAACTCACAATTGTGGTCCTTGAAAGATCCGCTTGTCGTCGTAAGAGTCTTCGATAACTACGCCGTTGGCAGACCATGCGACTTTTGTTGCTGATAATGTCTGAGGTCGAGTGGAAACTTTACAAGGAATAATCAGACTGGAACCTGAAGGTGTTGTAAAGAGGAAGAAAAATCAGTGAAGTGACCTAATTTACAGATGAACGAAGGTGGGTACGTCTTGACAAGTTACTATTATTTTTATGACACGTAACATTCATAAAAATACAACCTCACCTTAGGCAAGCCCAAATGACAAAGCAAAGCCACAGAGATGGAAGTGTGTGAGACTTTTCAAAGTTTTGGTTCAAACTAGTATTATTGTACAGTACTATAGACTAGGCATGAATATTTACAAATAACTCAAGTTTCTTGCCCAATATTCTGCATGAAACATCCTGGAGGATCATTCTCATATATAGCAGTTCCTGTCTGGGCAAACACACATGTTGAAACCGCAAGTCAGAATCATGTGACTTAGGCAGAACCCATAATTGTACAAATGAGGACTGTGGGTTGCATGAAATGGCCTTGTACTGCATAGGCTGCTATTAAATTGTCATAGGCAAGACTTGTGGAAAAAAGGAAGGCTTAGACAAATAAGGGAATTTGTGAACGATATTGACAGAGAAATGAAAAGCTTTTCTTCTTCTTCTTTTGGCTGCTCCCATTAGGGGTTGCCACAGCAGATCATCTTCTTCCATATCTTTCTGTCCTCTGCATCTTGTTCTGTTACACCCATCACCTGCATGTCCTCTCTCACCACATCCATAAACCTTCTCTTAGGCCTTCCTCTTTTCCTCTTCCCTGGCAGCTCTATCCTTAGCGTCCTTCTCCTAATATACCCAGCATCTCTCCTCTGCACATGTCCAAACCAACGCAATCTCGCCTCTCTGACTTTGTCTCCTAAACGTCCAACTTGAGCTGACCCTCTAATGTACTCATTTCTAATCCTATCCATCCTCGTCACACCCAATGCAAATCTTAGCATCTTTAACTCTGCCACCTCCAGCTCTGTCTCCTGCTTTCTGGTCAGTGCCACCATCTCCAACCCATATAACATAGCTGGTCTCACTACCGTCCTGTAGACCTTCCCTTTCACTCTTGCTGATATCCGTCTGTCACAAATCACTCCTGACACTTTTCTCCACCCATTCCACCCTGCCTGCACTCTGTTTTTCACCTCTCTTACACAGTCCCCAATACTCTGTACTGATCCCAATGATTTATAATTCATCCACCTTCATCAACTCTACTCCTTGCATCCCCACCATTCCACTGACCTCCCTCTCATTAAACTAAAAGCTTATTAAGCTTTAAAATATTAAATGGGAAAGAAAAAGCTTTAATAAAACTGAACAATGACATTTTTGAAACAGGCCATAAACAGAGACGCTCATTGAAGATTTAGCTATGCATACATGAACAAGTCAGCTTTATGTAATCACACAGTATAGCTGGTCAGAATGCTCTACGGTATCAGAATTTCTAAAATATCATGTCACAAAATACTGGATATTTAAGTTTGGTTTCATACACTGTTTTTACTGAAGTCTGTAAAAAATGAATAAACTGGAAATTCTGAAAATTTTAACATGACAATAAAAACATCTCAACATTTTTTTAAATAACTGCCAAATTTAATATATCCTAATTTCAGACCTTTTAAGACTATAAATACTATACAATATTTTTACATTTTGTGCATAGTAAAGTATCCCTTATATGTCCCATTTACTTCATTTGGGCCTGTGTGTTTGACTACAAATATTATTAAATAGGGATTAACTGCACATGTTGGGCTGAATATCCAGTTCTCGCCAAATCTGCTGTTACTGCAAGAAAAGAGCTGAGATGGTGAGTGACAATGCGAAAGATGAGCGACGGAGTAAAGTGCACTGTCAGTCTTCTTTTAAAATTGCTAAATGTCAAAACAATGGTTTGCTTTTTTGTTCTTCTTTAAACAACATGGACATGCTGTTTTGTAGTATATGTGCAATCTCAAGACACGGAGCAATACTACTTTTGTCTTAAAAAATAGATGCAATTGCTAAGCTTTAAGGCTTTTCTTAATAATAAAACTTTGATACCCTTTTCCTCTATTATAAAACGCTGCAGCAGGTTAATGTTTTTTAAATATAATATATGCTTCTGTTTGTAATTTATACTCACGTGGCAAAATTAATATATACCATAATAGTGAAGAAATAACTTTTCACACTTATAAAGAAAATATGAATAATGAAAAGCTGAATGAAAAAACACTGTATCTCTGTTATGGTCACATTAACAAAATTTAAAACAAGCATTTTTTGGATTTCTCTCAAGCAAAGTTTATATAAATATAATTTAATTCATGACACTCTGACTAGCGGAAGAGTGGATGAAGTGAACTCCAAGACACAAAAACACAAGACACAAAACATGCAAAAGACAAAAAAATAAACCCACAAACTGTAAATAAACTAAAAGAACCAAGAAAACCCTAGCTAAACTATTGAAGAATTTAAAAAACTTAAACAAAACCACAGCTCCATTTAACATTCCATTTTGATATCTAATTGCACTACCAGTTGAATTTGATGACTTAAAACTTGCTTCCTAAGTTCAGAGTAAATGTATAGAAAAAGACACCTCATTATGTGTGTACATTTAAGGGCAACACCTCAAACTGTCCTGGAGGTCCTATAAAGTTCTGATGGCTCTAGGGGCTCCAGCAGCCCCTTAAACTCTAAATCATACCTTAGACATTACTATGTCAAGTCCCACTGTAATAACTCTGGCGCTTTTGAGGGACTAACGGAAATAATCATTCAGTTACTTGATGGTCCTGGAGGAACAAGCTGTATGCTGTGGAGTTACTGCCCTCTAGTGGCTCATCTATAATAATAATTGTTTCAGGACAATATGTCCTCTTATTTGCCAATTCGCTTATTCTCCAGATCCCCTTTCTGTCATTTGACCTCCTCCACTATATAATTACATATTAGTAAATATATATATATATATATATATATATATATATATATATATATATATATATATATATATATATATATATATATATATATATATATAGACACATTAAGTACATAAGTACTGTGCAAATACCACTTAAGAAAATTATTTTCTAATCTAGTTATCTGGGTAGCAAGAGTTTATTTCCTTGTTAATCTAACATGCATGCCATTGGGGAAGTGGAAGAAAAACCGAAATGCAGACATGAGGAGAATCTGCATACTTCACAAGAACAATAACTGAGAATAGAATTTGAACATAGGATGCTGGATCAATGAGACAACATTAAATATTAATCCACACGTGTCAAATGCAATACAATAACAATTAACGCATGATTCTTTTAAGATTAAATAACATATAGTTCAGAATCATAGAGGGCCACTGATCCACAAAACCATCAAATTTTTGATTAAATAGTCTAAATTTATTTATATGCATTATTGGGGCTGATGAAATATGTTTGGAAATTTGGAGGAGATGAGTTATAATGTGAGTGATGGTGCACTGAGTTCAGGATGCTCAAACAATGAAAAATGTGTTTGCATGCTGCAATGAAAGTAACTTTTCAAAAATTAGAAAAACCAAATAAAAGAGCAGTTAGGATCTTAGTTATGGTCAGTTAGAATTTGCACTTAGGGGAAGCCCAAAACAGAAAGAAAACAAAAAAAATCATCCAAAACACCAATTGTTAAAAAGGTGTCATCAAACATAATAAAGAAAAACAGCACATAATAACTTAAAAAGAGGAATGAGAAAAACACAATAATATTTTAAAAGCACAAAAATCAAGCCAAAACAGAACTTGGAGGAAACATCAAACTTGGAAACCGCCATCAATGATGCCACACACTGTCTATTTACAAGAGTATTGTGACCTACAAGCAGAATTATGGATACAGCAGTAAGACACATGAATTTAAATTTAAATATCAGAGTACTGGAAATAAATAAGCTCTTTATTTGTATATATTGCTGTGCTTATGTATTCTAACTACATGTTTTCTGTGTTACAGCTATTGTTTGTGTTGAAGTAATAAAAATAATACATACATATGTTCTAGGATTTTCTGACCCAGGAATGCATTTTCTCCCACTGATTTTCTATTCAAATTCTTCTTATAATTAATTAAAAAAAAAAAAATTTTCATATTTTTTTTTTTTTACTATTTAATTTAATATTGTTTCTTTGTATCAGTATACTGCTGCTGGATTATGTGAATTTCCCCTTGGGATTAATAAAGTATCTATCTATCTATCTATTATTTAATTATGTTTACAATTTCCCCCCATCTTTTTGTATACTAGTGCATTTTTGTTCCATTCACCACTATGTCGAGGTTAACGTGTCATCAATTGTCATGGGAATCCTTCCCACAATGCACAGGGTTTGTATGGCAGTGATCAATCAGCGCAACCACTTGCAAGTCTAACATTTATCAGAGATTAAATTCATTCTTTGTGATCTACTTGAGAATGCTTTGGGATTGACTTTTGCACAGAACTTTGACTTTGATTTCTTGGTTAGCGTTTTTTGGTTTTGTCTTTTCTCTCTTTGATCATTTGCATCATTTTCTGACCTCATCTTTTCTCATATTTTTTTCTAACTGATCACTAACGTCAGTACCTGCTGCAACCTAAATCTGCCATCCTCATTATTAGTTTTAAATCTATAACTGCATCAGCCATGCATGACATTGTTTCAATAACTTATTGATTGCTTTTTTATATACCAAATTACCCTGTTTTCTGACATAACAAAATGAATTTATTAACATAAATCATCACATTTCATGAAAAAAAAAAAAAACCTTGTTTTAATATAACCGTATTTACTGTCTCTGCTAATCCAGGGTTCAAAAATTGCATTGAAGTTCTGACTCCATTCACCTTTTCCAGTTCAGGCTTGCAGGGTAAATTTGTGAATGTAAAACTTTGTAGCCGAAAAACAACCTTTAACAAACTTTTTTATTTTTTAATTAAATGGTACTTATAGTCATTAATGTTCCTTTCATTATACTTTAATATCATCTACACCAGGGGTAGGCAAAGTCTTTCCTGGAGGGCCGCAGTGGCTGCAGGTTTTTGTTCCAACCCAATGGCCCAATAAGAAGCACTTATTGCTCAGGTAACACTTCTGCTTCATTTTAATTGTCTCGCTTGTTAAGATTTTGTACCATTATCGCTTATTTTAGTCTTAAACAGATGTATTCTCAGTTTTTAATTGCTCCTTATTAGCAATTAGATACAAATGACAAAGCAAACAGCAGTTTTCCATTTAGTGTGTTTCCATTGACACCTGTATGCATTTATCGTGCGCTATTTGGTTTAATTAAATACTTGGAAGGAAAGAGAAGAGAAAAAAGTGAAGGACTGAGAATTAGTCATTCATTTTAGATTTCAAATCATTTGGATGATATCCTTAGAAAGGAAAAAAAAATCTAGGCTATGAGAATGACCTGACATAGTAGAGATAAAGCACTAAAATGCAGTGAAATTCAATTATTGGCAAGGATTTTTTTCTAATGAAATAACTGGGTTGGATCAAAAACCTGCAGCCACTGCGGCCCTCCAGGGCTGACTTTGCTGACCCCTGATCTACATTATTGCAATGTCCAAATTAGGATTTTTTTTATGTAATGTGCAAAGTGTCCAGTAGATGGCAGATGCTACTCAACATGTCAACAGACATCTTTGGTGGCCAGAATGGCAATGAACAGCGAGAAAGCAGATGAAACAATCATCAGTAGAGGGTCTTACAGATGATTTATCTTCAACATACATTCCCACATTAAAAAACAATAAATAGCAATACAGTGTTAATCAATTAGATGAGATGCTCTTCATATGTTCAACAAAATAGAAATTGTGCTTTTAAAAATTATATGTAAAAATAAACATAAGATTCATTTGCGGAAACATTCCTTAAAAATGTCTACTGTACTTCAACACAGACTCACATGATAAATTGTTCTTGTGTCCAAAGTATGGGCACACTGGGTGAAAAACTCTTACAAATGATGTGGAATAAATGTGTGAACTAAAAAATGAAGTCCAGAACAGAAGAAATAGACCAAGGATGAGTTTCTCTCTGGGATGGGTTACCTGTTTGGTGGTTAGGCAGAGAGCTGATTACTATTAGTAGTGGTCTCTTTAAGTGTATAATAATGATGCAAAATGCCGAGACGTTTTGGGTTTGGATATTTCATAGCCACTCACTTATAGTGAAGCTGAACAGAGAAAGGAGCAGCACACTGTTCTACAGGGAGCAGCATGAGAGGTGTCCACATGCATCCTTTGCACCTCATATTGAAGAACATACAATGCCTTACTGATGACCAACTGTGCACTGTGGTGAAAGCCTTTCTAATAAAATTAGCCTCAAAATAAGGTGAGTTAGTGTCTGCTACAAAAATCAAGAAGTAAAGAGCTAGAGCAGCACACACCCAGAAGATCAACATGAAAATAAGGCAAGACATGCAGGAATGAAGCAAAATTTAAGGAAGAGAAGGACATCCCAATCTACCAACATTTAGGCTGGTGATTTCATGATATTAATATTTACCTTGCATCACTTTAATGGTGCCATTTAGTGGATGGATTATTACTGGTCGAGACGAATCATCTGCAAAGAAAAGAAATGGAAAGTAATGATCAGGCCAGGGATTTTCACCATTGCACATTTTGCTTTTCTACTGCTGTAGCTAACATTTGCCATTAATTATGTTCTATTAAATTGCCTATAAATATTTTGGATATTTGTACTTTGTGATATTTGAATATTTAAAAATGGTACAGTATATACTGCACAGCACACCAAAATCTTGAACTGCAGATAAAAATCAAGGGAACTTTTTGACCATTTGTCAATCAGCGCATTCTTTGAACACAAGGAATCCTAGAAAAGGTGTTTGAAATGAAGGGTAAATGAAAAAAAGACCCAGGGAAAGACCTAGAAGACGATGTAGGAAGAAAAAAACATCAGAGAAACAGCCAAAAAAAACAAAGATGAGCATGGAACAAAGGAAGACCCTGGCAAAGGACTGTAAGATATAATTGGGGATGTTTATGTAAGTAAATACAGTATCTCAAAATGTTACAGTTGTGCTTGAAAGTTTGTGAACCCTTTAGAATTTTCTATATTTCTGCATAAATATGACCTAAAACATCATCAGATTTTCACTCAAGTTCTAAAAGTAGATAAAGAGAAACCAGTTAAACAAATGAGACAAAAATATTATACTTGGTCATTTATTTATTAAGGAAAATGATTGAATATTACATATTTGTGTGTGGCAAAAGTATGTGAACCTTTGCTTTCAGTATCTGGTGTGACCCCGCTTTGCAGGAATACTGCAACTAAACGTTTCCGGTAACTTTTGATCATTCCTGCACATCGGCTTGGAGGAATTTTAGCCAATTCCTCCGTACAGAACAGCTTCAACTCTGGGATGTTGGTGGGTTTCCTCACATTAACTGCTCACTTCAGGTCCTTCCACAACATTTCAATTGGATTAAGGTCAGAACTTTGACTTGGCCATTCCACAACATTAACTTTATTCTTCTTTAACCATTCTTTGGTAGAACAACTTGTGCGCTTAGGGTCGTTGTCTTGCTGCATGACCCACCTTCTCTTGAGATTCAGTTCATGGACAGATGTGCTGACATTTTCCTTTAGAATTCTCTGATATAATTCAGAATTTATTGTTCCATCAATTAAGGCAAGCCGTCCTGGTCCAGATGCAGCAAAACAGGCCCAAACCATGATACTACCACCACCACCATGTTTCACAGATGGGATAAGGTTCTTATGCTGGAATGCAGTGTTTTCCTTTCTCCAAACATGACGCTTTTCATTTAAACCAAAAAGTTCTATTTTGGTCTCATCCGTCCACAAAACATTCTTCCAATAGCCTTCTGGTTTGTCCACGTGATCTTTAGCAAACTGCAGACAATTTTTTTTTTTTTGGAGAGCAGTGGCTTTCTCCTTGCAACCCTGCCTTGCATACCATTGTTGTTCAGTGTTCCCCTGATAGTGGACTCATGAACATTAGCCAATGTGAGAGAGGCCTTCAGTTGCTTAGATGTTACCCTGGGGTCCTTTTGTGACCTCGACTACTATTACACGCGTTGCTCTTGGAGTGATCTTTGTTGGTCGACCACTCCTGGGGAGGGTAACAATGGTCTTGAATTTCCTCCATTTGTAAACAATCTGTCTGACTGTGGATTGGTGGAGTGTAGTGCCACATCCCCACTGATAGTGGTTTCTAACTCAAACATTGTCAAATCGGTTGGATTTTACAGGAAATGTAAGCAGAAGTACATGCATACTATACCCTAAATGGTGAGGAATACTGACAGCTGCAAAGAAAGAAAGAAAGAAAGAAAGAAAGAAAGAAAGAAAGAAAGAAAGAAAGCTGTTTTGACTTTGTAAATGAAGGAGTGACTCATCAAACTTTGCAGGCAACACAGATGTCTGTTTGACATTTTGCATTTCTTGAAAAAAATCATGGGCTGAGACTATGGCTTTTTCTAATGTGGTCCACATTGATTGGCTGCTTAAATCGGATCACACTGAAGTATTTTGCTACACAATATGAAGTATGGAATTGTGATGGACAGTTATGAGGAATATTGTAATCAGTCACCCTTTCCCACAATTCCCAATCATTATATAATAATCATTTGACAATCTCAGAGGCAAAAAGGTTCAGCAACTTCAGGTGTTAAATCTTACTTGCTGTCCAACTAGAAGTACCACAGAAAAGGACTCTTTCTTTATCATATGATGCAGGCCACCAGCTCCCAGTAGGGATCCTTTGGCCCAAGCTCTTCTCCCAGTTCTAGACGAATGAATGAACCTTGTGGCTTAAGGGATCTTTATACGTCCTTCTGCCATTCTTTGGGTGTAGGAACACCAGGATAAAATTCTAACTAGTTGTAGTTGTTGACCTAGCATTCCATAACCCAGATCGGTATAAAATTATGTGTCACCCAAACCCGCATTCCTTCCACTCCCATAACCTTAAAGGAAAAAAACATTTTTACCTGTAGAAATCAGAGCTTCTGTTCTTTACCATGGAATGAGGCTGTGGACTTTCTGCAAGCTTTCACTGACTTTGATTTGATATGCAGTAACTTGTTAATCACCAAGGCGAAATCGTTTTTTCACGTGACCTTTGGAGGTCAGAGCACATGGTCAAGCAATTGTACACCAATCCTGGACTAGTTTCATGTTGCGGACTTTGCTTAAAGGTCCAACAGAGTAGGATCCATTCTGGCAGTAACACACGATGGCCTTAAATGAAAAACCCAGTTTATCCAGCAAGGAGACTTGTGTTGCCTTCTAGTAGCCAAAAGGGCAGAGCTTTACAGATTCAGCCCTCTCACATTAAATAGAAGGACAGTCTTTCCTGCAAAATAGCGGGTCCCCTACATTCCAGGATCCTGGTGAATCTCCTTTCTGGCCACCACCATCTCTCTCTTGCAATGATATGCCATTTAATTCCTAAGATCCATACATGCTAGGAACTACCAACTCACAGCAGCATGTATAATCCTACTGGGGCACACAGGATCTCACTGTCATGACAGTTTTGATCTTTTAGAATAATTTTGATCAAAGGATATTTTTATAGCCTACTTAAATCTGCTATTGTCTTTTTCTTTCCATTGTTTCTCTTTCTCCTTTGAAAAGAAAACATAAATCTTTATAGCATCATTCTAATCATCTTCAGAGATGTGGTTGTTCCTTCATGTACTATATTGTTTCCAAAGAATCTTACATGCACTCAGACCAGGGGCCTCATGTATAATGCTGTGTGCAGAATTCACACTAAAACACGGAGTATGCACAAAAGCGGAAATGTGCGTACTCACAAAAAAACCCAGATGCACAAAACATACTATTTGTTGGCTTATGCAGTGGCATAAGCACCAAAAGCATGGCGTGGCACAGTGCCCGAAATAAAAAAGAAGTGATCAGATATCACAGTCAACATGAAAAGGAGAATCACAGCTCACCATCTGTTTATTCTGTTTCAGAAAATGTTACAAAAGCTGACCCCTGTGTGATGGGCAGGTGGTGATGATGCTGCTGTGCCAAGTATGTCTCACACACCTCTGCCTCAGAAACCATTGGGAGGCCATATGGTTTTGTGCTAACGGACTGTTCTAGTGTCACAAAATGCAGTAGCGGATGCTGCAAGTGATGTGGCCAATGAACTAAGGAATATAAGGGCTGTATGTGTGATATTGACCACAATTTCAATGAATTGGTTAAAAAAACAAATGCTGCACCTGATAACCTGTTTTTACATTCTGCTAATTACATTCAAACAAAGTTGTCACTCTGTCCGGTTTGGCTGATCATTTGGTGGATCAGGGTCAGGTTCATCATAGCACATCTGTTCAGGTACATGCCTGCACAATGCAACACACTATAGAGCAGCACATTAATAGAATGGAAAAGAATTCTATTTACATAAGTAAATTCATTCTCGGAAGGCACCTTTATAGTGTAGCAATGGCACTGAGCGCCACAACAGATTGATTCTCTGCTCTTTACATGGCTATTTGACGTGACTTACTATCTTTAAAAGAACTGCTTGCCTTTGGCTGCACTATTTGTAAAATGAACCTGCAACTGTATGGAACTGCCGTTTTCATAGGCTCTCCAGCAATAGATGATAAAAGGTGATTCACCCCTGGCTGATGTAACTTGTCCAGCACTGTTGCAATAGCAATATACGTGCAGCTGACTGCTCTGACTTACATTTACTGACTTACATTTGGAAAACCAGACGTTGTTGTGAATCGCGCTTTGATGTTTCACAGTTCAAACACAGTGTAAGGAAATCCTATATATCTGACCGACAAGCGGATAAGAACATCCTGTAAAGCTGGCATGGCACGACTTTGTGATGTTTGTGAAATACAAAATCAGTCAGCAAGTTCACATTGAAAAGCTCCTGTGGTTAAAAACCAGAGAGTGGACAGAACTTGCAAAGGAGCAGGTAGAGCACAATTTCTCAAAGTCTGCCTTTGAAAAGCTGGCACCAGTTCAGCAAACAGCACCAAGAGGATAACTCTTTGAAATCGAAGAAGCAAGTCATCATCTATAAATATGAACTGTCTTCTAATTCTTCCATTTGCAATGTCTTCTAACAATGCTAAAACAGCTATGGTAGTTGGAATAGTTTGGCCATTCCATTATATTGAAACAGAATGGTTACAATCAAGTGAATTAAATTTGTAAACAATATGTAATTATTGTATTTGATAAATCCTGCTTATTTATGAGAATAGGAAAAAGAAAGGTAAATGACACAGACACAGTAGCACTGCATTGATGCTGGATGCCGCCAATTTGCAAAACTGTCCAGAAACTGCATACGCAAGGAAGGGGGCTACCATGAAAATGTGTGTGGCTTTACACCAAGTTTAGTTTTTATACTGTACATCTCAAAGTGTGCAAGGAAACGACATAGTTGACATTTTTGTGTGTATGCACTGTTTATAGATGAGGCCCCAGAACAGAGCAGCAGAAGTTACTGTGCTATACAACATATTTCTAGCAGACCACAAACTTTACCATCCTCAGTGCTGAAAACATTTGTCATGACATCATTACATCTTGCTACGGCCGTCCCAGTGTCTCATTCAAAGTGTACATACTGCTAGAGTTTATACACATACTAGTCATGATGACTACATGACCTCTTATGTTTTGTAGTGTGCAGAAAAAGGCCAATTTAGAACCATCTTCTGGAACTTTAGGTCTTGTCCATTATGAGAGATGAACAGAACTCCACTGGCAGTGGTGTTATTTTGCTTTTTTTTAATATCATCCAGAGGTATTCTGTATTTAGTCAACCCAAGATGATTTAATTACAAGTATATACACGTAAATACAAGCATAAGTGGCAGTGCAAGGGTTCAGAAAGTGAAAGAAAATGTATATAAGGCTTCATCAAAGTCTAAACTGGGCTCAAGTTCAAGTTCACAATACGGCCTGCCAGAGACTGATTTGGAAGAAACAGGCAAAGGAGTGGATTTACCAGGACCTCATACTGCAGCATCGGTTCCAGTTAAGAGTGAAAGTGGGAGCCAAACTGAAAGTGAGGTGGGCGATTAGAATTCAATGATCTTAGGTGGATTATCAGAACTGAGCATGGCCTGTTTATCCCCACTGTCAACTACTGCCAATACGAAGAATGAGTCTACAGCAACAACCTCAAACGGACTCACAAGTCTGCTATTGGAAAGCAGAGAAGGTGAAAACAAACTGTCTGAGCTGAAGGTAATGATTGCCACACTCAGAGGGAATATAAATGATATAAAGAAAGATATTCTACTCAGTTTAAAGATGATAAGACACATTCTAATGAGTTTTTTGACGCATTACAAATACCACAGCTGGATACTCTCAGTGCAGAGGAATTGGACAAACCTCTGAAAGTCTTAAAATTATTAGATGCTATAAACTCACTCCAATGTAGGAAAGCAATGGGCACTGATGGGTACCCAGTGGAATTTTAGAAAATATTTTCAAATAAGTTAGCTCCACTATTATTAGCAATGTTTATAGAATCTAGAGACAACAAAATTCTTCCTCAAATTTTTCTTCAAGCATTCATTACTGTCTTTCCAAAGAAAAATAAGGACTTATTACATTGTGCATCAGACAGACTAATTTCACTTCTGAATAATGATATTAAAATTTTCTCCAAAGTTCTGTCTAGAAGGATGGAGAAAGTGCTTCCATCTGTAACATCACACGACCAATTTCAGAAAAGGAGTGGATGGCAGCCATTCACAGAATATAATCTAGCTCCATATGTGCAAAGCATTCAATCATTCAACTTAAAATCTTTTATTGATCACATTTGTCTTGTTTGAAATTGCCCAAAATGAATCTAGGGCAAGTTTCAACCTGTGAACGTTGCAATCTAATTCCAGCCTCACTAAGCCACATGTTTTTGGCAAACACCAAATTAACATCATTCTGAAAAAAAAAATCTTTGAATGCATGTCGGACAGCCATGGAGTCAAAGTCACTCCTAAACAATTAACATCTGTGTTTGGTGTACACTCAGATGGGCTTAAAGTGAAGAAGGACAAACAAACTGTAATTGCTTCTACCTCACTACTAACACTTAGACTTATCTTGCTCAGTTG
Source organism: Polypterus senegalus (assembly GCF_016835505.1). Taxonomy (NCBI): domain Eukaryota; kingdom Metazoa; phylum Chordata; class Cladistia; order Polypteriformes; family Polypteridae; genus Polypterus; species Polypterus senegalus. The sequence continues at coordinate 72,862,555 of NC_053155.1, forward strand.
GAAGAATCCCAACCCATCTGTCATAATTTTTTTTTTTTTTTAACAGATTTCCTCTTGTTGTTGGCTCTCCTCTCTTTCTCCCAGGCAGGGGTTGAATTATGGTTTGATAAGTTTGACATGATTTTATGGTTATTGGAATGTTATATTATCCAAATAATAATATTTTTAAAAAAACAAAAAAAAAAAAAGAAACTACCCTCTGATTTCATTTTTACCCTTTTGGGAATTGGGTGCAAGCCAAAGACCACAAAAAATATACGTCAGATTACTACGCAATATCAGAAAATGAGAAATTACATAAAAAGAAGAAGTTGTTTTTTTTGTGTACATTGAACTAAAAATAAATGAATGGCTACTCCACTGCATTTTTACTGAAACCTTTCAGGGGGAAAAATGAAATATACACTTCATGATAATGTTAAAAATTGACCTCCAAGTTACATTAAATATTATTATTATTATTATTATTATTTTATTACTATTATCATCACATTAACACAGCTGTGACAAACTTTACTTTCATTTAAGCGTTGATTGAACACTTGCCTTTGGCATAGTCAAGGAGAATTCAATGGTAAATGCTGTGTGTATTTTCTACCCTTATTACATAAAATGCACACAGTATAAGAAATGATTCTTTTTACTGTTATGTAAGCCAGCAGAAGAAGGGAAAACCACAAAGTAAATGTACTATAGCAATATTATGGTAAAGAAGTTAAATAAGTGGTGAGAGTTAGTGAAAATTAAAATTGAGTGCAATTTGAAATGCTTTATAAAAATAGTAGAGAATAAACACCATGTAAAGACTTTAGAATTCACGATTGTTTACTTGCTTAGCGCATGGCTTCACGCTGATAACAATTACCTGCAAGCTGAATCTGAAAACCTGAAGTGTGAGATCCAATGCCATTCTTTGCAACGCACTTAAATTCAGTTCTGGCATCATCCTGATGAACACCATCAATGATCAAAGGTACTTCAAGATATTTTCCTTGCACATTTTCAACTAGGCTGTTGTATGTTTAAAAAAAAAAAGAAAGAAACAATGATTGACATTGAATCAAATATATTGAAATATTGCACAGTTTAAATAAATTGTGTCTACAATTAAGCTGCAAGTGCCCACCTGACTAGCTGTGCAAATTACAAAGTGGCATGTGAGGGCTGCACTAGCTCACTTCACGGCCATGAAAATGTACAGTACACATGGCCTGTTACAAGCAGAGCCTGGGCATGAGCCTTTATAGTATAATCATCTCAGTGATCACCAGTCCAGCAGGGCCTTGGAGAAACACTGAACAGAATTGTTTCAGCATTAATGTTAATTATGTTTGACAGCCAGTTTGGGGCCTAAGTGAAAGAAATGTGTTAGTGGTGTTGGTTTTCAGATTTTCCTGTTAAATAAAATACTTTTAGTTCTGAAATATCAGTAACCTGGAGTCAGTATACTGAGATCAATGGGACAAGGTCTATGGACTATGGGAGACCATGACATGGAAATATTGATTGATAGGACATGGAATTCCTCATTTTTGGCCTTTATTTTGGTGAGAAGGGTCAGGCTGTCGAATACTGGCATGCTAGTAGTGGGGCCCACACCATATGTGGATGTAGAGATGAAAACCCACCCACATACACACTTTATTCATTCCTCTTTTCCTGGCATCAGTTGTCTTTCCTCTCTAGACTTTCTCTAAAACTGTTATATCCTTCCTGTGCTGTACAACTTAACCAGATGCATTCTTGACTTGCCCTTGTAATTCAGCATCTTGATCTGTCTTGTTGTTTGATGCAGTTTCAAGTTTCAGATACCCTATTTTGTTGTCATATCTAATATTTTTAACTTGTATTTTGTAAAACCACAAATAATATGGCAGCCCTGTAGTTTGAGTTCTTTGTGCCAACTCTGTACAGGCAATGATCGGACAGTCTTCCAGTTTCTGCATGGATTTTTCTCTGGGTATTATGGCTTTTTTCTTATATCCACAAAGTCATGCAGGCTATCTGGTCATGCTATACTAGCTCCATGAGGGTGTGTGGCTGATGCTTCCATGATGAGCTTCCACCTTTCCAAAGCGCCTAAATTCAAATAAATGGGTTTCAGAATGTTATATAATAGGTAAACCTTACACCTGTTATCTTTTCCCAACTCTGTTCAGGTCCATCAGTAATAATTTGCTCACTCTGCAGTTTCTATCATTCAACACAGTTTAGAGTCTCCATCTATCTAGTGGTTAGAACATAATGATTAGCATTTTAAACTAACTATGGACAGCCTTGGGCTAGTGAATCAATTATGGACCAAATGGCCTCTTCTTGCTTAAACCACACACATCAGCTAAGTGTGCAAAAGGCTTGGAGCAAAATGAATCAACATTTAATAGGAGTGTGATGTTGAGGGGGACACTGCTTTAAGAAAACATTAAAATGATTGAGTTAAATATTATTTTCATAATATTTTTTTAATTAATGTATTTTTTTGTGTTTAAATAAAAATGATCCCAGATGAGAGATTATAGTCTGAACTGAAGGTTATTCATATTTATCTTTAAATGACTTAAAGCCAAGAGAAAAGTAAACATATTTACACACAAACACATGCATACAGTGAATATATGTATGGTCTGGATGGACAGGCAACATGACTGGGGTCAGGGATGATAATCTGTTACGCTGGGAGCACAAGGATGGAGACACAACCCAGCCAAGAAGGTCCTCAGTTTCTGTCCCAGTCGGGATGATCAAATAATAGATGGACAAGCTTGAACAATTTGTCCTCCAGCAGTAGAGGTGATCCCCTAGCTGGAGCCCAGTGTTTAATGCCAGCAGGGTTGCCTGGGTATTGTAGTATGGATGGGCAACCCTGTTGAGTCTTTGGGTGCTGCAGGGGAGTGCTGTGAACAACCATGTTTTGGGGAGCATCCATATGACCTGGAATTGGTCATGAGTCTAACATAAAAGGAGCCTCTCTGCCTCATTCGGCAGAGTCCGAGTTAGTAGGCAGAGAGTGAAATTCACATGGAAGAGTAGAAGGAGCTGAAAAAGCAGAAGGCGCTTTTTTAATGACAAGTTCATTGTTGGATTCTTTAAAAGCCTGTCTCTGCATTATAAATACCTTTTATTTTATCCCTATAGATAAATATATATATATGAAGTGTGGGCGGCACGGTGGCGCAGTGGTAGCGCTGCTGCCTCACAGTTAGGAGACCCGGGTTCGCTTCCCGGGTCCTCCTTGCGTGGAGTTTGCATGTTCTCCCCGTGTCTGCGTGGGTTTCCTCCCACAATCCATGCAGGTTAGGTGGTTTGGCGATTCTAAATTGGCCCTAGTGTGTGCTTGGTGTGTTTGTGTGTGTCCTGCGGTGGGTTGGCACCCTGCTCAGGATTGGTTCCTGCCTTGTGCCCTGTGTTGGCTGGGATTGGCTCCAGCAGACCCCCGTGACCCTGTATTCGAATTCAGCAGGTTAGGAAATGGATGGATATATGAAGTGTATAAACATATGTAGTGTACTGTATATAAACAGGAGAAATAAAACATTGATTTTTAGATCATTGGGTATTGCCAAAATATTTGTTGGCATGTCTATTTTATGTTCCCATTTTCAAGTTCTCCTTTCAATTGCTTTTTTTGCAACCTTCTAACGCACGTGCTTCCTCCTTTAATGTCACCTTTGAGTTCTCCTTTTTACTTTGTGTAGTGCCTTAAAAATTCTTCCCCTAATTTCTTAATCAATCATTCATTACACTTTCAACAGAAGCTCTGTAAAAGTTTCAAATGAGTACCAGATCCCAAGATTTCACCCTTTTAACTGCACTAACCACAAACCTGCAAATACCAAAATACTTACAGTAACTTTTATTTAATGATATTAATATGTGCAATTTTGTAATAGAGCAGAAATGTAATTTTTCATTTAATTATTTAAAAATGATATATAGCTGCACATAAATAAAGGCAAGGAGTAAACTAATATGAAGCCGTGCCAAGCAACCTGTCTCACAGAAGATGAATGACCGCGTCATCCTGTGTAATGAATGCACATTTCACTCTTCCGCTAATGATTTATAAATCCCATACTGCACGTAAAAGTTCACAGACGATCTTACACAATGATGAAAGTTTAGAAATCAAAACCCCAACCACATGAAATGCCCAGATTTGAAATGCAAAATCAAAGAAGTAAACAAGAACATATTAAAGGGATACGCAGGGCAAACATGAATCAAGCTTCTTACATGTTTTCTCCTTCCATCATTCTCTTGCCAACAGAATTGGGGTAGGAATTATTGGCAAACCATTCAATCCGTGGATATTGCAGGCTTTGTGATCCAAAGAACACCCTGCATGGAATTGTTACTTTGGTTCCTAAAGCATATAAAAATAGACATAAAATGTATTAATGGCAGAATGCTTTTTTTTTTCCTTACACCAAGTACACTCTGAAAATGAAAAGTAGAGCAAATCTTAAGTCCTTAAGTCTTTACACTGCCTACTAGCTAAATTTAAGGTTGATTCGAAAACCTTTCTTCTCAAATACAAAATTTTAAATGGTCAGGGCCTTACTTACCTACAGTATCCAAGCCTATAAATGCATACAAACTGGAGAAGACATTACAATGCCAAGATGCCGGTCTAAAGACTCCAAAGATAAAATCAAACAGCATTTGGAGGTCAAGCTTTGAGCAACAAGGCCCAGAACTGTGGAGCGATCTGCCTGGTTGTGTAAAGGTCACCCCAGCATTCAAATCCTGGCTAAAGACTCTCTGTTTCATGATGGCATACTCTGTTTAGCTGTTTATTTTGCAACCTGGCCTGGAAGTCATTTATACAACTACTAGCAAAATACCCGCGCTTTGCAACGGCGAAGTACTGCCTTAAAATTTTTATCAAGAAGAAAAGTAAACCTTTTTAAACTGAGGGAAAATATACCAATAATTATTTGTTAAGGATCTCTTTGTATACCACGTTGTCAGTTCGGCCCTCCGGTTGTAACATGACCAAGCTGTGCGCTGAGCTTACTCTTGAGCATGCAATGTACAGTTGGCCATGTGAAAAGTAATCTCGTCTCAAATCTCACAGCTTGGATTGCTGCTGTCGTAATCGGTTCGAGTTTCATGGTTTGTTTCAATTATGTTAGTATTTGCAGGACTTGTTGTGTTGACATTCAGCATCTGTCAAGCGTTGTAAGCATACAACCGGTTTCATCGATAACTTCGCATTGTCAGAGGTGCCAGGGGCGACGACCCGGCCGGGTCTGACTGGAGGACTCTCCGCTGGCGAGGGGGTGCCGCCACGGCTGACGGAGGCTACGAGGGGGCAAGTGGCTCCAACCAAAGGGGCACGAAAATTTCGGAGGGGGTGCCGAAGGAGTGGGCCCCGAGGTGCCGGTAAGAGGGGGGAGCGCGGCCTGTGCGAGGCACAGGAGGACGCCAGGTGGTGGTGTCCAGGTGGCGTCTCCGCCCCTATGCCTGTTGGGAGAACAGGGCCAGACCCCGGCCTCCCAGGAGTAGGACCCGCTTCGGGGTAAAACTGCCCTCGTGGGACGTGCCGCTCCTCCCGAGTGGTCTTCGCTGGCAGTGGGGCACTGTCAGAGGTGCCGGGGCAACGACCCGGCCGGGACGCCATAAAGACCGGAAGAGGGCGTACGCCCGCCTTGGATCACGTGGGGTCCAACACCCTGGTTGCTTTGGGTGCCACGGGTTGAGGGCATGGAAGCCCAACCCTGTAGGGGCCCGTGGTCACCGCCAGGGGGTGCCCCAATGCCTTGGGAACCCTGGACCCCAGTACTTCCGCCACACCAGGGAGTGCTGGGGGGAAGAAGAGCAAGGACACCCGGAGTGCTTCCGGGGATGCAGCCGGCACTTCCGCCACACAGGGGCGTGTCGGCGGGTAATTGCCAGAACCCACCTGGAGTACATCCAGGTGATAATAAAAGGGGCCGCCTCCCTTCATTCGAGGCGAGAGTTGGGAGCGTAGTGGACTGAGCCTACTGGAGGAGGCAAGGAGGCCTGAAGAAGGAAGTAAGGCATTGTAGCCAGGGCTTTGGGGGTTTGTGTGGCACTGAACTGTAAATTGTTTGTGCAGTCTCCACAGCATCCAGCTTTTGAGAGTTTAAACATTCATAACATCAAAGTGTCCACTACTCAAATCGTCACATGTGAATCTAAGATGTTTAAGAGGCATTGGCGGTTGTCCAAAGGTGTCAAATATTTGGCCATTTTGGTACACTTGAAAGCGACAAACGAACAATTCAGCGGCAGCCATCAACTCACATGCAGATGCATAGGTGAAGGGCTTAAGCATTTCACTCTTTTAGTGCTCCTGTGTAGTATAATTATCTCCTGTACCGTCATCAGTCCACACCTTGAACCTGTCCCAGTCATTCAATACATAAGACACAATGTTCCTCCGGATATCAAGAGTGAGCCTGATATGGCTGTGCAATATGTAACAAAGAGAATGGAAAAGGTAGGTGCCATCTCCGGGAATGGAAACCACTCTGTAAGTGACAGTTTGATCGATGGTGATCACCTCGATAGACATGTTAATTGGGGTACGGTTGGAACAGTAAAGGAAATGGGTACCTGAACAATGTAAACTAAGTCTAAAATACCTATACAATAACTATAATCGTAATAAACGAACAATAAAACAGCGGAGAAGCCATGGATTAAATAAAAAGGCTGCAGTTATCAACAGGGAGACGTGAATCCTGTGGCGAAGCAAGGAAGGGAATGAAGAGACCGGCCTTATATAGGCAGGCAGCCAACAACGCTGGAGGTGTGGGGATGGGGGACCCAACGCCACCTCAAATGACGACCAAGCTGCAGGCTATGGATGTATATATGTACGTAAGTAGGATTCAGTTAGCGTTGGGAACCCACACACCAAATTTCTTGAAGATGGGTCCATAGGTAACAAAGACCATTGGAAAGTTCAATATGGCAGCCGACAGTGGCATCATACCACCGAAAGAAGTAAGTACATCGGTTTTGGTTAGCGCAGTAAAGCCGCCTACCACATTTCGTGAAGATGGGGCCATAAATAAGAAAGTTTAACATGGCAGACGTTGTCAACCGTTATGACTGTTATGTGTAGAATTTCTAAATGAAACCTGCTTAACTTTTGTAAGTAAGCTGTAAGGAATGGGCCTGCCAAATTTCAGCCTTCTACCTACATGGGAAGTTGGAGAATTAGTGATGAGTCAGTCAGTCAGTGAGGGTTTTGTCTTTGATTAGTATAGATTCAAGCCTGACAATCTTTATAAACTGTTACTGACCCTTCGATATTCCACAGCCTGCTGGGGCACCAGGAGGCAGGTTGCTGCAACTGACCACTGTTGAGGTACCCAACATATTGGGAGCCTTGTGGCTCAATGGTGGAAGGGTTCAATCTTCTTTTTTTACATTGTCCAACATGCACTTTTGATAAAACTGAGGGTTAGACAGCCAGTTGGTCAAGGTTTTGAAGACTACAACTTCATCTGTCATTATTAACTATGGAGCGCCAGAGGTTGACTTTTTCCAGTAGTGATGATAATTAGAATTTTAACCCCAAAGCCTCCATGGTCAGCTGACTTTATCTCAATTCTCATGTCAGTAGACTTTAGATGGATATGAGTCGTTGAGATTATTCTCTTTTACTGTGTATTTAATGTAATTTGTGTGTTAGTGTTTGCACCTCTTGTATGCTGTAGCAATGGGGTTAACGCCTTCAGTGCATTCCCTCTGAAATTAGTAAAGAGAGCTATACAAAATACACTGAAATGTTATTACACTAAATGCCAGAATCTACAAAGAATAAATAAAAATCATTTCACAAATAAGTATAATCTCATGAAATCAATTTGTGCTTCCTTTCAATAACATTAAGCCAGTATTGCAACATAAAGGCAGGGACTCAGGTAAGGTCTTTCCAACCACAGTAAATCTTTTTGTTGCAGGAAACATCCATTTTTGAACATACGCGTTCATTACAGGGCATCTCAGTCCCAGCAGAGTTGGATGACACGTTAGGAGTCCTCCATGGACAGTCCATCAAAGAGCATACTATCACACTCATGCTTCTTATGCCAGGTCAATTCGGAGCCACCAACCAGTTTAAAGGACAGGTTTGGAAATGTGGGAGGACGTCGGAGAACCTGAGGAACACATGAACTGCACAAAGGTAGTGACCAGGCCCAGGACATTGATACTGGAGGCACATGCAGCATGTGTGCCACACTGTGATACTTCAGTAATTTTTTATTTTTGGTTTTATCACCTCATGCACAACACAGTGTAAAGGCTTGTTTCAGATGGTTGATGTTTTAATTCCCATTAAGCCAAAATGAAAGGGTAGAGGCCACTTCTACTAAAGCTGCTAGCACTCAGGGTTGAGTAACTTAGAAAGCTGGGACATGATGTTCTGTTCCCTTCTGTTGCATACAAAGGATTTCCCTGCTGCAGGAAATCAGTGTCAAAGATAGAAAGTAAGGCTTCATTGTACCTTTGAACTTTTAAACATAAATACATGTGAAGAAAAACAGGAAATAAGGGGACGTTTATCTACGAGCATCTGTTTCATTTTAAATATACTTCACAGTTTGTGTTTATGGGTCACACACAGGGCAGTTTGTATACACATCACATGGTATATAAATTATGATGGGTTGCCTGGCAACTGATAACAATTTAAAAGAAGATGGGTAATGCAGGCCAGAATTGGTGCCATCTAGTGAGAGGGAACAGACCCAGAGAACAGAGAATCCAGTCCACTTACAGTGTGGCAACACGGGGTTGGTGGTCTTGTAAATGCACAGAGTGACACAGAAGCCGCTTTTTTTAAATGCACCACTGAGTGGAAGAGGGTCCATCAAAGAAATTATTGTAGATGGACATTACAGGAGTAATTAACAGTGGATGTTGTGACTTCAAGAAAAAGAGGCAGCACAGGAAGGCAGTGTTATTAGAAGATGGTCGAGGACTCTGTGGCCGGTGGCACTTAAATTGTAATGATCCACAAGCTGTTCCATACTCAAGCGTCTTTAGTCTAGAGTCAGAAGGTCGGGTGGAACTGGGGTATTACATTCTCCCTCTCACTGTCTCATTGCCAGTATGCCCTTTACCCACCTCAGACTCTTTCCATTATTTGTCGTAATCAGAATATTAATCACCACCCTGGAGCTCTTCTTATCACACTTCACAGTCATGTGTGGGGTTAAAGAGAGGTCTATAAAATCTTGAGGCCATGAGAGCCATCAGACAGCTACTGCAACCAGTTTACACTCAAGTAATTCTTGTATCTAAAAGACAAACCAGGTTAAAAACTTGGTTTATCTCAACCAAGGCCTTGGAAGCTTCCTCCCAATATGCAGCCATTGTCTGCTTTAAGGCACTGACATTCCATCTGATTGCAAAAATCATTTATAAGCTTCCAAAAGAAGCCACTTGCTGATTCACTAAAAGAAGGAAGGACACTGGCTTAAACTGGAATAGTGAATAGCATAACAAATTATAACCAAATGGGCTTGTAAAGATATACTCACTGGAATGATGGAGGATTTAGGATTGGGACATAACATAATAATGAATATTAAGCTGTCATGGCCATCTGTGAAGCTTGTTGGTGGCAAGTACAGCAGTATCTCCCAGGACTCTCCTTTTAAATGCATTTTCATAGCATGCTACATTCACCACTTAAATGAAAGTATCATAGTGACAGACTTAGCAGCCTAAGAAACAGATATGGGCACCACTACTTAAACACATAAATTCCAGCTGTACCACATTCCCTCCTGGCACACACAAGTCTTCCTACGCAATACACTACAATACAATTTCTGACAAGATTTTACAGGTCTACACGCTTTCTAAGTGGCAGAAAGGCAATGAACACACTAGATAACAATGAACAATGGCTGACAACTCTGATCCGTAATGTCACCAAAATACACACAATGTGCCACTTGAAAAATATTCCTCAACTAGTAAAAGTATTGTGCTGATAAGCGAATAATATTTATCTTGGCAAGTCCTCCATATTTTTGAATGCTCTAAGAAGTACATTGGCATCCAGAATTGGATGTGAGTATAGCATTTAGAGACACCCAATCAGATGGTTATCACTTCATTATTTGCGCTCATTAGCCCAATAGAAATGGGCCAGTCTCATTAAGGGTCCAGAACAGCTTAACATTCCCCTCCTTTATTATTCAAGGCTGGCCTAACAAGCAAATGTTGGTGGAGTTCAGAAACAGCTTTTGTAAATAAGAAGCCCTGAAGAGGTTCACAGCATGAAGGAGTTCCAACTTAGGAAATGACCTTATAGTCGATAGCAACACATGCTGCCTCCATACAATACAAAACTTCTTTAATAAAGCTGTTTATTCATAAAAATCCTCTTCATTCTTAACATTACAGTACACTCAGTTTTGTGCCACCAAATAAAGTATAAGTTTCCCTTTTCTTACTGGGGTACACAAAGGAGTGAACTTTTTTCAAGAAAGGATGAGGGTCATAAAGACCAATACCAGACTGGGAATGTGAATCCTATTGGATTTTGTTTTTTAAAAATAAACCCCACCCAGATGTTTGCTGACTGATTTATTGACTTACCTAGGCTGACCTTGATTGTGTTATTCAGTGGATAAACTATACTGGGTTTAATCAGGGGAGCTGAAAAAACAAGGCAACAACAATCAGTGGTTATCTAGTTTCATTTCATTCAGTGCAGTTTGCAAAATTAGAGTATTTATTCAGAGCAGCATTTTTTAAACTATTTCTCTAGACAGCCAGATCAAAAATTAGACAGACAGACAACAGACAAGTTAAAAGACTACAGTCTGCTCTTTTGGTAGATTACATTACATTACATATTCCATGAAGAATAGTTCACGACATGAGATCACTAATATGGTGCATTGTGAACAACAGAAAAAACACTGGAATTGGTGTCAGACTTGGGCGAAGCCTTCAACACTATATGGCAATGGAAGTATTTTATGGGCAGAAGTGAATATGTTGAATAAGTCCGTACAAATTGTAGGTAAGATATGCTGGCATTCAATACGATTTAACAGTATACATCTAAGAGTAAAGGTTACATCAAGTTTAAGAAAACGGCTAAGTGATCTACGCTGACACTGGCTGACTTCTCAGCTTCTGAATGCAATGAATTCTTCCCTAAAGTGACTGACTGACTGTCCTCTACTTAAAGCTGATGTTTGGCACTATCCTGCTAATTTAAGAAGTCTTCCTCAATATCCTGGGAGTCTATGCAGCACACCATTAGTTGTCTTTGTATTTGGTTTACTTTTACATTTACCAAGTAAATATATCACTTACAATGGAACAAAATAGAAGACTGACGCTAAGTCATTCCGTTGAGTTTTTTTCACCCTGGGCCTTGACCTGGGTAGTGGGCTGCCGCCAGTGTTTGAGAGTTGCTGTTGTTTATAATGGTAATAAGATCGTGGTGGGTTGTGAATGGGTCATGATATGTAGTCTCCCCGATGACTGAGATCGATTCCAAACCTACTCTAATAACTGCACAAATTACCAAGGGGGACCACCACCCCATCGATGGGTCACGAAGACACTTACATGGGGAAAAAAAGGTGGATCACAAGAACAAAAAGGCTGAGAAACACTGGTCTAGACCATTTTGTTCTTCCATTTAGCAAAAATGTTAAAATTGTTACTGATTTGCTGCTAAGTGACCTCAAGTGCTGATTGCTGTCTTACTTGACAATTATTTTGAACCGATGGCCCATTCTCCTCTAAATTTCCATATGTGTGTCAGATACAGTACGTTAAAGATGACATCTTTGCTCTGCACTATACAAAATAATTCATTTTTGCTTTCCGCCCTCTCCCACCATAACCTATCATCTATGGGGAAGGAGCGAAAGCTTTAGATTCATCAAAAAATTTTAATCTCTGAATTTCGATGGATCTCAGCATTTTAGGGTCCCTTGATACTGAAAACACTGATATCTCCATGATGAGTGTGTGTTTGTGTGTGTCTCCGTCGGTCTAGAGCTAAAATGGCTGGACAGAAAAATACCAAACTTGAAGCTTAAGCCTGTTATGAGATGAAAATGTGCCGATTAGTTTTTAAGCCAAATCGTGCAAGAGAAAGATGCGCTATACAGGAACCCTCAAATAATGAAATTAATTATGAATTCTTCTCGTCAATTGCTATCGTAATGACTTATTTTATGATCAGAAAGATCAGCATCAGAGCGGTAAATAATAACGGAACTGTTATAGAATAGTTCGGGTAACTTGGTTCCTAGAGCGCAAAGCCTACATGATGCTCACATCCGAATTTTTCATATGTAGGAAATTGACTTTAATGTGTTAAATTACTGCCATAACAGCAATCGAAGGTCTTCAACATCTGTACTCACTGTATTTCCAGATTATAGGAGAATTTCCAATGAAGTTCTTTAGTGACATTATGGCAAAAAATGTTCAAATACCTTTTCATGTAACAAAAGTAATCTATTTAATATTATGCCCGTCAGTAACATAGCACCAAGGCATCCGGGAAAATTAAGAATTTACAGTAAAGCACAAACTCACGGCACATGCTGGAAAGAAATTCTGACAGAGCCATAAAGTAAAGAAGCCTGTCCCGTGATTTCCAGGCTCGGTGTAAGACTTTTACCTAAAATCTGCAGGCTAATAGTCCTTGTCACTTTGTACTGGGTGCTGTTTACATAAAAGGTGAGCTCGCAGGTGTAGTAGCCTTGGTCTTGGGAGTCTACATTTTTAATGAGTAGAAAGCGCTCTCCGCTCCTGTATAGGTGCTTTCCTTCTGCATTAGATAAAGGATTGGAGTCCTGAAAAATGAAACAATTAAGTTTGTGGTCACCTAAAAGCAACTTAACCATACAATCACATGAGAATCGCTTCACAGAAAAAATAAAGTAACATACCTTGTACCATTTAAGATCCAATTTCCCAGCTCTTTTCTTGTACTCCTCTAAATTTGGACAATTTATCATCCCTGTGCTGGCAGCTATAGCTTTGTTAACATAAGCAATGTCGTCAAGATTGTAGCCTTTCTCTTCATACACTGTTATTGAAAGTGTGCTAGAGATGCAGTAAGAAGTGTTCCTACAAGAGAAGTTTTGGACATTTCTTAATAGTCTCTTCAAATACGGGTATCACGCCATTCAGACAACGCAAGTCCCACTCCCAAAATGCACCTGGCGCTTGACAGAGGAATTTTAAGTTTTTTCATTTGACAGGAGTGAAAACCAGAAGCGTGATAAACATGCCATCTCCACACCAGCCAGAACTAGAGACCAGGCCGGTCACTATAAAGATCATGGGTACATCATGGGGTGCACTAATTCACACACACACACACACTAACTCATTAATAGTCAGCTCTAATCTTCATGTCCTGGTGGTTTCAAATGAAATGAGGGTATCTGGAAAAGTAAAACATCCAAATAAAGTGGTAAGAAAGTGAAAACTCCACACAGACAATGCCTAGGGCAGACATTCAGCTCTGTTTCCAGAAGCAAAAGAGGTCTGTGCAATTAGGCTTTTCTCATTTGGTGTTTCCTCAACTGCTGGAACCCACATTCCGGAAAGATCTATTAGACTAGACCTATAGCAGAACCTGGAACAGCTCGGAACAAAGTCAGTGCAGAACAAGTCACAGACAAAATTTACCTCTGCCTGCAAATATAGTTTCCAGAGTCAGTAGGAAGAGTCGATAAGAACCAAAGCAAATCCCCCTCGCTGTGGATCCGCTCTCCGTCGTGAGGTATGACCTGCTTATTATTATCGAGCCATTCAATGCTGAAGCTAGACACGGACAGGTGGGTTTTGAAGAACTCTACAAATGAACACTTGAGCACCACAGCTTCTCCTTCTATGGTATACAATGGCATGTTTGGAGGAAACTCTTGGCATTCACCTAAATAATAAAAAATTCATGATGAGAACACAAAATCAGTTTGATTAATACAATATTTTATACATGCCATCATTAGCAAAAACATCTTATAATGTTTTAATCATGAAAAATAGAACGGTTATTTGCTGAGAAGATGTCGGTGTTGAAAAAAGGCATCAGATTTTAAAAGGCCAGTTTATTAGGTACACTTATCTAATAGCATGTTGTGCCACTTTTACCCTTTCTAACAGTATTTAGTCATCTAGGCATGGACTCTATAAGAGACTGGATGTGTCGTTCAGGTATGTTGAGTTATGTGGAAATGAGTGCATTGTGCAGCTACTTCAGATTACACAACTGCACGGTCTCCTCCCAGACACGCTCAATAAGGCTGCGATGGAGGCATTGAGCAGGCCACCAATGCAATGACAATTTGCTCAGATTTACCCAAATTAGTACCCCCGTTAGGTGATAATACGTGTCTTTTGAAACTTCTGTGTCCATGGAAGACTCGTATTCTTATTTTGTGCTGACAACATCAGCACTTGTCATAGACTTTGACTTCTGTAATCCATCTGAGACAAAGTCCAATGAGTGGATATTCTCTGTGGAATTTGGATATAATGTGTCTGGTTGTAGGCCATCCATGTACTTGCATGCTGTTCTTTGATCCCCCATTACTAGTAGTTTTTTTGCTTTTCACACTATTCTCAGTAAATTTTTGAAAGTTTCTAAGGATTGCCTAATGCTACTAAATCTGGATGTCCAAAGAATGATAAATACAAATATATTCCATATAAAGGTGTGGGAATTATCCTGTGACCCTAACTGGATAGTAATGTATGGCTAACTTTTAAAAACAAAACATTAAAAACTAAACTAAACAGCTTATTGTTATTATTTTAATTTTATTTATATGTATTTATTTTAATGTACTGTACTTCATGTATTTGCTAGATTTTGCTTTATTGTGTATCTTAATGTTGTATATGTCTTGACTTGCTTCACCTTTTTCTTCTAATTTATTTTTCTTTTATTGCACAGCACTTTTTGACTTATTGTCTGTGAAAGATGCTTAATAAATAAACTTTACATGCTACTTACTTTATGTACAAATAAACAATCTGAAGAACATTAGCCACTGTACTTTCCCATATTAAATCCATGTAAAATCTTTTCTATTTAAGCCTTCAACATAAGCATAATCTTTCATTTTTAGCTGTGCAACATTCATTTTATCGCACTGTGGACAGCTGTAGCCCCCTCCTGGTATCAGTGGGCACAACTTCTAGAGATGGCACAGCTGTTGGCACAGATGCTAAGTGACAGCCCTGAGTCACGCAACATCTGTCTCTCATCCCATTGAAAGAAGGAAAGGAAAAGAAGCACTTTGACTGGAGCTTTATCTTGTAAAGTGTAGTTTTTGAAGTTTAATATTCAGATTGTCTTTGAATGGAAATTATTGACAGTAGATTATCGCATTTTTAATTTTTTTTGTTAATCTAAAATAGTGCATTTGGTGCACACACTTTCTGATGCTGACATCTATGTCTTTAGGATCGGGTAGGCTAATACAACACCTAAAGAAAACTCATGTAGATGTCACATTGACTTTTCTTTTTGTCCTTGTCCATTAAGATCTAATTCTGTACCTGAGAGAGATAACCTAAAATGGAAAGGTGGAAGAGAGAGTGCAGCCATTATAAAGAGCTCTTACACTGTCCCTGAACTTACAATGATTCCAAGGAAACCAGGAGTACCTTCTAAAATACGCTTTTACTACATAAATAATACATTTAAAAGAAGAATAATTCAATGGGAAACTTGGAATTTTAAAACATAGCAATGACTTGCTAAATGCTAAATCTGGGTTATAATCTGGCCTCCCGTGACTCTTAATAAATTCTACTCCCTTATCACATCTATTATGTTCTTTCCACTCTAGTGGGCTTCCCTTCCTCCTGCCAATTCAGTTCTTATCGCCTGGCCTCAATTCAAAAGCCCCAACCAAAGAACATTTCTGTTTGGAGTTCTAAGGTCAGGAAACGTCTGAGGCCCTTCTCCTGGGAGGGCCTCCAGTGATCTCAGTTGTCTCTGTACTCCTAGACCCCACTCTTATTACAGGGCTAGACTGCCCACATGTTCATCCATTATAGTGGAGCAATGTTGTTGCCACACAGACCTACAGCCTGTCCAGAGGGAATCTGCATATTCTCACCACATTAGCTTCAGTTTTTCTCTGGGTACTTTCATTTTTGTCCAAGTCTCACAAAGACATGCACTGTCAATTTAATTAACAGTTTTTAACTGGTTTGCTGTGAGTGTAGCAGTGTTCTGAGTGAGACTTGTGAATGACTGGTGCCATGTTCAAAACTGTTTCCTGCCATTGTTTCTAGGATAAGCTTTGGCTCCTAACTCTAAATTAGAGAAAGCGATTAAGCCAATTAAATGTGTATAGGCAGCATATTTTTTATATATATATATATATATATATATATATATATATATATATATACAAACAATGTATAGGCGTGTAGATGTGCTTACACAGTGCATTGTATTACATATGGGGCCCTTTCACTTGTCACTCAAAGTCAGCATATAGAGTTTTTTGCTAAACAGTTCTTAACACATACTCTAATTGTATGTCTACATTTTATGCTCCAATTCAATTTATCATTATATCTTATAAAGAAACTTACTGTGTGGCTCCTGATGGCTGGTGGCCAATACAAGAGGGGTGAGAAGGCCAAGGAGAAGTGAAATCTGCAGAAAGACAGAATTACAGAAACGTAAGAATCAGTAGTGTGTGCTTCTTTATATTTAGATGCAATTTACTTGCAGTTTCATTTCCGGATCACACATCTATACAGAGTCATAAATCACTGGAGACAAACAATCCACACAATGATCAGGAGACACAACGCAGAGTTTGTCAAAGTTGCATGTGCACAATTACTGTCGCTAACTAACATTCTGTAATTGAACTTAAGTAGCAAGGCAAATGTCACATCTCTCTCACTTCTTTTTAGTCTTTAGGTTGTTGTTGTGCAGTGCTGAGACAAAGCCTTCTCATTTGTGGTGCTCGGCCTAATGGCATGATCTCCTCTTTGACTTGCGCTCTGTGTTCTGGGATTACATCCTGGATATCTCATACGTTGTAGAGTTACTGATTCATCACAACACTAAATTGTATTCAGGGACGCTTCACAGATCTGCAAAGTTTGGTTTATTAACAGGTATGACAATAACCAGAAGATTTTCCAAAATCAAAGATGACGCTAAAATAAGGGAATGATAACTTTCACAATCAAAAAAATAAATAAGGAAATGCAGTAAGAGAGTCAAAACCAAGCCTTTACTCAAACAGTTGTTTTTTTTCATATAAAGCCTAATGAAAACCAAACGCACATGATGAAAGACCATTGCCCCGCAGTCAAATCAAAAAGGGCGTTTAAGTGTGGTGTCTGTTGTTCTGCTCACAATCTGCAGTAACTGGATTCTTAATTATTAACTGCATATTTTGTTAGGCTGATTCCTTAATACTTACATTTTTAAATATTGTGATATATGGCCGGCCATTCATCCCAGCCAATACCCCCAGGCCGCCAGATGGAGCATGGAGGGGCCCCGAATTCCAGCAGGGCATCATGGACATTGGAGTGTTTATTCACAGCCCTGCTGGACACCATGGGGGCCGCCAGAGGACGATGCAGGGAGGATCAAGGACTATTTGCCTTACACCCCGTAAGTACGTCCGAGTCACATGGACAAGAGGAATGACGTGGTTCCGCGTTGAAGATAAAGGAGTTCTTATCTGACCCGGAAGTGTTCCTAGTCACATGGACAGTGAGAGCGAAACACTTCTGGCTCAAGGACTATAAAGGACTGTGGGAAATCCCCAGACGGGAGCTGGGCTGGGTGGAAGGGTGGCAACGCGTCTGGGAGTGATGGATTGGTTTATTGAGAATTGTAGTATTGTTAATTTATGAGTATTGTGGAGAGGAGGGTGCTTTGTGTTTAATAATAAAGTCAACTATTGGACTTTTACCTGGTGTCTGGCGTGTAGTCTGAGGGTTCAAGAGGACGGTAGCGCCCTCTATTTGTCACAATATCTAAAAAATGCTTGAGAGTAAACAATATGTTTTGTCAGTATTTGTGTTAGTTTCTGCTTAAGCTCTAAACTGCACAACGAAAAAAACTATGGGACAGCCCTTTTCACGTACGTATGTGCAAATATCTCGCACGTACAGGATACTTTCACCTTTTTTTAAAAAAAATCTAAAAAGTGCACTTTGGGTATCCCATATGCATGTGAAAACATCTCCATCCATCCATTATCCAAACCGCTATATCCTAACTACAGGGTCAAGAGGGTCTGCTGGAGCCAATCCCAGCCAACACAGGGCGCAAGGCAGGAAACAAACCCTGGGCAGGGCACCAGCCCACCAAAGGGCACCCACACACCATGCCCACACTAGGGACAATTTAGAAATGCCAATGCACCTAACCAGCATGTCTTTGGATTGTGGGAGGAAACCAACGCAGACACGGGGAGAACATGCAAACTCCACGCAGGGAGGACCCGGAAAGCGAACCCAGGTCTCGTAACTGTGAGGCAGCAGTGCTACCCACTGCACCACCGTGCTGCCCAAAAACATCGCGCCTGCACAAAAAAGTATGTTGATGTATGTACAGGAGATAAGGGTTACCCCATAATTTTTTTTTAATTTTTTAAATTGCGATTCAGAGTGTCTGTTATTGAAGTTTCTAATTTCTTTCCAAAAATTTGGTTACATCTGGAGGTAAAATGGCCACAAAAATGACAATTTTTACGTTATTGTGCCTAAAGCTAGCAACAGGGAAAATAGAGGAAGGCATGTCTAAAAATCCCACAGCTTCACATGCACTTCGCATCTAATTAAGGATGCAAAATAAATACATAAATCTATCTGTTGCTCAAAATGCATTTCTTCACAGAACTATATTTAATGGACAGTTAATATTGCTACAGCTTAGCCACGTGCGTGTGGAGTTTACACGTTCTTCCACTGTCTCCATGGCCTTTCAGCGAGTCCTAAAATTGGATTACACATGTTCAGCAAATGGATTCCTTGAATCTGCTGCCAGACTGACAAAAGCACTTTGCAAAAATAAAGTCGTTTCCTAAGAAGAAGCTAAAGTGATTACGTCTGAAGAGTTGCTTCTTTTTTTCGTAATGGAGGAATTGATGTCATTTATTGGACAAATGATTGGCAGTCATTATGGGGGTGTTTGGATAAAAAAGTGTATCAATTCCCACTTCTGTGGGCTTATTTTAAGTTGTAAAATTAATTTTATTATGCAATCGGGAACTTCCTTTTTGGTATTTTTGTCTGGAGTTAGATTTTCCTTTCTATTACAATCATTGCATAAATTCCACGCTAGGTCTGAGATTTTTTTGTAATACAATGTTTTTTTAATACCTGAGAGGTAACAGGCCATACACCTCAACTTTGTCAATTCATTTCTGTTTTGACACAAATGCAATCCCACAAGAAAAGACTGCGGACATGGCAGCGTGTACACATGTGGTTGTTTCATATGCCACCCTTGACTTGCTATGTATCTCCACACTTAAGCTGCCCGTGTTCCCATTGTAAAAATAAAATGTATGTAAACAACTGAATTGTATTCTGATCTTGAAGAAACATGTCTGCTAAATATCCAATAAAATACACAAGTCAGTCGTGGTCAGATGTTTCTTTCATGGACATCATGCAATATGTTGGACTGGGAGCTGTACCAGAGCAAGGGGAGATGTGTGTGTGTACAGAAGAGGGTAAAATGATTTATTTAAAATAAATATCAAAGAGGAAATTCAATTTTGTCCTCAAGATAAGCCCATTTTCTTTGAAGAAGGGTTAGGCTGCATTCATGTGCTGTGGGACAGATGGAAACTATAAGATTCCAAGAGAGACGTTTATGAAATTTCATTGAAGTTGTGGGTGCCCGTGTGATGATGTAATGTTGACATTTCAGCCCTCTCAATGACTTAAAATTAAGTGATAATAAGTCAGCAAGAAATGTATGCATTTTGACAATATTGCAGTGTTAAATTATATTTTTAACAATGTGATTTAAGCTCAATATTTTTAATATGATTTTGATTTACACGAAAAAAAAAAAGAAGCTATTTAAAAGCATCAAGCAGCAAACCAACAATAGCCTTGCATTTCTCCCAAAATACCAATCTAAAATGTACACAAATGTAATGAAGCTGGAGAGTGAGATGTCACATTCATGTAGAACGTGAATTCAGCATTATTTGAGTCCACACAAGATCAACGTTTAGACAGAGCAGTATCTCAGAAGGTGGAGGAGGACTCATCATTTTGCATGTCAAGAACAACTCCTTAGGCTGAACACTAGTAGTCAGAAGTAGCGGCCATTCAGAATGGGAATCATAAGGAACCACAGCTTGTCCATGAATCCAAACAGAACCTTCTTGAATAAAGGGAACACTTAAGAATCTGCTCATGCGTCATCAGAGCAAACCCTCGTCAGCGCAGAGAGAACACTTCAGCTCCACAGAGAAATCTCATTAAGCACTCGAAGCTGTCAAAGCCACCCATACCTTCACCTCATCAATCTTCGTTTAAAATATTTACAAATATAGTTTTCAAGATGGACTCCGTATCAGAGTGGTATTGTAGGCTTCCTTGCAGCTCCAGGGTTCAGTTCCCATCCCTGTTACTGCCAGTGTGTGTGGGTACTCCAGTTCCTACCTACACCCTAAAGACGTGCCCGTTGTGGTGTTTGGCAGCTCTAAATCAGTTCATGTGCCCTGTCATGATCTGATGCCCGAAGGCTCCAGCTCTCTATCAACATGCAATGCAAAAGTAACCAATAAAGAAAATCAAAAAAAAGTATTTGTTGTTGCGTTACATGATAATCAAAGCAAAAACCCTTCTCCACCTTTAGGAATCTTCTCTACACTGTTTTATTCAAAGCAAATCCCTCACGTCCAAGGAGTGCATGCTGTTTCTACTGCTTTTCATCCCTGCTTGTTTTTGTTAAGTACAAAGCGCAGAAGTGCCACATCGCTGACAAACTTTAGCTGATGGATTAGAAGCATTAATGGCTCACTGGGGAGAATAATGTTTGTGATTTTAGCTGATCTTTTTCAGTTGTCTTCCCAACAACAGGAAGATTCCCAAGTATTCGCAGGATGTCCTTCTACTCTCATTTTGTGCCATGCACTTTTGATGATTGCTGCGTTAGCAAATAACTTTACAAACATTCCTGATGTTCAGTTTAGCGCACCTAGTAATTTTATTCATGTTACAGGCAACTCGTCTTTTAAGCAAAACCTACAATACTGAATATTTACTCTAAATAAGCTGATTTCACTTCAATTCAATAAAATATAATTGCCCCTTTATAGTGTGTGATGTGTGGCATTGCCGGAAGCCCATTCAGAAGCACAATTCACTGAACGAGGGCAGATATCAGTTACTCATTTTCAATTTAGTTCACCATGTAAAGAATGAACAGAAGACAAAAGATAAACGCGCATCTCTCACTAATTGTTCTCTGACTAAATAGATTACAAATGGAAGCTTTCGAGGAAGCAGGGTGCCTGATGAAGGGGCCCTTAGCTGCCTCGAAAGCTTGCATTTGTAATCTACAGTATTTAGTTAGCCAATAAAAGGCATTATTTCACCGTATTTTCTCCTGTATCAATCTATGGCTAACACAGTACAACACTCTACTGCTAATGGTTCTCTAACATATGAGAACGCAGGTCCGATTCTCAGATTCTTCCCTCTCGCTCTAAAACTGTTTGTCTACCTTTTTACCTTTAATTTCCCTCATACTTACCCCATCTTGCCCCATTGGGACTGTGTTTTTGTGGTGTATTACATGAATGAAAGTGTAAGGAGCTGTTGTGGACATTGCAAGGAGCGTCATTAGCATTATTTTAGTCTTATTAAGTTCAATCAAAGTGTTTCTTACATAACAGATGCACTGAGGCCACCCTGACTCTAAAGTGCTACTCATGGCTTTTGTAGTTTTTATTTGCACCGAGTTACTCCTCATCATCATCAAATCGCCTCCAAAGTGCAGTATATGTCTTGGTCTTCAACTAGAAAGCAGACCAACAAAAGGAAAATGGTAAAGTCATGATGTGAGAAGACACTGAGGAGGAAACACCCCTTCAGGTATTGTACAACAAATGGGCAGCAGAAAATGTGTCCTTGTATGTGATAGATAGATAGATAGATAGATAGATAGATAGATAGATAGATAGATAGATAGATAGATAGATAGATAGATAGATAGATAGATAGATAGATAGATAGATAGATAGATAGATAGATAGATACTTTATTAATCCAAAGGGGAAATTCACATAATCCATCAGCAGTATACTGATACAAAGAAACAATATTAAATTTTAAAATTTAGTCAGAGTGAAACCCAAGCACTGTCTAACCTTTCTGCCTGTCTTGATGTCCTCATCTTTATCATTTAATCTGCTCTTTTGTCTCTTTTGTTTTGCATCTACAGGCTCAAGGAGTAAACATCTGTGGACATCCATGGCAGTTTTTTTTTTGGTAAGTGTTAGGATAAGCAACTGCTGACAACTAAGCAGACATATTGTATGTGACAACCAGAAACAGACAAAATGAAATCACATTTAAGATGTTTTCAGTAAAAAGAAGAACAGGAGCCATGAAATTGTGTGTGCCTTGCATTTTCAGACATTGAGACTGTGAAGTCCAGTTTCCGAGTAGTAGAGAGAATCAACAAGCACACACAGCAGCATTTGCAGTATGTTCAGTATATAGAATTAGAAATAATCATTTCTATGGTTAATGTTACTTTAAAGAGTGCAGTCTAAGTGCCTTGACTCATTAATAATGTTTTGTACTGCTTTTTCTCTTTTTTTAAACTTAGATATACTGTACGATTTTTTTTTTGTTTTGTTTTTTGCCTGACCTTTCTAGCCAATGCGTCTTCTTCATTGAGACACAGCTACCAGAGAGCACAACACCAAAAGAAGTGTTTTGTAAAGTTAGTTAAGTCGTATTATTTGAACAGGCAATGGAGGCAGAGTGTCTTTGTCACCCTGAACAAATGATTCCACCTGCTTGAAAGCCATTTATTATAAATGTACTTTATGTAGTTCAGAATTTTCAAGTTTTTCAAGGAATTCAGTTTTGAAATAGTATATATGGAATATACTATAGCACAACACAGCTTGTTTATATGAGGTAAGACATTTTGGGTTGTATGTTTTGGCACTCAGTGCCTGGATTTATAGCATACAACTGATTTCCTGAGGTCCGTGTGTCCAATTGTCTGATTTTTATCTATAGCTGCCACGGATGCAGGAGGTCATCCTGTCAACTCTCTCTTTCAGAACACCGAAAATTCTAATGACATGGAGCTACTAATGAGAAATGGCTTTTTGATGAGAAGGATCTGTGCCATATCAACAAGGAAAATCCATTTGTCCATGTCAGAACAATTCACTTGCAGCACACGATGAATAACATTGTTGCCACACTTCTTTCAGCAAAACAATGAACACTCCAACTTCATATGTTATGGTCAAGTCGCTGGCAGGTCCAGAAATGGGATTTGAACCACTTTGTACTCTTGCTAGGCTACATTTCTCACTCTTAATATGCTTTTGAATTCACTGAACGTGTTTGTTTAAGATGTACTATTAATACTAAAATGCCCATTTTAATTATTTTTTATTCCCTTGCAGAAAAATAATATAAAGATGCATGCAGTGCCAACATATCTGAGCTACTCTGCAGTCTTTCTTACTGTTGTGCAGCTCCTAGAGTGGATGTCTATGGACCACATGAACATAAAGAGAGTAAAGACCAAAAACAATAATGAAATGTTTTCTTTCTTATTCTGTATTATTGCATGAATGTGTGCTGAAATATTTCCAAACACCAAGTGTGAACTTACAATAAACAGAATATGACAATAATATGGCATTAATAATAACTGGACTGCACTGGCTTCATTAAATCACAGATATGTATCACAAATTGTTGAATGAACCGCTATAGGTCAATCAGAATATTCTAAGGCAGTTACAAAAAGTCTTTGATTGTTGCCCAACAGTCTTAGCTCTTATATCTAACAAATATCCTCATAAAATATCCCCTCGGAGATTAATAAAATATATCAAATCAAAGTCAATAATGAACTGCCTTATTACTAGTAATCCTCCAGCCTCTTGACTACACAAGGAAACACAAAACATTAATCAAGCTTAATATAACAAAAGAGAATTACCTTGTGACAGAATAGCATGCTTACAAAAAGGAAGGCAGGCTTCTCCCAGAGTTCCTTATTTATGATGCTTTCAGTGCATATCACCGAGACATACTCAGGCTGACATTTATATGCCCTCACACAATGAGTGGAAATTCCTGTGTGTTTCTCAATCCACCGGACATTGAAATACCCTGTCGACTCTTCCATTTGCATGAGAGGATGGTCTCTTTACTGAAACAGTAATGAAGTAATATTTTAGGAGTCACTGATTAAATGATCAACACCTCCAGCTTGTGAAAACAAGTTCTGATGCCAGTGATGGTGAAGTGACATTCCAAATGCTCACCTGAGTACACCATTGCTCAGAAAGAAGACACTTTTGACTTACTACTGTATTTCAGAATGCAACAGTGCAGCTTTGTCTACACGACAAGCCATTGTTTGATCTCAGTGATGAATCACACAGATACTGTAGGTTTCCACACTGAACAACTGATTTTGAGGTCCACCTGCCATTTCTAAGTTCTTGACTATTCACTCAATGGCTGCATGATAAGTGCAGCAGATCACGTGTATGTGTGCATTTCAGAAGGAGAATGGAAACAAGTCAAGGGGATAGGCAGTTTTCATTTGGGAATGGCCAAGGGTGCCAGATAATGAGTATGAGAAGCAGCAATCTGTAATAAGAATGGACCACCAGCCAAAAAGATGCAGTGGGCAGTGGTCATCTGCTGAAGAAAGGAGCCACACTGGCCTGGCATGGTTTGTGTAAAGCAATAAAATGGTTACAGCTAAAGGTAATGGAGTTGAAAGAGGTATGTCAGAACATATAGTACAACTCATACCTTATCTCAAGGGGGGTATGGCAGATGACAACACAATGACAGTCCTGATAATGGAAAAAAAAGGTAGCCATGGTGGCAGTAGGCTACGGAACACCTACACTTGATACTAAAAGATTGGAAAAGCATTGTTCTTGCTGAATCACCTTGATAGCACTTAGGAGATCTGGTGAACACACCTTGAGATCATTGATATCTGCAATGCAGGTGGGTGGGGGAAGTAGAATGGTGTTTTTATGGCACACATTCATTCATTTTTAAGTCTGAAGAGACATTTGAAATCCAGTAAAATTATCAACACAGTCAACTAGGTGCAGTGTGCACATTTACAATTGGTCTTGTTCAGTCACAACAAGAGGAATACATTAAAATGATCCTAGGGCAGTGGGGTGGCATCACCACAGGTCATTGAGAGCCTGTGGCACAAGTGATGAGGAGTAGAAATGCAAACCTCAGCCTATTTTATACCAAGCATGGAAGACGTTGTATGTGACATGAGACAGCATACCTTCTGCTGCATTTTTGACAACCCCGTGAGTCATGACCAGAGTATTTCAGACTGTTTAGAGTTTGTAAATTTGGGGACCGGATTTAAACTCGGAAGCTCTACCTAAAAAGTGTTTTCTCAGTGTGATGAGCAAACATCCACATTCTAAAGCAGGCTGGAGAAAATAATAACTTAAAAACCGTAGCAGTACAACAAAATTACTAATTTCCACCCAATCATCATCATCCAGCAAGTCAACATGCTCTTGAGAATCTTTTGCTTGGTAATTTTGGAGTGTTCATCAAATATGAATTGGCAGTAATTTTAAACAATGAAAGATCAAAGAAACAAATTCCACCAAACTAGCCCAAAGTTTCAATCGAATTCTACAACCTGTAACGGGATCCAAGGAGGCAATAATCAGGAGTCATTCTAAAGAAAATTATTAAAGTTCCCTGTGTAAGCCATCAGGCTTTATCAGTGCAAGATCTGATCTACACTAAATTGCGATCCCATATTGGAATACACATAACATACATGTGTGCATTTTTGCTATAATTTAGAAAAACTTAATTGTCAAAGGAAACCCATTATACAAATGAGAAGAGAAAAAAGAAAGCAAAACCAATTGAATAGTCATGTTCCACTTGACTTTTGATACATATGTACTGTGAGATCTTTATAAGCTGCGAAAGGATTGTCTGGTGCAATGCAAGGGAGTCACTTAGAAGGAAGTAAGCAATGAGCAACCTTTAGAAGAATGTTCTGACAAAGAAAAAGATACGTGGACCCTAGGTCACACCCCACTCTGTGCAGACAGAGGCCAATATGAGGTGGCAGACCATGTCACTCTGAGTAGTACACTAAATGCCAACCCTCTAAGACACCAAAGCAGGACACAGAGGGAGGCTTCTTTGGAAGAAGGCTACAGAATTTACCCAAAATGCTTGTGGGAAACTAGTAAGTTCAGCATGAGGTAACAGAGAGTTAGCAGCCCTGTTTAAAAATGATAGAAGTGCCCACCTATCAAAAGCAGGCTACACTGCTATAGAGGACTAGCAGAAAGTCAGGTAAGCCACTGAGAGCGGGCTTTCTTATTCAGAACAGATCAAGGTTCAAATGAGGATTGATATGTAAAGAGTAACTAGGGAAGGTTTTGACTCTGTAGTCAGAGAGGGCCACCATTAACCCTGGAAGTGACTCAGACCTTGGCTCAAAAGTGTAGCCGAAAACCTAATAGTGGAACATTGAGTTCTAGATATGTGTTTGAAGACTCACTTGTGGGACTAAGTAAGAAAACAGAATGATACTGGAGATGCAGGGAAGATGGGAAGCCACCCTGCCAAACAGTCAGAGGAAGGAGTTGTGAAGGAATAAGATGCTACATATTGTTTGGAAAATTAATACTGATTGGACAAATAAGAAATTTTAGAGTGTACGCTATACACATGACAATGCTACTACATGACTCAAGAGGCCTATCACAATAAACAAAGGTCAATGAATTCGGGTCAAGCTCTAATTGAATAGATTTTGAGGACATCACAAAATAGCTGCTGATGCTCACTATCCATCTATCCATCCATTATCCAACCCACTATATCCTAACTACAGGGTCGTGGGGGTCTGCTGGAGCCAATCCCAGCCAACAAAGGACGCAAGGCAGGAACAAACCCTGGGCAGGGTGCCAGCCCACTGCAGGGCACACACACACCAAGCACACACTAGGGACAATTTAGAATCACCAATCCACCTAAACTGCATGTCTTTGGACTGTGGGAGGAAACCCATGCAGAAACGGGGAGAACATACAAAATCCACGCAGGGAGGACCCGGGAAGCAAACCCGGGTCTCCTAACCCACTGTGCCACTGTGCTGCCTGATGCTCACTAGTTAATCAAAAATTACAGAAGCACTTTTAAAACTTTGAGGGAGCAAAGAGTTGTGGAATTTGGGCAGTAAATCCAACTGGAAAACACTGTAAGTTCAACAGAATGCAAGTCATGCAGCAGTACACAGAAGTTAAGCACCACGCCAGTGAAGACAGTGTCAGTGTAGGGCTTTGGGATGTGGGAATCAGAAGTTTGATCTTAGCTCATGTCTTGATATTGGTCATTAATACAATACATCGTAAATTTATCAATGTGCTAAGGCAGATCTCTAAATGGTCAAAATTCTTGTAGGCTATTGATCAGGACAGGAAATGTTGACCTGAAGATGGATGGCTGTGAAAGGACATCACACTAAACCATCCAACTCCATGAATAATTAAATAATTCCTTCCATAGTATGTGCCAGAGAGGACTTTAAACATACAAATAAGAATTTCACTGTTCTCTGTGCACACGACAACACTACCACTAGAAACAGAACTGCTGTCCAGTGCCATGCAAAGCCTTCACAGATCAAGTGAATCAAAGGGATGACTCTGCCTCATCAACAGTTTTGGAAAGTGACATGCAGCTGTGGCCATGAAGGGGTGTTGGCTGACCAAAACTGATATCCTTCCTCATTTTCTGGCCCTTTTGGCAATGACAACGTTTAACCAATGTGCTTAGCTCTTCACTGAAGATTTAACAGAGCTGGATAATAAAGATTTTTTTGATTGATAGGACTTTCCTGAGAAAAATAATTGAATGAAAAAGGGGCTCCTGTAAATGTTAGCAGTCAGGGACAGATTAATGCTGACACTGTGGTCAACTTGCCATCAGCTTCAGTTCCATGATCTCACAAAGTTTCCAACAAAAAGAGGGATGATCAAGCAGACCAAACACTGCAGAGAAAAAGCAACAGCTGACTTTGTAAATAATATGACTTAACGTAATTTGGTAACATGGACTCATAAGGGTAAGGAACAATTATTAAACCACTGCTTGTTTCAATAGTGCATGACTGCTGTCTGTCTTAAAGAGTAAATTATAACAGCAACACATCCAAACCAAAGCGCCATTAAATGTTAGTGAGAACCTGCTTGTGCCCAACACCGAAACTAATAAGGTGACAAGAAAACAAGCAGCTGTGATAGCTGTAACAGTTAGGAGTAAAATTAAGTAAATTGGGTTCTCGGCTTCACTTCTTTTCTTTCAATTTCATTTTTCTTCTGAATTTTCAACTGAAAGAAAGAATATGTAATATATGTCCATAGCAATATGCTTTAAACTTTATAGAACAGCACATTGCAAAGCAGGTACACTTGGTATCGATAGGTTGGACTTACGGAGCCCCAGCTCAGGCACATGTCAGGTGGAGATCAAATTTGGACATTCTAGACAGAGCAAAAACCCTCATGAATAAAAAAAAAGTCTAAAGATCTTTTACAATTGTTAATGCATGACTGAGAGTCTAAAGCATAAAGTCTCAAAAGCATTTCCAAAAATGTCCACTATAGGGGGAAATTCCATCAAAACCCCAGCTAGAAACAAAAGTGACTGCATAGATTTTTTGAAAATAAAATATTTATTATCACAAGAATTTAGAAGGGGATGATCATTTGGGTTATATATTGAAAATCTGTGAGAAGTTAGTCATGGGTGCAAAGAAGGAATCAGCCATTCAGCCCAACAAAGCTCGCCAGTCCTATCCACTTATTTCTTCCAAAAAAAACATCAAGTCGAGTTTTGAAAGTCCCTAATGTCTTACTGTCTACCACACTACTTGGTAGCTTATTCCAAGTGTCTTATCGTTCTTTGTGTAAAGAAAAAAGTCCTAATGTTTGTGCGAAATTTACCCTTAACAAGAAGAATGCTCTGTAAGTACATAAAGCTCCATAGAGCACAACGTGTGAACAAGTCCCAATACACAATCCAAAGACAAAAAACAGAGCAAAACAAGCCTAAATCCAATTAATTAAAATAGCAAAAGCACCACAAAAACACAAGTAACACTCACCATCTAGCTAGAGCATTTGAAATGAACCCCCAGGAGATGTGAAGGACCTTGCAGATTTAAAGGATGATTGGCAGTTGGCCCCTCATCTTGGGGGACCACCCACAAAACACTAGGAACGTAGCACAGGAATAGAAACAAAGGTAACATTAACATACCTCAACAACTCAAAAAAGACACAAGACTTTGAACCCCGGCCAGGGGAGGAACACTATCAGACATGTAACAGCTATATAATCAGTTCACTCCAAATCTGGTAGTTATGAGGAGAAAGACCATCCTAGTAGCCTCTTGCAATCAAACCCACATTTTATTTCATTGTTTGGTTTGTTTTCTCTAACCATGTGGCTGGGTGCAGACACAACCAGAACTAAGAGCTAAGGATGTCAATCAGGAAATTCCTTCCATATGTTTGAAGTGTTGCAACAATGTTGTGCCCAGTCTAACAACAGCACATCACCTAGTTGTGACATTTATGACACAATGTATAAATCTTTGGTACCACGAGTGGGGTGGTATTATAAGAGCCAAGGACCTACCAGTGATCCTTGTGAGCTAACATCATTAAGAGTGAGCCACAGTATGAAGCTGTAGTCTTCCGTACTCTTTAATCAAATGATTCATCCTAGCTGATAAATGTCTAAAGAAAGCTGAGACATCAGAAAATAAAGGTCATTACATGGAGAGAAAACTGTCAACATGGCAACAATAATTTAAAGGTTGGAGACATTAGATGGGTGTGATTGTTTTGTTGGGCTGAATGGTTTATTCTCATCAAAGTTTTTTGCAATGTTCTATAATATTATAATAGAAAGAATGAGGCATTTTAGACAACAGGAGAAAAATAATATTTTTTTCACAATCATGTGCCACAAAGAAAGTAGCACTAGTCAATACAACTGGAACAACCGGCAAACAAGCTTCAGGTAAGTGCAACAGATGGTGCCGTTTCCAAGTGACAGTAGATTCAGTTGAGAGGAGAGTTTCAAGAGGCCCAGATGGAGAAGAATCATTTGTGTTTGTTTTCTGTATCATTTAACTCGGAGAGATCAAATGAAGTTCTTCACCTAACCTTTTATTGCTTGGACTATTCTCTGTTTACATTTTATATTTTCAAGGGGAACTTCACAAAAGTCACAGTTTCATTCCCACTCTGCTTGATACAAAGTTTTAGGCTTCTCAACTTTCTTTACATATTGTAGGTTTCGCGAAAAAGAATCCACATACTTCTACGAGATGAAGACTTGATCTTGAAATAGAATTCACTGTATTCAAGTGCCCGGTCATACCATTTTACAGTCACAATCAATAAAAGTAAATATCTTTTAACTTGTTGCTGTAATTCTTTCTCATGAACTATTGAAAATTTCCTGAAGTGGATTGGCAGTAACATCAAACAGAAGGAAACACCAACAACTTTCAGTTCCTGTAATTATATCCGCTATAGTCTGGTTAGCATTTTGGCATGAAAGGGAAATCCTGCCACTCACATTCTGTAAAGTAATCATTTAGTGGCTGGTGGGACTGCATATGGGAATGTACACAGCCAATTCATTAACAACTACACTTCATTCAACAATAGTCATCCATTGATCATTTTTGTCAACCCACTTTTTCCATCATTGTTTTCCATGATAAGACAAAACACCAACTACAAGAAAACAACTCCGACAGCAGCAGGGCTGACAGTCAAACACCACATGGCCCGCAGACTGTCATTAAGTGTTGAGCACTTCATCCCTGTGCTGTCCCAGTAATAATCAACCAATCGCTATTTTAAGAGTAGCACTGATAGTGACTAATATTACAAAGGGCAAAAAGATCAGACATTCTTGTCAAAGGGATAAATGACAAGAAGTAGGAAGTAAAATGTCTACTGCTTCAAGAAAAAGTATATCGCAGCAGAAGATGACATGACTCATGGTGATGTTTCAGGGTAGCTCCCTGGGTCCACTCACTTCTTCCCTTTTTCCATACTATACAGTTTCTCATGAAGATTGACCAACTTATATCACATAACATACAGTGTATCCGGAAAGTATTCACAGCACACCACCTTTTCCACATTTTGTTATGTTACAGCCTTATTCCAAAATGGATTAAATTCATTTTTTTCCTCAGAATTCTATACACAACACCCCATAATGACAATGTGAAAAAAGTTTACTTGAGATTTTTGCAAATTTATTAAAATTAAAAAAAAATTGAGAAAGCACATATACATAAGTATTCACAGCCTTTGCTCAATACTTTGTCGATGTACCATTGGCCGCAATTACAGCCTCAAGTCTTTTTGAATATAATGCCACAAGCTTGGCACACCTACCCTTGGCCAGTTTCGCCCATTCCTCTTTGCAGCATCTCTCAAGCTCCATCAGGTTGGATGGGAAGCGTCGGTGTACAGCCATTTTAAGATCTCTCCAGAGATGTTCAATCGGATTCAAGTCTGGGCTCTGGCTGGGCCACTCAAGGACATTCACAGAGTTGTCCTGAAGCCACTCCTTTTATACCTTGGCTGTGTGCTTAGGGTCGTTGTCCTGCTGAAAGATGAACCGTTGCCCCAGTCTGAGGTCAAGAGCGCTCTGGAGAAGGTTTTCATCCAGGATGTCTCTGTACATTGCTGCAGTCATCTTTCCCTTTATCCTAACTAGTCTCCCAGTTCCTGCCGCTGAAAAACATCCCCACAGCATGATGCTGCCACCACCATGCTTCACTATAGGGATGGTATTGGCCTGGTGATAAGCGGTGCCTGGTTTCCTCCAAACATGACGCCTGGCATTCACACCAAAAACAGTTCAATCTTTGTCTCATCAGACCAGAGAATTTTGTTTCTCCTGGTCTGAGAGTCCTTCAGGTGCCTTTTGGCAAACTCCAGGTGGGCTGCCATGTGCCTTTTACTAAGGAGTGGCTTCTGTCTGGCCACTCTACCATATAGGCCTGATTGGTAGATTGCTGCAGAGATGGTTGTCCTTCTGGAAGGTTCTTCTCTCTCCACCAAAGACCCCTGGAGCTCTGACAGAGTGACCATTGTGTTCTTGGTCACCTCCCTGACTAAGGCCCTTCTCCCCCGATTGCTCAGTTTAGATGTCCAGCCAGCTCTAGGAAGAGTCCTGGTGGTTTTGAACTTCTCCTACTTACGAATGATGGAGGCCACTGTGCTCATTGGGACCTTCAAAGCAGCAGAAATGTTTCTGTAACCTTCCCCAGATTTGTGCCTCGAGACAATCCAGTCTTGAAGGTCTACAGACAATTCCTTTGACTTCATGCTTGGTTTGTGCTCTGACATGAATTGTCAGCTGTGGGACCTTATATAGACAGGTGTGTGCCTTTCCAAATCATGTCCAATCAACTGAATTTACCACAGGTGGACTCCAATTAAACATCTCAAGGATGATCAGAGGAAACAGGATGCACCTGAGCTCAATTTTGAGCTTCATGGCAAAGGGTGTGAATACTTATGTACATGTGCTTTCTCAATTTTTTTATTTTTAATAAATTTGCAAAAATCTCAAGTAAACTTTTTTGACGTTGTCATTATGGGGTGTGTTGTGTAGAATTCTGAGGAAAAAAATGAATTTAATCCATTTTGGAATAAGGCTGTAACATAACAAAATGTGGAAAAAGTGATGCGCTGTGAATACTTTCCAGATGCACTGTATATAAAATAATATATATTACATAAATATACAACATACACAACATATGTTGCATAAATATGTAACATATCTTATAGCCCTCCAGGAGGGTGTAGAGGTGATTGAACCACTAGGGTCAAGTGACCATAATGTAATACAATTCTCAGTATTTTGTAAGAGTACAGATGCAAAGACTAAAATTGTTAAGTTGAACTTTAGTAGGGCTAATTTTGAGCAGATGCGACAAAGTCTAAGTAGGATAGACTGGGATAAGCTTTTAAGTGTGGAGACAGTCGAGGAGCAGTGGAACAGGTTTAAAAATGTTGTAATATAAACATGTAATGCAGGACAGATGCACACCTAAATTTGGAATTATTGGGAAATAAAAAAAACTCCACGGTGGATTAATAAAGACTTAAAAAAGAAGCTGCAAAGGATAAAAACTGCTTTATAAGGCATAAATTGACTAATGACTGCAAAGTGAATCGTAGCGCGTATGAGAACATGAGGGCAACCATTAAGAAGGATATCAGGGAGGCAGTTGGAGAGGAATATAGCAGATAAGGCGAGAAAAGACCCTAAGAGATTCTTTCAGTATTTTAGTAGTAAAAGAACAGTCAAGGAGGAGGAGATGAAGTACATCAGGAATAGTAAAGAGGAATTAAAATATACAGACAGTGAAATAGTGGACGCCCTAAACTTGCATTGTCCTGAGGTGATCACAAGTGAGCAAGTGGATAACCTCCCAGAGGTAACAGGAACTACTAAGGAGGTACTGAGAGATTTGGAAATTGTAGAGTGAGAAGTGCTGCACAGATTAAACAGATCAAACTAATCACCAGGCCCAGATAATATTTATTCTTGTGTTCTTAAGGAGGCTAGTGAGTACATATATAAACCTTTAACACATATTTTTAGGAAGTCACTGTGCACTGGAGAGATTCTGAAGGACTGGAAAATGGCAAATATCATCCCATTATATAAAAAGGGTGACAGGGCAGATCCAAGCAACTATAGGCCAGTAAGCTTAACAAGCATCACAGGAAAATTAATGGAAGGAATTATTAAGGATAAGATTGAGCAACACATGACAAGGACAGGAGTTATTCTGAACAGTCAGCATGGGTTCAGAAGAGGGAGGTCACGTTTTACTAACATGTTGGAATTCTATGAGGAGGCAACAAAAGCATACAATCAAAGTGGAGCTTATGCTATTATTTATCTGGACTTTCAGAAAGAATTTGATAAGGTGCCACATGAGAGGTTGGGCATCAAATTAAAAGAAGTGGGAGTTCAGGGTGATGTTTTTAGATGGGTGCAGAATTGGCTCAAACACAGGAAGCAGAGGGTGATGGTGCGAGGAACCTCATCAGAACTGGCCGATGTTAAGAGTGGTGTTCCACAGGGGTCAGTGCTAGGGCCGCTGCTATTTTTAATATATATAAATGATTTAGATAGGAATATAAGTAACAATCTGGTTAAGTTTGCAGATGGTACCAAGACAGGTGGATTAGCAGATAATTTGGAATCCATTATATCATTGCAGAAGGACCTGGCCATCATATCAGGCCTTGACAGATTTGAAGTCAGATGAAATTTAATGTCAGTAAATGTAAAGTACTTCACATAGGAAGTAAAAATATTAGGTTTATTGAGACTGGGCGGTCTCATGTTCTGGAATCCCTGCAGATTTTATTTTTTCCTCCAGCCATCTGGAGTTTTTTTGTTTTTTCTGTCCATCCTGGCCATCGGACCATACTCTTATTCTATGTTATGTCTTATTTTATTTTCTTACTGTGTCTTCTATTTTTCTATTCTTCTTTATGTAAAGCACTTTGAGCTACATTTTTGTATGAAAATGTGCTATACAAATAAATGATGTTGTTGTAGGTTTCAATACACAATTGGAGGTCTGAAAATCCAAAGTACACCTTGAGAAGGATTTAGGAGTTGCAGTGGAATCAACAGTTCAACAACCCCAACAAAGATTTGCAAACGGCGGATGGCATAAGAGTTCATTGGCTAATCTCTTGAAAATTAACATTCAGGTGACCCAGTTAGTTTATCTAATGCCCACTCCTCACAAACATCATTCATGCATGGCGTGACAAAATGCTCAGTTGGATGTGGAGCTACACGTGCTATCAATGCAGCAGCTCTGATCTGTGAGGAAACATGCAGGTGGGAGTCTACGGGCGCAGACTCATGTGCTGGAGTAGCAGAAAAGGGAACTGTGCCGAACAGAGAGGAAAAGAAAAAAAAAGAACCACATACAGTATGGATAGCTTATTAAGTCAGTGATTCCTCCACCAGACTTTATCACTGAACTCCCAAGGCCAAAAGTGAGACTTTGCTTAGAAAGAGTGGCGTTTCCAGTTGCCAAGTGCGGCAGTTAGTTAGGGTCCCCTTCACGAAAGGACTAATAAACAGCCCTGCTGCTGGTGCCTGTGTGCGGAGCTGACGTCGTACATCTGAGTACGGCACGAGTAGGTAGAGAGAGCCAGGCAATTAATGAATAAACTAAATGGAAAGCTGTGCAGTGTGACAATTTTTAACCAAATTTCAATTATCTTTTTAAATCTAACTATATGTAATGAAGCAGGAAAATGTCAAGCTTCCTTCTTAAACTTCTAGCTATGGGAAACTTACAGCATAGCTAGCTAACTTCATGAATGTCTTAATAAACGTATTTACTTCAGATTTAAATAAACTTGCCACTTTAATAAATACATTTTAAAGTGCACTCAGTAATGTAGAAAATTCTTAATATATAAACAATAGTTATATTGCATAACAAGTAAGTAGAACTCACAGGGTAATGTAGCCGAAAATATTTGCTCACGCTAATATGGCTTCTTTCAGTGAAGACACAAAGAAGTTTGTGGTGGACCAGCTTGCTCCTTGTGGAAGAGACCCCTTGTAGTTTTGAATGTTTCATTGCTCTATAACTGAGGTCAAAAGAGAGCAGAAGAAGATCACGACATAGTTTGGAGCATTATCAAGCACAGTGGACCACCATGACACTAAAATGAAAGTGCTACATTTCATACTTACAAATTAATGGATTAAGAGACAAGAACTCAAATGATATTCACATACAGTGGAACCTCGCATAGGATTGTATGTAAATACAATTAATCCATTCCGGACCGTACAAGCTGTATGTAAATATATTTTTTTTAAAGATTTTTAAGCACAAACATAGTTAATTATACCATAGAATGCGCAGTGTAATAGTAAACCAAATGTAAAAACATTGAATAACACTGAGAAAACCTTGAACAGAGAAAACTAACTTTGTAGTCTCTTTAAAAACAAGCCCGGTGCATTCTTTAACTGCCTTCTCTCTCTCTCTCGAATGCACAAGGAGAGACTGAACACGTGTGGAAATCATCGGCGTGTACGAACCGGAAGGGAAACTGGCTTGTTCGTCACCCGAGTGTGTGGTGGTGAACAGATGCAAAAGTTTGGCAAACTTTTTGGTCGTAACCCAATTTGTTTGTGGTCCGAGACGTGCGTGACCCGAGGTTCCATTGTAATAGACATCATTGTCTAGCCTGTAGAGGTCTGTTCGTCCCTCCATGGATATGACTCCCCAGACCATCACTGACCCACCATTAAACTGGTCACGCTAAACAATGTTACAGGCAGCATAACGTTCTCCACGGCTTCTCCAGACCCTGTCACGTCTGTCACATGTGTTCAGGGTGAACCTGCTCTCATCTGTGAAAAGCACAGGGCACCAGTGGTGGACCTGCCAATTCTGGTATTGTTTGGCAAATGCCAGTCGAGCTCCACAGTGTTGGGCAATGAGCACAGGGCCCACTAGAGGACGTCGGGCCCTCAGGCCACCCTCATGAAGTCTGTTTCTGATTGTTTGGTCAGAGACATTCACACCAGTGGCCTGCTGGAGGTCATTTTGTAGGGCTCTGGCAGTCCTCATCCTGTTCCTCCTTGCCCAAAGGAGCAGATACTGGTCCTGCTGATGGGTTAAGGACCTTCTATGTCCAGCTCTTCTAGAGTAACTGTCTGTCTCCTGGAATCTCCTCCATGCTCCTGAGACTATGCTGGGAGACACAGCAAACCTTCTGGCAATGGCACGATGTGCCATCCTGGAGAAGTTGGACTACCTGTGCCACCTCTGTAGGTTCCAGGTGTCGCCTCATGCTACCAGTAGTGACACTGATCTTAGCCAAATGCAAAACTAGTGAAGAAACAGTCAGAAAAGATGAGGAGGGAAAAATGTCAGTGGCCTCCACCTGTTAAACCATTCCTGCTCTGGGGGTCATCTCATTGTTGCCCCTCCTCTAGTGCATCTGTTGTTCCTTTCATTAAAACCAAAGCAGCTGAAACTGATTTACAACTCCCCCTGCTACTTAACTGACCAGATTAATATCCCAGAAGTTTCATTGACTTGATGCTCTACTCTGATTAAAAAGTGTTCCTTTAATTTTTTGAGCTGTATATCAACAGACTGAGCCCCCTTTATTATCTCTGGCTAAAAAATAGACTTTACATTCTTACAGGAATCCAGGATATTAGCTAAGGATGCGTCTAGGTTTGTTAATAAGCGTGATTTTTGTAGCTGATTCTTCTTCTGCAAGCTTTTGACAATGTGTCACGGTCACTCTGTGTAAAAAACCTGCATTTCAAAACACTTGGCTCTGGTACTGACAGTGCTGGCAGAGATGTCTGGAAGAAGATTGTGAGCCAATCTATTTCATATCTATCTATCATACATGAATCCACAATGAAGAAAATATCCCACCACCCTTCATTATCATATTTAATTTGCCACTTGTTCACTTTACAAATTAAATTCCAATATAAATCTTGTCCATTCTTACTACTTAATGAACCCCACCATTACAGAATTTTTTTTCATAGCTCCCTTGATTGTCAGCAGTTCCCCTGCATCTGCCTCTTTTTAATACCTCAGATCTTATGCAGCTTAATTTTCCATTATTCTCATTCTGTACTGCTTGCAGGTATTTCAGTACATTTTTTGCATAATGTCTCTACTTTTGCTGGAGGTTTTCCTCTATTGGGTAATTTCATTAATATCTGTGTTGCCATTATATTACTCTGGCTATGTAGATTCTGTTGTCTTTGTGTGAATGGCTTTTAAAGCAGTAATACAAGCTTGCACAACAGGGTTTGCCAGTTGTCTTCCTTGGTCCAAACACACAAAGTATCCAGGCTCTGCAGGAAACAGGTAACTGGGAGAGGCATACAAATGACAAATAAGTAAATCAATCAAAACACAGATGAAGTGCTGAATCGGTCAAAATTAAGGCGAGAAGTTGAAAACCCGGCAAGACATGAAAATCAATAACAAAGAGAGAATGTCTATTAGAGTTTAAAGGATTCATCCACTGAGAAGACAAAGCTTGATGCCACAGCTGACCTTTTACTCATGCTAATTAACTCAAGGTCACAACCCCAGAGACCACGTCCCCTAGTAATGCAGGATGCAACCCTAATGACAGGTACACAAAATGGCATCTAGTATAGAGAAAGGCTATAAGACCCCAAAATTCAGCCCTGATCATGACATCAAGATCTCTGAATTCAAGCGGCAAGTCCAATCTTTTTCTGTTGGACCACAAGCATGAATTATTATTATTATTATTATTAATTACTAAGAAGCATTCCAGTTAAGTTATTTGCTATTCAAAAGAATGGAGTTTGAGGTCTACCACACGGCAGCATGATATTGTATATCTTGCGCTAAACTCAACAAATTACTGACTTTGGTGATGTGGCTCCTTTACTTCTATTTCAGGGATCAAACCCCAAATCAGGGCTCCTTGCCAATAAGCTTAGTAGAATTAGTAATTGGTTTTATGCTCTGAGCTATTTGCAAAAAACATCTTTAACCTCTTATGTGAAACTGAATTGAATTTTTTGAAGCCCTGGTCCTTCTCAAGCTCTCCCACCCTCTTTTTGATGTCTTCTGTTCCATGGCTCCCTTTCATCTAAAAACTCTACCACAAACATTTAAATATGTATACTGTATGAATTTCACAGTCCAAAAGTGTTATGCTATGGATGAACTCCTTCCACCATGTTTCCCTCTAAATGCACAGTGTGCTTTTCTCCTCATGTTTTTGTTCTGCATTGCTGTCTCTTCCTCCTGGACCTTACTCTCAGAAGTTCTGTCCTCGATTCTCTGTGTGCCCATTTCGCTCTTCTCCTTTACCTCTCTGCTTTCCCAATTTCCCCTATAGAGTGATGGCTTTTCTTCCTGGTCACTATGATGGCTCAGTTGGCAATGGTCATTCACTGAAAACACTTTGAGTTTCTTTCTTTTAATCCCTAGAAGTTCACTTTCTTCGTTCGTCTGGACCTCTCAGCGTTGCGTAAAATTGTAAGCCTGATCTCAATAAGTGTCTGTCTGTTGCCTATGCAGTCGGAGGCTGGATGGCCAGAGATTTGTGATACGGAGACCTTTTCATTCCTGCCAGCCAGGCTTTTTCAACCTGTATATATTCTGGGCCTTTAGGTGCACCTGCTGCCCTGCCTTGTAGATATCCTCGTTCTTTCCTTAAGAGTTATTTCCTTTTCCTTTCCATATTCACCACTCCTTGCACAGATAAGATAGGGGAAGGCTGTGTTGTTTTAACCCTTTTTAAAAACCAGACACAGAAATCATTTGAAACAAGGGACACTAAGTACAACACAGCATGAAAAAGTCCACGAAAATATCAATTCATATTTTATTACTGACAGAGTTTTATAACCTGAACTATGGAGGATATAAGCTAGGGTATAAAATAAGTAAATATCAATGTAACCAAATTTCCTGTCAAAACACTGAATGTCTGTGCATTGCATCATTTCCATTGAACCTTCCAGTTGTACCAATTCTCACAGGAGATTAGGAAACAACTAGAATGATGAGCACCGCGACCAAGAGCTCACATATGGTAGCCCACTCACAGACAGCATATCCATTCAGGGAGCTTTGAAAAAGAGAAGTTATTACAAGAAAAAAGGAAAATTAAATGTGCACTTGGAAAAATTCAGCAAATAAAAAAGCACTTTTTTGCCCTGCAATCATCTGAAGGTGCTGGTGATGCCACTGATGCAATGACTACATCCTCTGGACATTGTGTCATCTGCGTAGAAGATTTATTTCATCACAGTCTTTTCAATTATTCTTTCAAATGTGACAACAATCAGTAAACCAGCACCGCTTATCAGTAAGGAAGGAAGAGACTAGGGCAAGAGATGTATGCCAGACATTTACTACATCACTAATCTGCCAGGTGGGCTTCAACAGATCTTTAGCAATGTATTCATGTATTCATTTATAATGAGTGAACCTGAGCTGATTGTGAAACCACTTACTGTAAGTACAGATCAGCACAAGTCTGTGTCATTATCTTAGGTATTCATTGGCAGAGTGCCTGCCCTTCATAACAGTACCCACACAATATTTCAGCTGCAAAAGATCAGGGCGATACTTTTACCATCCTTACAAGGGAGCAGACTGTGTAAACCGTGTTCTTATCGTACGTCACCAGCATGCTAGGATGTCTCCAGACCTGAAGAGACCCAATGGCCGTCTATGAACAACGCGGCAAGAACAACTAAAAGCGAAGTCAGGTAAACAACATACTGTGAGACATGTGGACCTAACAAGGTTAGGGGTCGCAGGCAGCATTAACACACTATGGAGCCAAAGGAATCACACGTAAATTTAAGGCAAGAGAGTCAGCTCAAGTTAAACGGTTGAGAGACAAAGTCAGAGAGGCGAGATTGCGTTGGTTTGGACATGTGCAGAGGAGAGATGCTGGGTATATTGGGAGAAGGATGCTAAGGATAGAGCTGCCAGGGAAGAGGAAAAGAGGAAGGCCTAAGAGAAGGTTTATGGATGTGGTGAGAGAAGACATGCAGGTGATGGGTGTAACAGAACAAGATGCAGAGAACAGAAAGATATGGAAGAAGATGATCTGCTGTGGCGACCCCTAATGGGAGCAGCCGAAAGATGAAGAAGAAGAGAGGCAGAAATGGTTTTCAGTATGGAGAAGAAGAAGCAATGACATCAATCAGCATCTTAGAAAACGTAAACTGACATTACATGTCATCATCTTTTAGGACAGATCACTTCTTTCTCATAAGGAAGATGATTTCCTCTTTTATTTTTTTTTTGACAGAGCCAAACTTATGAATCATTTTAATGTTGTTGCAGTTCATATGCTGTGCCCTCCTACTTGTTGTCGACCTTCTCCTTTCCTATGACTGCTTAGTCGTGTGGGCTCCTGTGTGCTCACTCAATGACATTACTGTGATTGGAAAAAGGATCAGCAGTTTAAACACCACCATGAACTTTGAGTAAACAGTTTATGTTTAGCCTTTATTCCATTTTAGTGACGTGAAGGTGACCTTGACTGTGAAATTACTTAATTCAATTATGTCAACAGGTGCCACGTAGAAGAGTTTAGTAACACCAAAAAACCACTTGGAGCTGAAATTACTAAGCCCCATACACTCACCCCGCAGATGGCGTCTCAATCCGCTTCTATTAGCTGACGAGAATTGTACTGAATTTATATCCAAACAAATTGAATTCTTTCTAGAGACAAATACATCCCCTGAGATCTCTGCAGGAACACTCTGGGAAACTCTTAAGGCCTTCTTAAGAGGACAGATTATCTCATATCTTTCCCACAGAAATAAATCCGAAGCGAAGAAAGTAGCAGAGATAAAAAGCGAAATTACTAAAATAGATGAAGAACATGCCAGACTACCAAGCGAGACTCTACATAAGAGGAGGCAGGCTCTACATTCAGAATTAAACCTCTTGACAACTAAAGAAACCGAACAACTAATTTACAAATCCAGACATCATTATTATGAACATGGAGAAAGCTAATAAGCTTTTAGCGCAACAAATTCACAAGCAAGAAGTGCGCAACGCAATCTCGGTAATTACTAACACGAATGGAGATAAAATCATCGAACACAAAAATATAATGTACACTTTTAGAGACTACTATAAATCCCTATATACTACTGAGTTTAAAGAAGACAATATACAATCTAATGCATTTCTGGATAAATTACAGATACCACAAATTGACGCTATTAGTGTGGAGGAGCTCGATAAACCTCTGTCATTATCAGAATTACTGGATGCTATAAAGTCACTCCAAGGTGGAAAAGCAGCAGGCCCTGATGGCTACCCTGCAGAGTTTTACAAGAAATTCTCCGCTCAGCTAGCTCCCCTCCTATTAGCAACATTTACAGAAGCCAGAGATAACCAATCTCTTCCACAAACCTTTCGCCAAGCACTAATCACTGTCTTTCCAAAACAAAATAAGGACTTATTACAATGTGCATCATACAGACCAATTTCACTTCTGAATAACGACGTTAAAATACTCTCTAAAATCATAGCTAGAAGGATGGAGAAAGTGCTCCCCTCAATAATATCACAAGACCAAACTGGATTTATTAGGGGCCGACACTTATCTTCAAATCTTGACGCCTGTTTAATGTAATATACTCACCAACTAAATCAAACACCCCAGAAATATTATTATCATTGGATGCAGAAAAAGCATTCGACATGATTGAATGGAAATACCTTTTACTATTTTGGAGAAGTTTGGGTTTGGCCCGAACATTTGTGCATGGATTAAATTACTGTATACTAACCCAGAAGCTTCAGTTTGCATCAATAACATTTGCTCAGACTACTTTAAACTAGAGCGTGGCACAAGACAAGGATGCCCTTTGTCACCACTGCTGTTTGCAATTGCCATTGAACCACTGGCAATACATTGTCGAAATACTGATCAGATAAAGGGGATTAGCAGAGAAGGAC
Source organism: Polypterus senegalus (assembly GCF_016835505.1). Classification (NCBI taxonomy): domain Eukaryota; kingdom Metazoa; phylum Chordata; class Cladistia; order Polypteriformes; family Polypteridae; genus Polypterus; species Polypterus senegalus. The sequence continues at coordinate 72,905,423 of NC_053155.1, forward strand.
TGGAACAGAAAATCTCATTATATGCAGATGACATGGTACTGTATATATCGGACCCAGAAAATTCTGTGCCTGCAGTCTTAGCAGCACTCACAGAATTTCAAAAGCTCTCTGGTCTCAGAATTAATCTGAATAAAAGTGTACTCTTTCCGGTGAATTCGCAAGCATATAATATTAGATTAGACACCCTTCCTTTTATCATTGCAGAACAGTTTAAATACCTCGGGGTAAACATCACAAGTAAACATAAAGCTCTTTATCAACAAAATTTAGTCGTCTGTATGGAAAAAATTAAACAAGACTTGCATAGATGGTCAACCCTTCATCTCACACTAGCTGGAAGAATTAACACTGTTAAGATGAATATTCTTCCTAAGCTCCTTTTTATTTCAAAACATACCAATATACATTAATAAATCGTTCTTTAAGCAATTAGATTCAACAATAACCTCATTTATTTGGAATTCTAAACATCCACGCATCAAAAGAGCGACCCTACAAAGACAAAAGGCAGAAGGCGGCATGGCTCTACCTAACTTCCAGTTTTATTACTGGGGCAAATATACAGTCGATAAGAACCTGGACACAAATAGAAGAACATACACAGGCATGGACCGCAATAGAAGTAAAATCCTGCAGTACTTCTTTGTATTCCTTGCTTTGTGCTCCAATAAACACACGTTATCGGCAATACACTAATAACAATTGTGCTCCACTCACTTAGAATCTGGAACCAATGTAGAAAGCATTTTAAGACGGAGAAGCTTCTTTCTGTGGCACCTGCAAAAGAACCACCTCTTTCAACCCTCACAAACATATGCAGTTTTAATATCTGGAAAAATTTGGAATTAACTTGCTTAGAGATCTTTATATAGACAACGTCTTTGCATCCTATGAACAATTACATTCCAAATTTAACATTCCAGCTACAAATTTCTTTCACTATCTTCAAATCAGGAACTTTGTTAAACAGAACCTTCCAGATTTTCCTCATCTTGCACCCTCATCCACGCTGGAAAAATTATTGCTCAATTTCAAGGAGTTAGACTCCATCTCTACAATATATAAAATCCTTTTACAATCCCTTCCTTTCAAAGATCCAAGAGGACACTGGGAAAATGACCTCTCAATTAATATATCAGAAAAGGAGTGGAAAGTAGCAATGCAGAGAATTCACTCAAGCTCCATATGCGCAAAGCATACAATTATGCAACTCAAAATTATATATCGAGCACATCTGTCTCGACTAAAACTCTCCAAAATGTTTCCAGGGCATGATCCAACCTGCGAACGTTGCAACCAAGCCCCAGCCTCACTAGGTCACATGTTCTGGGCCTGCACCAAATTAACATTATTCTGGACAAAATTTTTAATTACCTCTCAGACAGTCTTGGACTCACAATCCCTCCTAACCCATTAACAGCTGTGTTTGGGGTTCTTCCAGAGGGTCTTAAAGTGGAGAAGGACAAACAAATTGTGATCGCATTCACTACACTGTTGGCACGCAGACTTATTCTGATAAACTGGAAGAACCCAAACTCTCCTCTTTTAAGTCAGTGGGAAACTGATGTGTTATATTATTTAAAATTGGAAAAAATCAAATACTCAGTTAGAGGATCTGTGCAGACTTTTTCAAAACATGGCAGGATCTAATCAGTAATATTTTGAAATGATTTTATAAAGCACAGAGAATTTGTTGATTTAGGTATTTTTAAAAGCCTTAAATTTTACACCGTTTGGCTTGCTCTCTCTCTCAAGGGTGGGGATCGATCTGTTCTTAGCATAATTCTTTTTTTTTTTTGTAAAAACTTGATTGCTATGTATTGTAATAAAATTAATAAATAAATAAATAAAAAACCACTAACATTAACTCTAATGCAATTCTTTGTGGTTAGTTTAGTGCTGCTCAGATAGTTTGGGTAGAGCTAACATTCAAACAGAACTACCACTCGGCACTAAACCTTCCTTTTCCCACTTCTGTGTGGTGTGGGGGGGTAGATCATGTCTCAATACGGCGCAGTCCTGCACCTCCCTGCCATTCAAGTCTTTTTATTTCAGATCGTCTTTTACTTTATCAATCCTGAATCGACACAATGAATTAAGAATGCACAATGTCAGTTTTATGCTTAAGGCTGTTTAATGGTCTGCATGTAACTGAGTTAGATGAAAACCTTTCACTTGCATTAATTACACTTAAAAGGAAATCCAAGATATAACAGCCTTCTTGTCTCAAAAGAAAGAACAAGACAGTTCTGTGATGAGGGGTGTGCGACAGATTTGCCAATTTATCATAAACCAACTTCCAAAACCAAAGAAAGCCAGCAGCACTGTACATTTATTTCTGACTGTAAAAGGTGTGGAGATCTCCCAGAATCCTTTGCAACATTTTTTCAACAAATGGGTGCTCCTTTAAGCAAATGACCTCACCTAAGGTAAATGTAGCATAAGAACATCCAAGAAAATCCAGAAAATGCTCTGAAATATGGCCCCATGCATAGCAACCCAGCCCACCCCCAATTATAATGCATAAAGTAACTTTGGAGTGAGGAACCTGAGGGGAGAAAAGGCACATGTAGTGTGCAAAGTCAGCACTTCAGGTGCAGCCATCGAGAATGAATGAGGAAGGCTGCGTATTGTAAGGTGTGCTGCCTTCAGCCCTCTGCACATGATTGAACCATTTCAGAAAGTGTTAGTAATGTGACTCCGCTACCTCATAAGACTACCAGGAGGAGCAGTGAAAGTTCAAAGTGGTACTACTAGGAAAACAACAATTTAACAACCTATACAAGGATCAAGCCACAATCTTTTACACTTTGGAATCTAATTAGTACAGTGGATCGAGACTGTTATTTTAAAATGAACTCATTAACAACACAGGGACACAGTTGGAAACTTGTTAAGGGTAAATCTCACACAAACATTAGGAAGTTTTTCTTTGCACAGAGAACCACAGACACTTGGAATAAGCTACCAAGTAGTGTGGTAGACAGTAAGACTTTATGGACTTTCTTAACTTGATTTTTTTTTGTAAGAATTAACTGGATAGGACTGGTGAGCTTTGTTAGACTGAATACTGTATACAGAAGCACCGCAATAAAGCGGCATTTTGTAGAGGAGCGTCCGTGTCCTCTGTGCAAACAGCCCCACTGCTCACACCCCCTCCGTCAGGCAGAGAGAGTGAGAAAGATAGAGAGAAGCAAACAATCAAGCACCGCGGGAAGGATATCTTATATCATTGAGGAGTTTTAGTTAATTCGTAATACGTGCTCTGATTGGGTAGCTTCTAAGCCATCCGCCAATAGCGTCCCTTGTATGAAATCAACTGGACAAACAAACTGAGGAAGCATGTACCATAAATTAAAAGACCCAGTGTCCACAGAAATCCGCGAACCAGCGAAAAATCCATGATATATATTTAGATATGCTTACATTTAAATTCCGCGATAGAGTGAAACCGCGAAAGTCAAAGCGAGATATAGCGAGGGATTACTGTATATCATTTGTAAGTAAATTAGCTTAAGACAGATGTATTAAGAAAACAAACCCGTGAGTCCATTTTTAAGTGATATACCAATGCTTCTTCTATGATATAAAGAGGTTGTAATTATCTGTGGATTAATTGATTCCTTGTTTTACCAAAACCACATTATAGGATCAGACAGCCAAATTCTGCCACAGCAGCATGCAGTGCAAAGCTCTTCAAGATGAGGTGGCACACTCAGTTACGATGCCCAATGTAAGTCACCAGTTAGCCTGACAAAGAGGTTTTTGGGAGATGGAGAGAAACTGGAATAGCTAAAGAAAAGTCTGTGATGACAAGTGAAGAACCTACTAGCTCCACACAAACAGTGAAAAGGTCAAACCCAGGCCTCTGGCTCTGTGAGGTGGTAAGTGGTATCCACCGATACCAAATGTCACTGTATTGAGCTTCATTTTTAGATAAATCACTATTTACTGACAACATTGAGTGAAGCTGGCATGCAGTGATGGTGGAAAAAGGTATGAGGACACAACCATTTAATGCAATGAAAGTAAGGCTGGATTAAGATCCCCACGGCATAAGGTTGTCAAGGCTCAAGCATTTGATTTTTATGCAAACAGTGGCTACTTATAAAGGTGATATACTTGCACAAATCACATATAAAATCGACATGTCAGTCCACCCCTACAATTATCTCCATTTCAGATCCACCAAATTAGAATCTGGTGTCCCAGATTAGGTGCCAACGACTCGAACCTCCAAAGGGAATATACAGGTGGACCTGACTGCCTTATTTACACCGAAGATCTCTAGTTGTCTGATGTTCTCCTTGCTATTGACGTGTGTGGTGTCACCAGGCTAAGATAAAAAGACCTTTCTAAGACTCTATGAAAGAAGGTTGTGGATGTCTATAAGGTTGGCAAGAGATTTAAATAGCTGGGCAAATTATTTTAAATCAATTATACCACTGTAAATAAAGTGGTGTAAATTTCACATGATTGCTAATTTATCCAGGACCAGTTGACCCAGCAATTCAGCCCAAGTGCCGACTCTTTAATACTAAAAGAAGTCTCCACAAACTCCAAAATTTCTGTGTGGGATTTGCAGGTTTCTCTTGTAAAAGTTGGTGTCCAAGTGCATACATCAAGAATTAGAAAGACTGCACAATTTTGGCCATCATGAGAGGTGTGCAAGAACAAAGTCCTTCTTCTCCAAAAGGAGCATTAGAACACAATTACAGGTTGCCATTGAACATACAGGCAAAGACCAGGCCGTCTGGAAGAACGTGCTCTGAACAGATGAATCAAAGAGAGTTGTTTGGCCACAGTAACAGTAGACGAAACACAGCTGACCCTCATACCAACTGTGAGGTGGAAATGTTGTTTTTTGGGGTTAAATTGCTGCCTTAGGGTTCTGATCAGCTTGCAGTTCACATCAAAGTGTGCCTGAGGAGAATGTGAAGTGTCTTTCCAAAAGTTGAAGTTGAACCATAAATGGACCTTTGAATACAATAATAATCTGAAGCACACTAGCAACACCATCTAGGGATGGCTCAAAAAGAAGAAATGCAAGACTACTGACAAGCAAGAAAACCCACCCGTGTATTGCAAAATGAAGGATTTTTTCATGGAGGAGTCGTCAAATTTTTGAATGTCAGAGAACTGTAGGCAGCTCTGCAAAATGCCTACAAGAAGGACAATACAATTTTTTGAGGCCATGGGTGTACTTTACTTTTTTTCCAGTAGACCATTATATCCAATGATATTTTTGTTGAATAAAAAACTGAAAAGTCAAAAGTTCCTTGCATTTTAATTCAAGTAAATCACCTTTATCTGTAGTCACTGTTTGCCGGTTGACATATGTTGAAGAAGTCAATAATTTCCATGGGGTGTACTTACTTTTTCACACAACTGTATACTCATACATACTACGTACATCAGTGTAGGCCAATAAACATTCAGGTACGGGGACTGGAGTAGGAGCTTCAGCTCTTATCTTGCTTTTTGGTTCGTTGAAATCAACTTTGTTCTGATAACACTGTTAATGAATATCAACTTAACATTTTTAAAAGGATTGTGGCATTTTGTGACAAAAAGTGATATGTAAGGTGATGTAGCATTTGGGAATCACATATTTCCATGAAATAAAATAAGTTTTTAATCATGAAGGCCCTTGAGCACAAGGGTTCTGAGAAGAGGGCAGTGTGGCGTCCCTGGGTCCAGACATACAGGAACTGCTCCTCAGGTGGCTAAGAATACTGGAGAAGCGGAGTGCCTCAACTGTCGGTGAACTCTTGAACTTCCCTGCTATTAGGCATTTTGTTCTCGAGGACTACATGAGATGGCGGTTTGATCTGACTCTAAGTAACAGTGCCAGCATACATTCACACCCGATCTGACGCTGTTCATTTTCAAATAATATTGCATTAGTGCAATGATGTTTTCACATATATTGTCTCTGTCTTTCAGGTGTGTAATAGAAACCACAGCACAGAGAGAAGTGTGTACATTGTAACAGGTACACACGTCGTAAATGTAGGAAGGATGATCCTTGCGTGTGTGTGAACTGTTAAGAAGAAGGAAGAAGAAGGCAGATTCAGCAGCGTTTGTGTGTCAGCTTTAATCCCTCCAGATCAGAGAATGTCCAGTTCCATTGCCTCAAAATACCACTCACATCTCCAGTTATTCCCAGTTTCAAATTAAAACTAACAGCGTCAGATCCCTAGGGCAGTATTATGTACTGTGATCGTGACTTAGAGAATAAAAGTGATAAAAAACGGTAACTTTTACAAGTACTATAAATGTACACTGTGTGTTACAGATGCAAACCAAATGTATGTGTGCACTGTATAATATTAACAATAAGAGCAGCTCACTACTGAAAACGGCAAATATAGGAGGCAGTCGGGATGGAACCGGGGACTCTTGATTACAAGTCAGTCAATCTTACCGCTACGTCACAGAAGCTGTCATCTTTTCCTTGAACCTTTTGTGAAAGTGTTTATTTGATCTTTGGACTTCAAGGCTTCATACATTATACAGTTTATGCCTACATTTTGTCATTTACTACTAAAATATGAAAAACGTTTCTGTTTTAACAATGTGTTTACACAGATTACTGTAGAAATGGAACACACATGAAATGTGTGTATTCCAAATAATGATCTATTATCTTCACTCTAAAACTCTACTTCACTCCCAGATAATCAATCAAGGCATGAGCTGGGAGAAGTCTGTGCACGTTCTAAGTCGGTGGAGGGATGGAATAGCCGGCTGCTTGCAGCTTGTCTTTATCAGCACATTTAGAGGACAAAAGACGTGGGCGGAGAGGTGCGAATGGATTTAAGGTGGGCTGGATCTACAAATTTTTTCGTAGACTCTGGTAATTCTAGTGTTAAATAAATTGCAAATCAATTTGTATTTTTTATGAAATTTCAAAGTATTACTCTCTTTTATTTCAAGATTTCCATCCATCCATCCATTTTCTAACCCTCTGAATACAGGGTCACGGGGGTCTGCTGGAGCCAATCCCAGCCAACACAGGGCACAAGGCAGGAACCAATCATGGGCAGGGTGCCAAGCCACCACAGGACACACACAAACACACCCACACACCAAGCACACACTAGGGCCAATTTAGAATCGCCAATCCACCTAACCTGCATGTCTTTGGATTATGGGAGGAAACCGGAGCGCCCGGAGGAAACCCACACAGACACGGGAGAACATGCAAACTCCACGCAGGGAGGACCTGGGAAGTGAACCCGGGTCTCCTAACTGCGAGGCAGCAGCGCTACCACTGTGCCACCGTGCCGCCCTTTCCAATTTATGTATTATTGAGGACCATTTACACAAAAATATGGCAAATTCAGCAATTAATGAGGATACTGAAGCATCAGTACATTGTTGTTTTAGTAAAAGTAGGCAGATTAGACTCAATGAGAATTTCTGGTCTGAATGGCCTGTCCTCATTAGAGTTTTGCGAAACTCCAGAATAAACCTGGTCATTGTGTGTGGATTTTTATTTTCTAAATGCAAAGAGTTGTGGGAATCTAGAACAAACTACCTGTCACAAGGTGTCTACTAAAGCAGATGGCTTGCTAGTAGTTCAGGACCAACCAGGACCGAGGGGGTAATAAGAGAGGCACAAGACAGGATGATGTGCAAAAAAGGTAGGTCTTTATTTTTATTTACGTTTCATTTATGTGAGGTAGAATGCCTAGAGGGGACTGGGCGGTCTCATGGTCTGGAATCCCTGCAGATTTTATTTTTTTTCTCCAGCCGTCTGGAGTTTTTTTTCTGTCCACCCTGGGCATTGGACCTTACTCTTATTCTATGTTAATTAATGTTGACTTATTTTATTTTCTTACTGTATCTTTTTTTTTCAATTTTTCATTATGTAAAGCACTTTGAGCTACATTTTTTGTTTGAAAATGTGCTATATAAATAAATGTTATTGTTGTTGTTATTCCATACTACCTAAAAACAAAAAGTGTTGATGTAAATGTTTGCACTAATCAAAGAAAATATAGTCCAAGGTTAAAACAATTCTTATTGTGAAAATGCAAAGAAGTAAAAAACAAAGTGTTTAAAACAAGCCAAAGGCTCTTACTCTGATGTTTACTCGGTTTCTTTCAGTTCAAGAAAGCCTTAAAAAAACAAATACTGGACTCTGTTTCAGCACATACTATAAATGCAACTACTCAGGGGGGAAAAAAAAATCTCAGGATCTGTTTTTGGTTCTCAGGAGCATCAAGCCGCTCGCTCCTTAACAGCAACCAACTGCTCAGTCACTATGGAAAATAAAATTAGTATATTCATGTATTAGCATAAATAAATATAGGAAAATATATAAACATTAACCTTAGGGCAAATATTAATGCAAGTTAGGCCTGCTAAACAAATGGTTAAATAAAGGCCCATGCCATATTTCTTTTTTTAATTACAGCTTAGCTTTAGCTGCCAATAAAACCTAGCGAGAGGACCCAGGAAGGGAGAACGATGAGATAACGACAGGTCAAGGATGGAAGAAGGGAAAACATCTGTTGGCTCTCAGCTGACCTAAAAATAAGCAAAGCTGAAAAATCAAGATAATTGACAGAAAATAAGAAATATTGATGGTTCTAATAAAAGTTAATTAGGCCAGCTGCAGAGAAACGAGCCAGGGGAAAGCAGCAAATAGGCTGCTTCTAGCGAGGTCAGAATGATAAGAAATGATATATAAACTGTGATTTTTGAACTGTTGAGGGCTTAGTCCGCTTTGGCCGAATTGGGTTGAGTCCGAGTTATTTTTTTGTTGCAATAAAGCTAATTACTCTATTTGCTCATCCTCTTGACTCCTAGAGCCTTCATTTTGGGTGAAGACCTTTGGGTGTGTGTTTTGCCCCAACGATTTTGCTTCATCACCACCAGGCACCTCACACACCCTAACTCTTTCTCTTAAGTCTCTCCGATCAATCAAACTCTCCCCTCTTGTGGCCACAACTGTACTTATAAAGGTGTTTCAATTTCCCTGGTCAGCTTGCCTACACACAGGGAGACACCATTTCGGTCCTGCAGGAGGAATTACAAACCTCAAACAAAAATCTAAGTATCCGACAGCAAAATAAACATATCTGAACACTAAAGGACATTAAAAAATAATTATATCTAGCCATGAGGCTACTAAGACAAAAACGCCATGGTGCACATCTACTACTAAACCAAAATGGACTCCCCTGTAGCCGTTCTTCTGGTTTCCCAGACACCCGTGACTGCGCTTAGCTTCAGCGCCACCTTTAAAACACCAGCCTGTAATCGTGGAATACCACACGTGAGGCCCGTAACAGAAGTGAATGGCAAAACATCTGAAAAAAATCAAGAAAGAAAATAACCTGCCAGTAAGTCCAAAACTTTGTTAAATATGTTTTTCTCACCATAAACCTGCTGATAGATTGCTTATTGTGGCTAACATATTTCACTGTTCAATGTCCGTCTGCACTGTACTGCGTTGGCGACCCACTGATGCTATAGCGTCACACTACTGAGACACGGAGTTGAAGCAGAGACCCTGACAACCTTTAAGAAGCATCAGGCTGAGGTTTTGGAACAACTTGGCTAAACCTTATGAGCTTGACGGACTGAATGGTCTCCTCTTGTTTGTCAAAATTTCTAATTTTGTTTTTTATAATCCAGTTCTCCACCAAGATTCCCAAAGTGTGTATGCAAATACAACCACACCCAAGGAGCCTGAGCACAGTTATTATTTAAAAGCTACAAATCGCCAAGGACCCCTTAATGCACTTTACCACATACCTCCTTATGATACTACAGTTGAATTAAGAGGATCAGAAAATGGCAGTTTTCATCACTGCTTTTCTGCCATGAGAAAAGTTCTGTTAACAGTTGGTGGAAATGAAGCCGTGACATCGGCGACATTGTAATGCTTAGGGCCCACAATTTACCGCGGTAAGAAATGGTAGATTCCATGGCATGTTTTTTTAAATTCAATGCAGTACCAGAACTCCGTAAGACTTATTCGTAACCCAAGCAAAATAAATGCAATTTTTCTTATTCTTAATCCTTAATAATAATCAATCATAATTTGTAATACTAATCAAATAGGTATATCAAAGTATTCACATCCGCACATTTTAATCCACAGATTTGCTTTTGGCAAACGATGCTGAAACATATGTAGGCATAATATTATTCTCAACAAACTATCGAATAATGTTTCTAAAGTTATTGCTTATTTATTGTTGAAGAAAACAGCACAGTAAGCTCGTAGGTTTTCTTGTGACAGAGAATATCGCAGTGGTGACAACACGATCCATATTTTGAGAACGAACGTTCCACATCAACAGAAGAGATCGGCAATGCAATGTCAACTTTAGCAAGAGCTGCGAAGTGAGGCAGTCTGTCCTCTAAGACACACCAAAAAGCAGTGATATCAGCTGGAATTACTTCACGAGATGCTATGTCCAGATAAGCTTGCCATTCATCTGCTGCAGCCATCATTGTTGGCACTGATGGTGCATGATCAACAAAATTCTTCGATAAGAGTGGTAGCTGTCGTGGATCAAATATTCTCACAGATCTGAATAGGTCTATTGCCGGCTGTTTGGTTCCCACAAAATATTCTTCAAGTTTAGCAGCAGCATTGTTCTTTGCATCTTCACAGCTGCTGGTTGCAATTGGAAATCCGGACGATTTCAGGCAAGACAGTAAGTCAGACACTTTGTTGTAGACATCGACAGCCATGAATGACTGTGCCACAAAAGAAGTCAGAGTGTTCATAATTGGCTGGCAGTGAACAGATATAAAGATATATAGCTCTCAGCTCGTTAAGTTCATCAGTACTTTGCAGCAACGCCAACAGCTTCTTTAACAGGACTGTAGCTCCACGGTGTTTGATTTCAGAAGCAACGAACAAGATATTAATGAAATGATGCAATAGGCTAAAGAAAGAACTTAAAGGAGTAATCAAAACTAATCATACGTATATCAATATGTCTCAAATGGTGAGATTTTATTCAGATTTGGTATTTTCTACGGAGGTTAGGTTAATTCTGTGGCGTGGCATTTTACCGCTGCAAAACCCTAAATTCCGTGGCATGGCATTAAATTCCACGGGCCGCAGTAAATCGTGGGCCCTAGTAATGTTCATGTCAGCCTGTGGGGCACAGATAGGTTGAGGTGGGGTGAAGGGATGGGGGAGAGCTAGGAGTTTCATGGGAGACGTGAACACAAATAGATCTAGTTCACATAAATAACCAAATTGGTGTCAGTAGCTGCAAATCTGGGCCCAAATGGACTTTTTTTAATGTGGCCAAGTGAGTCACTGATACCGTTTACCTAATGGATACAGCTGTTTGGAGGATATTGTAGAGAAACCTTCTCAAGATGGAATGGGAGTACATCTGAATGACAGGCTTGGAGTGGAAGGGCACACAATATTTTCCACAATACCTTTGGAAGATGATGGCTGTGAAGAACGTTTGCGCTGGCTATCAGTATTGTCACTGGGAAATGTGCTACAAAATGAGCTAAAAACATGGAGAACTGGTACACTAACACACCAGTACCTTATGACTCTGAAGGGCTTGAAGACAAAAAATAATTTGTAGCAAAAAGAAAATTCAATTTAAATTGGAATGTATTTTGTACAACTGTAGTGTCCAGAGCGATAAGAGTAAAAAAAGAACATAAAATAAAATAAAGCTGGGAATCGCTAACGACTTTATGTCAACAAAGTAACGCAAACCAGGGCTTCTGAAACACTGAGGTCAGAGGCCTACATTCAGATCTCTCTCTTCACTGCTCCTGTTCTTAACCTGCGGTAAATTTTTTATGGAGCGTCATGCAACTGAATCATATGGACGTCTGGGCTAATATGAATGTGTTGAGGTTTGAGGGTCGACTTTACGATCCTGCCAAAAGTCATTTCATCTGTCAAAGCCAAGAATGACAGCCATACTAACAAGATCACTGGCATCAAAAAAGAGGTGGCATCATTACCAGCAGAACTCTCAGAGATGGAAGACCACCATCGCCATAACAACTTGACCTTAGGAAATATAAGGATTGGCTGAAAAGAAAATCCAAGGCCTTCATCTGTCAGTTCTGCTCAGGTTTCTTCCCAGGTCTCTCATCCTTTTAGTCGTCTATGAAGGTAGAGCACCCAGGCTGCAGAAAGCGTGGGACTTTGCATCGATCTGGAATCTCAATGCGATTTATTGGTTATGAAGCCAGTCAGAAAGGATTTTGTGAGGCATGAAAACTCCAGGACCTCTTTTGAAGGTGTCACACACGTGTGATTAGGAGACAGCTTACGGGCTCAAATAAGTGCATTTGCCCACCAGACCAGGGGATGGCACTGTCCTCTAACTCTTTGTCCTCTCTCTCTACAGAACAATGGAAGAACCATCAACCTAACCATCACTACCGGTCCCTAGACAACATCACTTCTGGTTCTGCTCCACCAGATCCCACCACCTCCTGATGTCACCTCTGGTTCCAGAATGCCACATACTCATGACGTCATTTTCTTCCGCCGACTACATACACTGCCCTCTCTCTGCTATAATCAGTTCTGATTTGGACACCAGTCTGTAAGACTGACATTCACCTGACATCTAAGTATACGGGGGGAATCCCTCAAACTTTTGACGTTGTCTTTGTGTTTAATTTACAGAAGATATAAATCTTTAGCAAGACTCTAAAACTTTTGCCATACCAAAGAGCCTGTATGTCCGGTCACTTTTCAAGGAGTGGATGTAGAGGTGGTGCACTTCTACAAGTACTTGGAGGTCCTTATTAATGACAGATTGGTCTGCTCTCGGAACACAGAGGAACTGTATAAGAAAGGATAGAGCAGGTTCTTCTTATTTAGGAGATTGTGTTCTCTTAATGTGGTATCCTGAAGTGATATCCTTCACATCTTCTACAACTCTGTGATGACCAGTTGTGATTTCCTGTGCTGTGGTGTGCTGGGTGGGTAACATCACTTCAAGAGAGGTCCACCAAATCAACTAACTAATTTAAACAGCAAACTCAGGTCTAGGAGACACTCTGAACCCCCTGGAGGTAGTAGTGGGGGAGAGAATTAAAACAAAAATGAGTGAACAATGCTACACAACCTCTCTCTGACACACGGATTATTTAGCAGAAGTGCGTCAAGAAAAGGGGGCTTCTTTATACGAACAGCAATATGTCTGTATAATACGTCACTGGGACTGTGGCAACCAAGTCAAAGGTGTTCATTTTCTTCCTTTATAGTCATTCTGATGTTTGTTCAGACCAAAGTGTGTGTACATATATATTTAATTATCATCTATTAATGTATTTATTTATTTAAAAAGCTTCTGAAAAAAACCTGGGGACAAATAAAGTTTTGTCTGTCTATATTTCTGAAATGGCCACTGCCAGAAGAGTTATGAACATCTCGATCAGCACTTTCTGTTTGGTCTTTGCTGCATGTCTCAAGATCCCCTTGAGGGGCTGGCTTATTTTTTTAAGACCCCCATAGCTGAAGTGGACAAAGCATTAGACCATTTCAAATCAGCAGGCACTTTCCTGGTTTCATTTAAAAACAGTATTCGTAGTATTTTCACATCATTTATGAACGTATCTCTGTCCACACTAAAACGACCAAATATGCATAAGATGTAGACGTTTGCCTACACTGGGCATAAGCACAACTGCACATGTAACTGGCACTTCTTTGGAACTTTTCTTTCCCTCTCAAAATTTATTTTAGACCGGGGTTTTTAACCAGTTTCTCAATTAGAATTCATTTATTTATTACTAAATCAATTTGTTTTTGGGCTTAGTTATAATTAACTTGTTTGTTATAATTGCCTATATTAGTTTTAAACAGATGTATCGAGGTTTTAATTTTAATAAGGAGGTGCAAATGACAAAGGAACCATCAGCTCTAAAGCCGACATGCTTCCATTTAAACCTGTGATTATGCACCATGAAGTCTCTATGTTAGTACAAAATTTCAAAATAAATGAGAGAGAAGGAAGGACCCAAGAGGTACAAATCTCTCCCTGACCACAAAACATATGGATAATGTTCTCAGAAAATGAAAAATCTACTATGTGATAAGAGTTGATTTGGAAGAATGAAAGCATTACCAAGCCATACAGTGGTGTGAAAAACGATTTGCCCCCTTCCTGATTTCTTATTCTTTTGCATGTTTGTCACACAAAATGTTTCTGATCATCAAACACATTTAACCATTAGTCAAATATAACACAAGTAAACACAAAATGCAGTTTTTAAATGATGGTTTATTATTATTTAGGGAGAAAAAAATCCAAACCTACATGGCCCTGTGTGAAAAAGTAATTGCCCCCTTGTTAAAAATAACCTAACTGTGGTGTATCACACGGAGTTCAATTTCCGTAGCCACCCCCAGGCCTGATTACTGCCACACCTTTTTCAATCAAGAAATCACTTAAATAGGAGCTGCCTGACACAGAGAAGTAGACCAAAAGCACCTCAAAAGCTAGACATCATGCCAAGATCCAAAGAAATTCAGGAACAAATGAGAACAGAAGTAATTGAGATCTATCAGTCTGGTAAAGGTTATAAAGCCATTTCTAAAGCTTTGGGACTCCAGCGAACCACAGTGAGAGCCATTATCCACAAATGGCAAAAACATGGAACAGTGGTGAACCTTCCCAGGAGTGGCCGGCCGACCACAGAGACGACTCATCCGAGAGGTCACAAAAGACCCCAGGACAACGTCTAAAGAACTGCAGGCCTCACTTGCCTCAATTAAGGTCAGTGTTCACGACTCCACCATAAGAAAGAGACTAGGCAAAAACGGCCTGCATGGCAGATTTCCAAGACGCAAACCACTGTTAAGCAAAACGAACATTAGGGCTCGTCTCAATTTTGCTAAGAAACATCTCAATGATTGCCAAGACTTTTGGAAAAATACCTTGTGGACTGATGAGACAAAAGTTGAACTTTTGGAAGGCAAATGTCCGTTACATCTGGCGTAAAAGGAACACAGCATTTCAGAAAAAGAACATCATACCAACAGTAAAATATGGTGGTGGTACTGTGATGGTCTGGGGTTGTTTTGCTGCTTCAGGACCTGGAAGGCTTGCTGTGATAGATGGAACCATGAATTCTACTGTCTACCAAAAAATACTGAAGGTGAATGTCCAGCCATCTGTTCGTCAACTCAAGCTGAAGCGATCTTGGGTACTGCAACAGGACAATGACCCAAAACACACCAGCAAATCCACCTCTGAATGGTTGAAGAAAAACAAAATGAAGACTTTGGAGTGGCCTAGTCAAAGTCCTGACCTGAATCCAATTGAGATGCTATGGCATGACCTTAAAAAGGCGGTTCATGCTAGAAAACCCTCAAATAAAGCTGAATTACAACAATTCTGCAAAGATGAGTGGGCCAAAATTCCTCCAGAGCGCTGTAAAAGACTCATTGCAAGATATCGCAAACGCTTGATTGCAGTTATTGCTGCTAAGGGTGGCCCAACCAGTTATTAGGTTCAGGGGGCAATTACTTTTTCACACAGGGCCATGTAGGTTTGGATTTTTTTCTCCTAAATAATAAAAACCATCATTTAAAAACTGCATTTTGTGTTTACTTGTGTTATATTTGACTAATGGTTAAATGTGTTTGATGATCAGAAATATTTTGTGTGACAAACATGCAAAAGAATAAGAAATCAGGAAGGGGGCAAATAGTTTTTCACACCACTGTATAATCAAATACTAAGATTCATTATCTGTTAAGTCTGGCTTTTAGTTACAAAACTGCTTGGAATGAAAACCCACCCCCAGTGCAGACCTCCTTCTCTTTAAGACCACGGCTAATTGTGAATTTCCCCTTGGGATTAATAAAGTATCTATCTAATTTAAACATAGCACTTTAGAATGTTAGGGCCTTGCCAGCTCTGCCAGTCGGCTGCTGTCTAATCTGAAGGCCCTGAAGTCGAGGTGCGCTTCTGTCATCTCCGACAGCATGAGAGGTTGGTGTTGCTCTGAGTGAATCTCTGGGCAGAGACGCATGGTGACAAAACCTGGACCTGCTCAGGTGAGAGGCGAGTATAACAGGAAGGGTGATTGCTGAGACAGAGCGGACCCCCTACTGTGGTGTAACAGGCCCCTCTGGTGTTTGCAGCCCAATGAGTCAACAGGCTTCTCCTTCAGTTCAGTAACAGAGAACTCTGCAAAGTAATCGAGTGGCCCGAGGTCAAGCCACACTACTGCTGTCTCAGGGACGATGAAAATGGGAGACATTAGTTCATTCCATGACAAATTTAGGTTGTTAAAACTGATCCTACTTGTAGTGTTATATTTGCTGTCTATGACGTGATGTGAGTCATGGCTGTCGTTGCTTGCTTTTTTCCAAGAGACATTTAAGCCAACATCCATTACTAAGATACAAACATTAAACAAGCATGACTTGCAACACCATGTAGTTCCTTTATAAATATAGTGAGCTAAAAATAATAAAAAAAGAAGAACAACCACTTCTATTTAACTTTTATTCCACTTTTAATCACAATACGTATACATATGTTGTAAGCTTTTAAAGGTTAAGGACAAACAGAAAGTGTGTCCATCAAGGCTTAGGCTGGTCATGTTGTGTGAAGTGACAGACAAAAGCCAACAAAATGGGAGTCCACCGAGACTCCCCATTGCAGCAATGGAGCCAAATGGAGGGAGGGATACCCCGATTCTTTGGTGCTGTCCGACCATGCTACCCTGATCCCATTCATTGCACTTACGGAAGGCTTTGCTTGAATTTTTTTGACCAGTTGTGGTGTTTGACAAACCTTAATTCTGACACTTTGTGGATTCTCTTTGCAGATTCTGTAGAGTGAAGCCTTGTAATAAGAATATAAGTTTAATGTCACTGTGCTCTGTACAAAAAAATATTTTATAAATCCATTCACATGTACAGGCCAGGCCAAAGAAAGCACACAGGGGCTCTCAGCATTTTGAAGTGCTTGGCCAAGCATAGGACAAGATAGACAAAGACAGCTGGAGGAAGGTATAGTCAGCCTAAAGACAGGTGTATACTATTTTGTCCTCTGTTAACAGTCCGCATAAAATTCTTCTTTCCTTGTTTGTAAATGGACTATTTACCTAAGTAAGGGCCTGCACGTGGAGAAGACAGTATAAAAGGACTTGGACAGCAGCCAAACGCTTTGAAGCCGACGGACGGATGGGTGATATCGTCATCCGTCCTGAAAAGCCTTTCAGCAGACTGTATAGATCAAGATCCCACCTTGGTATTGTCTTGCTATAAGCTTCCCGTCTATAATGCTGCATAAACTGTCAGTAAAGAAAGCAAAGTTATTTTCTCTTATGTGATTTTTACTGCCGTATCACTATGGGAGGGATATTTCCTTTTAATATCATATCTACAGTGGTAGCTTAGTATACGTCCTTAATCCGTTCTAGATCCTTGGACTTATACCAAACAGGACGTATACCAAACAAATTATTTCCATAAGAAATAAAGGGAAAATGATTCATTCGTTCCCATGAAAAAAAATCCTATTGTTATTGGTATATTATACATTGATGGGGTTGTATAAAATAATTTAAACACTGCTTAATACTAAAATACATAAATACAAACGCAATTAGATGAAATAAATGAAAATTTAACCTCAATTTACTTTTTAATAACATCTTTGATTTTCACAATCGTAGATACTGTCGTTCTCGGCATACGGTATGCAGCAGCCATGTCCCGGATACACATGCCAGCCACCTTCATACTTTTCAATAATCAATTCAAATTTACACGAAAAAACACAAAATCACGTGAAAATTCACAGAGAGTTATAGCACAGGTTGTTCACTGAATGCAAGCAACTGCCGTACTGACGCTCATGGGCAGTCGTGGCTTTGTCTCGAGAGAGGTAAACAAGGGTAGCATGCGGTCGTATTCCAAACAAAGGTCGTATACCAAGCAAAATTCTTCATGTCCAAACAGGACGTATACCAAGTTGGACTTATTCCAAAGCGGACGTGTACCGAGGTATCATTGTATATAGTTTTCGGTTACTTAAAAGGCCGCAATTACAGGAGAACTTATTCCAACTAGGGACTATTGCCCCCTTAAAGGAACAAGCCGTTTCACATTTTAATGGAGCATTACAGCCACATTATGTGAATGCCTCACAGCTTTATCAGCAATAAAATAAGAATTCTTTTCTTTGTTTTGTTTACCATATATACTGTTCATAAAGAAACACATCAAACAAACAAATCTGACTGTTCATGAAGGAGTCTTGTGTCGATCCTCGCATTTCATTATTTAGAGGATTGCTGAATGAAAAGCCAGTTTTAACAAAATTTTTAAAGAGTCGATTTTGTATATCTGTTCAATGGTTGCACTCTGTTGGTTGGATTCAACATTGCTGTTTGTGATGGTCTGTGCCATCTGTTGGTAAGCATGTAGTAATAAAAGGCAACGTTGGACAACATGGGAATTGCCCATTCTCCTAGGCTTTGATGGCACACCAGGTCTGTTAAGACAGCAGATTTAACAAAGATGCAGACATCCAGCTGCACAGAACCCCAAATCACTGAACTCCATCTTGTAAATCAAGCCCCACTGCAGACTTCTTGAGTGGACTCAAGCAAGAACAAAGACTTACAATTCAAGGAATAACAACAGGAATGGACAGAAAAACTCATCTATGAGAAGAAGTGACTTTAATCCAATAATGAAAGGTTTCACCCTCATTAATAAACCAGTTGCACTCGTCCCATTGAAAGAGTCTCTGACTGATCTCCCTGGAGCTCTCTATGCTTCAAGGGAAAACTGTGCTCTCACTCTGCGATACAACCTTCTAAAAACTCTCTCTGACATCAAAACACAAATCAGCTTCTCCATCTTTGGGGAGCTAGCAGTGGAGATCCAATCTGAAGGCTGAGATGCAGCCATTACTTCACAAAGGAAACTTCAGCATCTAAGCTCTTCTGCCAGAAAGAGTAACGCTTTCCCCTGTGACGACACAGCAAAGAGTCTAACTGAGAAAAGCATAGTACACCTCAAAAAAAAGAACCCTGATGCAAAAAGGAAAAGTGCACTCCAACACAAGAAGAATCCTCCATTTGAACCCAAACCAACAACAAAGCAACAACTCCACATAACATCAGACATCATCTTTAAACACTTAGTATGGTATAATCGTTAATTTGTGCCAAGATGAATTAGAACTATAAATAGCAAATAAAGAGACAACCTCTTCTGTGTTGCATGTTTGCTTCTCATCTGTATATATAGATATATATATATATATATATATATATATATATATATATATATATATATATATATATATATATATATATATATATATATATATATATATATATATATATATATATATATATATATAGAGAGAGAGAGAGAGAGAGAGAGAGAGAGAGAGAGAGAGAGAGAGAGAGAGAGAGAGAGAGAGAGAGAGACACATCAGTCACTAACTTGAACCTGAAACAGGAAGCTCAGTCTCAGGCTTCAGAACAACCAACTTTATTAATCAACTTAAAACAGGAACAGCAAGCGTATTTGTTGAAAGGGGATCTACCACTCCAAGACACACGGGCACAGCAAACAAGCAGTGACTGCATTAGTCGTTTCTGCCTCGGCTCCCTCCTTCATTTCAGGCACTGTTAATCCTCCTTGTTAGGTTGGTCCTGTGGCTGCAGATCCATGACTGGGATCGGATCGTCCTGGAGGAAAGGGGCCAAATAGAAAGTGGGCCGAATTAAAGTACCCTACAGAGTGGTGATCGTCTTTGGCTGACAGCAGCATTGCGCAAGGGGCTGCAAACTCATCGTTGAGGCTGGACATGTTGTGTGGCGGAGCTGCGAAATCATTATTGAGGCAGTGAGTCTGCTGCTGTCTGACGGGCGCATCACAATATATATACTTTATATACTGTATATATGTGTGTGTGTGTGTGTGTGTGATACAGTACCTGCCAAATAATACAAAAAGTACACAACCGGTGTTTTGCCCTAGCACAGTGGTTCTCAACCTGTGGGGTGAGCCCCCCTAGGGGGGCACGAAGTAACAAAAAGGGGGGCGTGAAGATGTGAAAAAAAGAAAACAAGAGTCAAAAATATGAAAAAAAATCTGTTGAAACCAAAACAAATTAACTTAAACTACATTCTGATACTAGAACAATAAATATAGAGTTAAATAAATGTCGATAAAAGTTAAGTAGGTATAATAAAATATGCATCTACATTTCAAATAAATGTTAAGGGGGGCGCGATTAAAACTGTTATGAAAACTTGGGTCGCAAATACTTAAAGGTTGAGAAACGCTGCCCTAACAGACATCCTTAACTTAAACAGAATATATATGGGGAATGAAATAGAATGACAGAGGGAGTACTCGCCATTAAACGCTATGGTGGTCTGCTCACATTACTGATGCAGATGACAGGAGAAATAAATTGTCTAAAGAAATTGAAAATTCTATTAACAGTTATAAAGGAAGCACACTGGCCTCCCAGAATCCGAGTTTGAGGCCACTGAAATTCATACCATCAGTTACTGTGTGACAGTCGATGGATGTGAATGGGACTTGTACTTCCTCTATCAATCTTTATTATTTGCTTTCATTTCTTTCTGTTTAAATGTTTCTTTATAGGTTTATAGTGTTATGTGTATGAGCCATCTGTTAGAATGAAACAGGCAATGCATTGTATTTGTACACATGAATTACACCTTGGAATAGACATGTTGAGAATGTGATGACAAAGAAGGTTTCATAAAAGATGACTTGGACAAGCCAGATCAGCAACAACAAAAGAAAAAGGGAATAAAATAGCAATTTTGAAAATGAAAGCAAAGACTCCGTTACCAGAAAATCAGGCACAAAAAAATGCCAGAAGTGCAAATAGTTTGGCTTAAGTGGGAGCACCAAGTTCAACAAACCGATTAACATTTCTAGAGGAAGTGACGCCAGTCAAGGACAATACAAGAGACAAACTGTGACAAAGTCAAAAACTTTCAATAAAAACAGAAAAAAGAGCAAAGGAACAAAAACAGGGAATGCTTTAACACGAGTGATGGTCACCAATGCTAACGACACTGTCGTTGTGAAATGCCGGGTCTGAACTCATGAGGTCAGAGTGAACGGCTGTGGCTCAGATTGTAACTAACATGGCAGTTCAAAGACGCATGTGTTAAGATCCGGACTTGAAGAGGGCCGGTGCCCACCAGTAATCTGTACCAGCTCTTTCCTGCTCTTCCCTTATGTGTACCAGTAGTTAATGTGTGCATACTGGTGTGTAGCAATGCTTCATCTGACATCAGCAATCTGTGTTCACTTTCACGTTGTTTGCGTATATCAGTACACTTCCATAACTCCGAGGGGCACACGCCTCCGCCACTTAGTCTTCAATGTGCAACAAGGAGGACCAGCACTTCTTTTTTTTTTACAGTTCAGCCACTAGTTTAGATTATTTAATGGCCACAGTGATTCGCACTATGGAGTCGGTTTCTACTTGTGCTTGTGTAACTATTTACAGATTCTTTTCATTTTCTTTAGGTAGCTTCACAGAGTGCTTACCATGTCATTCTGAAGGTGGTGCCGATTACAGCTCCAGTGAAGGAAACAGAAGGACAGCTGTATGGGTTTGTTCATGTCCAAGACTGTCTACTGTCGAGAGGAGACATCTCGGTGCGAGGAGCCAAGCCGCAAAGGAAAAAGAATAAAATGATCAAAGCCATTTGAGTGCAAGTCAGAGAAAAGAGACATTACTCACCAGAGAGCACTTAATCTTGGAGTGTCTGTGGCCATACTGACCATACATACACACACACACACACACACCTTGACTTATATATACAGTTAGGTCCATAAATATTTGGACAGAGACAACTTTTTTCCAATTTTGGTTCTGTACATTACCACAATGAATTTTAAATGAAACAACTCAGATGCAGACTTTCAGCTTTAATTGAACAAAAAGATTGCATAAAAATGTGAGGCAACTAAAGCATGAATTAAATCTGAAAGTCTGCACTTCAATATATACACAGAGCGGTCTACATCTAATTACGCAGATCCAGATCATCTGGATGACTGATTTATGCGGAAACAATTCCAGTTTGGCGCGAAGACGATTCTTCATGTCGTCAGTTCGCACACTTCTCGATGGTCTGGGATTTTTTGGGTGATTTTCTATGTAATAAACTTAATAAATTATAGTGTAATGAATATTGCATAATTAGATCTGGACTACCATATATATATATATATATATATATATATATATATATATATATATATATATATATATATATATATATATATATACTAATAAAAGGCAAAGCCCTCACTTACTGACTGACTGACTCACTCACTCATCACTAATTCTCCAACTTCCCGTGTAGGTAGAAGGGTGAAATTTGGCAGGCTCATTCCTTACAGCTTACTTACAAAAGTTGGACAGGTTTCATTTTGAAATTCTACGCCTAATGGTCATAACTGGAAGGTATTTTTCTCCATTAACTGTAATGGAGTTGAGCTGGAAAGACGTGGGGGGTCGGAGTTTCGTGTGACATCATCACGCCTCCCACGTAATCATGTGAACTGACTGTCAACGCAGTGTGTAGAAAACCAGGAAGACCTCCAAAAAGCGCTTAAGAAAACATGCATTATATAATTGAGAAGGCAGCGAAAAACAATAAGAAGCGAGCGAGTGACACATACAACCATATTCATGACTGCAGGTCCTTCGGAAACCTAAAGTTTAAATTAAGTTCATAGACAGGCTGCCGCTGGCATTTGTCATGCCCACAGGTAATGCGGGATACAAGTTTAATGAGAGGACGCAGGATATAAACGAGAGTTTTGATCACTTTGTAACTAAGTTAAAATTGCAGGTGAAGGGCTATGCTTATGCAAATTCCGAGAGACTGTGTTTGTGGGGGATTGACAGTTAAGGCGGGGGGGGGAGTCACGTCATCATCTCCCCTCCCATTTACCTCATTTCGCTCTGAGCTGAGCTTCGCAGCTAACGCATGCAGTATTACGGAAGCAACTTCATCAAGCTGCCACCTAATAGTCACAGAAAAATCCACAAGTTAATACACACACTGTCTCTAGAGTTTCTCCACACTCAATGTATTCCTCGCGTCCCCTTTATACCCTCTGATCTCCCATTTCAATTGAGATGCATCCAAATTCCAGTAAGGCTCTGCTGCGTGATGACAAGTAATAAGTCTCAGGCACAGACCCTACAAAACGATGCCATTGATTTCAGGCAAGATTGCTTTTCTCCTGGACAACTATACGTTGCATTCTCAAGAGTGAGCTCACGCAGCTTCATCATATTACAACCAGAGTGCTGAACTGACAACGTGCTATACAAAGAGAACTATAACAATCGTAATAAACGAACAATAAAACAGCGGAGAACCCGTGGATTAAGTAAAAAAGGCAGCTTCTTTGGCAAAGCAAGGAAAATGGATGGCCTTATATGTCGTTCATTTATAAAACAGCAGAGAAGCTGTGTAAAGGCTGCTTCACAAAACACCAGCGGAGCGTCTTATTTGAGCAGGCAGTCAGCTAAAGAAGGGAATCAATAAATATCTATAATCGTAATAAACAAACAAAAAATAGAGTACAAGCCACGGATTAAATAAAGGAAATGGGTACCTGAACAGTAAAGTAAGTCTCAAATAGCTACACAATAACTATAACAATCGTAATAAACGAACAATAAAACAGTACAGAACCGTGAAGCAAGGAGAAAGGACGGCCTTATATGGCGTTCATTTATAAAGCAGCGGAGAAGCTGCGTGAAGGCAGCTACACAAAAAAACAGCAGAGCGCCACACTCTGAATGTATTCCCCGCATCACCGTTATACCCTCTGATCTCCCATTTCAATTCAGATGCCTCAAATTTCCAGTAAGGCTCTGCTTCGCGATGACAATTAATAAGTCACAGGGACAGACCCTACAAAAGGTTGCCATTGATTTGAGGCAACATTGCTTTTCTCCTGGACAACTATACGTTGCATTCTCAAGAGTGAGCTCGCGCAGCTTCGTCATATTACAACCGGAGTGCAGCCAGAAACTTTTAAGTGCCGGGTCTTACTTAACATTAAATTAAGTCGTGGACATCGCAACATCACACAAGAGAGAAGCTCACGTGAACTTACTGAACGCAGTATGAGTGATCACTTCCATGCATCAAACCCGTTCAAAAAACACATTACACAATTGACAAGGTGATGGCTTTATATGGCGTTCGTTTATAAAGCAGCGGAGAAGCTGTGTGAAGGCAGCTACACAAAAAAACAGCAGAGCGCCACACTCTGATAGTATTCCTGGCATCACCATTATACCCTCTGATCTAGAATTTCAATTGAAATGCCTCAAATTTCCAGTAAGGCTCTGCTTCGCGATGACAATTAATAAGTCTCAGGGACACACCCTACAAAAGGTTGCCATTGATTTGAGGCAACATTGCTTTCCTCCTGGAGAAAACTACACGTTGCATTCTCAAAAGTAATATATATACAGTATATATATATATATATATATATATATATATATATATATATATATATATATATATATATATATATATATATATATACACACACACCCCGATCTACATACTGTCAAATAAATGAACCACACACCCTGGCGCTGACGTCCGAGGTTTGATTCCCGAGAGGGGGTGCAGTGAGTGTGTACTGTCTGATGAGCCCAGAATTAGGGTGAAACACGTGCCGCGTACTGTTTGCATTATTTGACAATAAAACTATTTCAATATATTCAATTTATATATATCAGCGCTTCCCGATTCATTTTACCCTCGCACCCCCTTGGTTTGAGAAGAAGTATGAAAAAATATGTCGTTAACACAGAAAAACAGATCACCAATTGAAGCTTTATGAATAATCGATTCGCCATCAATAATTGTTTTGGTAAAGCCATACTCAGTGTAATCCTCCTTCCATGTTATAATTTTTCTGCGACTAGCCATGATTAAATGAACGGTAAAAAAGTAAGAGCGAAGCGAGGGTGGTTTATTCAGGCAGGCAGGCGACAGCTCAATAGCTCGAATTTGGATAGAAGTAGGTTCTATTTAGTCACCAGAAATATCTTTGGTAGGAATGTAAGTTGAATTTAGTCTTTAAATTTCTATGGTGAAGAAAAATGTATGCAATGATGACTAAATTTAACTTACATTCCTACTAAACATATTTCTTTCGAACAAATATAAATTACTTATATTTAAAATTTAAATAGAACTTGAACAGATACGATAGTTCATAATACCCACACAGCACTAAGTGCACGTAAGAGCGGGAGTCATCCGTTTTAACAAGCAGCGTATTGCACTGATACGAAATAGCCTGCCCATTTAATTATTTAGGAATGGATAGAAAAATTAAGATTTTGTACAAATAATGTTTTTAATTTTTCTTCCTCCATGAATTCTGGCACCCCCAGCAATAGCTTGATCGCAAGCCTAAGTGTATATATATATATATATATATATATATATATATATATATATATATATATATATATATATATATACTGTAGATAGAGATAGATAGATATGTGTATGTATATGTGTGTGTATATATGTAGATATATATAGATATATATATATATATATATATATATGCCAGCAACACTCATGACAATGACAGAACAATTACATTGTCAATCATGTTACATTATTATTAAAATGTTTCCTTTTCTTTTTCATTACTTCTTTAACACACTACTTCTCCGCTGCAAAGCGCGGGTATTTTGCTATATATGTATATGTGGTGGAACCTCGGTTCATGACCATAATTCGTTCCAGAACTTTGGTCGAGTTGGTTGTGAACCGAAGCAGTTTCCCCCATAGGATTGTATGTAAATACAATTAATCCGTTCCAGACAGACAGTACAAACTGTATGTAAATATGTAAATATATGTAAAGATTAAGCACAAATATAGTTAATTACACCATAGAATGCACAGTGTAATAGTAAACTAATGTAAAAACATTGAATAACACTGACACAAAACACCCAGGCTCCCTGCTCAGCTATAGGAGCTGGCTCGCTCGCGCTCCCTCCCTCCCTCAGCTACAGGAGCAGGCTGGCTGGCGCTCTCTCTCTGTAGCGTGCGCGCATACACACACACACACACACACACCCTATCCTCCACCCCATTCCCCCCCCCATCCCTTCCCTGTCAGCTGCCCCCTCTCTCTCTGCGCTTGCTCGCTCACGCTCTCTAATCTCTGTAGCACGTGCTCATGCAGCATTTTTTTTAAAATGAGTTTTAAGCACAGCAGAAAAAAACGAACATTAAAACAAATCCGAAGTGCAGTGAATGCAAAAACCAACTCGCAAGCAACCAGAAAAGAAAGATTGCAGGAGATCACGCTATTAAACTTAAAGCCTAATCGCTGTAAACACTGTTTTTAAAATGAGTTTTAAGCACAGCAGAAAAAGGAACATTTGAAAAAGATAAAAGTAACATTGCAACAAATCGCGTTATGAACTGAAAAATTAACTTTTGAAAAATCCGTAATACAAAAACCACCAAGAAAACTAACCTTGCATGAGTCGAGTTCTGGCATGAAGTGTTTTCTCTCTTGTGATTTCTTGGGTTTCTGGTGCTTTTAGCTGGTAGGAGTGAAAGCCTCATGCAGCCATTCCAAAAACAAACTCCTTGTGACCCAATCCTTCATGTTTGCGCCCTACATTACTGGCAGTCTGGCTTTGTTTACATTGTGCGGCTTGAAAGCACGAGGGTTCTCAGATTGGTAAATGAGTAAACTGGTAAACATTTTTTCCACCTTTTGTAATTTCTTTCTTTACTTTGATTTCAATTTTCTTCAAAACTTTCTTCTGACCACTCTCCACTTGCTTAGAAGCCATAGTTAACTGCAAAAGCACACGAAATACTGTAGAGCACAAAGAGAGTGCACGTCTTATTGAAAACAATGCACAAGGAGCGGCTTTGCTTAAATGAAAAAGCACGGCAGCTCTCTTTCTCTCTCAGGCTGCCTGTGGGGGGAGGGGGATGGTTTCGCTTGCACTACAGCCTACAGATAGGCAGGCAAACACGTGCAGCAATCTCCTCCTCCCCTTCCCAGCAGGCACGTGCTGCTCGCGCTCTTTCTCTCTCTCTCTCAAATGAGGACCAAGGAAACTGGCTTGTTCAGCAAACCGTGAAGCAATCTCCTCCTCCCCTCCCTAGCAGGCACACGCTGCGCTCGCTCTTTCTCTCTTTCTCTCTCTCTTTCAGCTCAGCTTGCAGGCAGGCAAGGGAACCTGGCTTGTTCGTATACCGAGTGTGTGGTTGTGAACCGAGGCAAAAGTTTGGCGATCTTTTTGGTCGTGAACCGAGTTGTACGTGAACCGGGACGTTTGTGAACCGAGGTTCCACTGTATATATATATATATATATATATATATATATATATATATATATATATATATATATATATGTGTGTGTGTGTGTGTGTGTATATGTATATATATATATATATATATATATATATACAGTATACATATACAGGTGCGGTCATAAAATTAGAATATCATGACAAAGTTGATTTATTTCAGTAATTCCATTCAAAAAGTGAAACTTGTATATTAGATTCATTCATTACACACAGACTGATGTATTTCAAATGTTTATTTCTTTTAATTTTGATGATTATAACTGACAACTAATGAAAGTCCCAAATTCAGTATCTCAGAAAATTAGAATATCAATTAAGACCAATGCAAAAAGGATTTTTAGAAATGTTGGCCAACTGAAAGGTATGAACATGAAAAGTATGAGCATGTACAGCACTCAATATTTAGTTGGGGCTCCTTTGGCCTGGATTACTGCAGCAATGCGGCGTGGCATGGAGTCGATCAGTCTGTGGCACTGCTCAGGTGTTATGAGAGCCCATGTTGCTCTGATAGTGGCCTTCAGCTCTTCTGAATTGTTGGGTCTGGCGTATTGCATCTTCCTCTTCACAATACCCCATAGATTTTCTATGGGGTTAAGGTCAAGCGAGTTTGCTGGCCAATCAAGAACAGGGATACCATGGTCCTTAAACCAGGTACTGGTAGTTTTGGCACTTTGTGCAGGTGCCAGGTCCTGTTGGAAAATGAAATCTGCATCTCCATAAAGTTTGTCAGCAGCAGGAAGCATGAAGTGCTCTAAAACTTCCTGGTAGACGGCTGCGTTGACCTTGGACCTCAGAAAACACAATGGACCAACACCAGCAGATGACATGGCACCCCAAACCATCACTGACTGTGGAAACTTTACACTGGACCTCAAGCAGCGTGGATTCTGTGCCTCTCCTCTCTTCCTCCAGACTCTGGGACCTTGATTTCCAAAGGAAATGCAAAATTTACTTTCATCAGAGAACATAACTTTGGACCACTCAGCAGTCCAGTTCTTTTGTCTTTAGCCCAGGCGAGACGCTTCTGACGCTGTCTCTTGTTCAAGAGTGGCTTGACACAAGGAATGCGACAGCTGAAACCCATGTCTTGCATACGTCTGTGCGTGGTGGTTCTTGAAGCACTGACTCCAGCTGCAGTCCACTCTTTGTGAATCTCCCCCACAGTTTTGAATGGGTTTTGTTTCACAATCCTTCCAGGGTGCAGTTATCCCTATTGCTTGTATACTTTCTCCTACCACATCTTGTCCTTCCCTTCACCTCTCTATTAATGTGCTTGGACACAGAGCTCTGTGAACAGCCAGCCTCTTTAGCAATGACCTTTTGTGTCTTGCCCTCCTTGTACAAGGTGTCAATGGTCGTCTTTTGGACAACTGTCAAGTCAGCAGTCTTCCCCATGATTGTGTAGCCTACAGAACTAGACTGAGAGACCATTTAAAGGCTTTTGCAGGTGTTTTGAGTTAATTAGCTGATTAGAGTGTGGCACCAGGTGTCTTCAATATTGAACCTTTTCACAATATTCTAATTTTCCGAGATACTGAATTTGGGACTTTCATTAGTTGTCAGTTATAATCATCAAAATTAAAAGAAATAAACATTTGAAATACATCAGTCTGTGTGTAATGAATGAATCTAATATACAAGTTTCACTTTTGAATGGAATTACTGAAATAAATCAACTTTGTCATGATATTCTAATTTTATGACTGGCACCTATATATATATATATATATATATATATATATATATATATATATATATATATATATATATATATATATATATATATATGCCAGCAACACTCACGACAATGACAAAACAATTACATTGTCAATCATGTTACGTTATTATTAAAATGTTTCCTTTTCATTACTTCTTTAACACACTACTTCTCCGCTGCGAAGCACGGGTATTCGGCTAGTATATATATATATATCTATACTAATAAAAGGCAAAGCCCTCACTCACTCACTCACTCATCACTAATTCTCCAACTTCCCGTGTAGGTAGAAGGCTGAAATTTGGCAGGCTCATTCCTTACAGCTTACTTACAAAAGTTGGACAGGTTTCATTTCGAAATTCTACGCCTAATGGTCATAACTGGAAGGTATTTTTCTCCATTAACTGTAATGGAGTAGAGCTGCAAAGACGTAGGGGGCGGAGTTTCGTGTGACATCATCACGCCTCCCACGTAATCACGTGAACTGACTGTCAACGCAGTACGTAGAAAACCAGGAAGACCTACAAAAAGCGCTTAAGAAAACATGCATTATATAATTGAGAAGGCAGCGAAACAATAAGAAGCGAGCGAGTGCATATACTACCATATTCATGAGTGCTGCTACCTCGGAAAGAAAGCAAGGTGTAAACCTAAACTTTAAATTAAGTTCATAGACAGGCTACCGCTGGCGTTTCACATGCCCACAGGTAATGCGGGATACAAGTTTAATGAGAGGGCGCAGGATATAAAGAGAGTTTTGATCACTTTGTAACTAAGTTAAAATTGTAGGTGAAGGGGTGTGCTTATGCAAATTCCGAGAGACTGTGTTTGTGGGGGATTGACAGTTAAGGCGGGTGGGGGAGTCACGTCATCATCTCCCCTCCCATTTACCTCAAGTTAATACACACGCTGTCTCTACAGTTTCTCCACACTGAATCCTCCAGGCACTACTTACAAAAGGTCACATTGACAAGCGTGTTACGCTATTTTTAAAATCTTTCCTTTTCTTAGCACAAGCACAGCTGAGAAGCTTCGATGCATGTGCTCCATAACGCGTTAAAAATAATGCATTTAATCACACTTTGCATTACAAGCAAAGGGGAGCTTTTGTCAATGCATGATTTCCTGGTACACGATTACATTAATCAGCGCATCCCGATTCATTTTACCCTCGCACCACCTTAGTTTGAGAAGAAGTATGAAAAAATATGAGGTTAACACAGAAAAACAGATCACCAATTCAAGCTTTATGAATAATCGATTCGCCATCAATAATTGTTTTGGTAAAGCCATCCTCCTTCCATTTTATAATTTTTCCGCCACTAGCCATGATTAAATGAGCGGTAAAAAGTAAGAGCGAGCGGGTGACTTATTTAGGCAGGAATATATATGACAGCAACACTCATGACAATGTCAATCATGTTACGTTATTATTAAAATGTTTCCTTTTCTTTTTCATTACTTCTTTAACACACTACTTCTCCGCTGTGAGGCGGGGGTATTTTGCTATATATATAATATATGAATTACCTCCAAAGAGCGCTGAGACTTTTGATATCATGAACGTGTGTACAAAAGGGGTCTCCTGCCCAGCAAAAGTCGAGCAGCCAGCGCACGTGCATAGCTGTGCCGGCCTTTGAGACGCTGACTGCGCTTCTGCCTTAAGTCAAAGTGAGCACTTTTAATTTTTTTCATCCGCCCCCTGAGCTATAGCCCAGACAAGTGCAAACACGGGACCCCTTTTCTACACCACGGCAAAATAATATTAAGGCGATTCACACTTTCGTTTGCACCAATACGATTATCAGGTCCTCAGCTCGGATTATGAAGACCCGCACACGAGTGGAGGACTGACAGTGCCATCACAGCCGATTAATGGCGGGGACGTCTCACCAGTCTACACAAGACCCACCGCGACTGTCGCCAAAAGGCGATCATAACGTCAGTGAACACATCTCTCTATACTATATAAAAGAAAAAGGCAACTTTCCTTTCTTTACACCTTTTTTCCTTTTATCCCAAACCAAAGCCTTTCTCTCTTAACACTGCAGAGGACACAAAACTAATTTTCTTTAAATGCCGGTAAGGCACATTACCAGAGGCACAAATTTGAACGTTCACATAGAAAATGTAATTTCTATACCACAGCCGTCGTGTAGCGCCTTTCAAAAGGGATCTACTACCGAGAGATGATCCATATACATTTTAGCTGCTGTTAGTTACTTACCTGTTTTGTTACACAGTCTTTAAAATGTAGTTTACCCAAACCACTCCAGTAGTGCTCAATGTACCTGTACTTCTTAAAACGTTAATGTTTTACTGTTTAATAACTTATAGACTATATTTCATTATTTTTCCCTTGCACTCAGTGACCAAAGCTATACACACACATATAGACACATACAAACATACACACAAGTATATGTATGTGTATATATATGTATATATATATATATATATATATATATATATATATATATATATATATATATACACACACACACCCCTATCTAGATTATATATATATATACACACACACACACACACACACACACACACACATACATACATACATACATACATACATATATATAATTTGTGTGTGTAGATATGTATATAGATATGTAGATATGAAGATATGTATGTGTATATATATATATATGTATATTATATATATATGTATGTATATGTGTATGCATGTGTGTGTGTATATATATGACAGCAGCAATCCAAGCTGTGAGAAAACAGTAAAAAGGAGGCGTGTCAGACGTTGTGGTACATTTTCTGATGCAGCTAGACGAAAAAAACTTTGTGACGCTGCCACCAAATACACAAAACAATTACTTTGACAATCATGTTACGTTATTTTCAAAATGTTTCCTTTTCTTTCTCTTTCCTTCTTTAACACACTACTTCTCCGCTGCCAAGCGCGGGTATTCTGCTAGTATACTAATAAAAGGCAAAGCCCTCACTGACTCACTGACTCATCACTAATTCTCCTACTTCCCGTGTAGGTAGAAGGCTGAAATTTGGCAGGCTTATTCCTTACAGCTTACTTACAAAAGTCAAGTAGGTTTCATTTCGAAATTCTACACATAACAGTCATAACGGTCGACGACATTCACCATGTTGAACTTTCTTATTCATGGCCCCATCTCCATGAAATTTGGTAGACGGCTTCCCTGCGCTAACCGAAACCAATGTACCTACTTATTTCGGTGGTGTGATGTCACTGTCAGCCGCCACATTGAACTTTTCAACGGTCTTTGTTACTTATGGGCCCATCTTCAAGAAATTTGGTACGCGGGTTCCCAACAGCTAACCGAATCCTACTTACGTACATAGCCTGCAGCTCGGTCACCATGTGAGGCGGCGTTGGGTCCCCCATCCCAACATCTCCACACTCTGAGGAGAGGCAAGACACGACAGCCTGAATGGAGTTTGCTAAAAGACACCTGAAGGACTCTGAGATGGTGAGAAATAAGATTCTCTGGTCTGATGAGACCAAGATAGAACTTTTTGGCCTTAATTCTAAGCGGTATGTGTGGAGACAACCAGGCACTGCTCATCACTTGTCCAATACAGTCCCCACAGTGAAGCATGGCGGTGGCATCATCATGCTGTGGGGGTGTTTTTCAGCTGCAGGGACAGGACGACTGGTTGCAATCGAGGGAAAGATGAATGCGGCCAAGTACAGGGATATCCTGGACAAAACCTTCTCCAGAGTGCTAAGGACCTCAGACTGGGCCGAAGGTTTACCTTCCAACAAGACAATGACCCTAAGCACACAGCTAAAATAATGAAGGAGTGACTTCACAACAACTTTGTGACTGTTCTTGAATGGCCCAGCCAGAGCCCTGACTTAAACCCAATTGAGCATCTCTGGAGAGACCTAAAATGGCTGTCCACCAACGCGTTTACCATCCAACCTGACAGAACTGGAGAGGATCTGCAAGGAGGAATGGCAGAGGACCCCCAAATCCAGGTGTGAAAAACTTGTTGCATCTTTCCCAAGAAGACTCATGGCTGTATTAGCTGAAAAGGGTGCTTCTACTAAATACTGAGCAAAGGGTCTGAATACTTAGGACCATGTGATATTTCAGTTCTTCTTTTGTAATAAATCTGCAACAATTTCAAAAATTCTTTTTTTTGTCTGTCAATTAGGTGTGCTGTGTGTACATTAATGAGCCAAAAAATTAATTTAAATGATTTTAGCAAATGGCTGCAATATAACAAAGAGTATATCTATATATCTATATATATATCTATATATTTATCTATATCTATATCTATATATCTATATATATATATATATCTATATATATATCTATATATATATATATCTATATATATATATATATATATATATATACACATACAGTAATCACTCGCTATATCGCGCTTCGACTTTTGCAGCTTCACTCTATCGTGGATTTTAAATGTAAGCACATCTAAATATATATCACGGATTTTTCGCGGCTTTCTGCGGACAAAGGGTCTTTTAATTTATGGTACATGCTTCCTCACTTTGTTTGCCCAGTTGATTTCATACAAGGGACGCTATTGGCGGTTGGCTTAGAAGCTACCCAATCAGAGCATGTATTACATATTAACTAAAACTCCTCAATGATATAAGATATGCTTCCCGCGCAGTGCTTGATTGTTTGCTTTTCTCTCTCTCTCACCCTCTCTGACGTTCTCTACGCCTGACGGAGGAGATGTGAGCAGAGGGGATGTTTGCACAGAGGCTGTTTGCTTAGAAGATACGGACGTTCCTCTACAAAATGCCGCTTTATCGCGGTGCTTCTGCATACTTAAAAGCACGTATTGATTTTTTGATTGTTTGCTTTTCTTAGCGAGCACTCTCTCTGACATTCTCTGCTCCTGACGGCACTCCTTTGAAGAGAAGATATGTTTGCATTCTTTTAATTGTGAGAAAGAACTGCCATCTCTGTCTTGTCATGGAGCACAGTTTAAACTTTTGATTTAAGGGTGTTATTTCATGTCTAGAGGGCTCTAATAATGGTAACAGTGTGGGAGAGTTTATAAGGGCTTAAAATATATAAAAATAACCATACAAACATATGGTTTCTACTTCGCGGATTTTCACCTATCGCGGGGGGGTCTGGAACGCAACCCCATGATCGAGGAGGGATTACTGTATATATTGTCACACATGGGTGATTAGGAGGCAGTCAAAGAGCGGGTCTTCTGGCTAGATCGTGCAGAGTGTGTGGTACTTGGTAGAAGACTGGTGCTTGTGCATTGATCTTTTGTAAATATTTTTTCTTCTTATGTAAATATCTCTGGATTAGTTCTGGTGGAGGTATTTATTGGGTTGTGGTTAACAGTGCACAATTTTTGGATTAACACTTTTTCTTTTTCTGTATTTTGAATATTTTTCTAAGTAAACCCTGTACTATACACTGTTTGGAGGAGCAGCTTCTTGACTTGGATTACTGTGAAGGAAGACAGCTGGATTTTTGATTTTGTGTATTTATGGGTTTTTATTAAATTGTGTGTATTTTTCTTTTTCATTTGTAACTTTCAGTCAGCACTGTAAATCTTTTTTGGGCTCCGATTTATAATTGTTTTGTGTGTCCTTTGCAGTATTGGACTGTGTATCGATATATATTTTCTGCAGGACGTTATTTTTGTTTTTCTTTAAGTGCACCTTTAAATAAAACCTCACTTTATTTTTGTAAAAACCCAACTCTGTGTCTGTGTCTCCTTGTCTTACACCATCATCTTGGTCACTCTCGGCCCCGCATACTAGACACCTAGAGTGTAGGCTGGTGCCCCCAATTTCCATAAAAAAAAAATTCCACAAAATCATGATGAGTGTTCCGCATTTTCAAAGGGAATATTTACACTACAACTAAATCACAAATGAAACATGATTTTAAAGCAAACCAATATGCACAACGTAGCATGAGAATGCAACATTTGAAATCATTACGCCATCGTACTGCTTTGGAAACAAAAACCACCACCACCACTTCTACTGAAAACATAGCAACCAAATATATAAATAGAAAGTAAACTTGACGATTAGGAAAAGCAAAAGCAACAAGTAACAGAAAACAAAAGAAAATGTATAAGAGGGTACAAGGTCAGCTATCAGCAAGAAATGATTGGGTTGGTGGGGTTCACTGGGTCCCCTAACTAAAGCAAGTGCTGCCCACTGCTCTTGTTCAACACACTCAGAAGAAACCAAAGCACAGGCAGACAAGTGGTGGCCTGGCACAGTTTTTCCTTATGGGCCCCCCATTTTTCAGGGGCATCCTCTGTTTGGAACTCCCCTGTGAACTCCCACCTGTCCAGATGTAAGGTGAGTCACAGTGACATTCACTTCTGACCGATCCCCAGCCTTAACTACTGTTGCGACTGCTGTGGTGTTTGCTGGCATTTGAAATAATGTGCCTGAGGCAAGCCGCCATTTTATGAAATCCCAGCCTCAAATATATTCTTACTAAGCCTGAGACTATACACTTTATCCATATACAGTACATATCACCATATAAGATTCATACTGCTTTGCATGCTCAGAACTCTGAAAAGAAAAAATAAATAATTGATTTTTTTTAGAAAATAAATCATGTGAAACAATGAAAACAGGCATTAAAAACCTCACAAACATACAAGGGTAGGGCAATACTTATCCGTCCCTTTGTAATAATTTTGTTCGGGTTTGCCATAGCACTTGTGGAAACGTGGCATGTCTGTGATCACAATGGTCAAGTTTCAAGCTCGATCAGTCTGCTTCTGTCATTTTCTAGGTGTAAACGTGGCCACTTCACTCTCCGTTTGTGCCAACAAAGAGCCCAGAGCAGTTATTGGCTTGAGGTATTTCAATGATGATCGAGTGTGACCTTTCACCAAATAGGTAATAATATCTAATATATATCTAATATATATATATATATATATATATATATATATATACACGTCACACGCATGGGAGGCAGCTAAAGGGCTTGAGTGAAGGCAGTTTGGAGGCATGCCGGGTGTGGCAGAGTGCACTGACTCTTTTCTCCCTTGCCTGTAGACCATTCCCGGGGGATTTCATCTGGCTCTCCTGACATCACTTCCGGGACTGAGCCAATGGAAGTCGGCCACACCAGCTCCAGTCCCTCTGATGTCACGTCCGGCTATGAACCAATGGTGGAAGAGCACATGCCGGATCCATATGACCTCACTTCCTGTCTCCCTCTTTAAAACCTGCCCCTTTTCCTTTGTTTCCTCAGTCTTGTTTTGGACTCAGTTGAATGCACTTCAGTGCTGATTATTTGTTAAAACGACTTTGCAGCCAGGATACCACATTATACGGGTGGCTGCCCCAAACCTTTATCTGTCCATGTCTTGTTCTTGTTGCTATATATATATATATATATATATATATATATATATATATATATATATATTTAATTACATCAACAACTACTCAAACAAACTACTTTGTCAGTCACCTTAGAGGACTTAATTTGTGTTTAACAAGTGGTGTTTTTTTTGTTTTTCATGTTATTATTCTTTATCCAGTTATACTGGCTTTGCAACAAGGTGCCCCAACACTTTGACGTTGTCTCATCTTGCGACTTATAACAAGTGTCGATCAGCCAAAAAGTTTTCCAAAGCGAATCTGCTGGGTTCACCCGTGACCTTGTTCACTGGATTTTTCCCTGAAAATTCAACTTTTTCTTCCCAACACACATTGAAGCTTTTCAAGGCCTGTGTGACATCAGCTGCATTTGCATCCCATGCGCATTTAAATAAACCAAAAAAATGGCATTATTTTCATTTGATGGGTATATTAGCTGACCACAATGAGAGTAATATTACTATAGTTTGCTGTTCTGCACGTTGTGTCTTCACAGCTGGATTTAGCATGTTATGTAGCGCACATGTGGTAGTGATAGTGACAGACCCACAACGCTGGCCCCCCGCATCACAGGCTCAATGGGTATGTGCTAGTGTTGCAGACTGGGAATATAATCTTTTTCAGGTAGGCATGGTCCCACAATGGTTAGCACTGCTTCCTCACAGTCCAGGTCACATTTTTGGCCATAATTGGTTGTTAGGGACACCTAAAAGACAATTTCATCATTATAATCCATTTAAAACTAGTGCAGTTTCCACTTCAATGCATTTTGCTGACTTCACCAAAATTTCTAAATGTTTTTGCATTTTTTCTGAACTCTAGTTGAAGCAAATTCAATGGGATTCACTCATCACTACTCATAACGCTTGATGCCTTGTGACAGGTATAGCAGCAAAGCAGTTAGTATGTAAAGTGCACAGCCTGCATCAGTTTAATGTGGGGAAAGGAGAACACGCGTGGTGGCACATTATGAGTAAAGTAATCTGTGAGTGAATGCAGCTCACTTGCAATGTTTTCATAGAAACGGCAGACATGACATGACAATATATGCGATAACAAGAATAAGCAGTCTTCTTTTATGTGTATGTAGGCATCCTTCATCAACTCCTGCATGTGATTCAATATGTATCAGTATGTGTATATAATTCAACAGAGGCACCAGCATTTCAGCTGTACATATATCCTATTTTTTTTTCTCCTAAAAATGCACCTCATTTACCATCATGCACTGGCCCTTTAGTTTTTTCAAAGAAAGCCCACCATTTATTGTTGAATTTGCATTCATTGTGGGGTCTGCCATGTCTGTGAAAATTTTGTGAATGATCAGCTGTCCATCACGATGCTTTACACTTGCGGTTAGAAACCAGAGAGGAGGATCTCATATCCTTCAGGTTTAGCCATCACCCTTGAAATTTCTACGAATGTACAGTAAGAACTGTCTAGTCTCATTGTTTGCAGGATCTCTGCTGATCTCTTAATCATCCCTGTGTATATTCTATGTATGATATGGTACATCTTTGTCTTTTGTGTACTAAACCATTTCAGGAATAACTTCATGACATATCTAAAACAAAGGCTTACATATTTCAATGTGCACTGCAAACCAAACCACTTAACTACTGTTATCTCTAAATTATTCTCTCCCAAATGTATACTTCGTATTCCACAGTATGTGAAACCTGCCCTTTTTTTAACCTGCTGACAGTTTTCAGATGTTTTTTTTTCTTTATCATGCATAATGAAACAATGTATGTGATTATAAGTATAACGTTAGTTCTTAGGAGACAGAGAACAGCTTACATCTGGGAAACCGTGTTCAGTAATGTTGGTAACAGTGGCAGAAGAGGGTTTTTCTAGTTAAAATTACATACAAATGCTGTCAGAGAGACACCTGGGTACCAATGTTCAATGCCGTGTTGCTTATAATTGGGAGTCTTTCGTGTTAAAAGAAGAAAAAGCAAAACATCATCAAATCACATTTTCTGAATAGAATTTAAAAGATGCAACAGCAAAGGAATTTAAGAAAAGTTAAGGAAGGACCGGAGCGTGACATGCACACTGATGAAACAATTAAAGATTATCAAGGCTTAGCTGTGGTCTAAGTTTCTGCCCGGTTGGTCCAGCTAAATGTGAGTGCTGAGAAGGTGACGAGCTCTCACTATCCACATACCTGGCTGAAGTGGCACACGACAGCCATTCCAGTACAACATGCATCACAATCAAACCATTTATAGTAAATCAGCACGCAGTCAACTAGCCAAACACACACATCTGACTGCAGCATAAAAATAAAACCTCAGGTACAGCAAGCGCACTGCCAAAGGTTAAAGAGCCTGCTTAATGGAAACTGTGTGCGTCTTTAATCTTCATGAGCTAACGAAAGTCATTGGAGTGCCGTGAGAAACCTCTGTGAAGCAAGAGCTAACATCGTGTTGCTTAATACAAAGTTACGCACACAAAGTGAACATGGCCAGCTCTAATGCACGCACTGGGGCCTCTTCTTCATTTATTTACCTTACCTTTGGCTTTGTGGTGTACCAAATGGTGCACATCTTCCTCATGAAGGGCAAAAACAGTTTCCACAGATTTTTTTTTTTTTTAAGCAATTGTAATCATTTTAGTTCATCAAATTCCTAATTAAGAATTTTAAAAACAAAATTATAAATAAAAAAGTAACTATTGGACTATAAAAGAATTAAGATAACATAATAAAATATAAAAGACAAACAGAGTGACCCTCTCACCCTACAATCAGCATTCAAAACTAACGCAGAAAATTCAGTGCTACCCAACACTCAAGTCTTGCTCTTTGCCTATCTTTTTTGGGTTGTCACTTCAAGGGGATCCCAACGAGTGCCAGTACTCTCTGTTCTGGTCGGCTTCTTAGATCTCCTCCTGATGTCACTTGATGTCTTAAGTTCCCTCATATACCTTCAAACACGATGAAATCCGCACATCATATCGGAGAATGCAGGTCCCC
Source organism: Polypterus senegalus (assembly GCF_016835505.1). NCBI lineage: Eukaryota > Metazoa > Chordata > Cladistia > Polypteriformes > Polypteridae > Polypterus > Polypterus senegalus. Next base: position 72,944,919 of record NC_053155.1, read on the forward strand.
CTTGAAGCTTCAATTGAATTGATATTCATACATTACATTGGTCAAACTGGGAAGTGCTGGTACTGCGTACTGGTACATACTGGTCCATTTCACACTGTGGTCTTGGCCAGTCTGTCTGCATTTACTAAGGTGATACCACTCCATACTGAAAACCATTTCTGCCTCTTTTCTTCTTCATCTTTCGGTTGCTCCCATTAGGGGTTGCCACAGCTGATCATCTTCTTCCATATCTTTCTGTCCTCTGCATCTTTCTCTGCTACACCCATCACCTGCATGTCTCATCACATCCATAAACCTTCTCGTAGGCCTTCCTCTTTTCTCTCCTTTGGGGAAAAAAGGATTACGTCTTCAAGAAGATTTATCATGCTTATTATTCATATTTTCCACCAGATGCTGTCCTTTATTTTGAGTGTTCTGGTTTCTCTGTGTAAGACCCCAATCTCAATTCTATGCAGCTTGGCCTGTTCCATATAATGCTGGTTACTTCTGCCCTCACATCAGAAAATGGTAACATCCAAAGAATTTGTTTGCCGTCAGATCCCAACGTAAGTCATCCATATCAGCCTCTCTGTGTTTTATGAAGTGCTGAACTTTCCGAGTGTGTCTGCTAAAGACGGCCCCACAAATCACAAGCACTTCATTCTTTACAGCCACACCACTAGCAAAAATGTAACAGATCTTAATAAAACATAAAAAAAATAGCACAGAAGGTGCAAACGTCTACCTAAAACTGAGGATTTTTCATTCACATTTGAATTTCTTCAAATAGATTCTTTGTTTTAATATAGATATTCAAATCAAAATCTTTGGATAGCTTGACTGCCTTGCTGCACCACTCCTGAAATTTCAAGCCTTGGGTACCAGATGGACTGTGGTGCCCGGCTGCTGCGTCACATGTGGTTAGGACCAGAAGAACATCAGAAATGTGACATATAACATTGAGACCATTCTGTTCATCAGGCCCCCAATAAAAAAGTTTTAAAAGTTGAAAATAACCAAATACACAATTTACAAAGCTGAGTGTTCCCACACTTAGGAAGCACCAGAAGAATGACACAATGTACGGATATAGCAAAGCAAGACAAAGGACTCGTGCATATCCACTCGGATTCTGACACGAGCAACATGGACCACCGGCTGATGCTGGATGCCAACCCAGGATGTTACATTGGTGAGGCGGCAGAACTACCCACACTGCCTTACTGAAGCGCCCCCAGCCAACTAGACTTGTGAAAATGACCACGAGAGGCAGGGTGGTGCAGTCGGTCAACTGACCACGAAGAACAAATGGCAGACGGACAGACCTTTTAACAGATTTATGTTGTTAATTCGATTACGGACCCCTGACCTCAACTCTAAAACTGTGAGTTTTCACCTTCAGTGCTGTCCGGGGTTGCTTCATTTTCAAGAAGTCTAACATCCACAATACTGGAGTATTGTGGAAATCCCTGTAGTCCCCTTTAGTGGATTAATCATTTCTGTGTCTCCTCCCGAGTTGCGAGGTTGTAGGCAGAACCATGAAGCACTCGTTTGCTGTCATTACAGGATTTTTTTTTTCTTTCCAGCAATCACATCTTGGAAGGACAGAATCAGCGCCGATCATCATGTGTTATGCTACACGTGTTATGTCATTAAATAAGAAGCTTCACCGTGAATCATCAAAGTCTGGGCAGCTCTAGCAAACTTGACAGCTGGGCTTTTTCGTTGTCGGCTCGAAGCACAGTGACTCAGCCATGTTCACTTCCTCTGAGTTGATCTTACGAGCTACAGGGTGAATATTGACGTACAGTGCCATGTCTCTTCCTTTTCCAATTTGTCATTCCTGAATGAAGTATCTATGCTGAAATCACATTCTTCTCCTTTCTCAAGTTGCCATGCTGTCAAAAGGTAGTCGGAAGTAGCAGCCACACCACAGTTTGAACGATCTCAGCTTTGTCACCCTGACAGTTGATCAGAAAGTTCCAGCTGTGATGTTTCCACTTTCTGTGACAGCAGCGGCTCCGTTGCCAGCCTAAGGGAAAGAGAAGACGACCCTCTTCACACCCAACCCTAAGTGCAGCTGCCATTGTTGTTCTCTTCAAGAACGCCTGAGATTTGATGACTTCAAAATCTGAGAGTTAGTATAACAAGCGGTATGCAGCCATGAAGTTCAATCAATGCTCAGTACTTCACGATCATCTGTGTGCTCAAATATGCTTAAAGTTTAAATACATGATCTTCTTTGGAAATGCTCTCCTGACGTATACACATCCTTATATTAAATTGTGTTGCTTGGTTTAACTTTTTCTTTCCATTATTGTGATATATAAGTCGCCGAGAAAAAATCTCTTGGGCTCTGTCAGGAGGAACAGCAACAAAGTTCTTTGTTTCCAGAGATTTCTAATGGAGGGGACAAAGTTAGACACGGACAGGCTTATTGTACCAAAAAAACATCATCTCAAAGCTATAGATATCTTTAGTCAAGGTGGCACCATATAAGAGTGACATGCCACGAGTCCCTGCTTGGTGAATTTCCACCGTTTTTACCATTTTCCTGCGTGGCGTAAGCTGCTTTATTGTGTGCGACCAAACAACATTGCTTAACACTAGAAATAATGTTTCAGTACTCTTCACTATCCAGAACTTACCTCTAGATATTTTTTGCAACAGAACAATAACGACAATCAGTTGACTCAGTGAAAGAGAGGAAGACGAGGTGGCACCCTGAACAGGCTGCAGAGGCACCCAAAACAGCCTCCGGTCCCCTCCATCCTGCCAGCTAATGTCCAGTTCAAAGAAAACAAGCTGGACAAGCTTCAGTGCCACTTCAGCTCACAAAGGGGCGCCATGGACACCGCCATTAAACCTTAGGGCTTTTCTGAACAATGTTCAGACCACAACATGGCAACCACCGGCATGACAGAGAGGTGGTGTGTGCTTTTGTATTAACAGTTCCTGGTGCAATGATGTGGTAGGGGTCTTCTAGTCCGGTTTGCTTGTCTTGAAATACCTGACAACCAAGTGCTGGTCCTTTTTCCTCAGTGCCACTCACAGCTGTTTCTGTTCTTCCACAGGAAACTCTGGCACTTACTACACTAGACGAGTTGTACGCCGCCAACTGCAAACAAGAGAGTCGGCACTTGGAAACAATCTGCCTCATCACAGGAAACTTCAACCATTGCAACCTCAAGAATGTCCTCCCCAAGACGAGAAATTCTGAAAGATCAAGGGCAATCAATCACCATCTACTCCACATGAACAGCCCCCCGGTCTAGACAGTTAGCAGCTTTAGGTTCCTGGGGGTGCAGATCAACGAATGCTTTATGTGGTCTGTCAGCACCACCTGAACCCTCAGAAAGTCTCAGCAAAGGCAACTTTTCCTGAAGAGGCTAAAGAGCTCTGGGGAGGAAATCAAAACACGAGTTACCTTTAAAATATCCAGACTGGATGCATCAGGGTGTGTTCTCGTAACCTCTCTTACCAGGATTGCAAAGTACACCAAAGGAGTGGACCTTCCACATCTTTATATCATCTACTCAACCAGATGTCCGGAAAGAGTGAAATCCATCATCTCTGAATCCAGCCATCCAGCTCATCTTCTGTTTTAACTTCTTTCTTTTAGAAAGCCCTACCAGACCCTCACCACTCACTCCACCTGCTCCAGGAACAGCTTCAACCCCCAGGTCATAAGGTCACTGAACTCCCAGCAACCAGACCCTACCTGCCTTGCGCTGTGTACTGTACCCACCTGCTGATTTATGGGTAATTACACTCTACCTATCTTCTGTTGCTCTTATTGTATTCATTTATTCATCATCACTGCAACTGTGGCCCAACGATTTCACTCTGCTCTCACAGTGTACATGATAATAAAGATCTCTCATCTCTTTACCACATTCTGGCAGTTCAAAGCCCCCTAACCAGTTTATCCAGGACAGACTGGAGCACCATGACTGCTAATTGCGCCCAACCCTTCTGAATTGTGACCTCTGTGATCTTCCACCTTCCAAACCTCAGCACACTTTGCAGCACTAGAAGAAGATAAAGGTTAATACACAGAAGCAATGAAAATGGCTGTTTGTTGTTGCTGTTGTACCCTGAGGTTGAACTGTAAGCGGAATGAGCTAGACCACAACGTTGATCTCCGTCCATGTGTGCAATTAATGCTCCTTGCAGGACACACACAAACCTAGCCATGGATGTGTCACCACTGTGCTTAGGACCGCATGGTGTCAGAGCAGGTGGCACGTCTCGCACACAGCTTCAGAATCCCGATTTTGCAGTGAGGACATAACCTCCTTGTTGTAGGACTGTCTTGGTTGACACGTCTCTGCAACATCACATGGACTTCGGGGACAGTGCCTCTGGATTGGCAGACCGGGGTGGTGGTCCCCCTCTTTAAAAAGGGGGACCGGAGGGTGTGTTCCAACTACAGAGGGATCACACTCCTTAGCCTCCCTGGAAAAGTCTATTCGGGGGTTCTGGAGAGGAGGGTCCGTTGGATAGTCAAACCTCGGATTCAGGAGGAACAGTGTGATTTTCGTCCTGGTCACGGAACAGTGGACCAGCTCTACACCCTTAGCAGAGTCCTGGAGGGTGCATGGGAGTTTGCCCAACCAGTCTACATGTGTTTTGTGGACTTGGAAAAGGCGTTCGACCATGTCCCTCAGGGAATCCTGTGGGGGTGCTCCGGGAGTATGGGGTCCCGGACCCCCTGATAAGAGCTGTTCGGTCTCTGTGCAACCGGTGTCAGAGCTTGGTTCGCATTGCCGGCAGCAAGTCAAACACGTTTCAAGTGAGATTTGGACTCCGCCAGGGCTGCCCTTTGTCACCGATTCTGTTCATAACTTTTATGGACAGAATTTCTAGGAGCAGCCAGGGTGTTAAGAGGGTCCGGTTTGGTGGACTCAGGATTGGGTCACTGCTTTTTGCAGATGATGTTGTCCTGTTTGCTTCATCAGGCCGTGATCTTCAGCTCTCTCTGGATCGGTTCGCAGCTGAGTGTGAAGCGGCTGGGATGAGAATCAGCACCTCCAAATCCGAGCATGGTCCTCAGCCGGAAAAGGGTGGAGTGCCCTCTCAGGGTTGGGGGAGAGATCCTGCCCCAAGTGGAGGAGTTCAAGTATCTCGGGGTCTTGTTCACGAGTGAGGGAAGAATGGAGCGTGAGATCGACAGGCGGATCGGTGCGGCATCCGCAGTGATGCGGGCTCTGCATCGGTCTGTCGTGGTGAAAAAGGAGCTGAGCTGTAAGGCAAAGCTCTCAATTTACCAGTCGATCTACGCTCCTACCCTCACCTATGGTCATGAGCTATGGGTAGTGACCAAAAGAACGAGATCGCGAATACAAGCGGCTGAAATGAGTTTCCTCTGCAGGGTGTCTGGGCTTTCCCTTAAAGATAGGGTGAGAAGCTCAGTCATCCGGGAGGGGCTCAGAGTAGAGCCGCTGCTCCTCCGCATTGAGAGGAGTCAGATGAGGTGGCTCGGGCATCTGATCAGGATGCCACCTGGATGCCTCCCTGGCGAGGTGTTCTGGGCACGTTCAATCAGGAGGTGGCTCCTTGGAAGACCCAGGACATGCTGGAGGGACTATGTCTCTTGGCTGGCCTGGGAACGCCTTGGGATTCTCCCGGAAGAGCTACAAGAAGTGGCCGGGGAGAGGGAAGTCTGGGCATCTCTGCTCAAGCTGCTGCCCCCGTGACCCGACCTCGGATAAGCAGAAGAGGATGGATGGATGGATGGACATGACCTCCTACACCCTAAAGATGTGTATGTTAGGATACTTGGAGACTCTAACTGACCTGACCTACGTGAGTGGGTCCCACCATCCAGCATTTGTTCCACTCACGACTCCAAAAATTATATTAAGCAAGTTCCAAAAACTGATGTATTAATGGACTTCCAATTTGAACCAGCCTCTCATGTGACTTCACAAGGACACAACTGTCACCTTCATGTGAGGCCTGCTAAAGCCATCGTTTTGCATTTTGCCATTTTTCCTTGCAGTTGAATTTTTATTTTTTTGGGTTAGGTCCACAATTCTGGAGCCAACTGAAGGCGTAACAGCAGCTGTGTTTTTTGCTTCATTTGTCTCCTGTGCATAGTGCAAACAGACCTCATCCTGGCTAAGTACATTCATGGCTGGGATCACAAAGATCAGGCCATCACTTTTACAGTTCTACTTGAAACATGTTTGTTTCATTACTCACTGTCATATTAAAGTATGTGGTGTCTCGGCCAGTGGGCAATTCTGAAACTGCATGTGCTTCGACTGTTAAGTAAATGCTGGTGAACAGCTATTCCCAAGCGTGACCCTGGAAAAAGGCATCAGTTGAACATTCCGGAATACGAAAAGTGAAAGCAGGACTACTGCTCAACATCACCACTACTCCGCACTACAGCAGCCCCCACGTGACCACATTGGGCAGACTCCCTCATGTCTAGGGGCCCCCACTGAGTGTGTCACAGCCAGAGTGGAGCATGTCACAAGCTGTCACCGACATGCCATTGTGGTCTGCTGTGTGTTTTTCCAAGTTATATAACGTTTCCTTTAAGTGATGTTCTCATTTGCAGAACACTTTCTCAACTTCCTTCTCTCTGGCAAACCACAGCGGAAACCGACTACGGCACTTGCATTACGTTTCTTTGGCGGCGTCTGAGGACTCAGTCCACAGTTACTGGTCGAGGGCCGTGCTGTCACTGAGTGCAGCTTGTGCTGCTGCAATAGTCGCCATTCCTGGGAACTGCTGTGCTGGTGTCGCAAACCACAAGCTAAACATGAAAATGTCATTTGAAAAGGGGGGCATGTCAGCGTTGCTGAGGATCTCCAGCGGCACAAGTTACATTGATTCATTAGAATAATGTAATGCTTTGATGCAAATTAGAACATTAAAGATCTGAATGTGTGGAGGCCAGTCAGTGCATCGAGTTCACCTGGTCAGCTCATAGCCGGGTTAGTCCCAATGTCTCATTCTGGTGCATTTTAAAAGCTGTCATGGTGTCCACTTCAACTACATGACTCGCCAGTTGTGCTAGATTTCTACAGACCCTCATCTGCAGGCCAGAACTACCAGATGCACTAGCCTATGTAGCGCCCTTCTCCAGGTGCTTTAGCAGCACTCAGCCATAGCACGGACCTTTCCTTATTTCTACAGTTGGAGTAAAAACAAATTAAAAAAAGCTTGTTAGAAGTTAAACACGCTGACTTACCCTTTCATGCACAGTAGAACCCCCACAGGCGCTACGTCCTAAGACCCACCGTGGTCCGTTGTCCGTTTTTCATTTAATCGATAAATTTCCTACAATTAGACATCCCTATCCATCCATCCATTATCCAACCCGCTATATCCTAACAACAGGGTCATGTGGGTCTGCTGGAGCCAATCCCAGCCAACACAGGGTGCTAGGCAGGAAACAAACCCCGGGCAGGGCGCCAGCCCACTGCATAGAGATCCCCAACATAACAAAATAATAAAATACACTGTACATTATTATACTCGCACTCTGTCTCTCTGTAGAATCAGCCTTCAGGGGATGACGGAACAATGAAAAATATCTTGTCCACGCACAACTTGATCACATTTCTACATTTGTTTTTTAATAAAATCTCTTAGCTATTGTGCGTACTCACCGACTTCTCTGATCTTCGTTGTTTTCACTGATGGGAGGCACTTCATGGCTTCTCTTAGGTGCCAAAGAACTGCCAGCATCACTACATGTACTTTTAATTAAAATGAAGAGTTATTCTCACAAGGACACTGAGATAAGAGGCGATGAACGTGGACAGCAGCAACACGAAAGACCGGTTTATACTGAACGCATTGAAAATGATGTCAGACACATTGGCACTTGCTGGGTTTTCATCACATGCTGCGCATGGCATGCAGCGATCGTTTTATTTCTGGAATTATCGATTGACCATTTTTGGGCTACGGGCAAAGTGCGGATAAGTGAAACAGCAGGAATGAGATCTGTCCTGCCATCAGTTAAGATCATTTCAAACAGTGAAACACTCAGCTGGTAAAGACTTTGAATTGAATGGCCGAAAGATCTTCTCTTGAAGCGCATCACTAAACATAAGAGGAAATCATCACCATGAACAAATTAAGCGACCAACAGTAAAGGTGCAAGACAGATGAGAAACAAAACCGGAAGAGAAACCATCAATGAGTATGGAGAAGGCAGCCATAATAATAATAATAAAAATAATAATAATGCCAACACATTTTATTTTGGAACATGTGCACAAATGTCTACAATAAAATTACAGATGGAAATTCTGGGTGTGTTTTAAAAACCTGTAGCAGCCAATCAGTTGCCACCTTTAATATTTCACAGACAGAATCTGCTGCCCTCATCTGCTTCCAAAGGACATCAGAAAACCAAAGGCGCTAAATGAGTCCAGAGTGGCGGCTGTCAGAGTCTGTAAGGAAGTTTAGGATCCATGGCGGTGCTAGAAATAAAAGCTGTGGGCCTTTAACGTAATGGGTGTTTAAGGCAGGAGTGAGGGGATTGCTGGTTAGCGGCTCGGCTGTTTCTCACTGACACTCCGCAGGCTGGTAGGCAAAGCATCTGCAACCGCAGAATCTAAGAGGAGTTGGAGCAGGACAGTCACGAGACACAGCAAAGACTGAGAAAGGATGGGAACAATCAGAAGAAAGAGATTATGGAACGAGCCAGGAGTGCAAGTCAGTGAGGCAGATGGGTGGTATGGCGGTCAGGAAGAAGCCCCGTGGGGAGCGAGAGATCATCCTGTGGACACCCACAATGGAGTGCGCTAGGATGATGAAGGTGAGCTGGCTGAGGTGAAAGTCGTTTTAGTGGCTGATGGTCTCAGCCTCACTGCGAAGATGCAATGGGCGAGTTGGGTGAAGACGGGAGGAAAGAACGGCACTAAGGTTAAGGGAACAGCGAAATGAAACCCCATTCCATTTCTGCTTGTACAGTCTTTTTGGGTTTGTTTGTCTCCCCCAAGGAGTTCTTGTTTTTATTGGATTGTTCATTTAAAGATAATTTGCATCACATGTTCATTATTGGGACACACATCTTTTGAATAAAACTGCACTGTGCACTTTGGTTTGTGACTTCTGTTGTTGTTTTGTGCCCTCTTTGCCCCGTCATGACATTGAGGTCTCTGCTTTAAGAAGATGTCAAGGCTGAGGACACCAGTGAGACTCTTGCTGGAACACACTATTAAGAATATTCTAGACAGCCAATATCCCCTTCCAGTTTGCATATCAACAAAACCAGACCCAGCAGGGTGCCATATCCTTTGAACTTCACCCTGGTATATCTTGATAATAAAAACTGTTACACCAGTGTCCTGTTAATAGATCTCAGCTCAGCATTTAATACTCTTGTACCAGAAAAACTGACCACTAAACTGGTCATTTTAGGATTTGGTGTCAGTCTTTGTAACTGGATTTAGGATTTCCTAACCAACAGACCTCAGGATGTGTGAAACACCAGTGCCAAACTTTCCATGCTGACCCTCAACATAGACACAGCAAAAGGCATTTTGTTGAACCCCCTTCTGTATTCCTTGTTGTTCTCTGCCTGTATGGCCAAACACATCCCCACCACTATCAATAAATTTGCTGATGACTCCACCTCCTTAGGCCTGATCACCAAAAATACAAAATAATTAAAAAAGAAGATGTTTACCTGATAACTTAATGGTACCCTGACAACAATCTGATTTAATGACAGCAAAATATAAGAGCCGAGCATAGGCTTGATCAGGTGGAAAAATTCAGACCACACCAATATATACATTTGAAGAGATATTGTCAAAAAAGCAAGCAACTTCAAGTTTCTTAAAAGTAACTATAATGAAATAAAGTCGCACAACACATTTTGGCTCCTGTCAAAAAGGCTCATCAATGCCTCTGCTTCCTCAAATGTCTCTGGACAGCTCACAATTCCCCACATCTTCTAAGAAACCTCTACAGGTGCACAGTAGAGTCCATCTTCACTGACTGCATCACATCCTGGCACACCACCTGCCCACCACAAGAATGTAAAGCACTGCAGAGGGTGGTGAAGAGGGGGGCATAAAACTCCCCTGGCACCCAGCTGCCTTCTATTTAAGGAATAATGTGTGCAACACTCACTGCCTTAAAATTGCAAAAAAAGGACAATTAAACATCTCAGCCATCCTGCCAAGCAGTTTTTCTCACTTGTACGTTCTTGTAAACGGTGCAGCTCCATTGGTACCCACCCTGGTAGATTCACAGACAGTGTCTGTCAATACAGAACAGTCAGCCATGACAACAAGGATAAGTGTGTGTCTGTCTTTAGTTGGTATTGTTTTATTCTTAACTGTTCTAAGCAGACATGAAAGTAAAATTTTCATTGTACACATGACAACTAAAGCATTTTTTTTAACAAAATCCCTTTATTTCAGGGGCTCAAAAGTAACTGGATAAATTAAATAACTGGAAATAAAATGCTAATTTCTAATACTTAGTTGAAAACCCTTTGCTGGCAATGACAGCCTGAATTCTTGAACTCCTGGACATCACCAGATGCTGGGTTTCTTCCTTTTTAATGCTCCGCCAGGCCTTTACGGCAGCGGCTTTCAGTTGCTGTTTGTTTGTGGGCCTTCTGTCTGAAGTTTAGTCTTCAACAAGTGAAATGCATGCTCAATTGGGTTAAGATCAGGTGACTGACTTGGCCATTCAAGAATTTTCCACTTCTTTGCTTTAATAAACTCCTGGGTTGCTTTGGCTGTATGTTTTGGGTCATTGTCCATCTGCATCATGAAATGCCGCCCAATCAATCTGACTGCACTTAGCTGGATTTGAGCAGACAGTATGTCTCTGAACACCTCAGAATTCATTCGGCTGCTCCTGTCCTGTGTCACATCATCAGTAAACACTAGTGTCCCAGTGCCACTGGCAGCCATGCACGCCCAAGCCATCACACTGCCTCCACCATGTTTTACAGATGACGTGGTATGCGTTGGATAATGAGCTGTTCCGCGTCTTCTCCATACTTTTTTCTTGCTATCATTCTGGTAGAGGTTGATCTTGGTTTCATCTGTCCAAAGAATGTTTTTCCAGAACTTTGCTGGCTTTTTTAGATGTTCTTTAGCAAAGTCCAATCTAGCCTTTCTGTTCTTGAGGCTTATGAGTGGCTTGCACCTTGCAGTGCACCCTCTGTATTTACTTTCATGCAGTCTTCTCTTTATGGTAGATTTGGATATCGATACGCCGACCCCCTGGAGAGTGGTGTTCACTTGGTTGGCTGTTGTGAAGGGGTTTCTCTTCACCATGGAAATGATTCTGTGATCATCCACCACTGTTGTCTTCTGTGGACGTCCAGGTCTTTTTGCGTTGCTGAGTTCACCAGTGCTTGCTTTCTTTCTCAGGATGTACCAAACTGTAGATTTTGCCACTCGTAATATTGTAGCAATTTCTCGGATGGGTTTTTTCTGTTTTCGCAGCTTAAGGATGGCTTCTTTCACCTGCATGGAGAGCTCCTTTGACCGCATGTTGTCTGTTCACAGCAAAATCTTCCACATGCAAGCACCACACCTCAAATCAACTCCAGGCCTTTTATCTGCTTAATTGATAATGACATAACGACGGACTTGCCCACACCTCTCCATGAAATAGCCTTTGAGTCAATTGTCCAATTACTTTTGAGCCCCTGAAATGAAGGGATTGTGTTAAAAAAATGCTTTAGTTGCCTCAAATTTTTATGCAATCTTTTTGTTCAACCCACTGAATTAAAGCTGAAAGTCTGCACTTCAACTGCATCTGAGTTGTTTCATTTAAAATTCATTGTGGTAATGTACAGAACCAAAATTAGAAAAAAGTTGTCTCTGTCCAAATATTTATGGACCTAACTGTATCTAGTCTTCTATTATGTCGCACAGCCCTCTCCATTAGTCAAAAGGCTCTTTATTATACCTTCAAAAAACAATTTGTTCACAAAAACACCACCTTACTTCTGAATTTATGGATTCTTATAACTTTCTTAAATAATCAAAATGAACAGCAAAGTGTCCCTTTTGTGCTCAAGTGATTACAGCAGAGTGAACGAATCACAAAGTGCTAAACACTATTAAGGGTGGAAGAAGAGCCGCAACATCTGCTGAGCACCAAGCAAATCACAGAAGATGCTTAAGTGACAGAGAATGAGAAACAATAAGACACTAAGCACATAGATGACTAAGAAGTAATTCTGAACACAGAGAAATTCATCAACAGGAAAACACAATGGCTCGAAGGCATGCTTTGACATTAACATGAACATCATATGCAAGCTTAGGAAGGGGCAAGAAAGGATGTACTATAGTACAGTTAGTATTACTTCTGAAGATGGAAATGGTCAACTTAACTTCACAGTTGAATTCACTAACTCTTTGATACCTTCAGAACTGCCATCTCACAAGGTTACTCTTTATATATATATATAAAAAAAAAAAAAAAAAAAGGAACAATCACCATGGTTCTTGGAAACCTTAATGGAAACACAGGAATAGTCGATGGCACCAGGTATGTGAGAGCGAATCTCCTTCAAAACGTGGCATCACTGGATCTTTCAATGGTGAGACATCTTTTGTTTCTCTCTATTGAAGACCAACCAATCCCTTTTAAAATTAAAAGGCAGCAATCTCTAGTTTGCCCTGCCTTTGTAATGGCCATTAATAAAGCTCAAGAACAAACATTCAACAATCAGGCTTTTCTTTGGATTTGCACATTTTTTTTCCTCTTGGACAACTCCATGTGACAATTTCAAGGGTCTGTAAATATGATGGCATTAAGACACTTCTCTCAAAGAAAAGGTCAATGAACATTTTTACACAATGTGATACATAAATGAGTTCCCTAAATATTTCTGTGGTGTTTTCTTTGGCTTGCTTATTTTTAAATTTATTTTATTTTCTTATAATTTGTGATATTCTGTATATTTCATGCTTATATATTTTTTTTTCCCCCAATAACACAATTATTTCATTCTTACCTTGCATGGTCCCTACAAGCCCATGTTCAGCTTGCTCTATAGGAGTCACTCACCATAAGTAATGAAATACATTGTAACTTCTTCAGGAACTGAAAGAAGGATCTATTTAGAAAACATAAGAAATATCAACAGCTCCTTATCTTTAACTTGGTTTTCATTTGCATGATTTTATTAGGATTGGGTCTGACAAAGTTCACTAGTAAGTCTAAAAATATAAAACAGATAAAGCTTTTTTTTTTTTTTGTTTTGGAAACTGCTGATACACCAAAACTGTGTCTGAAATACTGCTTGAGAAATATGCAACATTGGGTCCCCCTACTCGTGCATGAACAACTAATTACAAATTCATAACTTATCAGCAAGTTTACATTTGATCACTGAGTGTTAGCAGCTTCAAGTTTCAATTAAGTTGTTAAAATTACACAACATGCACTTACTTTTTACTTTAACCTAATTCCTTGCTTCTTGGCATTCCAGTGGGTTTCATGCTATTTTAAAGGAGCAAACATGGCTTTTACTTGGCATATTACTTTTATGTAAACCTACGACATACAGACACGTTAAAGAGGCAGGGTGGACTTAGGTCAAAGTGGGGAGGAGGTGGAATTTCTCTAGATATCAAATGCATGCATACAAATGCATATGTAAGGAAATCAAACAACATTTATTACTTTATTTTATTCAAGAAAAAATTGACCTTCAAGAAAATACAAGAATTTTCATAATACACATAGGACATAAGTTAGATAGCATGGCAGAAACAAATAATGAAAACATTTTGCCTGTGATTTGTTGGCTCTGCAGCTAAAGAATTAGTTATTAATTGAAATTCACCATTTGCATTATTTCTGCATCACCCTTAAAAAAATAAAAATAATCAGCAGAGTTTAGGGGTTATGAGTCACAAAAAAAAGTGTATTTATAATACAAAACAAGCTTAAAAAACACAAAAAACTTGCTTTCAAATAAACCATAAATAAGTGATGCACATTAGTGAAACAAAACATTGTTTTTTGTAAACATTTCTCAACGTAACATGTGCATAAGATTAAAAACACTGCAGTCATATAATAAGGGTTACGTAAAATACAGAAATAAAATTTAACTATCCTTAAGCATCTTAACTAAATCTAGAACTTTAAGGTAACAATGCTGAAAGAGTTCTTCAGTTATTTTTTACGTAGTGGTTTTGTAATACTGTTAAGCTTGTATCATTGCCACCTCTGCACATCGCTTTCAGATGAAACCTGCTAGTCAGACTCTGCTGGGGAAAAATGCTTTCTGTTTTAAAATTTCAAAGCTATCTGCTAATGGTAAATTCACTTATGTCAGAACAGCCTTAATTAACAAAGTTAATAACATGAAGAAAGACCATCAGAAGTCTGAGACAGACTCAGTCCTTGGGGACTCTAGTTACCATAAAGACCTCATCAACAACTGTTTTCATTTTAAGAAAATGATTTTGATTTGTAGTGAATACAAGTGCAGTGTCTTAAAAAAATCTGTTATTGTTTTCAGGTCTTTGACAAGTACGTCCCTTTTTTAATATTAAAAACTTCTTGGCTCCCTTAAAAAATTAAAGCATTTGCAAGTTATAAGCAAAACAGCTTATGTCTTCAGTGCTCAAGTTAAATAAATAAATAAAACAAATATGCAGGTACTGCAACCTGGAGTTCACCAGCACCTATTTAAGTAAGCCATTGTCAGTTCTATTTATTTAATTTATTTATTTATTATAATTTTGGGGTGGGGAGGATGAAAAAAAATGAACTATAAATCAGAGGGTCTCCTGGGCATTGATGGGGCAGGGTAAATTCTTCCGTCGTTAGAATAATGCCTTGTAAAACAATGTTCTCTACAGCATTTCAAACGCTAGATATAGTTAATTTAACAAGGTGGTTAACAAGTCATAGATAATCTCTAAAATGTTTACTTTAAATATGACCTACCATTTTTAACATGTTAAACAAATACAAAGCCTCAAAAAGCCCTACGATGTCATGCTGATTCAGAGAATAATTCAATTTACTGAAGACTAAGCCCTATAGAAACACTGAGATTCTGTTCACAGAATGAACAGCTTAAGGCAGCTGTCAACACAGTACCCAAAAAAGGAAACTACGGTGTAAGAATGCAATACCACTGTGTATTGTAATTTTATCAATGTATCATACACTTCTGGTCTTTCAAGTAATCAGACAAAACGACATGTAACTGTTGAGCATTATAAATGTCAAACCACTTTGTAAAACAAAGCCTGTTTAAGCTCTATTACAAAGAAAAACAATTAAGCATCAGGATTGGTATTTTTGCATCCAAAAATGGGGAAATTTAATGCTATTTACTGAGAAACAGTAATTTTCTACATTCTTGAGAAATTTAGTGCATTGCATTCATTATTAAAAAAACGTAAAAGTAAAATATAACCACACAGAGTTTATACTCCACTACCCATGGTTCAGAAGCTTAGCAGAATTAACTGTTTGCTACAAAATTCTGTGTTTTTTTTTTTCCTTCCTTAAGATAAACAAAGTCATCCTCTCCATTTTTAGCTACACATACTTCAGGTACAACTTTCTGCTGTTACATGCTTCCTTGTTGTTATCATTGCCTTTGGGTCATCACCATTACAATGGTCCATCTGTCTGACTGTGCCAGTTCCTTTATAACAGTCAAACATTATCAAATATTTTGGTTAATGTATGTTTAAGAGTCAGAAATTTATTTTTTATTTACTTTTTTAACATACACAATATTTCCACCTCCATTAATTCCTGCATTTCAACAATGAGGTAGGCACAAAAACAAGAAAAAAATCAGCTGTAATCTGGGAATTTTCAAAGTGCAATATTTGTTATATATAACAACAACAATTATAATAATAAAAAAAATACATGTTGTTGCACTTCTAAGAAGGAAAAAAACTTCAAACATTTAAAAAGTTTAATGTCTTAACCCTGCATGATGTGAACCCAATCCAGGCCTAACACAAAGAGTAAGTGAACAATGACTTCCTTGCTTTCAGAAGATTCCTGGTACACAGAAAGTAAACAAATACATCTCCAAGTCCCATTCTCTCTACAGGAAAATCGTCATTTTTGCCCCCCAATGTTTTTTTAATCACAGATTAAAAACTTACTAAAACCTTTATCTCTCTTCTATAGCCACTACCAAACATTAACACTTTTAAGATTTTTCCAATCTGCCTCGTAACAGCTTCGCTGCCCTGCTCGCACTTGCACACTCAGTGTTTATCCTACTACGTGACTGAAGATAGGGCTCATTTTCATTTTGACAAGCAGAGTTGCCTGAAGCTTAAGGATTCTATAACTGAGATGAAGTGTTGCTTACTGTCAGGTCAGAGCCACAGTGTTTCTGGTGTCTGACTGCCACATTTTAACAGCACCAAAGACACCACAGATTTTAATTCCTCAGCTGTCATTATCTAAAAAGCCGATAACAGCTTTCGAGAATTAATGGCCTCAGTGCAGGTCGTTCTCCAGTTGTAGATTAGTTCAATGATTATTTTATTCAGATCTTAAAGATTCTGTTTGTCTTGTTTCATCTGGTAACTGTGGCTGTTTCTCTCGTTTACCAGCTAAGAAGGGAGCTTCGGCCAAGAGTCATGAAATAAACCTGGCTGGATCCACCGGAACGGACTGAGGCAAAGAAGACCTGAAATGAGACAAAAAGGCATAATATATCAAAGTCTTTGAAGACAAAAACTAAATGTTTAATAAATACTGAAGAGTCAGGCTTTATTTAGAATTTTTCAACATGACAAAATGCACCAGACTTTAGAACTAACACCAACTAACAAGTGGAAAAAAAAAAATGTTTTTCAATTATTGATCTTAAATTTGTCAAATTTCTAACAGGTTTGTCTATTTTTTTTAAGTAACCTAAACATATGAATTTATAAAGAAAAAAAAACTATAAAAGCTTTTATTTTTAAGCTAAATTACTATTTATGTATTCAGTAGTGTCTAATTTGCCACGGATTGCAACCCAAATGCTAAAAACACTCTGGGATAATATTTACCAATAAATGATTTATAGTCTTTGAAAATGAAAAATACATAAGCAAGAGAGAACATGAACAAGAGCTTTTTAACAAGAAAAGGTGCAATCACAGTGATTTTATGAAATTAACCTGCAGGACCAAAAACAGAAAAATATCTGTAGAGTTCAAAAGCATTCACCAACATTACACATGAGGAAAAGAGAAGCTGATGGAATTACAGAAAACTACAGCTAAATGTTTAAATTACATGATTCTATACTCTTCTGGGAAAACTTACAGAAGAAATACAAATGGCTTAATCTGATGAGATTTGCATAACTATTGAAATCAAAAGCAAGTCTGATAATGTTTCTTAAGTCCTGCATCCAGAAACAAAATGCAATATTTTCACAAGATGGAGTTAAGAAATAATGTAATTATTCTGTTTAAGTATATAATTGCTTCCAAGTTGATTATATCCTTTAATAGGCACTGGATATTTTTCATGCCTCATTTTGTGAATGCTTCTTTCACTGTGATGCATTTGCATTTCAATATTGAACTTTGATATTAAGTATATAAACAGCATGCTGTGGAAATATCTCTACCCTAGTAATTTAAAGTGTAAAGCAATTTGTTTCATAGCGACTATAGCCACATGTAAAGTTTTTCTCTCATCTATAGCAGCACTCATAGTGTGGACAAAGTCCTGGAATATTAGCCCAGCGAATTGCTTTTGCATCATTGTTATACTTTTGTTGCAATCACAAACGCCTTCTTCTCCCATTGTTTGTAGACAGCCTGTGTTTTACATAATTAACTGTTGAGTTCTAACCAAAAGTGTCTTCTTTTCAAACACAATTGGGAATATCTTGCATAACAGCATTAATATATTGTTTGCAAAATTCTAACAACTTAATCTGATGTCAAAACCAGTCAAGCAATGTTACTGACACCATCAATGGCATCTGTGCTAAAGTGAACAAACACTTTAATAACACTAAGTTGAGATAGCTAAATTGAAGCCAATATATGAAACTACAGTATTTGAATAATCTGGGGATGTCTGATTGCCTTCATTTTATTAGTGGCTTATCTAGGGAGCGTGATTTGAACTTCACACTTTTTTTTTTTTTAACACTATGTTGTCATTTGTAATAAAGAAATCCAAAGAAACGCCTTATCTTAATGATTGGGTGGGGCATGATGGAATTGTATTTTGCTCATCTCAGTGCATTCAAAATTTCAGTTGTACGGTCCAACAAAAACTCTGCTTGCCCCAAACAGCAACCTCCAAATAATTCAAACCAAACTCACTGGAATAGTGTCCAGAACAGACTGCATAATAAGGCAGTTAACCTCCTCACTTTTTAAACTACTGGCTAATCATCTGGTTGGGGTGGTTGGAGTTGGAGAGAGGAAGGATTGTTATTGTTGATAGCGGTGGATGATTTCTTGAAAAGGAAAGCCTGCAGATGAATTCTGTAAACTAAATGCCACCTTTGTGGATTCTGTATGGAATTCTTCTAGAGTTTTCAGTTTCTTCACAAAAAAGCTGTCAGAGATACCAATACATTTGCCATTGACTGGTGTAAGTAACATCTGATAAGCTGTTCAAACTGATAATCAGTAAACAACATACACTCAAATATTTGTTAAGTATTTAAATTGCCTTGTAAGTTGCCTTGGATAAAGGTGTCTGCTAAATAAATTAATACAAAAAAATGTTCATAAAATTCTAAAAATATATCAAACCAATTACGAGATGTTAGCAATAGCACACCCAAACTCTAGAATGATTTACCTACTAATGAAGGCTGACATACTTTCTTGTATATCTACAGTAGAATGATGTTTCAACATAGTACTTTGCAATCTGTGGTAATTCTTTTTTTAAATAATGTAGTCATAAATAACATATAATGCATTGAGTGCAAGAAGTAGGAATCTGCATAATTATGTTAAAATAAATGTGGATGTAATGTTTTTTGAAATATATGCCTTTGCGAATGGCTTCTGAATGGTACAGGCTATAATTTGGCATCTGGAACACCAATGCTCACAGCAAAACGCTGAAGCTAAATCAGTCCTTATTTGTCTAATTAAACATTGTGTTTTTGGTAATGCATTTAAATAACAGGCAACTAGTTTTCAAATGCATTTACTGCAAAATTTCATGCAAAATCGTGACAATTAATAGTAATCACATAATTAACATAACTTAATTTTTCAGGAACAATTAACTTTATTTTTATCTATTTATTGAACTTGAACAGTTTCAGCCAACTGATGTTGAAATCATCTCTGTTACAGATGAGTTTAGGTGGGTATGTGTGTTTCTAGAACCTGGTCTTACGGTACTTAATGCATTGTTCTCATGAAGGAAACAGGAAATGAATATAAATATAGTAAATATAGTACATAAATTGCAAAAATACCAAATGATTATTGCTGGCAATTATATTGACTCAGAATAAAATTATTCAACAAATCATGACTGCTTACTGAACTAAGGAAAACAATAACATGGTAGTAGTTTAGGAATTTTTGAAGAAAAATGGAACCATTTCAAATTTTATACAAAAACAAAATCTAAAAAAGTCACCATGATACTCACTATTAGGTTATTTAGCCGATTTTAACACATTCAGTGCAGTGAAACTACATCTATGAATCAGATGTGGAAAAATTAAGGGGAATATCTAATTTAACTTCTATTTTGTCATCTTGAACAACAAGTTTGTTTTTCTAATATAAAGGTAATAAAATCCAACACAATGTAAATTAAGTTAAAACATTTTTAGTTTTGATTTATATTAAATATCTGGTTAATGTGTTATGGACAAGGAAAAGACAGCCCTAAAGATATTCCTACCTTGTCATTTCTTTCACAAAGAAACTTTAATCTTTGTGCCCGTTTATGCATGAATACACCATCCAAATGTCCTGTTTCCACTGAGCGGATTTCAATTGCTTTTTCACCCCAGCCCATAATCTGATTGGAACGGATGTAGGCTGCAAAAAACAAATTAAAATATTAGGGGGGAAAACACTTGATGCACAGTAATTATTTCTAAATGAGAAACCAAAAGAAAAAAGTGGAGAAAAAAATGGCAGTACACTCATGTAATATTCATTCCAGTACAGACAAATCATCCTTTTTACAAACAGATGGAATGGGAGATAAGTATAACAATAATGACTAGCAGAATGGAACAGGAGAGAAACTATGATGTGCAAAGGGATTAAATAAATTCAGCACGCTTATTTCAAAGCTGAAATGAAAGGACACATACATCTTTTGAACACTTAACCGTTGGTATTCAAATATAAGCACTCAAATGGCATGGAGATCGGTATTATATATCTATATATTGAAATCAATTTCACTCAAGTGCACCGCATTGGTATTTATCACATTGCATGAACCCATACTTAGATACTTTATAGTGCCTGGCAATGCACTTTACTTTCACATATGTAACTACTACCAATTTGTACTCTGTAGTTTTTATTAGATAAATATATGATCTTCAGTCTATACTCTACTAGCAACGCATTTTCCTGTTGGGCAAAAGTTACAAATTGCAAATCATTCCTAAATGTTTATGGGTACCTAAATCTACTCTGCAACAGAAATTAACTTTAGATGAGATGCCGATGAAACACAGCAACATTAGGGGGAAGTTAGTTACCAACTGCAAAGTCAATCTGCAGGGTATAATTAAACAGACCACCACTTTTTGATAGCTTCAGGATACACCCAAATGATGAGGTTTCATTGCAATATCTAGTTTAATATGCCTTATCCATTACAAATAAGGAATTTTAAACAGTTCATTTCAATCATAAATTAAAAGTTATGATTCCATCTGCTACCTGCTACTTCACAATCAGTATGAGTCCAAGGATATGAACATGTTGTTTCTCTCTGAAAACTTGACTCCAAAACAGTAGGAAAGCAAAGTTTACAATACTCAAAACAACACAAAACAGAATTATGAGCAACAAAAAATACTCTGACTAAATATTGTATGTAACAAATTTTTAAGTAATACTGTAATTTGATATTTTCAAATTTAGTCCCGACACCAGGGTTGAAAGGCATGCTACAGTCCCGCTCAATCCTACAAAATCTAGCCCAATATTGGTTAGTGCATTTTGAGTAAGGAAATTGCCACCCAACCAATCTCCCCACTCAAGCTGCAAACATCCATGGATATCACTTCTCTGATTGGTTAACTGGTACTTAATTTGAAGGAGGAGGCACAGTTAAGTAGTTCAATTTTAAAGGTATTTTTCTGAACAGTTGAGATCTGTCAGAGTGTACAACCTACAGAGCAAAGCCTTTAAACTGATTCCTTTAACGCAATGTGTTGTCATATTTACTTATGTGTATGGCAATCTTTTCTTTCATATGAAAGAATGTAACAATAGGGAGGGGCTGCATCAGCGTGCACCTGCAAAGGAAAGAAGACTGCACAGCCTTTATTATGTCTGTCACCAAAATGTTGTCTATTAACCTTCTTTTCACCTTGGAAATAACCTGTAACTTTTTTTTTCCTTAACAGAATGTTAAGACACCACTACACTTATGCAACGCAATTACAAACATGATAGAATATTTTACCCCCACAAAAGGGACCATATCTTTATAAAAACATGATACCAAATGCGCAAGTGTAACATTCAAATGTTTTATTATAAAATTAACCCATATAAGAAAGTGTTAATTGCCAACTATGCCAAAGGCTTTAACTCTTATATTGCCTCAAAGAGAATAAGCAATTGGTTTAAGTCAAATACCTTCTTATACATACGTTTGTTTATTTTTTCAAAATAATTTTAGTTTTTCTCCATATTTGACAATCACAGAGTTACTGTAAAAATACTTTCTGTATTGCAGTTTTCCCACTAGTGCATTCCATTTTACGCCACTGTTTTATCAATTATAATTGGGTGCTCCCTATTGCAATGTCAAGTTTCATTGATAACTAAAAATGAGTACTGGTGACTGCAAAAGTCAACGGCTGAATGAACTGTAACTATCAGTGAAACTGACATGTTTTAAACTGGGGGTTGGTGTAACATTTCATTGTTAGAGGTGAAAAAAAGAAAGCAATGGTTTCATAAGTAAAACGGAGTGGAAATACAAACAGACTTTGTCTTTACAAAATTGTGTGTAATGTCAAAAAAAATAACCCAAAATTGAAGTGTTCTACCCAAACCATTTTTCCCCACACACAACAGAATTGAAAATAGCCCAACTGGGTGTGAAAATGCACAATTTGGCAATTAAACTGGCACTCTACTGCTACTGCAGGTTTTTGTCACAACCAATTTCTACTTTTAATTAGACTTCTACAGTAATTAAGCAAGCTGTTATTTCCTAATTTCTATATTTTCTTGTACAAATCCAAAAATTATAACTGGGTTACATAAGAATTTGTGTGTATTAAACAGGGATGAATTCATCCTTTTCAATGTTCTGTTGAATATTTTGTTAATTTTTTAATCTTCGTGTTATTTAAGTCATCCATCCATCCATTATAAAGCCCGCTATATCCTACTCATTATTTGCTAATAAGTCCACGTGTGGATTAACACTAAAGTTGCTGCTGGCCTTTAGCATTCAGTTAATTTGTATATGTGTCAGCTCTGCTCATTGTAAACTATCAGTATTCAGATGCAGTTAACAGAAAACTCACCACAAAAAAGTGAAATAAAATGAAAACACCAGAGAAGAGTTGAACATTTAAAGGTATGGCCCAAAAAAAATCCTTAATTTCTTTTTTGAATACAGAACAAACAAAAAAGGTCAACTTTAATGTACATAAATATTTTCTGGTTTTATTTCTGTCACACAATGGATGGTTACATGCTAATTATGAAATTATAAAAATACTTATATTAAAAATGTGTCAAAATAAGAAAGACCATCCAAGAAATGTGTAAAATATCCAGGAGTAGTCAGTATGTTAACACAAAGCTGTCATGGAGTAGAGAAAAATGTCTTTATCCAGCAGTTAATTACTCATTATCAGACAAAATGCCAAGTCAAGCCAAGCCTAGCACAGAGGTAAATCACCTGTCAGCCAAAAATATTTCAAAATGAACAAAACAACTTTTAAAAATATCATGGAGTGCTGATACAACTACAGAACTTGCATCAGACTATTTTACATTTTTAGCTTTAGTTGCTCATGCAGCTTTCCAATCTTCAGTAAAGAAAAAAAAACTTTTGCATACCAACTGATGTAGGCATTTCTCCCCACTGTAGAACCACATCTTTTGTGATCCTGCCATATGTGTTCACATAGACACCTTCATCCTCATAACATACCAATAACTCTATTCCATCTGTATTAGGCAAGATGATTATGGCATGTGGTTGGATGCTACTTTGGATCTAAAAGTTGAGAGAGAAAATCCCATTAATCATTTCCAAAATACATTCAAACAGTTAATTTGCCCAAAACAGTTAAAATTATTAATTATAATAACAAATCACACAATTCTCAAATGAGTTCTGGTACTCATTTTTGTACATATAATTTTGTGTCATATAATGTAGCAATGAGGAAGGAGGAACATGGGTGTTTTTGAACTTCAAAAATAGATGCTCGTCTGTCTGATGTCTCATATTTTATGTACCACAACAGAATGAAAAAAAATATATAAAAGAGCCAGATTGTGGCTGAACTCTCAATACCTGTTCACCCTTCGTGACGCACCAGCTCCATCAGGCAGCACGTTATTAGATGTTAAATAGGGGTGAGCGCAAATTTAGTTGCTAAATGGGACATGCCCAATGATTTTCAGTTGTGTAAACTGACAAGGTCTGGTGACAAGATTAGAAACTGCAGTCAGCATGTCTGACATACCCAACGACGAGAAGTTCCATAATGTGACATTGGCTTTCTAATAACAGAAACAACAGGAGGCCCTTGTACAGGACTAGGTGCACCATATGGTGTCAACAATGTTCAACTATTCCAGCATTATAACACCACCATATACTCTACTATTCAGTGGAACACCAGGTTGAACTGACACATAGTTCATGGCCTCCCCAACCACCAGATTGTAAGTGTACTGGTAATTTTTTGTACATTTAATATTAAAATATTAAATAAGTGTCCATACATTGACAGATTAAAGGCTAGAGGTCCACATGACCATCATCGTCTAATTCTTTCACATGAAGCACGAGGACTGATTGAGATAATTTATGTCAGGCAGAATGCTTAGTGGGGGCTGAGCAGACTCGTGGCCTTGGAACGCCTGCAGATTGTTTTTTTTCCTCCATCCCACTGTTTTTTTTTTTTTTTTTCTGCCCTCTCTGGCCATCGGAGCTTACTTTATTCTTTTTTAATTAGTACTGCTTAATTTTATTTCTGTATTTTTTTCTTTTCTTTTTCCTTTCTTCATCTTGTAAAACACTTTGAGCTACATAATCTGTATGAAAATGTGCTATATAAATAAATGTTGTTATTATAGTGAATACCAAATCTTTACTAAAACAGGTTTAAGTGAACTTCGTAGAATAGTTACTCAATCAAAATTGTCCCCCAGTATCCTCTACCTAGTCCCCAACAGGCTTTTTAAAAGAAGTTTCTGAAGTGCTAATTTACTGTACTAGAAAAAGTTAACTAATAAGATTCCGGTGTTCTACAGGATTCTTTAAAGCCTGCAGTAGTTAAACACTTAAGAAAAATAACGGACTCTTCGGTCTTTGACAACTTCAGACTAATCTCTAACCTGTGTTTTTTAAATAAAATTCTAATAAAGGTTAGTTTTCAGCAGTTGAATGACTACTTTATAATAAAAACTTTCCTAAATTCCAGTCAGGTTTAAAACCAAATCATAATACAGCAACTGTGTTGGTCAAGGTAGTTAATAACTTTTATGATAATGCTGACACTAACAACATCTTTGTACTTGCTCTCTTAGACATGAGCACAGGATTTAACACCCCAGACCTCAATCTACCTGCTCCTTTTAGGCCAAATAATTTTGAATTACAAGGTGACACGTTTACTTATCTATAGCATCTGATGACCCAGACACTTGCAGCTCTTCTATAAATTGTCTTACTAGAATTACAGAATGATTCACTAATAATTTCACCAACTTAAACAAGGAATAAAGATTTTGCTGGAGGAAATGTAAAAATGAGGACCTTAGAAGCCAACTTGATAACCAGACTCAAGCCTGAAGTAAATAACTTGGGTGTACAGATGAATTCAAATCTAAATTTCAAATCACATGTTAACTATAAAACTGAGTTTTTTTTTTTCATTTAAAAATACTGCAGAAGTCAGACCTCTTATTACATCTCTAGATGCTGAAAAATTATTTAACACTGTTTTTATCGGACTAGATTACTGTAATGCTCACCTAACAGGGCTATCTAAAAATAAGAAAAAAAATGACTGCAGCTAGTTCAAAATGCAGCAGCAAGAATATCAACCAAGAAAAAGACCATCTGAGCACATCTTACAGGTCTCAGCATTGTTACACTAGTTACTTATGTTCTTTGGAACTAATTTTAAAATACATTTAATCATATATTGTATTTAAAGTCTGTCCCCTTATCTTCCTAGTAATAATGTTACATCCTCTATTGCTAATTTGTTTATTATTCATAAACAAAGTTAAGTATAAAAGTGGTAAAGTGGCATTTTGCTGAAACACAACAAAGATCTGGAATGCTTTACCAACAAGATATACCAGGGCAACAATGAGGAACATAAACAAAAATAAAACAAAGAAAGAAAAAAACCCTAAATACCCAGTTTTTAATTTGAGCTTTTTCATAGTTTTTTCCAGCTCCAATTATAATGTATTGCAGTATCACATACTTTACAGATTTGCAAACATTAGTAACATCTCCTTTTTTTCCCCTCCCCCCACCCTAGTTTTCGGTGTACCACTGCCATCTGAACAATGTGCTCTGTGGCTGTCTGTAATTTTTGAAGAAATGTAGATCCACCAATTTGTTAAGAAAACCCACTGCATCTAATATTCTACCACAACCATAATGAAATACTGTAGAAGATTCATGTTTACTAGAATGCCCATTGGGGCCAGGTGGTCTTCTGACCTTGTAATTTATGCAGAATGTTTTTTCTCTTGCATTTTCCAGCAGGATTTTTATTCCCCTGTCCTTCCTGGCCATATGACCATAGAGCTAGATTAATCATGATAATTATTAGACTTATAAAATGAGTTTAGTAATTTAATCCCTACTTAAGGACTCCTCTATTTCTGTTGTTTACTTGTTTTTGTGCATTGAAAATTTAGCAGTAAGCCACTGCTTCAATATTTTTTTTACCACCAGTACTGCTAGAACACTGTAACTGCTTGCACCCTATATATTTAAAGGGGGTTTCTTTGGGCACCTCAGGTTCTAACAACATCTTAAAAATGTGAATGGCAAGTATACTGCCATTGAATACCAACTGTGAATACCAGGTAACTGTAAAGTAGTCCATAAAGGCTGATGAACCGGTATCCCATCCAGTATTATTTCTTGTATTGGATGAAATGCTATCATAATCCTACAGCAGAACAAGTCATTGAGAACAGGAATTGCAGCATGTAATTTTTGAACTCACATGTGTTGGCAGATAGATGTCATAAACTGTCCCTGAGTCCACATCCACTGCATGAAACCCAGAACTGGATCCATAAATCACTTTCAGCCTTTGACCTTCTTCGACAGTCAGATCCACCAGCAATGGCTTGTGCATTAATTCACCAAAAGACTGCAAAAGAAATACAAAAATAAAGACCATGAACACTATATTTTTCAGATTAATAAAATGACTGGACTTGGCGTTTCTAAAGATCGACGTGTACAACCAAGAGCGGAGTTTGGGGGTGGCAAGTGGGGTGACCACCCCAGGTCCCGTGCGTAAGATGGTCCCGCGTGTCCCATTTGAGCAGGTTTATCAAGTTTTATTCTCCAGCATTATATATATTTTTGAGATGTTTCTAAGAGAACCCTTTTAAAATCCCTCTTCAATGTCAAGGTCAAATTCCGTACATGTACGTCTTTGAAAACATTCCATAGTCCACCTTCATCATCTGAAAAGGGTCACCAGTATCATCTCTTCCTAAAATAGGTATAGCCCATTAGTCGCCGGGTTGGCTTCTCCTACCTATAGAAAAAGACATTGTATCCAGATTAGACTATGAAGATGTCATCAATGACTTTTCCCATCAGATGGCAAGAAAAGTGTATTTCCGTCTCTGAACCTGGAAACTGGTAAGAGATTTCATGATGATACCTCTACGTTAATTTCACACTTCCTGTCGAAACACTGAAACTCACATTTTATTTGTAGGCCATAAAAGTGTCCGAATATTAATGCACAAGAACATGCATCTCTAATGATAACCAGCTGACATGACATCAATATGAGTTATGACTATGACATCCTGCATATCGAGACTCCGCATACTTGCAAGTTGGGTACTTTTCTAGAAGAGGCCCTGCTAATTTCCACATGACACTGCATTTCTCACTGTCATGGTATTGTCATGAATTATGAATTGCACCTTTTTAATACATCGTTATATTTCGATAAAGTCTGTGTGTTATCTTGCAAAAAGTTTAGCTGAATACTGTAATGAGAAAATCTGGAGTATGTTAACGTTATTTTTTATTAAATTTGCACGCAGGTTTATACAGTCCACACATACCGGTAACAGTGTTTGACGTAACTGGCCCCGTGTGGGGTTGGTCAGCCCTAGGCCTCAAACATCCCTAAGGCCGCCTCTGTGTATAACCTAGCTAAGAGAGGACACATATTGTATATTAATAAGTATTTATTAACAATTATATTATTATAGTCCATTTGCAAGATAAAATTATTATACTCTGGAACTTTCCGGATCCTGCAAGAATGGTGTCTAGAATGTCTTAAAATTAGTAATGGTAAAACCTTTTTAAAGGTGCAATAACCTTAACTAAATACTTCCTATACAGCTGCAAAACAGATCTGACCCGCAATTAGGAGGTATTCTGCTTCTCTTCATCTTCACAGAACTGTTTCACTTGATTTATATTTCTGACATGGAATACTTGGGTTTATGGCACAGCACTTCAAAAGGATTGAGGTCAAAATGCAGAGGTGAAAAATAAAGGTGGATTTTCTTCTGTGTAAACAGACAACAATTTACTCCTGTGTTTGGCATTGTATTTATGTGAAAGACAGAGTGTCTTTTGAGTTTTCAGTTTAAAAGAAATTAACCTCATATTCTCATGCAGAATATCTTGTTACAGTTAGAAATAAATTGTCACCCTCAGTGACTGTAAGATCTTCAGACTTTGAGGCATCCAAAAAAAAACCAAACATATAACAAAGCTCCTGTCACCATGTTTCAGTGAAGGGAAGAGATCCTTGCATTGGTATGCTATGTACTTCTAAATAAGTTCAATTCAAACCTTATATATTCAAAAGGAACTGATCGTTTTTTTTTTTTTTTTTTTTAATTTTTTATAAGCAAATTTCAGAAAATGTTACTCTGGTTTAGTGATTTTGGAAAAGAACATTATCAGGTTCCTGCAGACTATCAGCTATCAAAAGGTTCTGTGTTACAACCCTGAGCACTGTACAGATTGTTTTTTGTGAAACACTCACTCCTAAGAGTCTTTAAACTTAGAATTAAAGGTTTTTACATTATAAATAACTGACATAAGATTTTGTGTTTCTCTAGGCAGATCCAATTCTCATTTGAAAATAACATGTGTTGTGTCACAAGTTTAGGTGCTAGCCCCTTTAAAAAAAAAAAAAAGTATCATGTTGCTTTCAAGGTTATTAGAAGGTTATTCAAGGTTGTTAAATAAAACTGAAACTATTAACAAAAAACATTTTCGTAAACTGAAATAAAATAATTAACAAACCCGAAATTAAAAACTAAACTATTAAAGAAGCTGAAAAGACTAACTAAACTAAAATAATTTACTAAAAATATTTTTAGTTTTCCTAACAACAACATTATGCAAGGGCTAACATGGGCTGCAGGGGTCCCAAAATTAATCAAAATATATTAATAAGAATATCATATTTGGCTTTTGAATAGATATTCCTGCCATTAATCTTTAACCCTTGTAACTTTTAACTCTAAAACAGAAAGTCATCCACCACAAGCCGCCAGCATCTATTCATCCAGTGATCAGCAGCTGGTGACTGAGAGTGTGTGTTCACACAGCATTTGCGGTGATAAGAGCAAGCTGAATATGGGCATGTAAAGTATGTGACGTAGAAAGAGATTTACTATGTGATAATGGCAACAGTTTTTCAGGAGCCAATAGTGACAGCATAATAAATTTAGGTCCCATTGTTAGTGAAGCACACCAAGGTGATGATTTTGCTTTGCATATGATCAGTAACTTTCAAAGTTGCCATTCACTGAATCTCTAGGGCTCAGGAGAGAAGTAATAGATACAGATAATCCTGTACAGAATTTCAGTCTGTTCATAAATAGCAGCATGTTAGCTATAATTCTGACTGAGCCCAAGATACAGTATGTAAAAAGCATTTAATACAGCAGCACACACTAAGCTAAATTCTAGGCTGCATGAGTCTGATAACCGTTACAATGAGCTGCTGCATTTGCTTGTGCTTCTTGCATATCAAGATGTAATTTAAATGCCTGTAATAATGTGCTGGTCAACAAAACCTTTACAGTATGGACAAAAGAATCACCAGTGGGTAACGTTTCAATTTATTTCGCAGGTGTTTGTGTTTTGTTGAAAATAATTTACCTGCCACTTCACACAGGGGAAACCTATTCTGAAAATAAAACAGCACTGATCGAAAGACTGACAGTCAACATACAAGATCAGCATATTGTTACTGACCAATCACTTTTGTATCCCTTTGGTATTAAAAGAGTCAGTTGACAACGAAGCAATATAAATGTCTCTACTGAACTAAAGGTAGGTAGGTAGGAGTATGGCAACTGGTGAAAACTACATGTGTTTGTATTTATTCTGTATTTATTAATTTATCTTTTTTTAGTTTTACTTTCACAGCTCAAAACACAGGATATTGTGAAAATAATCAGGTGGTAGAATTGTGCTTTAAAATATTTGTCTCCCTCTTTTCGATCTCTCTCTCTCTCTCAAAATAGATACTTGAAACATTACACTTTGTTGTTCTTAGCATCAACAATATCATACATATTGTACATATGTATATATATATATATATATATATATATATATATATATATATATATATATATATTATTGGTACAATAGGTTGGCACCCACTCCAGGGATTTTTTCCTGCCTTGCATCCAAAGCTGCTGGGATAGGTTCCAGGTTTCCTGTGATCATGTTCTGGATTAAGCAGATTTAGAAAATGTATATACTGCTCCTAATCACAGATGCTGTTCTGTCACTTTGTGGCTCTCCACACTCCTATTCCTGCTCATTAAGGGTTTACTATTCTTATGTATGGGCTATTCAAGTCCCACTGCCCCTAACCTTCACACTACTGACTTGTTTTTTTGTTTCCCTCAATATAGCTAGATGGGGCCTGCACACTAATTCAAGCCTAAGAGCCCTGTTCTTCCTAAGCCCCCATGATTTTCATGATCACACCAGAATACAGTAGAATCTGTTTTCTGATCTTTTTCAGGCCTGCAAGCGGCAAAATTCTGTCTATAAATTATATGTGCCTGAGATGGAATAAGAGATCAATATGGCTAGAAGAAAATAAAGCCCAGTATGGGAGATTTTTTAATACAATACTGAAGGCATTAATTGTAACCACGTTGTCTTGGAGCAAGATTATGTTGTGTGCTATAGACATTTAGAGTAAAAATCCTCAAACCTTAAAATTCACCTAAATTTCATCCCAAACTGGCCCATTCTGGTCAAGAAAAGGAAAAGATGCCAACAGTCAGCGCACACTTGTTCGGTACAAATGACAAGGAAAATATTTTAAAACATATATTTTTCATATTCAGCATTTGAGTTTGATTATGCTTGTTTTTATCAGACAAAAACAAATCCAGACAGTAAACTATGTAGTGTAGTGAGCTTCCACTAACATTAAAATCATATCCAAACCTGTTATGTGTACAATTCTGTCCAATTGTGACACAAAACTAAATTCCTTAGTAGCTCTTTAAACGTACTATAATTACTAAAACTGAAGGTAATGTATATTATATATAAATAATATATGTATATATATATATGTATACAGTATATATATATATATATATATATATATATATATATATATATATATATATACACACAAACACATACACACATATACATATATAAAAATAAAATACAAATGTCTTTGTGAAATAAAAACTAAATAATAACTAAAAATACACAATGAAGGAACACAAACTTTCCAAGTAGAATAAGTAATATAGAAATAAAAACTAATATAAAAAGATAAAACTATAATAACCTTGGTTGCTATTTAAAATAGTAATAAAATGTTTTGGTTTTTTACCATTTCTATACTAATAAGAAATATGCAAATTTCTTTTAAAATTTGATGTTTTTTCTTTCACAAGCTTCTTTATTCAAGCCAGTTTAAAAAAAATCAAAACGCTTACAAAATATTGGGTTGGGCTGGCAAGAAAGAATAAAATTAACAGTTAACACAGAGAATACCAGTAAGTACAGCAAAAGACCCTTGGTACTGCATTCAGTTCATGACAAACTCTTATGGGTCCCATTTTCAAGACCAACATGCACCACAAACCGCAACAATAGAATTATGAAAGAGTTGTGCTCCTTTGCTTCTGTATTATGATTGAAATGAAGGGAATTTTATACGTTATGTGAATGTTATTCCTCAACAAAAATGTTTACGTTAATCTGTCTGATATAACTAATTTTGCAAAAGTACAACACACAATATATATATATATATATATATATAATTGTATAAGGCTAAGGAGTAACGCAGTGGTAGTGCTGCTGCGTCGCAGTTAGGAGACCCGGGTTCACTTCCCGGGTCCTTCCTGTGTGGAGTTTGCATGTTCATCCTGTGTCTGCGTTGGTTTCCTCCTGGTACTCCTGTTTCCTCCCACAGTTCAAAGACATGTAGGTTAGGTGCACTGACGATTCTAAATTGTCCTTAGTGTGTGCTTGGTGTGTGTGCGCGCCCTGTGGTGGGTTGGCGCCCTGCCCGGGGTTTGTTTCCTGCCTTGCGCCCATGTTGGCTGGGATTGGCTTCAGCAGACCCCCCGTGACCCTGTAGTTAGAATATAGTGGGTTGGATAATGGATGGATGTACAAGGCTATAAACAGACTACATGTCCTCACTGAAATTAAAGCTTCAGTTTGGGTTGGATAATGGATGGATGTACAAGGCTATAAACAGACTACATGTCCTCACTGAAATTAAAGCTTCAGTTTAAGTAAAAAAAACAAACACTTTTCACCATATAAGAAACAATATTCATCAATATTAGAGGAAAAAAAACTTTCATTTTATGCAGCAAGTGTGCATCTAACTCTGTTTTCTTAGTAAGTTTTGGGATTTTTTCATTGTGTTTACATTTACACTTTATAGTTTTGGGATGAAGGTCTTATATTACACTGTTAACTTCTAGCTTTTTACTGTACCTTGTGCATTTAAAAAAATACCCAATGTGCAATGTGAATAGAATCTATTGAAGCGTTAAGCTGATTTGAAGATATAAACTGTTTGTTATTATAAAAAAAAAAAAAGTGGTTAGCACCTAAGACCCACTTAAACCCTTCACCTTCTTGAATCACATTGCACTAGTCAGGGAGGTGACCAAGAACCCGATGGTCACTGTCAGAGCTCCAGAGGTTCTCTGTGGAGAGAGGAGATCCTTCCAGAAGGACAACCATCTCTGCAGCAATCCACCAATCAGGCCTGTATGGTAGAGTGGCCAGATGGAAGCCACTCCTTAGTAAAAGGCACATGACAGCCCGCCTAGAGTTTGCCAAAAGGCACCTGAAGGGCTCTCAGACCATGAGAAACAAAATTCTCTGGTGTGATGAGACAAAGATTGAACTCTTTGGTGTGAATGCCAGGCATCACGTTTAAAGGAAACCAGGCACCGCTCATCACCAGGCCAATACCATCACTACAGTGAAGCATGGTGGTGGCAGCATCATGCTGTGGGGATGTTTTTCAGCAGCAGGAACTGGGAGACTAGTCAGGATAAAGGGAAAGATGACTGCAGCAATGTACAGAGACATCCTGGATGAAAACCTGCTCCAGAGCGCTCTTGACCTCAGACTGGGGCGACAGTTCATCTTTCAGCAGGACAACGACCCTAAACACACAGCCAAGATATCAAAGGAGTGAATGTCCTTGAGTGGCCCAGCCAGAGCCAGGACTTGAACCCGATTGAACATCTCTGGAGAGATCTTAAAACGACTGTTCACCGGCGCTTCCCATCCAACCTGATGGAGCTTGAGAGGTGCTGCAAAGAGGAATGGGTGAAGCTGGCCAAGGATAGGTGTGCCAAGGTTGTGGCATCATATTCAAAAAGACTTGAGGCTGTAATTTCTGCCAAATGTGCATTGACAAAGTATTGAGCAAAGGCTGTGAATACTTATGTACATGTGATTTCTCAGTTTTTTTATTTTTAATAAATTTGCAAAAACCTCAAGTTAACTTTTTTCATGTTGTCATTATGGGGTGTTGTGTGTAGAATTCTGAGGAAAAAAATGAATTTAATCCATTTTGGAATAAGGCTGTAACATAACAAAATGTGGAAAAAGTGATGCGCTGTGAATACTTTCCAGATGCACTGTATGCAAGTCTAAAATAATGTTATTTTCAGATTTCCATTGGTCTTCTGCATGTTAATCTATTCATTTTCTTATTTGTATGTTTTAAAACAAGTAAACAATTTGATTAGTATTATTATTTTCTAAGTCCACATCCTGACAAATGGAATAACATGACAAATACGTGATTTATGAGCTTACTAATAACATTTCACAACAAGCCAAAGAAAGTAGGATATTCATACATCATCTTTTATGAACAAATCTTGCAAATAATCTACATTAATATTATGTAGCAATTTAAGTTATCAGCACAGTACACGAGGAAGCACACAAAAGACAAAGCATTCCAAATCGGTCCAGAGTGTACTTGTGTGTCTTTCTATGTGCACTAAATGAACAAGTCTGGTGTATGGCTCAAAGGCTTTCATTCAGGGTTGAACACTGTGTTGCCTTTATTTTTGTAGAGACTGGTCCTCTGTGTTATAGTAATGAATACAGCTGTTTCAGAAAAATCACAAATTCTTTTGTGTTATTCAAGTTATATTACCACAAGGCCTAACATTTTGAGCTCCTTCTTCAAAGTAACACAGTATATTAGTACATTCACTACAAGCTTAGTGGTATGGATAGCTGCCAGTTTCTGTCCAATAGAGAGCCAGTGCCCAAGAACAGTTTAACTTATGTAAAACATTAGCAACAGCTTTTCTAGTAGAACATCAAAAATACCTGTTCATTCAAAATGCACACTTAAAAAAATGGTTTGCTTTTTTTTCTATTTTAGGGGTCAATACAATGATACAATGAGCAGGATTGTAGACTCATAGCTTCAGAATCCTGGTTTAACTGGGTTCCAATCCCAGCCTGGTCACTGACTGGATGTAGTCATCACAAGTGAGCCTTGAAAGTTATTTTTGAAGAAAAAAAAATGTATGAAATATATGTTGAAGGTTGTGAAAATATCTATAGATTTCAATCAAAACATTTTTGGTATTTCCAGTCATTTATGATGCCAGCATTTTACATTTGCTAATAATATTTTTTTTTCTCCAAAAAGAGACTTTGGTAGTTAGAAATAAAAATAACTTGGTCCTCTCAGGAATTCACCCTGCCTCTTCAGTCTCCTAACAGCTCTTAACAGTTATTATATATACTTCTGTCAAACTTAAGACTAAATGTTGGTTTTCTTATGTATTTCGTCCATAAGGTGAAAAAAGTGCTTTCAGTAACAGTGCAGATATAGTCAAGTGGGGAGATCAAAATGGCAGTTTTCTTTACAAGGCAAGAAAGAACTCTGCCAGAGCAGATGCGCAAGGCGTTCTGCTGCTAAAATAAACTACCTGCCGTTTAATTCTTACCTGAACAAGCCCGAATATTACAAATGAGAACTGAAAATAAGTAACACCATTTTGTAGTTATTTTTAAACCCTATGCTAGAGTTGGGTGTCCTTGCACCCAATATCAATCACCATTATATGGTACAATATGTAACTTAAACACACAGAAAGGTATGTAACACACAGGTAGGGGGTTAAAAAAAAAAAGGAAAGTGAATAAAGAAGACAGTAACAAAAAATTACATATACATAACTCTTTGAATAAAGATCTTCTTCCAAAGTTTACTAGACTATATTATTGATGATAATGAATAAACCAACATTTCAAATTTTTCTCTCTATTTTAACAATATGAAATTAATAAAAAAAAATCTTAGTTTTAATTCAATTTATTTGGTAAAGGTAAATATTTAAAGTTTATTATATGAAAACTGTGTACTGCAACTAAACCTGTATTTCCTACCTTGAAGGCCATAAATTTATGATATGGCTTGGGTGCCCATGCATAGACTTCCACTGAATTCTTCAATGCAATTACTAAGAACTTGATCCTTTCATATTTTACTGCCGGCCAAAAAAAAAAAAAAAGTGAGCACAACCAAATAAAAGTATTATATTATATAAATTATATAAACAAATCTTTTTATGAAAAATGTATTTTCAAAATTGACAACTTTGCCTAATACACAAAGAATTACTTAGTGCAAAATGAATGTTATAATAGTACTATGGTGACATGTAAAAGAATTTTGATTTAAAAAAAGTATCCATTATTTTATTGCAAATTTTCAATAAAGGGATGTGGAGCATAACCTGGCATTATTAGGCAGAAGGCAGGAATCAACCACAGATGGAATGAGTCCCCCTTAAAGGACACATTTAGGTAAAACACACCAAAACTTGTTCACACATCTGTTACTATCACATCACATTATACATATAACTTTCTGTCCAGTTTAACTGGCTGAGAGATACAGTAACAATAATAAAAGGAGGACTAGTAACTCAATGTAAAATATAGAAAAAAATAAGGATTTTAGAAATTTGACGCAAAGGCACAAATTGTAACAATTGTACAGACTTAATTAAATGAGTCATTGTTAAGAAGTCTGACACAGCTGAATATTTCTGTCATTTTGTACTTCTGTTTAGAATAACTACAAAAATAAAGTTAATAAATTAAAATAATCACCTCTTGCTTTTGGATGGAATATTGAGCCCAAAAAAGGATGTAAACATTTTGCTTATTACCTGTACTTTATCTACACTCAAAACATAATTTTTGTTTTTATATAAAGCAGGCATGACACTATACAAACTAAATAAAAGTTCAATTAAAGGTAATAAGACAAGGAATAGACGTGGTTACATGTGCTCTGTCCATCCCGCTAGAATTAAATGGAAAAATACAAGAAAACTCAGCATTGCCAGAAATATGATTAAACTACAACAGCCACAACCAAGTACATTTAAGTGTTCATGAAGACCACAATAATGAATTTCACTTATACAAATATCTCAACTATTTTTGATAGGAGAATTCTCTCCAGGAGTATGGCCAGTAATTCTACATGTTTTTTGTATGGGTTAACAGGCCTGATGCTGTGGGATTTTCAGTCCATGGACAACCCGAGTGAAAGCTTGGTTCTTATTGCCAGCAGCTAGTCAGACTTGTTCGTAGTGAGTTTCAGACTCCACCAAATCTATCTTTCTGTGCTCACCTATGGTCACTAGCTTTGAGTGGTGGCTGAAAGAATAAGACTGAATATACAAACGACAGGAATAAGCCTCCTTTGCAAGGTGTCTGGGCTCAGCCTTAGAGACAGTATGAGGAGCACAGATATTGGGGAGGAGCTGAAAGTACAGTATAGGCACTGCTCCTCTGCATCGAAAGGAGTTAGTTGAGGTAGTATGGGCAACCGATTAGAAAATTGATGGATACAGAAAATGGATATGAAAATTTATATGCATCTGGACTCTCATTATTGCAGCTCCAGCAAGGTTGCAACCTTTTCACTGTACTTTGTAGGATTGCATCTTACTTTGCTAATTGGCGAGTGTGCACTTGAACTGTGCCAGAACAATTTTTGTAATTGGCTTCTATATGCTACTGCTACCAGACCTGTACTTTAATTTTCACACGTTTGGTATGTTTTTCGTCTTTTGGTTGTCAGTTTAATGGTCACTATAATTTCTTACAACTATTACTTCAGTTACTTGACTTCACAAGAGTTTTTTTTCCTGGGTCAATTACTTTTTTTTTTTTTTTTAAAAAAAGGGGTAAACACACAAAGTTAATTTGCAATATATATTTATTTAACCTTGATACAGTTCCTTACTGTGGCTACCTTGGAAAGAAAAGATAACTGCTAAGTGCTTACCAACTTTATAGTGCACACATCCTTCCAAATCACCTACTGTTGTCCACCCTTGTTTCTTCTCTACTTCAGGATCATTATGCAAAATCTTATTTCGCAACCATGACAAATAATACACTCTTAGTTTGTTCTTTTTTCCTAAATAAAAAAATAAAATATATCTTAAAACAGAGCAAGGGACACTTTCATTCCATCATTACAATTTAGTTTAAATTGGCGATTGGGATGGGGGCAGTTGGAAGAAGAAAATGACACCTTATGAACATAACCTTGTGGGTAGAAACAAGTCCTTTGTTTTAGAGGAACATAGTGAAATACAACAAAACAAAAAACATGCAAAGCACAAGAGACTGTCTTGATAGTAAACCACTATGGTGGTCAATCAAATGCAAGTTCAGATTAGTGAGTATTTGAATAGCACATATTTTCAACATTAAGGTACGCACGTACTGAATGTTTTTGAGAAGGAAAAATAACAGGCACAGCAGATTTGTATTTGGCAATGAAGTAGGCTGTTTAATTTGTTCTACTATTGCACGTTTTGGTGATTACACATCTCTGTTGATACAGTACATATCGTATTAATGGGGAGATGTGCCTTGCCCTTTGAAGCAATGAAGCATTAAACACTTTTTTTTTTTTTTTTGGTATTAACACATGGAGCTGTTCTTGTCATCGTCAATGCAGGCAAGCCAAATGGCCATGTTGTTTCAGTCTTGCCCAGAGGGGACTGGGCAGTCTCATGGTCTGGAATCCCTACAGATTTTATTTTTTTCTCCAGCCGTCTGGAGTTTTTTTTTTTTTCCTGTCCACCCTGGCCTTTGGAACTTACTATTATTCTATGTTAATTAATGTTGACTTATTTTATTTTCTTACTGTGTCTTTTATTTTTCTATTCTTTATTATGTAAAGCACTTTGAGCTACTTTTTGTAAGAAAATGTGCTATATAAATAAATGTTGTTGTTGTTGTGTTGATATTTCTTGTTACAACTGTCATTTGCGTGTCACTCCTGCCACAGTCCTATAGGCGTAACTGTAGATGCGTGTTAAGGTTGAAATTCTAGCATAACCCCGAACTGTATACACCATTCGAAAATGGACAGATGCTTAAACTGGTGGACATCTGTAGAAGTGCTTATTACAATCAGAGAATGAATGTGAAGCCTCCTTTAAATTAACAGGGTTTGTGTAGAATGGCAATAAAAGTGATTAATTTCACTTTAATCTTTTTAACTCCACTAACAAATGCATGATGAAACAACTTAAACAATTACAGCTCATTTGATCAATAATGTTATTTCAATCTCACGGCAAAAACTATTTTTTTCAGAATAGGATAAAAGTGGCATTAAGTTGACCCTGTATGGGTATTTTGCTTTTTAATGTAATTTTTTTTTTAACAACATAAGATTCCTGTACTCATGTACTGAAATGTTAATGCACAAACTCAAAAGCATTCCCAGATATGACCTCTGCTGTTTGTTTTTTTCTTTCTTTTTTTTTTTGCTGTTGCCATGCTGTATCATTTCCACAGGGAGACCATAGAATTCTGAAAAGATCAGCTTAGAAACTGGGTAGGCCTCTCCAGCAGTGTCTTAAATTGGTTTCAGTCCTATTTAACAGGAAGAAAATTGGTTGTTAGTTGTTATTTAGCAATTGATTATACCTAGGAGTAGGAGTATGTGATATTGGCAAAACAATGATATCAACATATTTTCGGGGACTTTGACAATAGCGATAATGGGACAATATTTTGCATCCTTTAGAAACGCGTTTGTAGAAGTCTTATTGATTTTGCTTGGTCTTTTTAATTGGGTATTAATTGTAGCTGACTAATGAGATTAATAGAAATAACAGTTAAGGAAAACAGGTCTTATTTACTTAAAAGTGAAGTAAAATAATAGAAAAATGTTAACATGACTAGACAAAAGTATTAGCGAGATCAAACAGTGCAAGTATGAGTAAGCCATTTCAAAGTGGCACACAGGATTAATACAAAAGACCAACAAAATTATTATAATTAGAGCATTTTAAACAGACACTTACCCTTAATGTAAACAGGACATGAATCCAAAAGAAATAAAATACTAATCATAACTGAACTATGGGGCACAAACATTACAATCTGGATAAACATAAACTGCTCTGCCGTAAGGTGAATTGTGTAGCATACAAGCAAGAACAAAAATCTGACATACTGTACTATAGTGTAAAAATCCAAAGTTCTTTCAAATACTTCATAGGAAAAAAAAAACTATAGCATTTAAAAACAAGTTGTCAGATATTGCACTAGGGTACAGAAAAAACAAAAAACAAATCTAACATTTTACACACACACACACATATACATACATACATACATATTCTTCTGAGTCAGGCTGCTTGAGGCAGGGATGCACGGGTTGTTTTTTGCAAGTTTCTCCAATTTGGGGAAACTTATTTCTTGTGTTTTCCACAACTCAAGTGTCCGTGCTTGATCTCTTTCTCAATGGCAGTGTACAGAGACTCACCTTCTCTGAATAACTGTGCTTTTTTGAAACTCCCTTGTCAACACCTGTTCCAACTTCTGTAGCCATAGAGGTGGGATGAAGTATGGCAAGGAGGAGAGGATTTGTGCGAGTGTTTTAAACAAAAAAATGTGCTTTGGAATTGAGTACTCCTAACAAAGACAGCTTGCAAAATAAAAACGCACCCAATAGGCATATGCTTCTTATGGAAATAAAAATAATCAGTTTGAATGAATCACATTATTTGTTTGAACTGATTAATAATCTATTTTGAGCCCACAACATTTTACAATCTGCATGTTTCCATTTGGCCAGATTATCTAAAAGCACAAGATGAACTACCACAGGAAAATAAAAATAAACTTGATCAATTAGAATTAAATTCAAGGTGGAGGTAAAACACTTTGGTATAATCATGGACTCTGACCTAAACTTTAAATCGCACACTAATCAGATTACAACTACTGTACTTTTTACTTAAGGAACATTGCTAAAGTTGGACCTCTTATAAAACTGCAAGACCCTGAGAAATTAATTCATACTTTTGTTTTTAGTCAACTAGATTACTATAATGCACTCCTGTCAGGACTACCTAAGAAAGACATTAATCGGTTGCCAATAGTGCATAATGCAGTAGCAAGAAACTTAACTAGAAAAAGATCTGATTATAATTTTGAACTGACTTGAAAATACTACTAATGGTATAGTAAGTAGTACTAGGGTGTTGTACCGTGTTAGCCATTATGAATGTACAGAAAAGCCAGGCAAAATGACACCTTTAAATTGTAATCCTTTTAGTTATCCAATAAAAGGTGTCATTTTGCTTGTGCTTTTCTCTACTAATGGTATATAAAGCTTTAAATATTCTTTTGGAGTGCCTGTCCCCCCTAAATTCCAAGCAGTAACCTTAAATCTTCCAATAGTCTTCTGCTTATTAGTCCAAGAGCTAAGCATGGAATCAGTGGTGAGTCAGCCTTTTGTTGTTGTGCACCAAATTCTGGAACACTTGACCAACAGAGACACGTCAGGCTAATACTGTGGAACATTTTGAAAAACACTGCTAAAATATCGCTTTTTCATTACTACATATTCATTGTACTCTTAATAAACTGCATAGGCATAGAATTACTACATTCTTCAGTGATTTGCGGTCTTTACTAATCTCTACTTTCTTTGTTGGTTCTTCTGTGTTGGCATTTTGTGCCACCACCACCACCTGATCAAGGCTAAATGTAATGCTGGAATGACGGTGACTTTAAAAGCTGTCCACAAAATCTTCTATAATCAATCTTCTGGGACAAAGCCTGGAAATGATGAGGGATGATTTAAGCACATTTATGTTAGGCAGAATGCCCATTGGGGGCTGGGCGGTCATTTGGCCTTGGCACCCCAGCAGGTCTTGTTTTTTCGCCAGGTTAAATGGAGGTTTTTGTTTTTTCCTGTTCCCCTGGCCATCTGACCTTATCATTAAACTTAACTGTAATGACTTACAATATGACATTGTATATAAGCAGGCTACATTTCTACTCATCATCTGTCTATGTCATATAAGCCTGCCGAATTTATTTATTTAATTTTTTTCCTCTTTATTACTGATGTTAATTTTTTCCTTGTTACTTTTTCTTTGACATCTGGTAAAGCAACTTGAGATACATTCTTTGTATAAAATGTGCTATAGAAATAAATGTTGTTAAACACTATTATTCCCACTACACAACTGTTTGTTTCGCTTAATCACTTTGGATCAACCTACACATAATGCCATTGATCCCTAACAACTATTTGCTTAATTAATTACTGGGCTATATGCCTCAAAGATTTCACACTTTTTACTGTATGTGTATGCATGTAGGTTGCCTGGGT
Organism: Polypterus senegalus; assembly: GCF_016835505.1. NCBI lineage: Eukaryota > Metazoa > Chordata > Cladistia > Polypteriformes > Polypteridae > Polypterus > Polypterus senegalus. The sequence goes on from NC_053155.1 coordinate 72,986,719, forward strand.
ATACAGTTAATAACTGGGGGAAAGCTGCCTTTTTGGAATACAACATGGCTATATACAACCCACGGTGAGGCAAAAAGCAACACTCTTAGACAAAAGCTGTAATCCTTTGAGACAATGAAATTGTTATTCAAACTAATTTAGAAGAAAATTAGCCAAAAAAGACAACCTTCATAAACCTTATATGTTAGTAAAACCCTAAAATTATCCACAGCCGAATGCATGAATCTTGGAAGAGCAAAACACATAATCAGGCAAGAATTCATCTGATGTAGCAAGAATAGGGGAATGAGTAAAATGCACATATTCCTTTCTGTACACAGACTGCATTTTTGCAGCTGTATATTCATAGTACCTTATGCATTGCTTTTAAGTCTCACCTGATATTGTCACTAGGACATTCAGACCTTCAAGAACATCCATTTGCTGAAACCTTCTCCTTCCAATTAATGGATATACTTTCCCCTGTCCACTTCTGTCCAGTAGCATGAGGCCACTTTCTGTACCTACTAATAAGTTGACACCTTGAGAGAGGAAGAAAGAAAATATGAACATGTATTTAATGTTTGATTTTGATCATAAATGGAACTTGTATTAGACTTGTGCCCAAAAAAAGAAACAGTTTATACAGACACTATAAGAAACTAGGATAACAGGAGGATAGGAAAGTAGAAACAAACCTCTTTTTTGAACAGAGAGAACACTAACTTCTTTATAGTCTATGAATATGAAAAGTTAATAGGCTATTTTTACTTTTCAATTTATTTCTTAAAGTGACGATGAACCCACAGAGTGAAAGCCCATTTCTTTTTCTTAGACAGTACATTGTTTTTTTCAATAATACTCTGATATACTGTACTGTATATCATTTACAACATAAAGTAAAAGAAAGCATTATTTAATTAACATCTGTTGATCTTTACTTGTATTCTTGCAAATAAAAAAGGAAAGTGATTAAATACTATACAGTGTTTGCAAATATTATAAGACTAGAAAAAAATCCAAAGACTCTTATCACTAGAGACTAGGTACACAAAATAAATTAGTGTAGCTAATATTTGATATATTGCAGATACTAATGGTAAACTTTTCTTGTGGTAGTTAATGGCATAGTCTTAAACTGACAGATTTCCAAAGGCATGTTATAGATAGGAATTTCTGGATATTGTAGAAATGAAGAAACAGCTTAAAAACAAAAACTAAGACTTTAACAAGAATGCCAGGTCCCAAAGTAAAACATATATGAAGATAGATCAGTATTAAGAGGTCAAGGTTGCACCTTGACAAAAAAATTCTACCTATTATTAAATATCATTTATCACCTATTTGTGCTGTAAAAGAGTAGACTCTATTAGGCAACCTAGTACTTAAAGCTTAAGAAATTTTCTGAAAGATGCAAAGGTAGTTATACAGAACAATGCTAATAAATCTGTCTGTGCTTATGCCCCACATAGACTTTTTCCAGGTGAATTATACTCGTAAAGCAAACATATTTGCTTCAAGATTATTTTAAAAGTAAATTCTAAAAAAAATTAATAAACTGATGTGTTTATAGCCAGTATTTCAAAAAAGAATAAGGAAGCAAGCAAACACTGGCCTCATAATGATTTGCTTCAATATGACAATTTAAAGACAGACTACACTAATCTATTACATGTTCAACACCAGGCTGCCCTCTAAAGGACAAAGAATATATTTGAATAATGTGGTAAAATATGATGAATACATTATTACCTGTTAACACAAAAAAATGAGAATACAGTACTTTTTTAAAAACATTAAATATGGTGCATAGACCAAGTAAAATAAAGCAGATTTTTTTTAACAAATTAATTTTACCATGAGCCTAATCTTTATAACTGAGTTATGAACGAACTTATTTATTAAAAACCACTACTTGTCGCCACAGCTCTCACAATAGTGCAATAAGCACCATTAATGCTCGCAGGGTGAATGGTGGTGTTGGAGGGAACAAAAAAAAACAAAAAAACCAAGCATAACCTTCATAGTAAAATGGAAAACAGTTTAGCTGTCCTGGTAAAACAAAAAACAAGTTAACCATTTGATATTTTCTGTTTTTGTTGCACTACTTAGACAGTTAAATATAAAACATGTTATTGTCTTCAGTCTGATTGTTAAAGAAACATATCCTTTTACTATATTCAATCACATTAAACAGGTGTACCTCCATTTTTGAACATGAATTTATAGCATAATCATACTTTAAATGATGTATCCTTTCAAATATAATTAGTAAAAGAAATAATACTTACCCCACAGAGCTGCACAAAGAATTTCTGAATTGAACCGTTTTTTGTATTTACGTATTTCTGGGGTATCACTCTGTGGTCTAGTGTTTGTTGGGTTGACATTAACTACTGAACCTTTCCTAGTTGGATCTTGTCTCAGGGCATCTGGTCTGATTTCATTTGAAAAACCCACTGAAAAGAGAAAACCATAAAAATAAACAAACATACAGGTAACATTCCATTACAACGAATATCTTTACAATGAAATTTTCATTGCAATGAAGTATTTTTATGGTCCTGACAGTTTCCTCATATGACAGTCTATAGAAATCTCCTTACTGCGAAATACATGCCTGAATGAATCATCCACAGAGCAGTTAGTTCTGTGGTTGTAGCTCAGTTGTAAAAAAATGTTTTGTTTCTTCGACCTTTCTTCGTACTGTTTTTTTGTTGTGTTTGTTTTCTGTGGGTTTCAGTGATACCTTTTGCTTATTACTCGTCAACATTTGAAAAACATCCTTTGGAATTGAACTCATTGTCACCCTTCTATAGAAACGGCAGACACGAAAAAACGATAACAGATCATATTAGAAAACTACATTTTTGCGTCTCTCGATTCCGGCAAAAAGAAAAAAGACAATGCTAGTGAATTCGGAATTTCGCTATCAACACTGTCAACTTTCTTGACAGACTAAGCAAAAAAAGAAGAAAAATCTCAGGATGCAACTGTATGCAACCTGCTGCATTTGAAGACGTCGAAAAAGCAGTTTTTATGTGGTTCAGTGATGCTCGTTCAAGAAACATTCCTAGGGTATTAATGCGGCACTCATTCAAGAAAATGTGAGGTTTCTAAACTCTCTTGGGACTTCTCCCAACTGGACAACACACTGAAGAGTCTGCATCTATTGAAGACTGTTTATCCATTGCTGGGGCAACAGCAGGCTCACAGCTCTACTGCGGCTCTCCACCCAAGCAAACAGAAAAGATCTCGATGGGTGATGCAAGGAACATTGTAAATGCAGGGAACAGTTTTACTTGGCCACTAACCTAGCCACAACCCTGCCTGACTGCTGTGTCTGTGTATAGGAGAGTGGCTGATCCCACTACAATAAATAACCGTGCTGTTCCTGTTTCAAGCTAAATAAAGCTGGTTTTGCTAAAGTACTGAGACAGCGTCATGTTTTGGGGTGCAAGACAGGGACTTACAGTGCAACCACTATCTTTTAGGTTTTGCTTCTGTGTCGCTTCACTGCAGCGCTATAAGCCTTTTGTTGACCTGCCCCGGCAAAGGACAAACAATCTTCCACAGAAGCGGCAATCCCACTTCGGATGCACTTCAGCGTATCGTTCCCGTTGGGTGGGGGTGGGGGGAATCCCAAAAGCCTCATAATATGAAGTAGAGAAAAAGGATGAATTGGCTTTGATTGATAACTGTGCTGCCCACAACATGCTTCCACATTTAGATAATGTTCGCATTGAATTCTTCCTACCCAATTGCACAGAAGTGCTTCAGCCGTTGGATTTGGGCATCATTTGCACCCTGAAATTGTACTATTGCAAGGAAATGCTGAAAAGTGATAATCAGTAAAAAAAAAAAAAAAAAATTGTTTTCACATTAAACAAGCTCTGTTCGACAAATATTTTGAGCGAAATCTGCTGTGCAGCGAGCGTTGACAAAACATTTTTCCCCCAGCATCACATTTATGCTTTAAGAGGCCTCCGTGACATCACAGAGCTATAACAGTCATGCAGAGAACTTTGATGTTTGCATATTGCAAGCAAACTTAACCTGATATTTAACAAATTAATGCCCAATCTGTTTCACACATTCATGATGTCACTACTACAGCTGGATTTGCACCCCATATGCATCATAAATAAATTAATTAAACTAAATAGAGTAGCGCAATTATTGAGTCCCGGCGGCTGCACGCAGGGTTTTTATAAGGTAATGGGGTGCATGCTAAATGCATATGCAATTAGTCATGTAGTGCAGCACCTAAGCAAAACAAAACATTTGTCAGAAAACATGAAACACACTAAAATAACAAAAAAAAAAACAGATTTATAACTATTTGCAAGGCATTTCTGCCTTTTTGGTGGAAGAAAAAAAACCAAAGCACCTGCAAAGACAGATCAGACATATGAGCTTTGTTCTGACCTACCTGTACAGATGCTTCTAACTTTTTAATTTCATCAAAAAGATCGAAATCCCTTGTAAATAATCATAAATCATTCATTATTATATTTCATTGGGTTTATGGTTTGTTTTAGCCCTGCGCTGCATTACACCCCATTCAAAGTAAACTGAGATTTCCCAAATTCTGTGTTTAAGGAACAATATATTAATTAGAAAAAAGTTTGCTGAAGAAAAAAATAAATAAATTAATTAATTTATTATATATATATATATATATATATATATATATATATATATATATATATATATATATATATATACTAAGCAGTTATATAGGAATAATGTATTTTTTTCTTTTTAACAGTATTTTCATCTTGATTTTCAATCTAATTTTCTAGGTGTTCTAATTGTTTAATTAATCCATTATTTACTAATTACTGGGTCTGACTCTAAAGTTGCTGCAGCCTTTGATTATTCAGTGTTTGCCATCGTGTCTGCTCTGCTATTTTTAAGTTGTCATTATTAAGATACAATGAAGGGGCAAAAACTGCACAGAGAAAGGGCACAGTATAATGAAAGCAACAAAAGAGAGTTAAGCATTTAAATCTAGAGCAAAAGCAGAAATATTTATAAATGTAAAAATAATGCTGCTATGCTTTTCTGAATGTCAAATAAAAGAAAAAAATACCAGCTAATTAAATGAGATCAGTGCTATAAGGTGTTGTCACTGATTAGGAATCTGGTTGGAACAAAAACCTGCAGCCACAGGGGGTCCCCAGGACCGACGTTGAGAACCCCTGATCTATACGGACAAGCTACTAGGACTTCAAAATTGTGCGTAACATTGTACAGCATTGATCACTTTAGTCTTATATATAATTAAGCTTTCTTCCCCCTCCTGCTGCATTAAAAAAGGAGAATATGTTCCTGGCCATCATTACAAACTGCATGTGGTAAAACATAATAAAAAATATTTAATATTAACATATTAGCTATTACTTCTTGCACATTTATTTGCATGTTAAAAATCACTTACCTACAGATGTAACAGTTGTACCACTTGATGGTGAAATTTGAAGCAAGCGTGGGTCGATAAAGGGTGTAAATGATGAGGATGATTTGTGTTTCTGTAGTGTATTACTTGCTGAAGGACTCTAAAATGCATAAGGGACTATGTCAGTATTTGGTGTGAAATGGTAACTTATTCAACAAGCAAAAACAAATCATTACCAATTGACAAAGCATTTTAATCACTTAAATAAAACTATATTAAGAACATCAATAAATATTTTTACCAATTTAATCAAACAGAATAAGCAGTTAAAAAGGGTTATTTATGTGCTAAAATGTATTTAATATTTCAAGTCCAAATTAGATAAACTCACACAATAAAGAAATGTGTCACTAAATTAACAGCAAACTAAGTTTGCAAAATGGATTGGTTAACACTCAGCTGGACAATGATTAGTTTTCTAAAGACATAGGACCAAGCCTATTTTATTATTTAAGGTTTGTTTAACATAATCATGTGGGTTATAAAAATGCATATTAAAACTTGCAAGTCAGGCAAATATTTGCTACACTTGGCGGTTGAAAACAACTTCATTTTCCAAAATGAATACATAATTAAGAAGATTATAGGTTAACATCAGTATGAAAGCAGGTCAAATCCATTTTGTATCTTAAAGTGATGTGTAAAGTGTTTCGGGAAAACAAAACTGTGAAAAGTTCTGTAGAAATTTTAAATACACATAAAAGACCCATCCATAAACAGTCCAAAAACTACTTTAGACAGTGTACATAAAAAATTCATTTCACAGGCAAGGTTCACTTAAACGAATTGCATGCAGCTGAAGCCAATTTATACAGAGCTGCTCGATGTTTTTGGCAAGAAAGGCCCAATTAAAAAAAACAAATTCAAGAATCAAAATAATTTAAAGCAGACAGTACCCATCCACCCACCTTAAAATTAAGTTATTTAATTTTTTTCACTTGAGTGCCAATTGAAACATACTGCAAGAAATGCAACTATCCTACCCCATTGTGCCACTCTCAGCTAGACAGCTCTGCATGAAATACTGGCAGAAGTAACCACAAAAAAAAAACAGGGAAGGAAGAGTACAGATGAAAATTAAACTGGCTTTAACTTATGAGAATGATGTTGATTAAAAAATCTGGACTGAAAATACCTTAATTTACTACAGATAAGTATTTGTCTGGGAAAAACCACAAAGTAATCAACATACACTTCTTTCATAGCTAACTGTGATGGCTAGGATGTGAAGTATAAAAATAAAAAAATATATACTAAGAAAGCTGAATACATGTTATCCAAAATACAGAAATATACCAGATGTAAAAGAATTGGCTATGATATAAGATTTTAAAAAAGCCCCTCAGCTTTATTTTACTTATGGTAAAATATGTTTCTAAACTAGTCACTTACAAAGTGTTACTGAACATTACATATCAGATGTTCCATTAGGCAAATCATTATGTACTGCAGATAAAGCAAGTAAAACCAGTGTTCCTAACAATACTCCGATTGGCAAGTTCACTATGATCTTTGGATTCTGGCTAAACATTTGTTTATAATACAGGTATGTATTCCACAAGATCTAACTTTTATTTTGCCATTCAGAGAATTCAAAAATATAGCACTGAAAATAGCTTGAAAGTACCTAAAGTTTGTGACTAGATCAATGTCATGAACAAGAAGGTGGACCTGTTCTGCTATTTGTCTTGAAAGTCAAAATCTTAGAAATTACTGATCAAAATACAGTATATGCTGATGTGAAAACTGTCATTGCACAAAAAGTATCCTACTGTACATGAATTAGTTTTTACAATTTTATATTTCAATTAGACGGAAAGGGGAAGAGAGGCTCAGACCTAAATTAGGGTTGATCTGCTCTTTATGTGATTTTTTTTTTTTTTTATAGAGCTTTGCTTGTTGGTGGTGGATATTATTACGTATATTTAAAATATAAACAAATCCATTATATAAAACACATCGCCTTTTTCTAGTATTTTTATGACTTTAAATATCTAGCTGCATTTTATTGTACATTGATTTCTGTTTTGTTTTGACTGTCACAATTATTTCAGTAATCAAAGTCACCATGAGCATTGTAACTATAATTTCTATTACAGTTTTAATTTAACACTGGAATCTCAAATATTAAACCCTCACACGTCAGAGGCTGCTTACTGATGTTTAACCTCTTACAACTTACTTTTCAACACAAAAGTTGAGTTAAGCAGGTAAGAGTCATAATTTAACAAAAGAAAATATATCGTTCAAAAAATGAAAAAGTTCTTTTTGAATAAAATACTGTTACAAAAAAAAAATCAGTTTCTATGTTTAAGACAAATACTAAAATACAGTGTGTATTATATAAGACTTATATAAATTATACATTTGGTACTGAATTATACATTGTTATTTTTACAACATGACGGGCACCAAGCATAATCTTACCAAGACAATAAAAATACACTAATCCACATCTTCACTAATAAATTATTCAACTCATCAAACAGTAAATTTCACTCTAAATGGCATATGTGGCATTGAGTGGATTTTACACATTTTCCCCCCATTGTTAACAATATTTTTCTTTTGTTTTCAGGTATTCTAGTATTCCTGACACATTCCAAAGACATGCATTCTGACTCTAAATTAGACCACTAAAATAAGATTGTGTCAGTATGTGTGCCCAATGACAGATTAGTTCTTGCCTTGCTCCCACTGCTGCTGTGATAGATAAGAGTGATTTGTTGCAAAGTTTGTTGTTTTAACATAACACAGCTTTGTATATCTAATATTATTCAGTCTTAGTGACATACACTCAATCTTTCAGAATTTTAAAAATTGTAAAAATCTATAACCTAGCCAAAAAAATCATCTTTAGTGTTTTATCAATATCCATATATTTATTAAACCCATTTAAATTATGTACTGGATATCCCAATAGGCACAAGTAGGATACAACGCAGTTTACTACCATTGCAAATCGAAAGCATTTCACAAGTAATGCTTTTGAAAACTTAAAGAATCACTGTACACTAAAAATCTTATTTCCTAATAAAGAGACAAGGAAAACAGTAAAAAAATTTACTTCTACTATTGCTTCTACAAGGAACACACCAAATGTCACTTAAACTAATTTTTTTTATGAAGATTTATATAAAGAATGAAATAAGACCAATACAAATATTGGCAATCTATTTTTTTTTTTTTTACTGCAGACTTAACTGCACTGTTGTTGGTCTGTTTGAACCACTTGAATGCTGAATTAAATTTAAGTTATTAATTAATTATTAATGAATGGAATAAACTTCAAAATATATTTATTTGATTTAATGTGTTTGTTTTCTTTTGCGGTAATGAAAATCAATATTTACTTAACATTAGATAAAATAAATATAAATCCTTTCAGTCACTAAACAGTGATGTTCATATAAAGGCGTCCAGTCATAAAGTAATTGGCAATCAAGTGTGACCCTAGCTGTGTTTTTTTTGTACAGTCATTCATAATTTGCACAACTTGACAAAATGATTAGGCAAGTGGTTACATTTACTATGAAAGCAATATTTAAACCTTGGGAAATAAATTAATTACCAAATACCAATTACCACGGATAACCGTGAAAGTTGTAATAAATGTTCCCAAAAAAAGAAAAAGAAAGAAAAGAAGTGCTTATATGATAGCAGTAAAGTGGTTAAGAACTGGTCTATCTAAAGCTTTACTTGGCTAATCAGGTGCTGAAAACAGGCATGGCCTGCAAAAGCAGCCAGCTGAGCGGGTGCAAGACATACCTCATTTGCAGTAGGCTTGTCCTGGGGAGTCTGAGGGGACATGGAGGGAGTCGGCTGGCTGGAGGATGGGGAAGAGGTGGATGAGGAGGAATGGCTTTGCTGTATGAGATCTGGCAAGAGGTGAATGCGACCGGCAAAGCCATTGCTCTCATGATGGCTGGTGCGCTTTTTGTCACCTGAACTCTGTAATCAAAAACAGGCACACTCGGTCTCGCTCAAGTGCTGCGGAAATGACTGATACTAATCTATTTAAACAAAAGATGTTAATTCCAAAACAAATAATCCCACACCAACTTATTGTTTTTTTTGCTTACCTACACAGGCTGTTTACACTGAAATACTAAAATATACCTACAACAAACACTATTCAGAAATCTCCAGTGGAACTTCACTATGCATTATCCTCAGGTTTAACAAGGTAAAATGAATGTATTTGCATTGTTGTCTTCATATTATCTAAGGTGCAGGTATCAAATTTGGTTGACTAGTGTATGGAATGGAAGCTCTTTTTATAAAAGTAAAACTAAATTGCTTAACATCATAACTGCATTACAAAAGAGCTTCATTTAATTTCTTCTTACCTAAAACATTTTACTCTATAAACAAACTTAACTGAAATATTTATGCTCCACAACTGAGTGGCAAAATAAAAACAATAATATGGGCTTATGTTCAGTAAGCATGGATATAAAAGTCTTTTGTAAAGAGTTTATCCACAGTAGTTACTGAACTTCTAACACTTGCGGTAAATAAAGTTCTAACTTACTTTCTCTAAAAAAAATCACTAAATAAAGAGGGGGATGAAAAATGCATGTCATGCAAAATAGATATTCTGATTATGATTTCCTGTATACATGCACTGAAACATTTGCCTCTATTAATATGTTCTCATGCCAGTAAGAGCATCACAGATACATAGCAAAAAAAAAAAAAAAAAGACTAACTTGTAAAAGCAATGAATGAATTAATTCATAACTGCTCAGAAAATAGAAATGTAAAGAAAGAAGAAAAAGAAAAGAAAACACAAGTAATACCTGTCGGACAATTAAAGTGCCATCTTTGGAAGGAGTAACAGCAGGGTCACTCTCAGTGTCATCATGAACAATCATCGTCTTCACAGACTCTGTTTCACCATTACTCAGCTTAGATGAAGAGCTAGTTGAAATGCAAGAGCAAGTAAACAATCAGTCAATTTTCAAAAATAAGAATTTGCTTTCAACCTATAATGGTAGCAAATACAAAAAACACTTTAAATAATCTTGAACTGCTAGGTTTAAAAATGAATATAAACTTGATGTATCTTTTCATGCCTAATGGTATAAACAATTGCAGTGCAATTTGAAGCCTTTAAAGGAATGGTACTGCCAAATTTCAAAATTTTTATGTATTTTTATTGCCCTGAAACATATGACACGGTGTCAACAACTTTCAATAGGAATCAACTTTTCAACAGTATTCTTTAGGCTAAGTCTGTTAGAAAACTAACAAGGTAAATAGTTTTAATATGTTCCTTAAGTTTTCATAATGAACACCTTCTGAAGCATAAATTAGACTCCCAATGATCTTATACTAAAGATGCAAGAGTTCGGAAAATAAAGAGACTCTATTTCCATCCTAAAAGATCAACATATCTTCTTGCCGAGAATGAGGGAAACAGGCTTAGTGAGTAATTTAAAATGTGCAAGAAGGACATGTAACATGTCTTCACTTGAGCACCAGGTGTTACCCACTAGTTGCTAACTCACAGTGCCCTAGAATCCTCAGGTCCAGAAGTAGACTCATCAGCTGCTTCTTGTTCCAAGTCATCCTCTTCCTCATCTGTAGTTCCTGATTCTTCACTGGACGATGAGTAGTCTGTTACTTTCTGTGGTGGCCTAATATCTTCAACAGCTCGCAATTCCTTGGCTAGATCAGCAAGGTCCTAATAAAAGAAATAAACGTTTGTATTCAGTAAAGTTTTAAATCATTATTTAACATGTTTATGTTTTCAGGTCTACATAGGAGGAGAGTGACAGTGTTATAATAAGCTCAATATAATTTAGCTTAATTAGAACATAACTGACTGGTTTCCTGGAGTAAACTTCAACTATCAGTAAAAATTATAGACAGCTTATAGACTTGCTCACAAACAAAGATGAGACAGCTGACAAGGAATGTATACTTTTTGACACAGTGATGATATGGCAACAATCTAAACTTTAACACCAAGTAAAACCAAGGAGCTAATCATGAATTCCAGGAAACAGAACACAAACCTAGCTCTCATAAACTTCAGGGATGATGTTACAGTCATTGTGAGCATCTTTAAATTTATTAGTTACCATCACTAGTAAGCTGAAATTGGCCAAACATATCTTGTCTATCATCAAGAAGGGTTATCAATGTCTTTATTTCCTCAGGTGTCTGAGATAGTCCATGCTGATCTGTTTCAGAAGATACACTATAGGGATAAAAGATTAAATGTCCCTAATCAAATGTAATTCTAATGGACTTTAAAAGCTTCATTTAAAGACATATGAATGCAAAAGAATGCTTATGTGTTTTACCTCACACTAGCTTTAGCACCCAGCTACTCCAGATATGTTATGCAGCACTGTAGTATTTTTCAAATCTATTTTTGAAAATCAATTCCAGCATCAATCTACTGGAATTGTTAGCTTGCATCATCATTAATAAAATGACCAGCCATCTGCTTCTTAAACAACATAAAACATTTTGGGACCGATTTTTCTAATGCACTGCTCTTCTCCCAGATCTACAGTTTTACTATATTTCTCCAATACCCTAAAAGAATCATTCTGCTCTTGAACCCATTCCAGTTCACTCTTAAACCAGACAACTCTTATTTAGTGTGGTTTTATACAGCTGTTAAGCAACCATTATATCAAGCAAAAGCCAGTTTATCTTCTCTTTAAACAGAATGGAAAATAACTGCCATACGTCTGATTTTTTCCTTTTTATTGTAATAGCTTTATAAATTACCATTTTAAAAGAGCCAAGTCAGCAATGCTCATTTTAGCTACTTGATCCAACAAGTAGTCTTAAAGAAATCTGTATGGTAGTTGGCTGCTAAATTGGAATAGTTGCCTAAACAATTAAATAGAGGGAAAAAAAATTCAGGTCATCCTATCTTAATTTTGCTTGTACTGTAGAAGAGGAAAAGGGGAAACCAAGTTTAGCTTAGTCCTGTGGTCACTTCTTTCTCTTAAAAATAATTTCACACACCCTATCATCTTCCAATGATGACAAAGACATTTTATAAATATTTCTAGTTTTCAGCTATCCATGTAACTAACTAGACTATGCTTCCTTCGCATTACTTTAAAATTTTGTTCTACATTTATTATCTTAGTAGTCTCCTGATAAACACTCAAACTCATTTCACATTTTTGCAAGTTAATAGGAGATTGTTATCAAGACCATGACACTGCATTTTAAACTACCGAAGCAATCTAAAGATATTCCATCAGTTTCCTGTATACCTTACAGGTAGACAGAGATGGTGCATTATGTGCTCCACTTCCCTTTCTCTGTATTTATGTTGCTTTGTGCATGCAGAGAATTTCACTTTTGTGAATGCCTGTGTTGCATTCACTTGAAAGCTGTATGTTTTAAACAACATGACATGATTCATAAGCACTTAATTCATTGCAGGGACTAAAGCAAGCAAACACAGCAGGAATAATTATAAGAAAAATAAAAAAAACACATACAGTGGGTACAGAAAGTATTCAGACCCCCTTCAATTTTTCACTCTTTGTTATATTGCAGCCATTTGCTAAAATCATTTAAATTATTGTTTTCCCTCATTAATTTACACACAGCACCCCATATTGACAGACAAAAAAAGAATTTTTGAAATTGTTGCAGATTTATTAAAAAAGAAAAACTGAAATATCTCAGTATTTAGTAGAAGCACCCTTTTGAGCTAATACAGCCATGAGTCTTCTTGGGAAAGATGCAACAAGTTTTTCACACCTGGATTTGGGGATCCTCTCCAGTTCTGTCAGGTTGGATGGTAAACGTTGGTGGACAGCCATTTTTAGGTCTCTCCAGAGATGCTCAATTGGGTTTAAGTCAGGGCTCTTGCTGGGCCATTCAAGAACAGTCACAGAGTTGTTGTGAAGCCCCTCCATTATTTTAGCTGTGTGCTTAGGGTCATTGCCTTGTTGGAAGGTAAACCTTCGGCCCAGTCTGAGGTCCTTCGCACTCTGGAGAAGGTTTTTGTCCAGGATTTCCCTGTACTTGGCCGCATTTATCTTTCCCTCAATTGCAACCAGTCGTCCTGTCCCTGCAGCTGAAAAACACCCCCACAGCATGATGATGCCACCGCCATGCTTCACTGTGGGGACTGTATTGGACAAGTGATGAGCAGTGCCTGGTTGTCTCCACACATACTGCTTAGAATTAGGCCAAAAAGTTCTATCTTGGTCTCATCAGACCAGAGAATCTTATTTCTCACCATCTCAGAGTCCTTCAGGTGTCTTTTAGCAAACTCCATGTGGGCTGTCGTGTGTCTTGCATTGAGAAGAGGCTTCCGACAGGCCACTCTGCCATAAAGCCCTGACTAGTGGAGGGCTGCAGTGATGGTTGACTTTCTACAACTTTCTCCCATCTACTGACTGCATCTCTGGAGCTCAGCCAAAGTGATGTTTGGGTTCTTCTATACCTCTCTCACCAAGGCTCTTCTCCCCCGGTAGCTGAGCTTGGCCGGAGGGCCAGCTTTAGGAAGGGTTCTGGTCGTCCCAAATGTCTTCCATTTAAGGATTATGGAGGCCACTGTGCTCTTGGGAACCTTAAGTGCAGCAGAAATTTTTTTGTAACCTTGGCCAGATCTGTGCCTTCCCACAATTCTGTCTCTGAGCTTTTCAGGCAGTTCCTTTGACCTCATGATTCTCATTTGCTCTGACATGCATTGAGAGCTGTAAGGTCTTATATAGACAGGTGTGTGGCTTTCCTAATCAAGTCCAATCAGTATAATCAAACACAGCTGGACTCAAATGAAGGTGATCTCAAGGATGATCAGAAGAAATGGAAACAGCAAAGGGTCTGATGGGACCATGCGATATTTCAGTTTTTTTTTTTATTTAATAAATCTGCAACAATTTCAAAAATTCTTTTTTTTTTGTCTGTGAATATGGGGTGCCTGTGTGTACATTAATGAGGAAAAAAATTAATTTAAATGATTTTAGCAAATGGCTGCAATATAACAAAGAGTGAAAAATTGAAGGGAGTCTGAAAACTTTCCGTACCCACTGTACAGTACAAATGTACATGTAGTATTAGACACTTTAAGTCTGAATGTATTTGATTATGCATTTATTTTTAATATGAATATTCAAATATAATTTGACTGACCTAATGAAGAGTGGGGTTTCTTCTAATTGACTGTACGGTATCCAGGTATGGTACCAGGCAAGCGGAGGACCACAAAATACTACAAAGTCAGTGTGGAATATTACACCCAAACAGTGTAATTCTGCCCAGGTCAAATATAACATACACTTCCTATATATGGAAACATTATTATTAAAGACCTCCATTTTCCATGCTCAGTAACCACTCCCCCTCTGTTCTGGCAAATTAACCATATTGCACTTGGTTTTATTAGTCGGCTGTTGTTTCTGCCAATACTTCTTTGTGATAGACTACATTTTTATTTTCATTTCAAAAGATCTCCAGATATGACTTTTTGCTGTTAATTCTGCAGAGTTGTTTTAAAAATTTGATTAACCTAATTAGCACCTGATAGGTACTGCCAGCTTGTTCTCTCATATTGACTTAAAAGAATTTAAATAAAACTTAAAGCTCAAACATGCAAGACAGGTTCTTTTCACTGTCCTCCTCACAACCTATACAGAATGTATTTTTGACAGGTTTGTGAGTTTGCATCTCCATTTTCACTCCTCACAATACTTGAACTTAATTCTGCACCTTACATAAGATCTTTCTTTCGTCCTCTTTTTCACTGGCCTCTCTTTAACCCTTCTGGCAACTCCTTCCTTTAACTCACCCCTCAACTCCATCTTCACTGGTTCACTAGCCAGGGGCATCCTCTAAACCCAGCACTAGCATGACTTAAGAGCTTTGTCCGGAAATTACAGGGGTAAGGAGATGGTTTATAAAGTCACAGGGCCTACCAAGTCGACCGCCTCTTTTGGCACCTAAACTCTGCTTTACTTAAAAATGAGTCTACTATAAAATAGATACTGAGCATTCTGTTATTTTATTTAAAAAGGCAACATGTCCCCCATTGCCCCACTTGGGAAATGCACATGGTTTTGGCAATTAGTGTTTCGTCAGCTATTTGCACCTGGGCACCACCTCTCAGTTTAACCAGCAAAATAATAAGAATCAAACTCTGCTGAAAAGGAATATTTTTTTTTATATATAAAATGAAAACATCAGGTCAGAAAAGGCACGTTTACCCTCCGCATTGTTTGGGACAATAGTAAGAAGCATTTTTAGAGCCTCCAGTATACCTGTTAGGAGCCCAGAGTACATATTATTTAATTGTGAGCATCTTATTTAATATAAAATTACTCTTGTGCCCTCTAGGACTACACAAGGTAGTATCTATTTGTAATGACGTATAGCCCTTTCAAAAGGTTAATGTCAATTTCCTAAGGCTGAATGAACACTTGAAAATTTGCGACAACAGCGTGGTTGGAACATTCAAGTCATTACACGGGATCAATAAGCTGTTTTATGTAGCTAATGTTCTCAGCAATAGCTAGCCGTAACAGCTGAAAATACCTGATTCAACAGTGTACATTTTTGCTTCCAAGTTTTTCTTTCATGAAATGACTCCGTGCTACTGCAGCATTTGTTAGATATACGCATGCTGACTACTGTAGTAAACAGACTTTTACAATACTAAAATAACTTTTTCCTGAAAACAAAGAAACCCTTTTATATGTGGTTTCTTGTTGTTCTCTGCATACAGCACAGCAGTCATCGCTACTTTGTATAATATCCTCCTTATTTAGTCAGCTGAAAAAAGTTCTTCTAGTATTAGAAAAGTTATTTTCCATTTATTTTTGTCACAATGTTGATTGTAACTGAATCCTTTCACTTGTAACAGGTATTGAAGCAGTGGTGGAATTGTTAGCCTTTGTCCTCTCTTCTCTCTTTTATTTTGGAAATCCAAAACAGAATATGCATTTTCATTTATTTTGCATTAAACAACAAGAGAATACGATAAACTTTTGGCACACTTGCACTCACTACCCCAGCTGCTTAATAGCTATTGTTTCACTTGCTTGCTTACCAGTCCTGCTGCACAATTTTGTTGTATAGCTCACTGGTGGAGGAGTGCATGGTAAGCCCGGTTAACATTTGAAACATCCATGCTGGTTGCGAGGGCCACATGGTAAAAATGTCAGAAGTAGCAACATGCACTGGATTTTCACCGCAAATGGTGGTGAACTGCAAGGAAAGGCTGTTTACGTGGGTGCCAAAATGATTTACTAAGGGCTAAATATAACATAACATGTAATCAAAGCACAAGGAAGACATGCAGAAATATTTGCAGTTCATCTGTTCATCATGTAAGCCACCCGTTTACAAGAATGCTATACTTGCCCTCATTGTTTTTAGTTAATGGGTCTGACACGCCACCTTCTTTTCTTTTCTCTTAAAGTAAGCAATAACTGGCACAACTCTTCTTCAATCTTAACAGTCTCACTTCCTCTTCTGTGAAATTGTTAGGTATGCGACACTGACCAAAAACTGTCACCTAATAACTAGGAGAATATCAATACACTGATTAAACAAATATAAATGTATTTTGGATGCTGACAATACCTGCATTCTGAGTTGTGGTCTGCACTCAGTAAATATAACCAAGACAGTCTGGCAAGCTAAATGCAGCTGTCTTCACCCAAGTTATGAGTGTACTTGAAGAAATGGGTCTTTTGCTTGTATTCATTTTTTTTTTCCATTAGGGAAAAATTTTAGGGACCAAAGAGAGGAAGCATCTGGTAGTGCACTGGTCTGTAACTTGGTTGTTTGAAATTAAAAACTTAATAGTCCCAGCGTCCGGACAACCGATTTGTCCACCAGTGCTTGCTACATGTCTAATGGTCAGTTAACCTTAGATACAGAGAAAGATAAGATAAAAATTAAATAAATCCCACAATGGCTTCTGAAGTTAAATGTTGAGGTATGAAAACTTAACTGTACTCCAGAATGAGTATACAGTTCAGTATTGGTAATTACGATAAATCTCTTTGTGATGCAAATATATTCCCTTGTAATGCAAGTTAACTCTGTACAATAGCTGAAACAAATCTGTTTGAACAATGCTCTGTGCTAAAGGTGATACGAGTGTCAGGGGCTTTAACAGTTTTAATATATGATAATATACAAACTGAAAATGCATTAATTCCACCAATAAAATACAGTATATATTCCACTAATAAAATATTATAAGATAGATTTTTAAACCACTGTAACAAACACTGAAAACTTAGGGCCTAACAGAATATGCCAATGTCTCTATGATCATACATTTCAATGCTAGAATAGCTAATTATATAAACACACAATAACCTAAGATAAATTCAATTTAAGTCTGTTTCAAACCAAAAACTTGACACTAATGGATTTTAAGGGCAAAACACTCTTTAAAAACATGTTTATGTAAATATATTATGTTCTAATTTAACTCAGCATTAATCTCCCATTAAATAAGTGATGGTAATATGTGTAAAAAATATTTTTTCACTATTTTTGGAAAACAAATATTAAATATACAACATAAAAAATACCACATTACATTACTGTTCAAGCATACTGGTCTCAAAGGAACTATCCATTATATTTTGACTTAATTTAATTGATTATCTTTTTTGAATTAAAATTTCTCAAATAACTGTAAAATCTTTATCTGGCTTGCTTGTAGTATTATCTTGCATTTGTATACAGACATCTGTGAACATGTATAAGCAGCAAAAGATGACATCTGTACATTAACTTGGAAAGGAAACCAAATGTTTCCATGGATCTTAATTACATATGCCCACAAAATCCAAAACTGAATAAAAACATAACCGAAAGGAAATATTCTTTAAACAATTACGTTAGACCACTTAGATATACTGTAACTCCTAGTTGAAAAAATGCAACATCCAGTAATCAAGTAATTGAAAGGATAAAAGTGGTTGCAAAAACTAATAATTCATGCAGTGATATCATATGATAAGAACGAAATGGCTGGTGCTACAATGAAAAAAATAAATGGCAAAATTTTTCAGCCAACATGAAATGTTAGCTTCTTCCTTGATCCAAGTAAGGGCAAGCAATGATTCACAATAAACGATGACAGGACATTTTGAGTAAAACAGCTTACCACTTCACCCTACAGATGTTGAGATTAGGTCATACACAACCATTTATCGACGTTGACAGAGTGGTTTGGCAAAAGAAAGATAAACAAAAAATCAAAGTCAGCACATTTTACTGTTGCTAATGTAATAATATTCAGTGCTAAAGCACATACCTCTACCAATATTTAATTAATACAATTAGTCTGAAAAATAGCAAAATCTTACAGCTGGCCTGCTTGGTCTAAATGCATCCTTCTTCTCCTCTGGCTTTTTAGCAGCATTTTCTTGTCTTTGTGATGGTGATCCCTCAGATTTTGAAGATGCTAAGTGACAAACAGTAATTATTTAAAATATGTTAGTTATGATAGGGATACTGAATTGCTGTGTATAAAAAAATACCTGTTACATGTACATAAACATGTAGAATTACAAAACGTACATGGTTGTAATTTTAATGCTGAATATACTACCACAAATTTTTAAAATATTAAGCTAGAATTTAGCTTATATAATTTTAATAGTAATAAAGTTAGGAATAAAGTAACTCTTAAGTTTTATTAGAGAATACAATGAAACCTGCATTTCTGAAAAACAGAACATCATTTAAACATATCAGTTTATTTGTGTGATGTATATTTTTTAAACTACATTAAAAGAAAATCAATCAAACATTTTGATAATTAAAAGAATATATTATTTTCAGCCTGATTAGAAAGATAACGATACAAATGAATATATACAGTAAACACTGCTTGAGAATCAGCACCAAGCATTTTACGAAAATTAAGTACAAAGCCTTTTAAATACAAATATACCATACATTCACCACAAGATGGCATATGACAGTTGAATTTCTACAATCATGTTTGTAATACAAGCTTGTGTTTTGAGGCAGAAGGTTACAGCACAATGCCTTTTTGGTAAAGTCTGTCTTTAATATATATACGTTTTGTTATGTTACAGCCTTATTCCAGAATGGATTAAATTAATTTTTTTCCTCAGAATTCTACACACAACACCCCGTAATGACAATGTGAAAAAAGTTTACTTGAGGTTTTTGCAAATTTATTAAAAATAAAAAAACTGAGATAGCACATGTACATAAGTAATCACAGCCTTTGCCATGAAGCTCAAAATTGTGCGTGCATCCTGTTTCCCCTGATCATCCTTGAGATGTTTCTGCAGCTTAATTGGAGTCCACTTGTGGTAAATTCAGTTGATTGGACATGATTTGGAAAGGCACACACCTGTCTGTATAAGGTCCCACAGTTGACAGTTCATTTCAGAGCACAAACCAAGTATGAAGTCAAAGGAATTGTCTGTAGACCTCTGAGATAGGATTGTCTTGAGGCACAAATCTGGGGAAGGTTACAGAAAAATTTCTGCTGCTTTGAAGGTCACATTGAGCACAGTGGCCCCCATCATCCGTAAGTGGAAGAAGTTCAAAACCACCAGGACTCTTCCTAGAGCTAGCCAGCCATCTAAACTGAGCAATCAGGGGAGAAGGGCCTTAGTCAGGGAGGTGACCAAGAACCCGATGGCCATTGTGTCAGATCTCCAGAGGTCCTCGGTGGAGAGAGGAGAACCTTCCAGAAGGACAACCATCTCTGCAGCAATCTACCAATCAGGCCTGTTTGGTAGAGTGGCCAGACGGAAGCCACTCCTTAGTAAAAGGCACGTGGCAGTCCGCCTGGAGTTTGCCAAAAGGCACCTGAAGGACTCTCAGACCATGAGAAACAAAAATCTCTGGTCTGATGAGAAAAAGATTGAACTCTTTGGTGTGAATACCAGGTGTCACGTTTGGAGGAAACCAGGCACCGCTCATCACCAGGCCAATACCATCACTACAGTGAAGCATGGTGGTGGCAGCATCATGCTGTGGGGATGTTTTTCAGCGGCAGGAACTGGGAGACTAGTCAGGATAAAGGGAAATAGGACTGCAGCAATGTACAGAGACATCCTGGATGAAAACCTGCTCCAGAGCGCTCTTGAGCTCAGACTGGTGCGACGGTTTATCTTTCAGCAGGACAACGACCCTAAGCACACAGCCAAGATATCAAAGGAGTGGCTTCAGGACAACTTTGTGAATGCCCTTGAGTGGCCCTGTCAGAGCCAGGACTTGAATCCGACTGAACATCTCTGGAGAGATCTTAAAATGGCTATGAACCGACGCTTCCCATCCAACCTGATGGAGCTTGAGAGGTGCTGCAAAGAGGAATGGGCGAAACTGGCCAAGGATAGGTGTGCCAAGCTTGTGGCATCATATTCAGAAAGACTTGAGGCTGTAATTGCTGCCAAATGTGCATCAACAAAGTATTGAGCATTATGGGGTGTTGTGTGTAGAATTCTAAAGAAAAAAAATAATTTAATCCATTTTGCAATAAGGCTGTAACATAACAAAATGTGGAAAAAGTGATGCGCTGTGAATACTTTCCGGATGCACTGTATATATGTATATATGTGTATATATATATATATATATATATGTATATATGTGTATATATATATATATATATATATATATATATATATATATATATATATATATATATATATATATATATATATATATATATATATATATATATATATATATATATATATATATATATATATATATATATATATATATATATATATGTATACTAATAAAAGGCAAAGCCCTCACTCACTCACTCACTCATCACTAATTCTCCAACTTCCCGTAGGTAGAAGGCTGAAATTTGGCAGGCTTATTCCTTACAGCTTACTTACAAAAGTTGGGCAGGTTTCATTTCGAAATTCTACGCATAAGGGTCATAACTGGAAGCTATTTTTCCCCATATAATGTAATGGAGTCTTGAGTTGAGATGGCTGGGGCGGAGTTTAGTGTGACATCATCACGCCTCCTACGTAAGTACGTAGAGCACAAGGAAGAACTCCAAACAGCGATCAGCACAAAACGCCATTTCACAATTGAGAAGGCAGAAAAACATTATGAAGCAAATGATGCATACAAGCATATTCATAAGTACAGCTACTCGGAAACAAAGCACGGCGTGAACCGTAAGTTTATATTAAATTAAGTTCATAGGCTACCACTAGCGCTTGTAATTTAGTGCCTGCCCATATAAGGCCGCCCATCAGCGCAATCCAATACAAACACTGCCGGTAAATATTCACGGTGAAGGACTGTGCTTATGCAGAGGAAGATGAGATGGTCAGGGTGGTGTTTGGCACAAACTCATTGAAACTGAGAGAAAGTTTTAAGTGCCGGGTCTTAGCTGACATTACACGAGATGACACCAGTACAGCTGGGAAACTTCGATGCAAGAACACCAAGCCGCTCACGGAACTGACGCAGTGCACAGACAAAAGCAACAGTTCCAAAGAGTGCTGAACAAAACCGAATTACACAATTGAGAAGGCAGCAAAAAATATGAAGCGCCTTATACATACAATCATATTCATAAGTGCAGCTACTGCGGAAACAAAGCACACGGTGGAAAAAGTGAATGTCCTGCTAAAGGAAGACAGTGTAAAAAAAAACCGTGCATGCAGTTTGTCACATCACAGATAAAAGGAAGACGAGCTGTTTATTGATGCAGTAAGGAACTAATCGATGAATGAAACCTCTTATCTTTACAACGATTGACAAACACGGAATGTAACTTGAACACATCCTACAAATACGAGCCTGATTGAAAGAAATAATGATAATCAAATCCTTGATGACAGCAACATTCAATAACACTCACAAAACAATTACTGTATATTGACAATCATGTTACGCTATTTTTAAAATGTTCCCTTTTCTTTTCATAACTTCTACTTCTCCACTGCGTACACGGGTATATATATAAATGTATATATATACCCGATCTACAATACATACTTTAGCATAGACAAGCCACACGCTGTGGCTAATTGTAGAGTCTTAAGCCTCTAACGCCGACATTCGAGGTTCGATTCCCGAGAGGGATGTACTGACTATGTATGCGCTACCCGATTCATTTTACCTTCGATCTCCTTGGTTTGGGACGTATGAAAAATATTAGGTTAACGCAGAATCATGTTACGCTATTTTTAAAATTTTCCCTTTCTTAGCACAAGCACAGCTGAGAAGCTTCGATGCATGTACTCCATAACGCGCTAAAAATAACGATTTAATCACACTTTCAATTCCAAGCAAACGGAACTTTTGTCAATGCATGATTTCCTGGTACATCCATTACACTGATGCACACATCACAGCTACAAAAATGTTAGAGTCGGAATAAAGCGCGTTCCTACGACTGATCATTTCGACTTCCCGCGAAGCCTTGATAAAAGCATGGTTTTTGTGCACACTGAAAAGCAAGCAAAATTAGATGCATTACAGAAAGCGGACTTTGTGGCTCTTACTGGGGATCATTGGACTTCCGTGACCGTTAGTAATTCTAAATACATCTAATTACAAAATGTTCAATGATCACACTGTTTTAGCCTAATGTACAAAATAATTTTGGCTAATGTTACTCAGAGTTTAAAGAGTAAGCTGGTCAAATTACCTTTTATGTTTCTGACTTATTTTTTAAGAAGAAAACTGCACTTTATGGTGAAATTTTGGTTATTATTATTTAAAGACAATACTATTCTGAAAATGTACTTAAAGTACTTAAACTACCACTTTATTTTTAAGTCTGCCCAATTTTAACCAGGGATGATATTTTTGTTTCTGTTTTGAATTCAAATGCAGTTTAAAGGCTTTTTTTCAGAAATTAAAACAGCTTCAGTTTACAATATTCATGTCCATGTCTATTATTTGATTCTGTCGCCCACTAAAACCCTTTTAAAAAAAAAAAAACATTTGCGATTTGGGGCAAATTTACGTGTGCGATTACATACGATTAATCAAGATTAATTCTTACACAGCCTCTAATTAATTGGATTAATTTTTTAATCGAGTCCCACCTAATATATATATATGTAGATATATATATGTAGATTTGTATATATATGTGTATATACAGTATATATGTAGATATGTATATGTTGTATATACAGTATGTATATATGTGTGTGTGTATATACAGTATGTGTATATATGTATATGTATATATATGTGTCTGTGTGTGTATATATATATATATATATATATATATATATATATATATATATATATGCCAGCAACACTCATATCAATGACAAAACAATTACATTAACAATCATCTTACGTTATTTTTAAAATGTTTGCTTTTCTTTTTCATAATTTCTTTAACACACTACTTCTCCGCTGCGAAGCGCGGGTATTCTGCTAGTATATATATATATGTGTATATATATATATATATATATGTGTGTGTATATATATATATATATATATATATATATATATATATATATACACTGCTCAAAAGAATTAAAGGAACACTTTTAATCAGAGTATAGCATAAAGTCAATGAAACTTATGGGATATTAATCTGGTCAGTTAAGTAGCAGAGGGGGTTGTTAATCAGTTTCAGCTGCTGTTGTGTTAATGAAATTAACAACAGATGCACTAGAGGGGCAACAATGAGATGACCCCAAAACAGGAATGGTTTAACAGGTGGAGGCCACTGACATTTTTCCCTCCTCATCTTTTCTGACTGTTTCCTCACTAGTTTTGCATTTGGCTACAGTCAGTGTCACTACTGGTAGCATGAGGCGATACCTGGACCCTACAGAGGTTGCACAGGTAGTCCAACTTCTCCAGGATGGCACATCAATACGTGTCATTGCCAGAAGGTTTGCTGTGTCTCCCTGCACAGTCTCAAGGGCATGGAGGAGATTCTAGGAGACAAGCAGTTACTCTAGGAGAGCTGGAGAGGGCCATAGAAGGTCCATAACCCATCAGCAGGACCAGTATCTGCTCCTCTGGGCAAGGAGGAACAGGATGAGCACTGCCAGAGCCCTACAAAATGACCTCCAGCAGGCCACTGGTGTGAATGTCTCTGACCAAACAACCAGAAAGACTTCATGAGGGTGACCCAAGGGCCCCATGTCCTCTAATGGGCCCTGAGCTCACTGCCCAGCAGCATGCAGGTCGATTGGCATTCGCCATAGAATACCAGAATTGGCAGATGCACCACTGGTGCCCTGTGCTTTTTACAGATGAGAGCAGGTTCACCCTGAGCACGTGACAGAAGTGAAAGGGTCTGGAGAAGCCATGGAGAACATTATGCTGCCTGTAACATCATTCAGCATGAGCAGTTTGGTGGTGGGTTAATGATTGTCTAGGGAGGCATATCCATGGAGGGTCACACAGACCGCTACAGGCTTGACAAAGGCACCTTGGCTGCCATTAGGTATCAGGATGAAATCCTTGGACCCATTGTCAGACCCTATGCTGGTACAGTGGCTCCTGGTGCACGACAATTCCTGGCCTCATGTGGTGAGAGTATGCAGGCAGTTCCTGGAGGATGAAGGAATTGATACCATTGACTGGCCACCACACTTTCCTGACCTAAATCCAATAGAACACCTCTGGGACATTATGTTTTGGTCCATCCAATGCCACCAGGTTGCACCTCAGACTGTCCAGGAGCTCAGTGATGCCCTGGTCCAGATCTGGGAGGAGATCCCCACAGCACCATCTATCATCTCATTAGAAGCATGCACCGATGTTGTCAGGCATGTATACAAGAACACAGGGGCCATACAAAGTGCTCATGCATAATTTTGAGTTGCTGCAATTAAATTTTGGCAAAATGGACTAGCCTGCCACATATTTTTTCACTCTGATTTTTGGAGCGTCTTTGAATTCAGGGCTCTGTAGGTTGATCATTTTCATTTCCATCAAACGATGTGGCATCCTTTCGTTCCTAACACATTCCCCAGTCTATATCAGTATAGATATCCAGGAGGATTTCTTTTTCCCATTGAGATCTGATGTGTTTTCAAAGTGTTCCTTTAATTTTTTGAGCAGTTTAAATATATATATATATATATATATATATATATATATATATATATATATATATATATATATATATATATATATATGTTACACAGCAACATTAACAAATAGCTGTTTCTGAAAAGAAAAAAAATGTGCGCTTTCATTTAAGGATGACAGATTTTTTTTTTTTTTTATCTACAGCAGTCCTTCCAATATTTACTGTACCTTTCCCTACTTTAACAATTTATTGAAAAAAGGCGTTTTTTCACATTTAAACAGATTTCATATGAGACCAGGAAACACAACAATCACAATGAAGCAATAATTAGTAATGAAAACCTAGAGTCCTAAGTTCAAACTGTCTGTGAGCAGTAAGAGCTGGTTATACTTGACGCTCAAAATACTTACACGTACACATCAAGGCTGCCACATGTTTCCAGCACTCTTTTGACAGAATCGTGAGCAAACTGCACTATCAGCAAAAATTTGGGTGGCATGTGTTCATGCTTTAGTATGTGACATCAGCATCGTTGTTTATTATTAGCCATCTCCATAGTGATAAATATGCCAACCAGAACAGCTGGCATCAAATTGCCAGCAAAGTGGATGTGTAAACATTCAAGACAAAATGGAAGGAAATTCGAGACAGATATGTCTGTGAAAAGCGGAAAATGTCAAAGAAAAGAAGTGAAGATTTGGCTGTTGCACAGTACCACAGTATGACAGCAACCTGTATTGTAGCTCCCACAGGATCAATGTGCGTGCTTTGATGTTTGATGAAGGGATCGATGCTGGGAAGCAAACCATCAAACATAAATGCTGACATACGAAAGTATTCATGATGCTTTTCTTCATCTATTTTTCAAATAGGTAATGCAAGTGTTGCATATTCCCCATCGTAATGACCTGATACATTTAAAGGTCTCGCATACCATCTTGTGTGTCATTGTTGCCATCTTTAATTGCACCTTTGCTACAGCATCTCACACTGCCACCCTGTGAAATCCTCCAGATATACACACGTTTTACACGCAAGTATAGTCAGTACACAGCTTGCATAGTAGCAGCGCCTGCAAGCATATACGTCGTGTAGTGTCAAGTATTTCCTGGTTGTTACTATTCATCTGATTTCCAAATTAGTATTATTTAATATTGATTGAAATTTTTAAATGTCTCCAATCAGTCCAAATACAAAATTTCTCTACGTAATATTGCATGACTTTTTCCCCCATCTTGTATTTGCACATTATGTTTTAAAGAATAGCCTATTCTAGATTAAGAATAAATATCTACTAGTATTTTATTAAGTATAGCCTTTCTTCCTTTGAGAAAAAAAAACTAGTATTTTCCTTTTCTAATGAAGCTACACTGTGGTTTAATGCAGTGTTCCTCAATTTTTCTGGTGTTGTGACCCCTTTCCCCCATGTAAGTGTTTTTCGTGACCCAATTTTGAGAAGCAATTTCAATTGTCAAAGCGTTTTGGGTTTGTGGGAGGTTGGGGATATGTGAGTCCCCTTGATGAATCTAGCATAGTAATTAAAGCAGAACTGGAAGGAATGACGGTGAATCAAGTGCAACCATCGTTTAAGGGTGCAGCATGATCACCGGATCTCTGATACAATACATCACACAGTGTTATACACTACAATTAAAAATAATTGCAACTGGTGACCCACCGGCATCAAGCTCCAACCTAGTGTTCAAGAAACACTGATTTAGTGTTCCTTATTCTTTCAACAGGTAGAACATGTTGCTCTAGAACATCAGAATACAAAGGTGGTGACACATAAAAGCTTAAATGCTTAGTATAGCATGAAATTACTAATTCTATGCACATACACGTAGTAATCAAAAGAAAAGGAAGAAGCTCACACTTTAGTACAAGTCTCTTTCTACTCAATGACATAAAAGGTAGTTTAGATATTTTGTGTGTAAGAAATATACCTTAGGAATGTGGAAGAAAATCAGATTACCCAATGGAAAAAAATTTGGTGGGGGCGAGTATGTTTTATATTGTTTCTTGCAGTTGTGAGCTTTAATATAGTAGACATTTTAACAACATGTACCTGTATTTCTGCAGCACATTTTCCATACAAAAGATGCAACTAAAAGTGCTTTTACAAGATGTCAAAGAAACAGTTACAAGCAAAGAAAAACTAATTACAAATTAAAAAATAATAAATACATAGTAAACAAAAATAGATAATGAACACTTAACATAAGATATATAATTAAACATAGTCCTTAAGTACAGAATTGTTTTTTTAAGCCTCTAAATGACTGGCTGAAGATTCAACACTATAAGTCTCGTGGAAAGTAGGGGCACCTGATTTCAATCATAACATCAAAACCAAAAGTAGTCAAACTTGTTAAATTGTTATAAAAAGTCAATTAACATTAAGAAAAACTTTTGATAGAAACTAGGAAATAAAAAGTATTTAAATTAACAAGATATCCAATTAATTGCAAAAATGGATTGGTATGAAAATATGCAGCTGCTGCATTTCTCCAAGACTTAACATGGCTTATATTTACAATGATTATTCATTAGCTCTAAAACATATGATGTATTCAATGTACCCCATGAGCTGTCTAAGCAAAGTTATTATTTTGGCAGCTTGTATGTGCTCAGCCTTATTTTCAGTTTCTTCGGAGCCAAAGTCATACAAAGGAACAGTTATTGTAGCATTCACTATAATGTTACATGTATTTATGAATGATATGGTAAAATATTTTGCTATCCAGCTTGATAATTCTTTGTGTAATTTAACATCCTCGACTTCACAACCTTCTTAAGAATGAAAGAGATCAAAAAAGTTTATTTAAAAAAAAAAAAAAAAAGAACTTGGGGAATCAAATTTTAATTTAAGAAACAAAAATGTTAAAGGAACATTTCTCTCAAAAATGATTTTATATCTGCTAATCACCCCATGTTTGTAGTGATGGTGAATAAAAAAATGTATTCTCATGCCTTGATGGAGAAGGGATATAACAAAATTCCTTATACAAATGGTTTCAAATGGGAACAAAATTGAACATAAATATATCAAAACAGTCACGAAAAATTTCAAATTGTTTGTGTCCCATAATCCAATTATGAGGTATAGTCATATGTTCAAAACAATCTAAAATCATTTGCAAAAATGCAAGAATGTTGTAAATTAACCATTTCTGGAAAATCCTGCTGTGTACAACAATGACATGCACTGAATATGACTGAGGTTTTAAATTGAAGGTACTTCATCATTCTCATCTCTGATTTTTGTATTAGGTAACACTAGTTATATTTTCTAATGAATGAGAATAAAAATTGCTCTTGGTCATCACTATAAACATTACAAAAGTTAAATAACTTATTTTAGGATGGAGCCTAAAAGTTAGGCAAAACACTAATGAACCAGAATTTTTAGCTTTGCATATAAATAAAAACATTTCTTTAATGAAAAAGATATCATGATATGATTGGGTATATACACTTATGTGTAATGCTACTGTCGCCACTGAGCTCCATAGCCCTACTAGCTCGCAAAATCAGCTTCATGAAATGAATGGATGAGTGGTTATTTTTAGCATTACTTTCTTCATTCCCCTTAATATACGTAAAATAAGAATCCAAGGAGAATAAAACACTAATTATAATTTAACTACAGAGCATGGGTAAACATTTAACTGCTTTACTTTAAGGTAAATTGTGCAGCATATAAGCAAGAACAAAAATCCAACATACTCTACTCTAAGTCACCAAATCAGAATTTAAAGTTCTGTCGAATACTGCACAAGATAAAAATGATCATAGCATTAAATGTGGACAAACATTAGTATATCCTACTAGGCTACACTTAGTGCACCAGGTCATATGATATACAGTTATGTGCTAATTTACTGCCAAATGAGTTAAGGCAATTTGTACTTGGGGCCAAGGGCCATGCTAAAAGATTAGGGTAAAAATGTTGTAGGAATTTCCAATACCAGCCACAGTAATACATCTTATGTTATTATTATTACACATGGCTTCATATGTTTTCAGATTCTGAAAGGGCTCTTTGTTTGTTTTGATACACATGGCTAAAACATTTAGCCTACACCGTCTTCCCTTCCACCAGTGTTTCCCAACCTTTATGCTCCCATAACCAAGTTTTGCCTTTTTAAGTTCACTAGTAGTAATTGCACATTGCTTCCTTTGGTTAAAAAAAAATCATGATAGGGGGTTCCACCTGATGAAATAAGCTCATTTTGAAATGGGGAAACATGCAAATTGTTTAGGTGATTCACTTGTGGCGCACCATGACCCACTTGTGGACCAATGATGACAACTCTCGACCCACCGGGATGCAATCCAATGGTTGAGAAACACTGTCTTCTATGGACCCACTATGCAGTTGCCCAGACATGAACATCCATTTGTGCTACTTTGAACCAACAGTTACAGTATGTATACTGGTGACCCACACCAGAGCTACAATTGCAATGACCTGTAAAATTTGTGACAGCCATATAACCAAATGGTCAGTCCCAAAGGGAGACATAACTTGGCACATGACTGTACACATCTGGAGAAAATCATGAATGGTGGGAACAATTTGACAGCTCACTAAACCAATCCAATATCTTGTGAAGATGGTGCTTAAAGTGGGGGCAGTGATTTTGGACTGAAAAAAAAAAATACTGTTGTTAATTTGATCTGACAGCAAGCAACTTCTGATTACGATAAACTACTATGTTTGTGAAAATATGAACTGCAAAATATGTAGTCAATGTAAATGATGTGTGACACCCAGTCAAAGGCAAGTGAAAAGGGGCTGCCTTTAAGAGCACTGACAATGAAGAGCTACAGGAGATGCAGATTTTAGCAATGAACACACGCGAATCAAAAAATCTGCCTAACACCACCAGCAGAAACACGCATGAGGCTGCCCAGCCTCCACCGACTCATAACACATCTGAACAAATAACTAAGGGAAGTTAACATTACTGTCTAATCAGAAGTGTATTCTCATTTAAGAATCATGTCTAGCCCTGCATGACACAGTGAGTGCATGGACTCTCAATGTGTGTTTTTGATTTGTTTTTTTGTAAAGTGAGTAGCATACTCTATAGTGTCAACTCACATTTTGTTAAGACAACAATTAAGATATTATTTTAGACAATACAGATCACACACCCCAATTCTGGCCTTTAAATTATCAAAACTAAAGTTGAGTAAACAACCAAAAGAAGCATATTCAATGTTTTGCTGTACTCCATAGGACAAAAACTGGTGTAGTCAGAAAGAAGAACTGAATAAAAGAAAATTAGAAAAATACAATTTTGGCTTACCAGGTGCTATAGTTAGAGGTCACTTCAAAGGTGACTTACCTAAATGTGTTAACATTTAAATACAGCATGAAAAAAATCAAACCATTCCAAAATCAGTGTAATAATCACAATTTATACATGGCTGTACTACTTATAAAACCATGTGTTTATCTAGAATTACAACATGAATGGAATTTTGTTATTTTTAAGCATATGAAACAGATGCATAGATAAAAGGAAAAAAAAAACACTGAACCAAAAAGGCTTGCATGTTTCTAACCACTTGAAAGTGTTTTTAACGTGGGTCAAGATTAGCATAAAATAAATAAATAACCATGAGGACAAACTTAACTGTAAGACTTACATCGAACACGAAACCGTTCCCCAGACCCGCTCTGTGAACCTGGCTGCGACCCAGAGTTGCTGGAACCCGAAGAGCTGCCACTGCCTGGTCTGGGCACCCGCTTCTCAACTCGCTCCCATAGAAGTCTAGGTTCAATATTGCTGAAAGGAGACAATTAGTAAACAGTTAACACCCACGTTTAACCTGAATAAATGTAACAACATAGCCTACAAGGACATGATCATCAAGCTGGGAGAAAACAGAATATAAATTCATCTTCTTTGAAAACAGTAGAAAAAAAAAAGTTTTAGTAACACTTCTAATGTATATCAAAAATTGACCTCCAAAGCTTATAAAAAAGAAAAACTTTCCAAGTTTCCCTGTCATCTAGGTAGATTTAATCCAAATACTCAGGTTTAACACATCAAAAATGTGTGAGCTAGGTTAACTGGTGATTATAAATTGGCCTTGTATGAATGAATGTGCCGTGGACCCATAATGTTTGCTTCTGCGGTGTACCTGATGCTGCAGGTATAGGCACTGATACTCTGTAATTATGCACTTAAGTAAGCAGATTCCAAAAAATAATGAACTACCAAAATATATTTAAAAAAAAAACATCATGAATGTAATATTTGTTAGTTGTGGTGATTGTACATCAAAGGTCCATGATATTGTATATGGAGCACCACAAGAATATATTCTGTGCCTTCTACTTTCTTCAATCTGCAAATTTCCATTAGGTCACATTATCTCAAAACACAAGGTGAGCTACCACAGCTATGCAGATGACACACAGCTTTATTTATCGATAGCTTGTGATGATTCAATGTCTCAGGAGTATTTCGAATTGGATGAGTAGAAACTTACTCAAAATAAACAAGCAAAACACAGAAATCTAAGTGGCAAACATGAACATAGTGAGGGTATTAAGTCATTTATTTATATAGCACATTTTAAGACAACTGGAGTTGACCAAAGCACTTACTAGGTAAAAAAAATTTAAAAACAAATTCCACATGCACAGTAAATATATTAACATAAATAGCAAAATATAAAATATATACATAATATGAAATTGTACATATAATAGTCAAGAAAATAAATTAAAAATTAAAATTAAAGTAAATGTAATACACAAAGAACAAATTAAGAAAAGAGGGTAAGAATTACTAAAATGAGATTAAACATAATAGAGGACTTAACAAAAGCACTAGAAGAACTTAAAATTGAACTGAAAGCAAGAGGAAAAAAAAGGTGGGTCTTCAATTTAGATTTAAAATCCTTAATAGTAGGGCAAGACTAAATCCTGGAGACTATTCCAAAGTCTAAGGGCAGCTACAGGGAAACCCTGGTGTCTTTGGTTTTGAGATATGAATGAGGAACTGAGAGGAGCTGCTGTGAGGATGACCTAAGTGACCGGGGGCTAAACACAGAAATAGCATATCTGAAATGTATTAATGGGCTAATACACTGAATGCTTTAAAAACTGCAAAATTTTAAAAACCAACTTTGTGTTTCACACATAACCAGTGCAAATGAGCTAGAACAGGAATAATATGCTGTCTTTTCTTTGTTCCAGTTAATAGTCTAACAGCTGCATTCTGAATCATTTCAAGTCTAGAAATTGTGGAATGGGACAACCGAATACACAGGGAATTACAGTAGTCAAGCCGAGAAATGCCAAAAAGCATGGATAACTATTTACAGGTCCTTATGAAATAAAATTGGCTTTAACTTGGCTATAGTTCTAAGATGATAAAAGCTGCCCTTTACAACCATGCTGACCTTGAATTGTTCATAAACAAACCAAGGTTTTTAACCTCATTATGAAAATCTATGGACAGTGGACCAAGTGTGCTGCTAAGGCTAGTGACAGAGTTTTGGGTGCCAAATATAATTACTTCAGTTTTGTTTTCATTTAGTTGAAGGAAGTTCCTTGCCATCCAGCATTAATATCATCTATGCAATTGGAAAAAGTTCTTCAGAGAGCAGGTGCTATCAGCTATAACTAGTAGGTACAACTGAGTGAAATAAACTTCATCCCTTAGGCTGAAAAGTCAAGACAGAGGTAAAGAATTTAGTGGTAATTCATTGACTCTGACTTAAACTTTAAATCGCATGTTAACCAGATTACGTCTGCATTTTATCACTTAAGGAATATAGCAAAAGTTAGATCTCTTAAAACTTTACAAGACGCTAAAAAATTAGTTCACATTTTTGTTTTTAGTAGACTAGATTACTGTAATGCAATGCTAACGGGACTACCTAAAACAGACATCAATCTGCTACAATTAGTGCAGAATGCAGCAGCCATAATCTTAACTAGGGAAAGAAAATATGAGCATATCTCACCAGTTTTAGCACTGTTACATTGGTTACCCATGTCATTCACAATTGACTTTAAAATGCTACTAACTGATTCACAAAGCCTTACATAATCCATATCCATCCAAGTCATAACCTTAGATCTTTAAATGGAGGTCTGCTTACAATTCCAAGCACTACACTTAAAAGAAGTGGTGAGGTGGCCTTTTGCTTATCCACCCAAAATCTGAAATACTTTACTGATAGAAGGTCGCAAGGCTAGTACTGTGGAAAGAAAACTGCTAAAAACCCATTACTTTAATATGGCTTTTTCACAGCTACATTTTAGTTATATTCTTGATAGATTACAATATATGGGCATAGAATTATCATATTCTTCAGGGATCCACAAGCTGTACTAATCTCGGCTGTCATTTCATTTCTTCTGTGGTGACAAACTGTGCTATCATTACCACCTGGTCAAGGTACCATGCAACCCCCTGCGTTGCTGGATTGATGGTGGGTGTTCCAGCTGTCTACAAGTCCAGCATTATCATATTCTGTCATGTGACACCTGACAACAAAGAGTTAAGAACATTTACGTTAGGTTGAATACCCAGTTTTTTTTTTGTCCTCCCAGCCATCTGACCTTGTCGTTTTCTTTGTTACTTATTAATATTACTCCCTAATCTTATTTGTTTATCATTTTATATAACTTTCTTTTTGTCATCTTGTAAAGCACTTGTCATTGTATGAATATGTCATACACAGTATAAATAAATCTTGTTGTTGTAAAACTTTCAAACTATTTATGTGTAATATTAAAAAACTTAACAGAAGACAAAAGGTGACGGCAACAAAGATTTACTACTAATTCATTTCAACAATAAAGGGATTTTGGAAACATTTCTTCATTGTTCTAAAAAAAATGTATTCAGCGGTTTCATAAAACTAACTGCACTCCCATACTTGGCTTGGGAGTTACACCCCTACACTCATGCTCAAAGTATGTAAGAAAGCAGAAACAATATTCAGCATTTGTATTAGATGAGTAATTTTTTTTTTTAATTTTAGTTTTTCTGAATATTTTTGGAGTAGAGGTCTTTATAATTGTAATAAACATCACTTAGCACTACAAACAAAGGCATAACTATACAATAAATGTGTTAATGTACAATCATTGATTTAATGGGTATCCTTCCCCCAGTGAACTCAGTAAATCTGTTTTAAAAGCTAAAGAAACAAAAAAAATTATGTAAAATGAAAAAACACTAAAATCATAGATATAGGTATACAGTATATAAAACTAAATTTCTACATTATATCTAAATTCTGCAATTAATGTTTGCAATCTCTAGTGATGCTGTTGTGGCTTCTAAACTATATCATGTGTTCATACAAGATATTCATCTGAAAATACAGTACTTTAAAGGAAGGGGAAAATGACAGTTATGAAATAAATAAAATGAAATAAAAAATACGAACTTATATAATACAAAAAAACAAGGGTACAAAATATTGAATAATGTTTCAAATAGGAAAGAGAATTGTTTCTTCCACTAGACATATGAAAGATATAGATTTATGGATGTCCATGTCAGAACTAAAACTAATAACAATCCATAATAGAATAAAGTCATGATGTGTCTTCTTCAGCTCATATTTCAGCTAGTGAAGGTCACAGTGAAATCAGATCAAGAAGTTTTTTTCTAGAGCACAAGGAGAATTCCCACACTCCTAAGAAACCGGAGACTGTATTTCTTCATCTTGTAAGAGGCAAACAGGGGAATATACTAGCTACATACTGAAACCAACTCAAATGGCTTCCTTCAATCTAGAGAAGTAATTTTATTTCAATGTACACCAATACTGTTGAGCACTTAATTATATCAAAGCACCTGCACACATTAACATTGTGTAGGAACCACATTTTGACCATGCATACCCAGAGTCTAATTTTTTCCATCATTTGCCAGATTCCTTGCTAGGGTCGTCCTCAATAGGATCCATGATCACTTGCTCACCTACCAGCGACCGGAACAGTCTGGTTTTACGCCTAAGAAGTCCACCATTGACTGCATCCTGGCACTGAGGGTTCTCATGAGCGCAAACGCGAATATAGGCAGAGTTTCTTTGCAGCCCTTGTCGATTTTCGCAAAGCATTCGACTCAGTTGATTGAGCTGCCCTGTGGGACATCCTGAGGATTTGCGGGATCCCCTCGAGGTTGTTGGATATCAAGGTCGGCTTGTACATTGGTCCTGCGAGTGCTGTGCAGAGTGGAGGCAGGACCTCTGCATTTTTCCCAGTTGATTCTGGGGTTCGTCAGGGGTGTGTTCTTGCTCCTGCTCTGTTCAAAGCTTGTATGGACTGGGTGTTGGGCAAGGTCGTGGGGTCCAGCGGCTGTGGGGCATCTGTTGGTGAAGAAAGGTTCACGAATCTTGACTTTGCCGATGATGCTGTGATCTTCACGGAGTCAATGGAGGCTCTGATCGGTGCTCTTTAGAGCCTGAGCAAGGAGTGCGAGTGTCTGGGCTTGTGAGTGTCCTGGATAAAAACCAAGATCCAGGCCTTTAATGACCTCTTGGGTACAGCCATCAGTAGTGTGTCCATTTGCAGAGAGAGTGTTGACCTTGTTGAGAGGTTTACTTACCTTGGCAGTCATATTCATGTCTCTGGTGACTCTTCCTATGAAGTTAGTAGACGTATTGGGAGAGCATGGGGGGGTCATAAGGTCACTGGAAAAGTGTATGTGGCGCTCCCGATATCTATGCAAAAAGACGAAGGTTCAAGTCTTTAGAGTCCTGGTGCTTCCTGTCTTGCTATATGGTTGTGAAACATGGACGCTATTCAGTGACCTGAGATGAAGACTGGACTCCTTTGGTACTGTGTCTCTCCGGAAAATCCTTGGGTACCGTTGGTTTGACTTTGTGTCGAATGAGCAGTTGCTCAAGGAGTCCCAGATGAGGAACATTACCTGCATTGTGAGGGAGCATCAGTTACAGCACTACGGCCATGTGGCGCGTTTCCCCAAGGGTGATCCAGCTCGTAAAATTCTCATTGTTGGGGACCTGAGTGGCTGGACCAAGCCAAGGGGTCGACCACGTAACACCTGGCTGCGGCAGACAGAGGGTCATTTCCGGAGGGTGGGACTGGATCGCGTGTCTGCCTGGGGGGTTGCAAACCAGGATCCCCAGTTGTTTCGTTGTGTAGTGGGTGCGGCAACGCACTGTACCAGTGCATGCTCCCCAAATTGACTTGACTTGCTAGAGTTTGGAACCATTGAGAATGGGACTATAAACTGGCAATCAGAAAGCTTCATCCAGTTTACCATTATAATTTGGTATTAAAAAAAATGTCCTAAAACAATATTATGAGGTTTTTGAACTCTACAACTTGGGACAGCTGACAAAGAAGGTTTCAAATCTCACTGTATATATACATTAATATATAAAAGTGTCTGATGGCAATTTAATTTGTGAACAGGTTGCTGCTGCCACATATCACTAAATCAAACATATTTTTCAAACTACCACTACCAGTAAATCAAGTTACAAGCAATCCATGTACATATAAGAAATATATTTCCTTTCAGGTCTTGTAAATTCAATTAAGTATTTGGCATCAATATCTGTTAAGGTAGGTTTATAAAGGCAGCAGCGATGCCATTGTGGCTTTTTTATATTATTTATTAAAGAAGTTACAAAAATTTAGTTAAAAAAAAAAAAAAAGGACAAAACTTACAAAAATAAAAAAGGCTATATTGTTATCAAATGGCTAAGAAAAAATAATAATTCAATAGACCTAGTACATAAGAAAATGGAAATTTTAACCCATTGTATTACAAATCACACATTAGATGCTGTCAGTAAATTTTATCCAACTCTAACCAAGACTCAGACTCTAGTAATCCAGTAATTGCTTTCAACTCCGATTCCATAGCCATTTGTTCCTTTAATAAAGTAACAATAATAATTCCAAGCCTTTTAACGTATCAACTTCCAGTCACAAAAAAAATATTTTATTCAGACAATAATCAGTGCACTCATGCATACAGTATATCCAACCACACAGGGTCATCTTCACAGACGTGATAGGAATAGTATTATACTTATTACTACAAGAATAAGAACTTTACAATGCTAGTGTTGTCTAGGGCTAACTATTATGGGTGCCAGTATTCAACTATTGTTATCACTATTCAGCAAGAATGTCATAAAGCATTGATACTGAGTATTGATTTGCACTTTCTTTTATCATAAGTTGTTGAGACATAAATGTATTAAAATTACATTAAAATTACCACTTTGCATTTACTGTTTTCCATTCAATTTCTGTTTACTGAACTGGGCAACGGAAAGAATTTCCTTTTAATGAAATGTAGGGGCAATTGCTGTATACTATGATGGGGGACTTTTTTTTTCTACTTGAGTTTCTTTGAATTAACACAGGCAAGATTTAGTGATATTTCAAGTACCGTAAACAGCTAAAGAATGCCCACTTAAGATGAAAAGCCAAACATGACGGCTTGTTAGAGGATACCAATTGATGCTGTTGAATTCAACAATATAGACTACTTTGTAAGGTTAACAGAAGTATCATTTGATCTGACTGAACTGTACTGGTTGGCCAAGGAGACAGCAGCTGCAACTGAAGCCAAAGCAAAGTTCTGTTTGTGAAAGATGCTTGAAAACAAGGGGCAGTAAAAGCGGAACCGGTTATTATAAACAATGATAAAACAAAGATAAAGAAAAAATAAATAGTTACTTAACTGATAAATTCAAAAAAATATAAAAAAAAATATATATATACAGTAGATTGTGATGAACTCATCTCTCTTGCAGGCCAGGGGGTTGGCAAGCGAAGCCCCCTAGTTTCAATGAAAATACATTGAACAAAAAAACAAGTAAAGAGTACCAAACTACAAGGGAAACAACACCTGAAAATACTTTACAATTATATACTGCAAAGGTACATAGTGTGATGGATAAAAAATAGTTCTTGGAGTAAACGAAAAAAGAGGATTCAATCTTGGGCTTTCATGTATATGAGGTAGGACAATGCACACTTTCTTAGGTATGTATCTCTGAGTAGAGATTCATCAATTTCCTCTATCTCCTACAATTTACTCTGAGTAGTTTATATCCACAACACAGAGCTCTGCCTGCTGTTCTTTATTATATCTTGTCATCTGATTCCTGAAGTCAATTGTGACATTATTACATTCTTATTTAATTATCATCATTTCGTTCCATATCTTTGAATTCCTTTACTGACATCTTTTCATTTCTCTTTTGATCCCACTTTTGTTTACGCCACCTGTGTAAAAAGTGTACACTTTTTTCAATTTTTTACTTTGATTTCCATATCAATGAGCTTTTCATATTGTATTCTTTGCTTTTTTTTGTTTTGCTACTTTTAATACATTTGTTCAATTTATTTTCACTGATATAGTTTTTAAATTAGTCAATTAAATACCCATTTCTCCTTTTTTTAAAATTTTTGTTCTGTCATTGTTTATTATAAATGACTCTGCCCTACTGCCACTTGTTTTCTTTCTTGTTGAGTACTTTGAGTGACTCCTCATTAGATTATCATTACAAAGAAGTCTGGCAAAGCCATGAAAAATAGCAAATCATTTCATACAGTAACTCATAGATGGGGAGTCACTGAGGCAGTTGTTGACAAAGTAGACCTCAACTTGGAATACAGTCAAAGATCTCTCTTCACCACTTGACAATCTTCTAGTCCTAGCAAATATGAACTCTTTAGTAGGGCTGTCACAAAATCAGCATTTTTGTATTTGCTGCCAACATCACTGAAATGTCATTATGGTACAGCGGGTCTATGGCTTCAAAAAATAGAGCCAGATTTAAATTTATAAAGCCGTGTCACTCTCCGTGAGCACAATTGCATGACCGCGGGGAGTTAATGAGGTAGTTGGAGCAAGTCGCACCTGCACGTACGGGTGCGATCGTTCTCAATTGCTTCATTGGCTTCCTGCGGCGTATGATTAAGGCACTGCGCCCATGGAGACAAGAGTATATATACGGGCCAGCACAAAAGGAGAGGAGATGAGTCAAAGAAAAGGAAAAAGATGGAAAGGAAAGAGGTTAAAAGACGTTAAAGGCAGTCTTGGAAGGACAATCTGGCCACCTGGAAGGAGGAGGCAGTACAAGCTGGGGCCCAGCGAAGGAGCATTGACTGTGGTGCTCTAGGGGCTAGTTCGCCTCACTGAATATTCTGGTGGAGTGTGGCAAGCAAGGCAGGTGCCCTCCATAGGCTTCCGGGGTGCGACCAAGTGAGCGCGAAGGAAAAAGGGAGGATAGCCGACCTTGGATTGTCTGGTGGCAGCCAAGACAGGGGTCGGAAGAAAGGAGCTCATGGCTGCTGAGTCTCTGCCGGCTACGTGAGCAATGTGTGAGCCAGGGAGAATGAGAAGGAGGAGGGCTGAGATCGGTAGGAGTTAGCCTGCATTTTTAAACTTTGATTTTTAACGGATTTCTTTATTGATTTTTTTAAATTCCCACTTTTCACTGGATTTTTATGGATTTATTTATATACTGTTTTTAGAACACTGCACAATTGACACTTTTGTTAGTTTTACTTTTGTTTTGACTGGTTTTTAATAAAAGCACTTAGACACTTTTTCCATCATCCTCTGGCATCATTAGTGAATTGTCCTCATTTGTTAGCTCATCTTGGTCATAACTATCGACAGTGTTGGTTCAGCAGACTCCCATGTGGAAAGAGGGAGTCTGTAGGGGACTGGCATTGTCAGTCATGATACTCAATATCTTTTTTTTTTTTTATACAACTGCAAAAACTGAAATTCCATTCACTGGCTTTTTATGAAGACTACCTCCAGTATTCAACAATACTGTGCATTTATATATAACATATAAACATTAATAGTAACAGCAGCTTTAAAATACTGGTATATTCATCAAGTAGTTACCTGTTATTTAAGTAAACTAGTACTGGCATACATATCACAATACAGTGCAGGGCATGAACTTTAATGTGAGATAGACATGGGTTCCCTCAGTGTAACAGTAAGTGGGGAGAAACTTTAAAATCCTGGGGGAAGTTCAGCACCGCACAGCTACCTGATTTCGCTTAGCATGTGCATATTCCAAATTTATGCTGACTGTTTCTCTCTACTAACTGAAAAATACCGTCTAAAATTAACACTAAAATTAAAAATTCAAACATTATCATCTGTACTCTTAAATTAGTGAATTTTAAGCATTTTTTGTAACATCATGCTTTTAAAATCAGATTTTTCAGAGAATCCTTCTCAGTTAGAGTCAAATTGATTCAAATGTTGCAAAATTGTATTTCTTTTATTCTCCAAATATGCCCCCCCTCCAGTTTTTTTCAAGCATTTCTGAAACTTGAATATCCAGTGTGAAATCAAACTTAATAATTTCAAATTAAACAAACAATTATTTCAAAACTCCTGTAATGTAGCTCTTATTGTGCTGTTTTTTAATGACTAATCAGAGTTTGTTATTGCTTAGCCTGTGTACTAATCTTTAATTAGAATATGAACTGGACATGCAGTGTAGACAGGTAGATTGCATTACATCTCCCAATACACCATTCAAATACAAGACCTACAATAATAAACTTGAATATGAATATTGAACACACAGGCACAATGTCATGGGGGAGTATCAGTAGAGACTCAAATGTATGGCAAATATGAGAAGTTGGTATTTGTTGCTGGAAAATGTGTATGTGTGGTCCTCAAATAAAAGGGAATGGAAAAAACACTCAGAAGCAGTGTAATGTGGAAGCACAAAACAAAAGAAATGTTTCATTGAAAAAAACAAAAAAAAACAATAAAAAAGTACATGGAAAACACAAAGCAATGCAAGAATGTATTGAAACTAAAAGCCTGATGTACAGTACTATGTGCTATAACAGCATTGTAAAGGAGGTTGTACAGTACAGGACATCACCAATAGTAGCCTATGGTAATGCTTTAAAAGTGATTTACAGTAGAGTGGATTCATTGAAAAGTTAACAAAGCCAAAAATTAGCACTGATTTTTCTTACAGTAGGTTTAAATACATTTTTACCATCCAAAAAAAGTCAGTAAGTACTTTTAGTTGCTGAAAAGCACTGCTCTTCTTTGGTCTGTTTCTATCACATTCTAAAAACACCATCTACATGAGCTACAGAAGAAATCAGGGCTTATTCTGTTCTATTGTGACGTAGGTCCACAATTTGTGTGCATGTTTTTTCTTTTAATAAATTATATTTTGATTACTTCAAAAAGTGGTTAACACACTCGTTGTTGATGCATATAGGCAAGTTAATGGCAATTTACAGGTAGACAACAGTGTTGGCTTTTTGAAAAATAAAACGTTCTGCACTTTTCGTCAAGTGGAATGTACACAGTAAAATGAAGTAGATGCTTGAGCAAGTGCAGAACACAGATGTCAAATATAACATCATAAAAGGTAGTGTTCGGCAACACTGCATAAACCACCTTTGGATTTGTACATTTCTCTGAAGATGCTGAAGTTGAAAATAAAGGGGAGAAAGGTGCCTAAATGCAATTTGGCTAAACACAACCGATAATGAGAGAAAAAGACATGCTGTAAGAGAACAGCTGAAATCTAGTGAGGGAATTAAATTTCTATCACAAAGTGTTTCAGGAAAGAAAAAACATCCGACACTGCTGTGACTGATGTTTTTGCCACTGTTTCTTTTGAAACTGTGAGGCTGTTGACATTATCCACCACATGGCATAATGGGAAAAGCAGTCTTCACATCAGGATTGACACCAGGTTAGAGAAAAGATGAATATAAGGAGATGAGGGAGGGGTTAAAAAGGTCGAACAACATTTGCTGGATTATCTGTCTGAATTTGACTGGATGAGAAATGGTATAGTTTTGGGATTGGTTTTGCAAAGCGAAATTATGTTTTCTCAAGGACTGAGTTTTGTTGGAACCTCTGGCATATCAGTACAGGCTAAAAATAGGCCAGT
The DNA here is from genome assembly GCF_016835505.1 of Polypterus senegalus. Lineage (NCBI taxonomy): Eukaryota > Metazoa > Chordata > Cladistia > Polypteriformes > Polypteridae > Polypterus > Polypterus senegalus. The sequence continues at coordinate 73,029,099 of NC_053155.1, forward strand.
TCTGGGTGGTCTCACTAACTCCACTGTGTATTGTTGGGCGTAAGGGCTTTGTGCTTGAATGAGATCCTGTATTTCTATAAGGAAGTGAGAACAGGTGTCTGTATTTGCAAGTCCTGAATGTGTTTGCTTAAGCGTTTCATCTGAACAGCTATGTATATGATATGTTGTTGAAGCAGTGAGTGATATATGCACTGTGTTGGGCAGGGTTTATGGGATGATTATCAATAAAGGCTCATATGGATGCAAAAAATAAGGAGCTCTTGATATTGCATGAGTGTTCTAAATCATTTATTCTTGTAGTTTCTGTGGAATTTCAGGCTGATCTTTCACCTTGGTATGTGTGGTTGCTTGTCATCTTTTATCAATGAAACAAACACAACACTGAGAAAAGGTCACAGATGTTGTTGTTATTGGCAAAATGGTGTGTATGACATTGTTTTGTGAGCTGATTGTAAGGTTGTAGAGGAAAGAGTCAGTGTTTGTCCACGACAGCATTTTGAGTCTTTCAGTTTGATACGTGCATCTTTGGCATATGGAATATGCCTCACTGTGACGGAGTATGTCAGTTTGTTTTGCTCAGTGACTTTCCTGTCCCTGGGGATCAGTTCATGTCAGCAATTCCACGTGAACACTGCATACCTACAGCAGTACCGTGCAACCATTAAGTGTACAGCTGTACATTTCCTGTCAGGGGATGCGCAAACCGGCATCTTCTGTGACTGTGAGAGGGACTCTATTAAATTTAAGGGTGACAATGAGCCAGAGATCCAACTCATGGATTGTGTTGAGTGTGTCATGGCATTAGCTGTTGATTGAGACTAACATCAAGCTTCAAAGGATAGCAGAGTGCGCAAGTTTTTGCATGACAGGCAGACTACCCTTACAATGTTTTTGCGAGAGAGAGAGTAATATGCTCAGTTATAATCATTTACTTTTTTTTTATCCATCAGCTATGTTTATTGGACAGATGATCGTCCAATTTAGGATCGCCAATGCACCTAACCTGTATGTCTTTGGACTGTGGGAGGAAACTGGAGCACCCGGAGGAAACCCACGCAGCCACGGGGAGAACATGCAAACTCCACATAGGGAGGACCCGGGAAGCGAACCCAGGTCTTCTTACTGCAAGGCAGTAGCGCTACTACTGCTCCACCGTGCCACCCAGTTAAAGTTATTTACATTAGTTTGGCTTGTAAAACCAAACCACAAATTTAGTGTTTGCATATTCATGTTTAACAATGAAGTCCATCCTTCTAACTGCTTTGAAGCCATGAATAAATATTACTTTGGTATTAACAAATGGATCAGCTTACTTCATCACTAGTTAGGACACAAATATCCACGTTTTCTAAATCCTGCCTTGATTTATTTATTTTTATTTATTTGCTACAACTGTTGTTAGCACTACAGTTTTCCTCAGTTCCATTGGCACAACGGGTATATGCAAGGTTTGCTCTGCAATAGTGAAACTTTACAATGGTGTCCTGAACTTTAAAAAGATACTTGAACAGACATCTTCAGACATTCTTTATGCACTCAGAGAATGAATGTAAAGCCTCAGTTTCCTTTTAGGCATTATGTAGTATTTGGAATTAAAAGGCAATTAAAAATGGCATCATTTTTTCTCCTCTTACAACTAAAAACTAAAACCTAGTATATGATCAGTACCAAAATTTTGAATTTGTGGTGTCAATACCAGCTCTCAGATTTCAGTACTGGTACCAAAATGGTTCTGAAGCAAATAATGGATAACTCCAAAATCTCCCAAACTTGCTCCAGTTTCTCTGGTTCACCGTATCATTGCACCCCTTCTCTCCCGATATCCATAATGTCCAGATTATGCCAATTTAACAAGGGTTTAATTTAAGGTTCGCAGTGCAATCCAAATAAGGTTGAAGCAATAACTGGGGGCTGGCGGAAGTCCATGTGAAGTCCCAATGGTGTCAAGCAATAAGGGTGTGTGTGTGGGGGGTGGTTACCACGAAGTCCTGATTACATAAAAACAATTACCCCATGAAGTTAGTATTGTGTTGAAGCATATAGTTTTGTTTTGTGAAGTCTACGAAATAGACATTGATCCACAACTGCAATATCAAGTGTTGATGGCAAGGGGAGGAGGGGGGTTGAGTGGAAGGTTCCAATAAAAAGTTACAACCTCAGATTTTGGTTATAGAAAGGTTGTCTGCCTTTTTGCTATTGCACAGATATCTAAAATATAATGAGTTTGCCAGTTCTGTTTACCTGAACATGAAAAAAGCTATTCACTATATGAATATTTGATATCATGTGGAATGTGGAACATGAGTATGGGGTTATGGGGATGCAGATGTATGAATTCAACCATTGTTACAGAATGAGAGTTGTGCTCACATAACCCATTTTAAGTGGGCACAGCACCCTGTCATGGGTGCATCTTGTGTGCTTTTCTATTTGTGACTTTTATGCACAAAGTAATCCCTGTGTAACATCCAGTTTGGGAATCCAAGGGAAACATCTACTGTTTGTGGATGCTATTATTCTTTTGACCTCACTGTGATCAACAGCATGCTCAAGAATTTATTTCAGCAGCTTTTTTCAGGTTATAGGAGAGCAACTGCTTAAAGAGGGTAATGTTCATCTGTGAAAGTAGAGGTAATTAAAAGATTGACCAACAAACTGGAAAAACAGCAACAGTTTCTTATGAGAACTATACTTGGCTGTGGTGGTAAAGTGGCAGTGAAATCTACAGATGATTGATTTCATTTACTGGCCGGTCAACAGATAAATGTTTAATCAAAAACTCTCTTTAAGATTATGGGCTCTGGGCAGTAACTAAGAGGATGATATCATGAATACAGGTGGCCAAAATGATGTTTCCACTCAAGGTTGCTGGGGTCACTCTCAGACATATAGTAACAAGCCCAACAATGCAGGGGGACCGGTGATTAGCACTGCTGTTTCTTAAGATTAACACGGCTCTTACAATAAAGATATAGTAATGATACCGGCAAATAAATCACAGTTGACTGGGAGGAGAGCAGGGGCAGACTTTAGACATTTCGAAGGGCTCACCTCTTCGCAGTCTAGTGAGCACCTGAAAATTCCACAAAAGGAAGGGGATGTAATTCTGATAAAATCAATGCCACTCACCATGATAATAGGAAGAAAGGCGAATCAAAGTGAAACCAATGGATGCAATAATAAAACAACTGTCATCAACAAATAAATGTTTAACCTTTATCAAAATCAATTCTAAACAATAATAAAACACAAAAATAAAAATAACTTCCCAAAAATTACATCTTTCTGAATAATCTATGAAGCTTCCAGGAAAATAACTTAAATGGGTTTATATTATTGGTGTGAAAAGCTTAGTACAAACATTTAGTAATCTCAACTACCCTGAAAGACAGTTAGGAAATAGGTCTTAAGACAATAAAAAAGAACCACTTAGGCTAATAATAAAAAATAATAAATCCAGCTACTATGATTGCATAATGATGCAAAAGAAACATTTGAATTATTTACTACCAATTTAATTATTAATAAACCACAGTTCAAAGGGGAAAAAACAAAACTCACAACCTTGTGGAATTCCTTTGGCCGGCCTGATTGACAAGTTGACTGTTCAACGGTGATGGTGAGTCACGACGTGATAACACAGGAGATCTGGATGTTGTTCTTACGGGAACCTTTAAACAGAAAGCCCAGTTCTTAAAAACCAATGCAAACCTTCCTGCTTCAAGATTAGTATACCAATTCACTCTAACTCAACACCACTTTTCAATATTTAGCACATTGAAAATACAGCAATTACAATAATTTCTGAGAGAAAGCCAGGTGTTTTATGAATCAAACCTTCAGTTGCAGCTTAGCAAGTGAAATTGAAATAAACTGAACAGCAAAATGGAGAAACTATAAGAGATGTTTTACAGGCTACAATATTAAACACATTCAGATAAGCTTTTATGATATAAACATCTAGAATCCATTGTTCAAAGCAAATGAAGTACAGTTTTATCTTAATACCTACAGTTCCAAAGAAATGTTTTACAGTTCACATGAAAATGGATAAATGTTTTGGTCACTTTATTAATGGCAGATTTTGCTTCTTTCCCACAACTTGTCCCACCCTGCTCTTCCCAAATAGTTCACAACACCACTTGTACTCCTCTTACCCTTGGGGGAACCTCCTCACTGTCTGCCTTAGCCCAGACCCCAGAGAATTTATCCTTTTGGCTGGGGTCAGGCATGTCTGACCTAGGCTCAGAGCTTTGCTGAATGTCATTGCGAGAAGGTGGATATGGGTCCTGAGAACGAAGATGGAGATGTGCAAAAATAGGAGAAGGGTCACTGAAGGAATGGGATCGAGACACAGGGGAAGCATTATTCTTGAGAGATGCCAGATGGGACCACTGTACCTTCCAAGAAGAGAATAAACAGAACGTTCAGCTTGCACTTCTATAAATTGCATCATGCTGCACATACAAAGGAAGGGTGTGGAAACACAGAAAATGGAGATGAATGGAGACAGACATTTACAGTATGATATATCCAAATGTAAGCCAACAAGCACTGCAGATTCCAAGGATTATATGTACACAGCAAAATAAAAAGTAGCAACACCTATTAACACTCACTTAAATCCCCAACTTCATTGACTCAATTCATCATCTTAAGGCCGCCACAAATCTCCCCAACATACATAAATGTTTTAAGGAGAATATGTAATGCCAAACAAATTTTGCCCAATAGTTCAATGTAGATGTGTTTAAAATAACTCAAACGTGTACTACACATTCAAAGTTTAACTATAAACAACAATAGACATACTGCAATAAATTAGGCACTGTATATTGTTTTGTTTTAAAATGTAGTAACATAAAATACAAATTAAACTATCAATGGACTAGAAACCAAAGGATGCCCTGTTGAAATACATCACACATTAGTCTGTGTGAAACTGAAATGTTGTTTCTTTTAAAATATAACCTCGATTTTCCATCAATATGTCAAATGTAAACCTTTAAATATTGTACGTGGAACTACAACTATTAGTGCTGAAATGGTCTAACCTAGTTAGATCCTTCAAGTCACACTGCCATCTGAAGCTGGTTTCTGAAAGCAATTTGCTTCACTTCCATATAGATTTAGAAAATTAAAGCAACATTCATTTACTAAATATTTACTAACACTGCAGGTGCAAAGGAGGTACACTGCTCACAAATTTTTGTGCAGCTAACTTTTTGTAAATGCTAGGACAGGGTGAATAAGTGAAATGGGGAGCTCACAGTAATGTGCCTCTTTAAAAAAAAAGGTCTTTGTTAAATTTAAATTAACCAGATTCTTGATTTGATTTCCTGGTGCATAGTATAGTAGTGGATAAACAATAAATGCAAGTTAATTTCCTGAAGTTACTATTTCATTTCACTCAAGAGCAAACATTACATCTAAGTGAGTTCTCTTGGGCCCTGGCATCTTGCTTTGAGATGAGGTGAAAGTGAACATTTCAAACAAAGAACCAAAGGTAAATTTGAAAAAAAAAAAATTAAAAAATAGCGTTTTGACCCTGTACAGGACAAAAGTAAGATCAGAAAATGGATGGCTACAAACTTGGAATCACAATTAATGTACAACAAGAGATAACTATTTTGAGCAGTAACTCATAGCAGACATTATGTAAAGGCAATAACTGCCAGTTTTATAGTAATTCAAATAACAGTTAAAAGAATGCTCAAAGCATTAAAAATCTGTTTTTAGTATAATAGCAGTCTGAAATGCCCAAACAATTTGTGCTAAACAAAACAGCTTTCTTTGTAATCTAAAAATGTGCTTTTACAGTTCCTGAAAATGTGTACCCAAACTTCATTCTCCAAATGAAAAATCAGTTTTCTAAATTAACATCTGAAATATTTTCAAAGGATACATCTGGGAAGCTGTTGAAATGGTCTGCTAGTCCACAGAAAGAATGTAGACTGTACTCTAGTCATGTTACACCTGTTAATTCGACCATTGCTATTGTTTTTTTAAAAGTGCTCAGCTTTTGCTTTTTCATTATTATTTTTGCCTTAATATTAAATGAAAATGTCTACAGAAAGAGTGAAGACTAGTGTGAAGATGATGGGTGAACCAGAGGGGCATAGATTAGTCCATAAACATGGTGGGAAAAAACTTCTAATTGAAATTCTGTTTGTTATGGTAAGCTCCACTGTGTTGCTTGTGTCAGGCAAAATATTGTAGATTGACAGCCACAGTCAATGTTGGCTTTCCATTATGTTTTTCGTCCCATTGCATAAACGTTGGCCAGGGGAAGTGATTTACCTCTTCTGTAGTAGTAAGAAAGGAGATTCCACAAGCTCCTTATAATCATACACAAACAAACCTCAGCCATTTACTTTTTCAACCATTCCAGCACTAGCTGTTTCTCACTTGATTTCACTGAGTGTCACAGTAACAACTCCTCCAATAATTCACTCCTTTTTTTTAACCGAACTCGTTTCAAGTCTTTAATCAGTAATCAACCATTCCTTTAAAATTATCTTGTTTATTCTGCAAAGTACTAAATGTATTCATTATGGGTTTTCATTGTTTAACTACATTACAGTTCACATTGCTGACCATGAATATGATATTTTTAATATTTGACTCTTCACTGGTGGTCCTAGATCTCTAACAGACACACCTGGAACGTTATAAATGAAAAATTTCAAACATAACCATGTAGGGTAGGAGTGGCGAACTCCAGACATGAAGTGCCACAGTGGCTACAGGTTTTACACATTTAAATTAAAGAATACACTGTAATATTTCAAATATCAGGTGCAATTTTTCACATTTATTATGTATGTATATCTATCCAGGGCTGTCACAATCTGGAAATTTTACATAATTATGATTAATAATTTAATTGTCTTTTACTGTTAGTTTTACAGTACAACACTAATATTACAATAAGCCTAATAATTTAATATACATAACTCCTTAACAAGAAAAGAAGCAAATTATTGGTATTTCTGTATCATCCAGCTATTTTTATACAGATGAATGTAGGCAATTCTAATAATCATGCAAAACAATCGTGGTCAGCTCAAATAATCACAATCAGGCAATTATGTAATATTTTTCGCTTAAAGCATGAAGGGAAAACAGATAAGCTTTATCATTTTATTGCTTAAACACAAAGTGATCAGTGTCGTATATCAAAACCATGTAGGCATTCTCTGTTCAAAGCGACTTCTGGTACTTATTAGGTTAAATATTCTTAATAGAGCAGAAAATATGCTGTGGAATACAGATACCCCAAATATTACAAATAAGTAATGATTATGGTTGATTCCTGTCTGTGCATTTTGTTTGTATTTTTCCACTACAGCCTGCTACAGACTGTATGCTGGTGAGCTAATATAATGAGAATTGCCTTTTCATAAATTTAAAATATAATGCAAAAAAACAAAAACACTTGACCAGAAATTAATATCTAGAATGGTGACAGCTCTTGCCTTCAGAATCACTATAGTTTTTCCTTTAATGTTGTCATATAAGTCCAAAACTGTGTCAAGAGTGGTATATTTCAGATAGAAAAATCTGCTTGGCATTCTACACTCCAGAAATTCCAATAACAGAGTAATGAAGTTTAAAGCTGGTGATTAGGGAGGCATTTGAGCTCTTTGTGGTGTGGATTAGTTTAAAAGTGTGTTTAGAAACATTTTCATCTTGATATACAGTAAGAAATCATCATGAGGGAAAAGTGAATGGAACATTAGGTCCTTTAAAATAGCATTCCTTGGTTATATGACCATGCAGAGCTATTATTGAACCTAATCACTCCCATGAGACATTTGCCCATACCAGAGAAGATACTAGGCACCTGGTGATGTCTATAAATTGCAGACTTCAAGCAGTCTTTGCATGCAAGGGATATACAATAAAGTACTAAATACAACTGCTCTAATATTTCTGTCATTGCCATGTCCCAAACATTATGGTGCCCTGAACTGAGGTGACCATGTAGAAAAAATGTTGGATTTTCTACATGGTGTAACTGAAATGTATCCAAATACCCTTAAACAAACATCTGCAATGTATACTTTAAAATTTCAAATCAAGCAATTCAGACATGATTAAACTGTGAAGGGGTAAATCAAGGAAAAAATGTGTCTCTGTCCCAAACATTATGGAGGGAACCTTATAACCCTCCACAAAAGCTTGTTCCAACCACTCAAAAGAGAAATTTGAAATTAATATTTTCACAAAATTACAGACTTACAAATTATAAATGAAGGGCATACATCATAAAACATTACTAACTGATAACCTGATTTAAACAAACTACACGTGCAATGCTGGCTCAGCTCATTACACTTACTACATTCTACTTGTCTGCTTAATCAATTTCAGTGATTAGAATAGCATAAAATAACATTGTGAAATAAGTCATTTTTTATGTTCCACTGGAGGCAATAAGCTTCTGCAGCCCTCCCCAAAAGTTAGCTAAGATAAATGTTAGCTAGTTATTGTGCTTAGATCCACAAAGTAAGAAATTCAGGGATTTTTTATTCTCTCAGTGTACACTGATTTAAATATCATATAACATAATAATGACTCAAATTAAATATAAAAATAGATTTCAAAACTACAGAAGAAAAGCAACTACAACCACAAGTTTACATACACTGAATATGCAGGTCTCATTATGTAAAATAATGTTTTTAATTGACTAATTCTGATTCCAGTGGTAGTCACTCAAACTACTTCACAAATCCTCCATGGATCCAGTTTTAAAACTACTTAATTGGAGTTTCCAAAAATGAAGACAGCATATTCCTTTTTTTAATGTTTGGTAAAAATGTTGACACTCTGATAATTAGTGGGACACCAGTAACACACAACTACAAAACAAGTGGCAAGGCTTTGTTATTCATTTTCAGTCTTAGAAAGGAACACAGATAGCTGAAAGTGACCAATGAAACCCTGATGGGGAAGGAGGCAGTAGCTGTTCTTCACAGTAACAGAGATGTGGGGGTTGGATTCAGTTGTAACATGTGGGTTGTCCTTTGCCACCTAAAATCACATATTCTAAAAATGAAAAGTTGCCGCTTCAATTTAGGGAATTTGTAATGTATATGTTTTCTTGGGCAGTAATACAAATGTGTATTGTTGCAATTTGACAGATGTCGATGCTAGAGGAGATCAGTGTTGTGATGCCAATAGAGATGCACATGTTAATACAGGGGCTCAGTATAAAAGAACATAATAGGTGGGCAGTACAAATCAATGTTCTTGTCCAACCTAACAACATATTTTCATGAATATATCGGCACCTATGTACACTTGCATGCATATTATGCAGACAAACGTGTTATGAGAAATCAAATTAACTAAAATAGCTTTTGTTTTTTCGTTTAAACTTTTTTATTTTCATTTTATTTTTTTACTAGTTATTATACTTTCAATTAAGATTTTCCTATAACAGTTTTTCATTAACAAGAAAACACCAGCTAGGAAGGAATCTAATAAATCTTAAATAATTTAGCGATTAACTTAGTGATACTTATCACTCACCTGAAGTTTTTAATTCAGACTAACATAATTCCCTTGACTGATATGGATACATTTTTTAAAGTCAGTATTCATGTTGATTACACTGAAATAAAATATGGAGGAATCCAGAAAATTCAAAGGGATTTACTGCTTCTCTCATAACTGTAATTTTCTTCCTCAATAACTGGATTTGATTCTGGCACCTTCAACTACTTATTTACACTTTCTGAAGTAGCCTAACAGAAAGTATGTTTACAGATTATAAAGCCGCAAGACTGCAAATAATAAAAATAATATAAACCAAAGCAATTCATGTAAACTACTGTAAAATCAACTATTTATTTATCCATTCCTTCACTCATTCAGGTGCATATTGATTCTTTTTTTTTTTTTATAAAGTGCATTAGGCTACTGACTGCAGTTAGGATTTTTACGCATGCTGACATTTTTACTGGACTTTTATGCAAGTGGAGCAACATAAATCCTAATCTAAATATTTTATTCAAGAACAAATTTGATAATTTAATAATTTGTCAGTGTCCCATCAAAAACTGCTGAAAGAGGAATTCAGCAGCTAGCGGTCTCTATGATCACAAATACAAATATATATAGCAAAACTTGTTCACAATAGTTAACAGAACCAGTGAGTGATTACAGACACTAAAAAATATGAGTTACTAGAAATATACTATATTCAACTGTTAAATAACCACAAACTAAACCAAAAATAGCTACAACTTAATAGTCAGAATTCCAATACACAATAATAAAAATCAAGAGCTCTGCACATGTAGCTAAAGTTAGGAGTAGAGATGCAGTCACAGAGTGCTGAAACACTCAGCATTACATGATGTGGCATTCAAAAATTAAACTTAAGTGATTTATATATCAACTGAAATATTTTTTTCTAGGTTACACAGCCTATTTTAAAGGGATACCTAAACATCAACTTTTATTGCATTTTGCATCCATTTACAGTCAAGTCCAAAAGTATTTGAACAGTGCCAATTTTCATAATTTTGACTCCGTATGCCACCACAAAGGATTTGTAAAAAAGCAATCAAGATGAGACTGAAATGTAGACTTTCACCTTTAATTTAAGGGGTTTACCGAAAATATCATATGAGACTTTTAGGACAGCCACTTTTCTACATAGCCACCCCATTTCCAGGGGCTCAAAAATATTTGGACATTGACTGACAAGCTGTTTCATAGTCAGGTAGGAGCAGTTCCATCATTATTGTATTAACTATTAAACACATAAAAGTCCTGGAATTGATTTCAAGTGTGAAATTTGCATTTGGAAGCTGTCATTGTGAACTCTCAATATGAGGTCCAAAGTATTGTCCGTGCAAGTAAAAACAGTCAATCATTAGGCTTAGAAAACAAAACAAACCCTTTAGAGAGACAGCAGAAACATGAGTACTGGTTAAATCAACCATTTGGTGCATTTTTAAAAATAAGGAATAGACTGGTGAACTCGTAAGACTAGATGGTCTGGAAAACCACAAAAGACAATTATTTTGAATGATTGCAGAATTCTGTCTTGGTGAAGAAGAACTCCTTCACAACATCTAGCCAAACCAAGAACATTCACTGGGAGGTAGACTTATCATTGCCAAAGTCTATAATCAAGAGAAGACTTCATGAAAGTAAACACAGAGGTTTTACCACAAGGTGCAAACGATTTATAAGCCTCAAGAATAGGAAGGACAGATTAGACTTCGGCAGAGAACATTTTTAAAAGCCTGTCGAGTTCTGGAACAATTTTCTTTGGACAAAGGAAACTAAAATCAATATATACCAGAATGTTGGAACGAGAAGAGTATGGAGAATAGAAGAAATGGCTCATGATCCGATGCATAACACATCAACCGTGAAACATGTTGGAGGCAGTTTTATGGCATGATCATGCATGGCTGCAAATAGAAGTCAGTCACTGGGGTTTACTGATGATGTGAGTGCTGGCAGAAGGATCAGGATGAATTCTAAAGTATACAGGGCTGGCTATACTATCTGCTCAGGTTCAGCCAAATGCTGAAAAACTGATAGGACAACACTTCACAGTACAGATGGACAATGAGCCAAAATATACTAGCCAATATATACTACGAAAGCAACCAAGTGCTTTTCAATGAAAAAAGTGAAATATTCACCATAGTCAAAGTCAATTAACTGACCTCAACTCAAATGGACAAGTAATGCACTTGTTGAAGACAAAACTGATGGCAAAAAGTCCAATGAACAAGCAGCAACTGAAGACAGCTGCAATAAAGACCTGGTAAAGTATCACTAGAGTGGAAACCCAGCACTTGGAGATGGCCATGGGTTTCAGACTTCGGGTAGTCATTGACTGTAAAGAATTTTCAACTAAATATTGAATATGATCATTATGATTAACCTGATACATTCAATCTTATCCCCCCACCTTCAGTTCTCTATATTTACTGCCTTTGCAGTAACTTTATAAAACTGAGCAGGCAAGACACAAGGGGATGAAAACTTGCACAATAAAATTATTTGTAACAAATACAGTACAGTAAAATTCTTGTAAATTCAAGTTCAAGTACAGTGCATCCGGAAAGTATTCACAGCGCATCACTTTTTCCACATTTTGTTATGTTACAGCCTTATTCCAGAATGGATTAAATTCATTTTTTTCCTCAGAATTCTAGACACAACACCCCATAATGACAACGCGAAAAAAGTTTACTTGAGATTTTTGCAAATTTATTAAAAATAAAAAAAATGAGAAAGCATATGTACACAAGTATTCATAGCCTTTGACATGAAGCTCAAAATTGAGCTCAGGTGCATCCTGTTTCCCTGATCATCCATGAGATGTTTCTGCAGCTTAATTGGAGTCCACCTGTGGTAAATTCAGTAGATTGGACATGATTTGGAAAGGCACACACCTGTCTACAGAAGGTCCCACAGTTGACAGTTCATGTCAGAGCACAAACGAAGCATGAAGTCAAAGGAATTGTCTGTAGACTTCTGAGACAGGATTGTCTCGAGGAACAAATCTGGAGAAGGTTACAGAAAAAATTCTGCTGCTTTGAAGGTTCCATTCAGCACAGTGGCCTCCATCATCTGTAATTGGAAGAAGTTCAAAGCCACCAGGACTCTTCCTAGAGCTGGCCCAATCTAAACTGAACAAATGGGGGAGAAGGGCCTTAGTCAGGGAGGTGACCAAGAACCCGATGATCACTCTGTCAGAGCTCCAGAGGTCCTCTGTGGAGAGAGGAGAACCTTCCAGAAGGACAACCATCTCTGCAGCAATCCACCAATCAGGCCTATATGGTAGAGTGGCCATGTAAAAGGCATGTGGCAGTCTGCCTGGAGTTTGCCAAAAGGCACCTGAAGGACTCTCAGACCATGAGAAACAAAATTCTCTGGTCTGATGAGACAAAGATTGAACTCTTTGGTGTGAATGCCAGGCATCACGTTTGGAGGAAACCAGGCACTGCTCATCACCAGGCCAATACCATCCCTACAGTGAAGCATGGTGGTGGCAGCATCATGCTGTGGGGATGTGTTTCAGCGGCAGGAACTGGAAGACTAGTCAGGATAAAGGGAAAGATCACTACAGCAATGTACAGAGACATCCTAGATGAAAACCTGCTTTAGAGCCCTCTTGACCTCAGACTGGGGCGACAGTTCATCTTTCAGCAGGACAACGACCCTAAACACACAGCCAAGATATCAAAGGAGTGGCTTCAGGACAACTCTGTGAATGTCCTTGAGTGGCCCGGCCAGAGCCAGGACTTGAATCCGATTGAACATCTCTGGAGAGATATTAAAAGGGCTGTGCAACGGCGCATCCCATCCAATCTGATGGAGCTTGAGAGGTGCTGCAAAGAGGAATGGGCAAACTGGCCAAGGATAGGTGTGCCAAGCTTGTGGCATCATATTCAAAAAGACTTGAGGCTGTAATTGCTGCCACATGTGCATCGACAAAGTATTGAGCAAAGGCTGTGAATACTTATGTACTTGTGATTTCTCAGTTTTTATTTTTAATAAATTTGCAAAACCTCAAGTAAACTTTTTCACGTTGTCATTATGGGGTGTTGTGTGTAGAATTCGGAGGAAAAAAATGAATTTAATCCATTTTGGAATAAGGCTGTAACAACAAAATGTGGAAAAAATGATGTGCTGTGAATACTTTCCAGATGCACTGTAAATGTTTTCCTTTTTATTTGTTTCAACACCCATTTCTTTGGTAAATTATATGATACAACCTATGAACGGATTAATATATAATGTCTATAGATTACCAGTTTTTTGTATATGAAGTAATTCCTCACAATATCAGTGCATTTAAAAAAAGCAAGAAAAACAAAGAAATTTACAAAAGGATTTTACAATAATCATAAAAACAAATACATTAATCAACAGACATGCATTTCTTGACAACAAAATACAGAGCCAGAATAAAGAGTTTTTTAGAGTTTTAATTTATAGTTATTTGTGGCTTTGACGATATAGGAACTGTTAGTTCAAGATGGAAAATTGAGGTTTTATTGTGTTCATAAAAATATTTCATATAATGCCTGTATACCAAACTGCTGAGTAACATCCAAACTTCAATGAATCTGGGTAAAATTTATATGTGCGTGTGTGTGTGTATATATATATATATATATATATATATATATATATATATATATATATATATATATATATATATATATATATATATATATATATACACACAAGCAAATAAGCAGAGATATCATATGTAAGTAAGCACTGCCCACATGTGATTTTTTTTTTTTAAATCTTTCAGAGCACTAGAAGGAAAAATTACTTGCTTAGAGTGACACACTGAGTCATTGACTAAATTTGTTTAAATGTTACTGCCCTAATCATTATGCCCAACTAATTTCCCCTCCATTTCTTACCTGAGGCTCCACAGGCCTGTGTACTGCAGACTGGGCAGGTTCTGAGCTGCCATTAGAAAAGGACTCTGAGCGGGAAGGCACTGGGGGCTCCAACACTTTGCTAGGTTGTTTTGATTGTGCTTGAGGTGAACTTCTGAATCGGTCCTCACTCTGAAAGTATATAGAATGTATGGATATTAATACAGAAATGAACCAAGTCATTAAAAAAAAAAAAAACAACAATGAAGGAAAGGTATAACCCCAAAAATCTGTAGTCTTATTTTTCATCTACTAAAAACATAACTAAAACATGTAAATTATCTTTACAATTCCTTTATATATTTTTTTTAATTTCACTCTAAAGCTGAATATTGTATATACATGATGTGAGATTTATGATTTTTTTCATTAGAAAATCTTGCTTAATATATTTGAATTTCCATTACTATTTGCACAAAAATAAAATGATACATTAACCTAGAGGCAAAAACCATAAGGAAAGTGATGGATCACAATTTTGACTTGTTACTTTAACGCATTAACAATCAGAAATAAATGGCTGAATGTAACTTCGACTTAGATAACAGTTTGCAGACTTAGAGTACGTTCTACATAAAGCTGCAAGATACGTTTGAGAACCTTTAATTTACCAGGATTTCTCCATTTAAACATTTACAGTCTAGGATGGAAAAAGTCTAAGTGAAACTTGCACTAATGACTTCTCCAAAGTCTAACTCAACTCAGGCATTATAGTCACTGAGATGAGATTCGACAAAAAAGGCACACAGAAGTATAGCTACTGACAAAATCTGTTCTTCTTAAGGATGTTTTAAGGTAAACATGGCCTTAATAAAAAGGTACCTATTCTCTTCTTGGAGTGTCCTCACCTGATTTGACTGCAAAACCAGTAATGAAGATGAGAGGATGAGGCCAGAAGATGAAAGATGCCTTTGAATGACTTTTAAGGAAATAAGTTCTCACACAGTTTACAGAGACTAAAATGCCAAGAGAGGAAAATGCATTATAATGGCCAAATAGTAATAATGCTAGATATTGTATCTTGATAAAGTAAGCACTATCACTGACACTGTTCTCTGGAGAAGGCAATATATACAGCCAGACTAAGAAATATTCCAGTGAGCTAAAACTTTGGCATTACAATTAAATGTTCTTGTAATGCCCTTGTATCTCCAGAGCCTAGGGTCTGGATCGCTGCCGATACTAATTTTGCTAAGTTTGAGCATTTTTTTTTTTATTATGAATTACTTCAAATGATACGTATGAGATTTGTATACATTATATACTATTTTGTTGTCTGAAAGATGGCATTATGCAATATGAGGAAAAACACTTTTTCATGCTAAGCATGCATTTAAATTTGAAAATTATTTTACTAACTTTGATTTAAATTATCATAATTGTTTGTTGCAGCCTTAATCAAAACAGAACATATTTTCAAACAGCTTACTGGCTGTAATAATAGTATTAAATTTCTCAGCACCTAAAAACATTATGTAAAAAATTTTCTGCAGAATACTTTTTTCCAAAATAAAAAAAATATATATACATCTCTGCTGCTCGCGTTGTGAAGAGGGGGGTTGAACACACCCCAAGGAGATGTGGTTGCACCTCTGAAACCCCCTCTTAAACAGTGATACAATGGGAAACAAATATACATCCTTTTTAAACCTCCTCTTTGCTCAATCACCTGCTTGCTTGCTGATGCTGCCGTGCCGCGTGATCTGCATCTCGCGCAGCGCACTTCTGTCACATCACCTATGTCCATATATTCGATCTCTTTATGCTTTTACCTTTTCACCAATATCACATTGAATTTTGATTCTGCGTTTGGAATTACATCGTGACAAAGCAATGTACAACTGTCCATGAGTGAATATCGTTTATTTCTCTCTACAAGAAATGTGTCTGGCAATAGCATTCACACAAATGAGAAATTATTTTTCTCATGGGATTTCACTTTCGCCAAACAAAAACCCTTTTAATTCTTGCAGATACGCCTCTTCATTGGGAAGAAATACTACTTTTTTCCCTGATGGCAACACGAATTAGACAATCTACAAGTCTCAGGCATAAAGTTTAAATCCGAACAATATATTCAATCTCTTTTCGCTGCTCCGATGTTTCACCAAGTAATACTTTCCATTTGATTGAGCTAATGTGATCTTTACTGTCATTTTTTTTTTTTTTTTTTTGAGACTTTCGAATTTCCGTACTTCCATTATCTCTAACCTGCTCTGCATGTGTACTGCCCGGGTCTGTATCAAAGGAGTGACAGTTTACAGGAGTGACATAACAGAGGTGTGATACCTCAGATATAAATTTCAAAGGAGTGACAACCATCCAACCAATCATCCAAGTGGTAGGTGAGGTGACAACAATTTTTTTGGTGACCGTACTTTCAGTTGTGTGTGGTAGGTGAATGTCACTCCTTTAATACGGTATTTATGTCACTCCTTTTTAATGTCACTCCTTTGAATGGGACCGGTACCGCCACAATGTTTTTGAATTCTTTACGACATTCTACTTTGTCATCTACTATGATTTATTTCTGGCTCCAGGCGTGATTATATCACTTGGCACACAGTCACGTCTAGCAGAACATGAAAGTGTCTCTCAGAGAAAATCGCATCTAGTCTCCTTCCAAGATTTTTAATATATATATATATATATATATATATATATATATATATATATATATATATATATATATATATATTAGCTGTCAGTGGTGGACTGATTGGGACAGCTTATCATAAGACATGAGCTTTGTCCAAAAATTGTGAATACTGGTGCTTCTTAGACGTGGCTGGGAAGAAACAAACTTCAAGAATAAGGAATATAGCACATATTTAAATAATCATTTAAAAAAAAAACTAAAAAAAAAAAAACCAGAACCACACACATCTGCCTCTATTTGAAGTGTTCTGTTATGTCCTACTTTAAACACATAATTACATAAACACAATTGCATTTAAAAAAGTATGATTACAAAATACTGCAATAAAATAATTATTATTTAGTATTTTAATACTTTCGTGTGTCCCACTTAAATGCATTTAAAACAGCAGTCACTTTCATTCATTAGAATATAAAAGTGTAGCTTCAAATTTGATTTAAAGTACCAATGTGCAGTTTGACAAGGAATTAATATTGAAGTCTTGCTTTCTCTGTGTAGCTTACTGTGATGTGGGTACTGGGCCTCAGGTGCTAACCCTTTTTTAATTTACTAAACAGATTTTACACCTTTAAATTAGCTAAATATTTAAATGTTTTTTACTCATATGCCTAGTATATAAACAACTAGAATTTAACAAAAACAAACTTTTACCATTTCTGCTCCAGTCAGGATATTAGGTGAAAATGACTGTCACACAATTTTTAGTATAAGCTGGCCCAAAGATTGCAGTGGAGGAAGCAATGACTGTGACAAGAGTGCAGATTTTGTCTTGTTATTAATTGGACAAGAAAGAAAGCAGCAGTCAAAGCGGCTGAGGTATCATCAGACAAATCAAATCTTAATAGCTCAAATTTGAACCTGGACCGAAAAAATTTTTTTTAGAATAAGCACCTCACTTTATAATGCTTAACTCTTACGAGTCTGAGTTACACTGCACTGAACTATACTCTGTAAAGCAGCTGTATTAAATCCTGATTAAAAAATCTTTTGAGATTTTTGTTCTTGATATGTGAAACTAGAGTCCGGCTTTACAGTAAATGCAAACACTATCACTCAATAAAGCTCATAACTAAAAAGTGACAATAAAACCAAGTAAATGCACTGCAAAAGTCATTTGTACTTGTGCAGAAAAAACTGTTACATTGCTATTTTGAATAAGTACCAGTAAGGAGGTACAGTTGTGCTTGAAAGTTTGTGAACCCTTTAGAATTTTCTATATTTCTGCATTAATATGACCTAAAACATCATCAGATTTTCACTCAAGTCCTAAAAGTAGATAAAGAGAAACTAGTTAAACAAATGAGACAAAAATATTATACTTAGTCATTTATTTATTAAGGAAAATGATCAAATATGACATATTTGTGTTTGGCAAAAGTATCTGAACCTTTGCTTTCAGTATCTGGTGTATGTTGGTGGGTTTCCTCACATTAACTGCTCACTTCAGGTCCTTCCACAACATTTCAATTGGATTAAGGTCAGGACTTTGACTTGGCCATTCCAAAACATTAACCTTATTCTTCTTTAACCATTCTTTGGTAGAACGGCTTGTGTGCTTAGGGTCGTTGTCTTGCTGGATGACCCACCTTCTCTTGAGATTCAGTTCATGGACAGATGTCCTGACATTTTCCTTTACAATTCTCTGATATAATTCAGAATTCATTGTTCCATCAATGAAGGCAAGCCATCCTGGCACAGATGCAGCAAAACAGGGCCAATCCATGATACCACCACCACCATGTTTCACAGATGGGATAAGGTTCTTATGCTGGAATGCAGTGTTTTCCTTTCTCCAAACACAACTCGTTTCATTTAAACCAAAAAGTTCTCTTTTGGTCTCATGCATCCACAAAAACATTCTTCCAATAGCCTTCTGGTTTGTCCACGTGATCTTAAAAAACTGCACACAAGCAGCAATGTTCTTTTTGGAGAGCAGTGGCTTTCTCCTTGCAACCCTGCCATGCACACCATTGTTATTCAGCGTTCTCCTGATGGTGGACTCATGAACATGAACATTAGCCAATGTGAGAGAGGCCTTCAGTTGCTTAGAAGTTACCCTGGGGTCCTCTGTGACCTCGCCGACCACTCCTGGGGAGGGTAGCAATGGTCTTGAATTTCCTCCATTTGTATACAATCTGTCTGACTGTGGATTGGTGGAGTCCAAACTCTTTAGAGATGGTTTTGTAACCTTTTCCAGCTTGATGAACATCAACAACTCTTTTTCTGAGGTCTTTAGAAATCTCCTTTGCTCGTGCCATGATATACTTCCACAAACATGTGTTGTGAAAAGCAGACTTTCGTAGATCCCTGTTCTTTAAATAAAACGGGGTGCCCACTCACACCTCATTGTCATCCCATTGATTGAAAACACCTGACTCTAATTTCACCTTCAAAATTAACTGCCAGTCTTACAGCTTCACATACTTTTGCCACTCACAAACATGTAATATTCGATCATTTTCCTTAATAAATAAATGACCAATTATAATATTTTTGTCTCATTTGTTTAACTGGTTTCTCTTTATCTACTTGTAGGACTTGACTGAAAATCTGATGATGTTTTAGGTCATATTTATGCAGAAATACAGAAAATTCTAAAGGGTTCACAAACTTTCAAGCACAACTGTAAATAAAACACAACATAAAATGAAAAATAAATATTTCATCCACTGTTAAGACCTATTGAACCAAATTAAAGCAGCAGTAACAGATAGGAGCCAACAGGGAAGTATGCCAGAGTACCATTAAATACACAAAGAAAAGTACACTAATACTATAAGTTAAACAGCAACAGACCCAACGTCAGTTTTAATGGTAGGCGTTAAGTACAGTTCCCAGAAGATATCCTCAGAAACAGTGATAAAGCACACTAACTTGACATAGATCTTGGGGCTTATGGAAATCCTTGGGGAAAGCCAAAAAAAAAAAGGATTACCAAAATCAAGATGCTCACTGAACAACCCTAAGACGAGGTGATGATTTAAAAAAAAAAAAAAACTGTCAATAAACAACAGCACTGCAGTTCACCTCTCTTGGTCTGTCTGTTGGCTCATGTGGCTGAGGCTTCTGCTCTGTTGGCTGGTACCCTTGTTGCTGTTGAACCTGCTGCTGGGACTGCTGCTTATTCCTGTCTTGCTGCTGTTGTCTATGGTCACTCTGCAGTGATAGGAGGTAGAGCTGCTCCTGCTGTAACTGACGCTGAAGCCTCTCTGATTGCCGTTGCTCTTCCATCTCACGCCACTTAAACTCCTGATGTACAAAGAATGCAAGAATTCAGGAATGTACTGTACAGTGTCTAGAAATATATTCACCTCCATGGAAGCTTCCACATTTTACTGTTATACAGCAATGTATCGCAGTTGATTTAATTTGGCCTTTTTGACACTGATCAACAGAAAGACTCTTTAATGACAATGTGAAAAAAATGTCTGCAAAGTGATGTAAAATTACTTACAAAAATTAAACAAAAGTATTAAGTATTCACCCCCTCAGTATTATACACCTGAATCATCCATGGTGCAGCTGATTTGTTTTAGAAGTCACATAACTATTTAAATGGAAATCATCTATCTTTAGTCAAAGGGTTTCAATTGATTGTGGTATAAATGTACTTCATCTGAAAGGTCCAATTTAAGACAATTAGTACTATGGCCTAAACTACACAATGAGGATACACTCCAAAGGTGACTTCATGAGAAGGAGATTGCAAAGCACAAGCTATGGAATGGACAAATATACAGGTCACTGAATATCCATTCAAGTACAGTTAAATCAATCATTAAGAAATAGAAAGAGTATGGCACAGTAATAAATCTGTCTAGAGCAGGTTGTCTTTAAAACAGAGTGATTGTACAAGAACATGATTACTGAGGGTGTTCACCAAGAACCATATGATATAACACTGAAGAGTTAAAAGCTACACTACCTGAGATTGGAGAGACTGTGAGTGTAACAACTGCTACCCAGGTGCTAAACTAGTAAACGCTTTATGGAAGAATGTAAAACAGTAAGCTGCTGTTAAAAAAACAAGAGAGTTTGCTAGAAGGCACTACTGGAGCCTCTCAAGTGAGCAAGAAAAAGGCTCAACGGTATGCTGAGGCCAAAACAACTTTCAGTAAATTAGACTGTACATTATCATTACACATCATCCCCATCATCAAGCATGGTGGTGGTAGCTTTATGCTGTGAGAATGCTTCTTTTTTGTGGAGGGTAAAAAGTAATGAATCAAAATACAGGAATGTTCTGATGCAGTGTGTAAGAAACATTTACCTTGGGAAAAGATTTGTTTGCAACAAGACAACGATCCCAAGCATAAAGCCAAAGCTACACAGGAATGGCATAAAAACAACAATGTTAAAAGTTAAACTCTACATTTCAAACCACCTGAAAATCTGTGGCAAGACTTGAAAACAGCTGCTTACTCAAAATTCCCATGCAACATGACAGAACTTTAGCAGTTTTGCAAAGAAGAATGGGGAAAAAAAACTGCTGTGTCCAACTAAAGATAATAAAGACTTAACCACACAGACTAAAGTATGGAACTGCTGCCCAAGGTTCATTCACTAAACACCGACTTATAAGAGGTGAATACTTGCGCCGTCATTTTGAATTTAATATTTGTGATTAATTTAGATAGCTTTGCTGAAACTGTATTTCTTTGACATTAAAGAATTATATCCACTGTAATTTAATGCTGTATAATAATAAAATCTGGAAACTTTCAAGGGGGTGGATACTTTTCCTATGCAGTATATATTTATATATACACAAATTACGCAATAATACCATAATTTTTCCTTCATTAATTAAAAATATGTTCAGAGGAAAATTAATTACAAGTACAAAGTAAAAAAAATTAAAAACAAATAAAAATAAAGCTAACTAGATTTCAGGCTTGATTTTTTTTTTTTCTGTGCACATGCCAACTTTCAAGAAACAGCAGTCTTAGTTATTTGTGTAAATAAAAAGGTAGCAAGTACCCTGTGTAATCAAAGGAACATTTGAACAGCATTGTCGAGCTGTAAATGACAACCAAACTCATTCACTGAAAGCCCGTTTTTTATGAATATCATTTCCAGTGTTGGAACAAATGACATACATAAGGGAAGACTGTCAGTTCTGCAATACAAATTTGAAGAGTTTGATGTCAACCTGAGCTGCAGAACTGACAAGATGGTTTGCCTTGAAGTTCTACACCAGTCAGAGTAAAAAAGGAGATTCTTAAGTTTATCATGTTGCTCAAATATTGGTGTAGTAGAGAGCAGCACAGGTTTATGGAACACTGGGACTCCTAATGGAACAAATGATAACTGTTCACCAGTTATGATTTATATTTCAACTTGAGGTGCAACAATATATTGTGGAGACACATGATTAGGTTATTTGAAGACTGTTTGAGTTTAAGACAGGCTAGTTTTAGATCTTCACATAGGGGAGCAAACAGTAGTATAAAAATAATATACAAGATAATAGTGAAAGATATAGTCTACCATTGGAAAGTTAAGGATATAAAAAAGCAATACATTAAAAACTGTATGCCTTATTACTAGGAATATTAAGAATAAAACCTGCTCGCAATTATGATATAAATAGCAATAGAGATTGGTAAGTATATACATACATACATACACATATACATATATATATATATATATATATATATATATATATATATATATATATATATATATATATATATATATATATATATATATATATATATATATATATATATATATATATATATATATATATATACATATATACATATATATATATATATATATATATATATATATATATATATATATACATATATATATACATATATATATATATATATATATATATACATATATATATATATATATATATATATATATATATATATATATATATATATATATATATATATATATATATATATATATATATATATACATACATATATATATATATATATATATATACATATATATATATATATATATATATATATATATATATATATATATACATATATACATATATACACATATATATACATATATACATATATATATATGTATACACACACACACACACGTACATGTGTGTGTATATATAAATCAGGTTCTTTTCAGTATAGCAATACTTCTTTTACCACAAAATCCAACTTGAATGCTTGTTGCCAAAAAGCCCAATTTTTGTTTTCTCTGACCATAGAAAATGGTTTCAAACACTTTTATCTGTATTTCTCCAACAGTGATCTTTGAGGATTTTTTTTTTTTACCTCTCTTAACAACCGGCTCACTGTTTCTGGGGGGCAAAATAAACCTGGATTCTGTCCCATGCAAGTTGGTACCAGTTCCAGTTCATTTGAGCTTTTTAATTATTGCCCTAACTGTAAATATGGTCATTTTCAGGCAAGTAGCATTTTATAGCCCTTGCCTGACTAATGGAGGCAAAATATTTTTATCTTCTAATAAAGGAAACTGGAATCTGGACCACATCTAATATATATGTGTGTGTGTGTGTATGTGTGTGTGTATGAAGTCATGGATTAATGATTGAATGTTTCTACAAACTCTAACTTAAAAATATCAGAATAAATGGGGGAAAATATCTTCAGTTATACTTTGTTCATAAGAATTTGTAGCGGTACCAATAATCGTGGAACCTGTGGTTTTGTTAAAAAAAATTCTCACAATAAATTTACTTCAGTTAAAGGTTGGAATTCTTTTATTATTTTCAGTTAGAGATTTTTTTAAACAACTGTTTTTACTCATCTTTACAAGGGGTGCCAAAATTATGGAGGGGACTCTACAAGTACAGTTTTGTCATCACTTCACAAAAAAGACATAGCAGCACTAGAGAAAGTTCAGAGAAGAGACAGAAAGGTATGAAATATAAGGAATGGCTAAAGAAATTGAACCTTTATCATTTAAGGAGAAAGAGATTAAGAGGTGACATGATTGAAGTGTTAAAAATTATGAAGGCAATGATTGCAGTGAGATCATGCTTCAAGTTTAAAATGAAATTCTTCAATGACAACAGTTGAAAACTTATAAGAAAATTTCACAAAAATTACAAAGGTTTTTCTTCACAAAATGATCCACAAATACAAGAAATAAATTACCATGTAGTATGAAAAAGATTCGGACTTTAAGTACCTTTAAAACTTGACTCTGTGTTTTTTGGGTAATCTAGGTGAATAAGTATGTCGAGTTTGCGAAGCTGAGATGCCTAATAAGAATAGCTCTCAAGTTCTAATAAAGAAGTTGTTTGATTTTTAGCGTTATGCATGGTGTTCGTTCCCCCAATCCCCATATCAGTTTGCAAAACTAATTGCATCCAACTATCTACCAGGGTTCTTGGCTTGACATTTTAAATCAGGGGTGTCAAACTCAAACCCTGTGGGCCACATGTGGCCCTTGGAGATTTTAAAGTGGCCTACTTCATCAATTTTTGAAACATGTTACATATGGCATGCAAAAAATGTTAAATGTTGTAAAGACCGCTTTAATATACATTTTATATACGGTAACTCACACATAATTTAGCCAGATTATATGTACACCTGGCATTAAAATGTGCCTCCAGTGTCCATGTGAATTTTTTCCCCCAACATGTAGTTAGAATTAAAAATGGCTTCTAATCACAATGAATCTACAAGAAGTAAAAAAAAAAACCCAAACAAACAAAAAAACAGTGACACACAAGATTGCTCTAAACAACTTTTTACTTTACTTTTTTAAAACTGCACAGGTGTTAGAATTGCCTTGACATAGGATTGTGACAAGCCGACAAACACCTGAGATGTATGGTTTTTGTAAAACAAATAGTGGTGGTAGCTGTAAAATATTTCAGAATGTGCTGGGTATATACACAGTGTAATAATTTATACCCATCATAAAATAGAAGTTTACACTGTAAAAATTTTGATACCATTAAATGTTCATTGATAAAAATGATTGTATGCTGGTACATATGACTTTTATATTAATCAACCTCTAATAAACAGGGTCACAAATGCATAGAATCATGCGTGTCTGATATCACCTTCATTACCCCGCTCCTCAGTCACCCTCATTTCCTCCACGATTGTATTATTTCCGGGGTTCTAACTCATAAAAACTCCCTCTGGAAACTGTCTCATTGTCTGATCATGTATTTTGTATGCCAATGACTGGTACCTCAGTGCTACTGCTTGGCCTGAGCTATACGGGGGCGGTTTCCCAAACCTTTAATCGTTATCTCTGTGTCTTATCTTACTTCACACACCATGTAAACATATGAAATAATTGATTCCTAAAATCACTGCAGTGCTTACCATCTGTCAGCACTGTAGCATTACTCACTTCGAACAGTGGATGAATTCTGACATATTGGTAGGTACCCATTCAGATTTTCTGTAGAAGGGTAATCTGTGATTTAGTAGAGAGGCAGTGTACATTTTTTAGCAAAATGCAACTCACTAAATACGCTGGATTACAACATACACAAATAACATCTTGATCAAAACTCAAGCAGTGATCACTTGATTCTATAACTCAAACCTGTACTTTTACTTCAGTGACTTAAACAGGCATGGCAATAGGCTTGTGTCACTGTCAAGAAACTAATTCAGGATGTGTCCAGCTGACCTCTTTCTCTGCTGCCAAACATCCACCCAGAGACATACCAGCAGTGGGATTCAAATTCTAATAACTGGATCACATAAAAACCAGTCGTAACAAATGGAGTTAAAGACAGAACTCGTCTCAGCCAGCTGCAAACAAGACTTCTGACTTTGTAAGTAACAATTTCATGTGCAGCTGCAAATTCTTTTAGTCTAGCACAGCTGGCACTGTAATAACACTTGAGAAAGAAATGGGACAAGTAGGAGTGGACTTTAAGTTAATTAAGTTGGTAAGGCAGTTACTTTATATAAGAATGGTACAGAATACGTAAAATGAGTGTGATGTGCAGTAAATTGTGATTTTATTTGACTGCACACAGTATATCATAATTTCACATTATTTTCAGATTATCATTGTATATTTTTGTCTTTGAACATGAAGGAAGTCCAGTTTCTGTCAGAAATTGTTTTTAGCCATCTATTATACCAAAAAAGGACTGAATAAATATTTTGCTCATACAATAAAATAGACAGAAAATTTCCTCGTGTTGGCATATAAAAGTAAAGTTGCTAATTATGTCTGAAGAGTTCTTATGAATCATTGCCCATGATCACTAGAAAGGTTTGCAATAAATTAATCAGTCAGAAAAAAGCATGTTCTAATTACAAAATATGTTCAGTTTAATGGGTATTACATCTGATAGACAACTGCAGAAGAAAAACAATTTCTCTGATACATATACCCCTGTTGTATAATCATGAAAGTGAACTCTTCAATTTGATTTCAGGTAAGAAAAACTTTTATCATTTAAAAGTTGTGCAAGGAGTTTATCCTATATACTTTGAAAGTTAAGAATACATTGGACATTTGCATACATTGTCACACTTTTAGTATGTTTCAGAGCATATTCAGTGGTCATAATTTAAATGTTTTGCAAAAAAACAGGCAAACATACCAAATGCATTTATTAATTTAATTCACCTCCCTTGAATAAACAACACAGACCCTTTAGTGCAAGCAATAGAAGCAATACCCTACTATAATCCTACACTTGTATCAATGTAAATATGATACTAACAGAAGTTGCTCTGAAAAGATGAGTTAAGTTGTTAAAATGAAAAACTAAAACTAAACTACTAAAAGTTGTTGAAAAGATTAACTATGTCTTCTTTCGGCTGGTCCCATTTTAGGTGGCCGCAGCGGATCATCTTTTTCCATATCTTCCTGTCCTCTTCATCTTGATTTGTCACACCCATCACTTGTACGTCCTCGCTCACCACATGCATAAACATTCCCTTAGGCCTTCCTCTTTTCCTCTTCCCCGACAGCTCTATCCTTAGCATCCTTTTCACAATACACCCAGCATCTCTCCTTTGCACAAGTGCAATCAACAATAAATAATATTTAAAACAAAAATCTAGTTTTTGTCAAAAACAGATAAGCATATGACTAAATAGTTTCTGCAGATAGACTGACTGAACGAGTCTTCTTTAACCCCACTTGGCCGTCATGTGACATAACTTGCATACATCATCATCCAGTAAATAATAGCTATGTGTGTGGACAATGTGTTTGTGGAACAAAGATAAATACTGGTATGTAACGCATGTGAAGAAGAAAGTGATTTTCAGTGTGATGACAGACAATTCTTCATACATTGACAGTGACAGCATGATAGATTCCATTTCTAGTTTTAGTGAAGCATACCAAGGTGATGGTTTTGCTTAACTGGTAAATTATGGCGCAGCTTTTTGCATTTGCATGGTACCACAAGAGTGCTGGTCAACTTTTCAAACCTGCCATTCACTTGGTCTCCAGGACTCAAAGTAAGTGTATTGAAACAGAGGTGACTCCTTACAGAATTTCAATTGGTTCAGAAGTGACGGCATGTTAGCTGTAATTGTGTCTGAGCTTAACATATGAGCACAGCAACTGATTGATACAGGAGCAGAATGAAGCGATACAAAACTCCAGAGTTGCCAATATCTCCAATACACTTCAGTTAAAAGTTTACTGGTAGGTACACAAAGGTGCATAGAGCCTACAAACTGGTGAAAAACTAAACCCACTAATTTTAGGTTATTATTAATGTTTTTTTTTTTTTTTATTAGCCTTAGACAAACAGCTGTAAATATCTGATATTGTGAAAATAATTTGTTGCCAGAATGGCTTAAAAAGTTACTGCCTTTTTCATTCTCTCTCTAACAAAACACAGACTAAAGGATTATACTTAACATTTATTCTTAACATTGATAAGTTATTAATATATATATTACTGAGATGGAATGCCCCCAAATCCAGGAATTGTTCCTGCCTTAGCTCCAGCTTTCCTTCATTCTGGATAAATGGGTTTAAAAAATTGAAGGATGGATATACATATTGCTCATAATCTCAAGATGGTATTTCTGTCGTTGAGTCTATCGAGGTCTCAGCTACTCCTTAGCCTTGACACTATGTACTATTTGTCTGTGGTTCCCTCACTAGTACAGATGGTGGGGTCTAAACAATGATTCAAAGCCTACGGACATTCTACCCAGTAAGTCACTCCCATGGTTTTCAGCACACGGCATAATCTTAATTTCTTGTGTTTGATAACTTTCCAGGCCTGTGGACGGCAAAACCCTGTATATAACTGTGATGGCATCAGCATTCAACACAGTCAGTAAAAACAAAAGCCTGGTATAGGAGTTTTTTTTTTTTTTTAATACAGCATCAAAAGTGTCTATTGTAAGGGCATTGTCTTAGAGCAAGATACTTTGTGTACTGTAGACATTAAGAGTACAAAGCCCACAAACTTTATCTACAGAGCCATCACAAGTTGTCCTGTGACCAGTTTCTGGGCAAAGGAAAGGTTGAAAAGCACCAACAACCACAGAAGCACATTCAAGTCCAAGTCCACATACAGGTGCCGGTCATAAAATGAGAATATCATGACAAAGTTGATTTATTTCAGTAATTCCATTCAAAAAGTGAAACTTGTATATTAGATTCATTCATTACACACAGACTGATGTATTTCAAATGTTTATTTCTTTTAATTTTGATGATTATAACTGACAACTAATGAAAGTCCCAAATTCAGTATCTCAGAAAATTAGAATATTGTGAAAAAGTTCAATATTGAAGACACCTGGTGCCACACTCTAATCAGCTAATTAACTCAAAACACCTGCAAAAGCCTTTAAATGGTCTCTCAGTCTAGACAATCATGGACTGCTGACTTGACAGTTGTCCAAAAAGACGACCATTGACACCTTGCACAAGGAGGGCAAGACACAAAAGGTCATTGCTAGAGAGGCTGGCTGTTCACAGAGCTCTGTGTCCAAGCACATTAATAGAGAGACAAGGGAAGGACAAGATGTGGTAGAAAAAAGTATACAAGCAATAGGGATAACCGCACCCTGGAGAGGATTGTGAAACAAAACCCATTCTTCAAGAACCACCACGCACAGACGTATGCAAGACATTGGTTTCAGCTGTCGCATTCCTTGTGTCAAGCCACTCTTGAACAAGAGACAACATCAGAAGTGTCTCGCCTGGGCTAAAGACAAAAAGGACTGGACTGCTGCACAGTGGTCCAAAGTTATGTTCTCTAATGGAAGTAAATTATGCATTTCCTTTGGAAATCAATGTCCTAGAGTCTGGAGGAAGAGAGGAGAGGCACAGACTCCACGTTGCTTAAGGTCCAGTGTAAAGTTTCCACAGTCAATGATGATTTGGGGTGCCATGTCATCTGCTGGTGTTTGTCCATTGTGTTTTCTGAGGTCCAAGGTCAACGCAGCTGTCTACCAGGAAGTTTTAGAGCACTTCATGCTTCCTGCTGCTGACGAAATTTATGGAGATGCAGATTTCATTTTCCAACAGGACCTGGCACCTGCACACAGTGCCAAAGCTACCATTACCTGGTTTAAGGACCATGGTATCCCTGTTCTTGATTGGTCAGCAAACTCGCCTGACCTTAACCCCATAGAAAATCTATGGGGTATTGTGAAGAGGAAGATGCAATACGCCAGACCGAACAATTCAGAAGAGCTGAAGGCCACTATCAGAGCAACATGGGCCCTCATAACACCTGAGCAGTGCCACAGACTGATCGACTCCATGCCACACCGCATTGCTGCAGTAATCCAGGCCACAGGAGCCCCAACTAAATATTGAGTGCTCTACATGCTCATACTTTTCATGTTCATACCTTTGAGTTGGCCAGCATTTCTAAAAATCCTTTTTTTCCATTGGTCTTAATTGATATTCTAATATTCCGAGATACTGAATTTGGGACTTTCATTAGTTGTCAGTTATAATCATCAAAATTAAAAGAAATAAACATTTGAAATACATCAGTCCGTGTGTAATAAATGAATCTAATATACAAGTTTCACTTTTTGAATGGAATTACTGAAATAAATCAACTTTGTCATGATATTTTAATTTTGACCGGCACCTGTAATCTAAGACATTATCTTTGACAAGGGCAGCAGCTTGATGGAAAAAAAAAAACTCAACCGAACACAAAAAAATGAGAAGCCCAAAATGAATTTACTCATTCAAACTGGCATGTCTGTAGAAGTATGTGACATGACATGGATTAGAAAATTCTGCTTTTCTCTCAACCTCAAATTTAAAATGCTATATGCTGAATGAGTAAATGTTAGTGTGGGACTGTAGAAAAGTGTGCAATGGAGAAAGATGTATTGCTCTCTTTTACATTTCTGAGATCTGGACTGAAATGTTTTGCCATTTACAACCTGTGTGCTTCCCTACTAAAGACAATCCCCTTTTGAATAAAGTCTTGTGTCTCTACGTGGCAATTCAGCAATGAAGATTTTATACCTTGAAAACCTAGTTCCTTTTTCCAGTCTCCTGTGCAATGCTATGAACCAAATATACAGTATGTGTATGAGTGAGTGTATAAATATATAATTATACACACACACCCAAAGCAAAACTAAAAATACACAATGAATAAGTGATAACTAAACTGAATTCCCAGTTAAGAACAGAAACAATATAAAAAAAAATAGTATTAAAAAACAAAACTTTTTGGTTCAAATCAATGACATGATCAGTAATTCATTTTACCTCTAACTGATCTAATTGTTTGTTTAGACGATCTTTCTTTTTTTAGCATTCAAATAAAGTATTCTAGTATGAGATTTACATAAATTAAGAATAAATTAAGTGTGTATTTTTGCCATATGGTTAAATGCTTAATTCTATTTTATCATTTCTTTACTTTTTCTGTGGAGTTTTCTCTCTTAATTGTATATGAATACTAACTATTAATAACAGGTAGAACAGGCATCAATACAAACAATACTAAATACTGAAGGGCAGCTTCTTCAGTGTTACCCTCTTGTATCTGTATAATTAAACAATGGCCAAAAGGAAGGGGTCACTGGGGGTTGAGACTTAAACATGCACTTTTGTTTGTTTCACTCAGTAAAAACAAATGTTAATAATTTTTGGATTGTTACAAAACACAGAAGCTGGGAAACAACAGCTTGCTTATTGACATAGAAGTAAAACTGAAAGATGAAATAAGTGGGGATAGGTGTTAAGATGACAGCAAGTAGATACCAGTGGTTACACAGCACAGGAGGCTTTGCACTTGTAATCTGAAAACTACCAGAACACTGTGTCACAATATTTATACTTCTGAAATAGTTTATTGCTATATTCTGCAGTTGTCCTTTGATGCTAGTTTTAAGGAAGGTATTGACTCCAAAAACAACCTTCTTGTTGTTTGTATTTTAAACATTCCATCATAAGCTATTAGCAGGGAATGGACTTAACAGCTCTCCCATGTCTTATGATTAAGAAGAGGACTTAATTCTGTGTCAGGTACAACATAATCAACATACTTGTTGACTTAACTACAACTAGTGTTGTACACTATATTGCATTAGAGTGAGAGAGGGGTGAGAGGTTAGGAACATGTGCTGATAGCATGTTACCACTCCCACAAAACAACGAACTACCTGTGGTGCCCCCTTAAACAGTTACTGCTTTAGACACACTCCATTATTTGAAAACCAAGCAGTGTAAGGACATGTTCCAAGAGTTTCCTTTCTTCAAAAAGCACAAACAAGAGAGAGAGAGAGAGAGAGAGGCTCAGCCCCGATTGTCACATATATTTGGATAAAAAAAAGTCCCAAAATGCAGTTTCCAATTAATGCGTGAAAATTTTTTTAAGAAAACCAAGAACTGATGCAAGACTTTTTGAATTAAAATGACCTGCAGTGACAATGTTTTCCTCTACATAGTCAAAGATTCTAAATTGCTAATCTACCCAGACATTAGACTGAGTGGCTCTATGTGATTACGAATATGAACAGTAGTGAAAATAATCACAGTGAACACTCCAGGCAGATAGACAGGAGGTAATTTGGTTAATTAAAAACAAGACATCCAATAGAAAAACTATCCTTTTATATAAAGGGAGTCCAGTCTTTGCGGTCGTAGCAATAGAATAAAACTCTGTATGGAGATTTCACAGTAATGCTAAATGAACTGACAATTTTGTGTGGGCCCTCTGAGGATGAGGTTCAATTTTGCAGCACCTCCCCAGCGAATGTTGCAGTTTGGTTGTGTGAATTAATTCAGCTCTAGGCTTGTAATTTTACTATTTTATTACAAAATTAAGTGCTCAATAGGAACTATCCCTAGTTTCTTGCAAAAGCCTATGCATTGCACTTCATCTACCTCTTAGTACAATCTACACACATCTATCAATTATTTATGTGTAAGGCTGAAGGTATGCAAGTATCACAAACTTTAGGGCTGTCAGACCGAATGTCACTATTCAAATGTAATTCAAAATGTATTATAAAAATATCTTTATTTGAAGGCAAAAACTGATGTTTAAATGTAATAATACATTTCAATTAAGTGCCTTTCCCATTGTTTTACTCCAAACACACTATGCAATAACAGTGCTTTTTACAACATTATTTCCGCAATCAATCACATTACTTCACAATGCATTAGATGACATTTTTTTTCCCAACCTTACTGTACTGCACTAGGTTCTACATTTGAACTAGTGAAAAAATTTAAAACAATTCTCCTTTACTATAATAGTATCATTCTGCAACTGGCTCCTGAACCCCAGGTCCCTAGCTTTCTCCTGCATTCCAGTAGAACTGTTAGGCATCACTCACACCAAACAAAAGCTGGTGTAAATATCATTACTGATAAAGGGAAAACAAGTACCAAAATTTCTAACTTTATTTCTAGTGACTTTAAAATTACCACAAATGGCCTATCCAGTGTCAGAAATCCTCATTTTGCTACCTCAGTGTACACGCAGATGCATGTACCATCTAAACAGGCTAATGATTTGACACATACTGCCTAAAACAATGAGAGGAAATTTAAAAATATATTGTCAGGCCATCTATATTATATATTTGCTCTCAATGCAAACAGGAGAAAAGAGAGAAACTCAGTTTAGTTCAGTTTTGCATGTTATGCCCAGACTAACTATTCCAACATGGTATACTAAACTGGTTATCATGGCCACAATCCATCATTCTGCCATTGTACACCATGATCATATGGCTGCAGTTAGTACATCTCTGTAAGCCCTCTATATAACTCACATGAACTGGATGTTTGCTCATTCAAAAAAGATGCTTATTTCACTAATACATACTGTGCACAGTACCAAACTTTTGTTGTACATAAGGAAATTCTACACTGGTTCATGTACATATTGCATGTGTTTTTTCAAGGTTGATTTTAACTATGAACAATTATTAAATGTACTATTTTTTATAGGATATGGTCATAAGTAGTATAGCACATAGATTTCATTCCACCTAGAACAAATAAATGGACAATATTTATTTACCAGTAACATAGCCTGCTCATGGAGTAGTTGCTGTTGAAGAATTTCCAAGTGTCTCTGTTCTTCCTCCAATTGTCGTCTGATATATTCCTGCCAAAAAACAGACAAAAGTAAAAAGTTCAACTTCACAGTTAAAATTTTAAGATGGTTAGTGTCAAACTGAATAGGATTAAAAGGTTGTAAAATTTTACAAAAACAGACATATACTGTATGTGTATAAGCATACTAAGATAGCCTCACTGCCTCTTAATTAGGCCACTCGATTTAATGCAAAGAGCCTGCACTTCTAAGCAGCCTATTATGCAGATGCAACTCAATAAATATAGAATGCAGACATAGTTAAGAAGTTTATCTGTTATTTGACCACACATTACAATGGGCAAGACGCATGATACAAGTGACTAGGATAATGGTATAGTTGATATTTAACATGGTGGTTCCAACATGTAAGAAACAGCTGCCATCCTCATATTTTCACGCACTGGAGTTAGACGTTTGAGAAAATGGTGCAATAAACAAAAAAAAAAACATTCAATTAGCAACAGTTGCTGTGGGTGGAATATGCTAGTCACTATGAAGAGAACGGGGCAGTAAGGAGTCACACATCTTTACAGAACGATGATGCAACTACAAACATGAAGAAACATAAAAACTCCACTTCATCTACTTTGTCAAGTCATGAGTGTAAAACAGTACATAATGACCAGTGCCGTAATGCAGGTTTGCATACTGCACTGTAATATATTGAGTGCAAGAAGAATCTTTCTATAAATGGAAAGTAAACTGCATCCACCTGCCTTGAAATGCAAGAATAAAATTAGGTCAAGAGGGGGAAGTGGTGGTTCTGAATGGAATACCATCCAAGTGTAAGGTGTCTCTAATAACAT
Source organism: Polypterus senegalus (assembly GCF_016835505.1). Classification (NCBI taxonomy): domain Eukaryota; kingdom Metazoa; phylum Chordata; class Cladistia; order Polypteriformes; family Polypteridae; genus Polypterus; species Polypterus senegalus. Next base: position 73,063,536 of record NC_053155.1, read on the forward strand.
TAACCCACTATGAAGAGCAACAACACACTGAACTATAAAGATTATTACTTGAAATCTTGGTGTAATTTATTTGATTTCCACCAATATTTTGACCACATATGCGCAGAAACTACAATATTTAATAAATCTGCTACTTATTGCTTCAAACATAAATCCTTTAAAATATAATGTAAACTTGAAATATGGTAAAGAATTCACACATCTGACTTGGTGCTGCAATTGCAGTTTTAAGAGATGTCATGCAACTTTCAACACTTGGGCTAACATTTGGACAATATGTCTATAATTAACAGGATTTTAAAAATTGCACCTTATCTTGAGGCCGATGCAAGTAATTTGAAAATTGTATCACATTATAGCCAAGGTCTCTAGTGTGACTAGGGTTTTATTTAAACAGATGGCCCAAACTGGCTGTAACATCACTACATCGATTAAAGCATTAATACAGTGGGTATAGAAAATAATTACCCCCTTCGAAATATTCCCATTTTTTTTGCTTTACAGCATTAAATGAAAACACACAAACCAATATTTTTTCCAGTTTTGCTTAATCAATGCAATCTATAACATCCAAGTGAAAGATATCACAGCTACAGTTCAGAAGAATTTTAAAAAATGAAAAAGAAGAAATACTGAGATTAATAAAGGATCACCCCCCCTCCTAAACTCACTCAGGGATAAGTAACCACCATTTCCATTGCAGACCATGGATACTGACTTCAACCTGTGATCAACTGTAATCAGTGCGATTAGTGAAGCATAAAAACATCTGTTCCTGGAGCATTCGCTTGCTTGGTAGTGCAAATGACAACAAACAACTGACTATGAGTGGCAAGCTACTTTCAAAAGATCTCAGGGATAGAGTTGTGGACAGACAAAAGACAGGAGATGGATACAAAAAATCTCAAAGGCTTTATCAATCCCAAGGAGCACAGTAAATAAAAGTGGCGGCAAGTGTTTGATACTACTAGGACCCTCTCTGGATCCGGCCGTCCCTCCAAACTGGATGGAACAGCAAGGAGGAAACTGGTAAGAGAGGCAACCAAGAGGCCAATGGCCACTTTGAATGACTTACAGGATTTTATGGCAAAGAATGGTCATTGTGTGCATGTGACAAAAATTTCACAAGCGCTCCACAATTGTGGTTTGTCCAGGAGGGTCGCAAAGATAAAGCCATTTCTCAAGAAAGGCCACATTAAGGCTCATTTGAGCATTGCCAGAATGCACATTTAAGATTCTGAAGTCAAGTGGAAAAAGGTCTTATGGTCAGATGAGACCAAACTCAAACTATTTGGCCTCAATACCAAATGGAACACCTGGCAGAAATCCAATGCAGCTCACCATCCACAACACACCATACCTACAGTAAAGCATGGAGGTGGCAGCATCCTGTTGTGGGGGTGTTTCTCTGATGCAGGGCCTGGTGCTCTTGTGAGGGTAGAAGGAAAAGTGGATATACCATCAAATTCTTGAGGAAAACCTGCTATCCTCTGCCAGACAGTTGAAGATGGGCAGAATGTTTACCTTTCAACACAACAATGAACCGAAGCACACAGCAAGATTGACCACACAGTGGCTGAAGGAGAACAAAGTGAATGTCCTTGTGTGGCCCAGTCAGAGCCCAGACCTAAATCCCATTGAAAATCTGTGGAAAGATTTGAAGATAGTAGCCCACCAACGCTCACCATCCAATTTGACTGAACTTGAACAGTTCTGTAAAGAAGAGTGGGAAAATATTGCTCAGTCTAGATGTGCAAAGCTGATAGAGAAGTATCCCAATAGACTCAAGGCTGTCATTAAAGCAAAAGGTGGTTCAACAAAATATTGACATCGGGGGGTGGGGGTGATCCTTTATTAATCTCAGTATGTCTTGTTTTTTTATTTTTTATCATTATTCTGAACTGTAGCTGTGATATCTTTCACTTGGCTGTTATAGGTGTCATTGAGAAAGTAAAGCTGGGAAGAAATATTTTTGTGTGTGCTTTCATTTAAGGCTGTAAAGCAAAAAAAATGTGAATATATCGAAGGGGGTGATTCTTTTCTATACCCACTGTATGCATAAACAGCTGGGGTGAGTTGCTAAAAAATAAGAAAAAAGATAACCACTTACCTTAGCATAATTTCTGACATTATTAATATTCATTTTTTAAGGCAAGAAGTTTTCAAGATGTATAAACATAGGTTTAAAGCACTGCTACTGTTATTTGCTCACTGAATATAGTGAAATTCTTTCTTGCATGTGGAAATCACCATGCCACACATCACCATTACAGCACATTAAACTTTTAGTTCCTTTGAAACTGGATTGCTGACTTCCTTAACATTTAGCTAAAAGGACTAGATGATTAAGTGCAAGCTGCTGACAAAAAAGGGGCCATAAATTAAATAAACAGCAAGATGCAAAGTTAGTACTTCTAAACATAATGCACCGAATGTCAGAAGTGCAAGCTTTGTTAGTAGGAAGTGTGCAAGAGGGATGCAGTATTTGATACAGAAAGTGTAAAAGTGAAGGCTACAGGTGTTGCACTAAGAACAATACGAGTAAGTTGGTTTGGGTACATGGCGCAAAAGGCAGAGGATGACTGGGTAAAGAGGAGAACCAAAACAGAGGTTGGTAAGGCCCAAAGGAATATCAAGGACATAAGGATGACAATGACCGTAGAGAGTGGAGGTAACTGATTTGGGTGCAACTGGCTTACTTGGGTTAAAAAAAAAAAGCTGCCAAACCAGTGATAATGATAAACTCGACAATACCATGCAAATGTTTGAGCACCCTTGCTTAAAATGTCTGTTACTGAGAATAGTTAAGCAAGAAGAAGACGAACTGATCACCAAAAGGCATAAAGTTAAAAATGACATATTTCTTAATATTTTAAGCAAGATTACATTTTTACTTCCACCACTGACAGGTGCAAAATGGCAAAAAATTTTAAAAGGCCTGAAGCAAACATTTGGGCAACCAACATGGTCAGTAGTTAGTAACACCCCCTTTGGCAAGTTTCACAGCTTGTAAACACTTTTTGTAGACACTTAAAGAGTTTTTCAGTTCTTTCTTGGGGTATTTTTCCCTTGCAAAAGGCTTCTAATTCTGCAAGATTCTTGGGTCGTCTTGCAAGCACTGCTCTTTTGAGATCAACACACAGACGTTCAATGATGTTTAAGTCAAAAAACTGACAGGGCCATGACAAAACCATCAGCTTGCACCCTTTGAGGTATTCCATTGTAGATTTTGAAATGTTTTTCAGATCATTATCTTGTTGTAGGACCCATTCTCTTTTTAACTAACTTTTTACAGATGGTGTGAGGTTTGCTTTCCAGAATTTCCTGATATGTGTTCATTCTCTCCACTACCAATGACATTTTTCCTGTGCCACTGGCTGCAATACAAGACCAAAGTATGATCAATTGACCCCCATGCTTAATAGTCGGAGAGGTGTTCTTTTAATGGAATTCAGTACAAATTTATTCTCCAAACATCTCTTTGCATATTTTGGCCAAAAAGTTATATTTTGGCATCATCAGTCCACTTGTTTCCAAAATGCATTAGGCTAGTTTAGATGTTCATTTGCAAATTTCAGGTGCTGAATTTTGTGGGTAGGACACAGCAAAGGTTTTCTTTTGCTTACTCTACCTGTAAAAGTCGTATTTGTTCAGGTGTTGCTGCTCAGTAGAACATTGCTAAATCTTCCCGGAGGTTTTTTGCAGCAAGACAGTTCTTTGAAAAAGTTTTCTTACTCTTCCAGACCTCAACTTGATCTACTCCTGTGACCTGTCAGTAATAAACTCCCTCATTGGTTCTGTGATCTGGATTCAACAGACTTTGTCCTCAATAGTGAATAACATCCAAGTGACAAAGTGCAAGATGCCAAAGGCTCAAATAAGTAAAAACTTATTATGAAATATACAAGTATGTTAACCAACTATCACTAAGTTTCTCTACCATGAGGATATTATTTTGATTTAGTTTACTTTCATGTGTAGTTTTGTTTTTTGCTACAAAAACAAACCATCAAATTTTACAACTTGTTTTCGCACCTTGGTGGAGGTGTGAGCTTACCACTGCAGCAAGACAAAATACTAACTAACCAATAAATAAATAAACAAATAGGTTTGGGCAAATGCAGAACTGAAAAGGTCACACTGATTTGGTATTAACCAGGAGGGTAACTAAATGAATGGGAGGTTTATTCCGAAGCATGACGCAAAAAAGCAGTTTAGGACCACACTTCTCCTGTAACTCTTGGTTATTCAGAAAACGCATTCATCCAGGGCTGGCGTCTTCACTTGGTGCAAGTGAAGGTTTGGTCAGTGAATAATTTTGTCAAAAACAGCCACAAACTACACATGTTTGTCACACAGACACAATCACTGCTAATTAATTCATTATAACAATTATTATTTAATAAGTTAGTTATAACAAATGTCACCAGTGTCATGTAGTGTGCATCAGAATCACCCAGAATGATCAGGCAAGCCTGTCAGCACCACTCGGTCGCTAACTGTACCTGTTTTCTCCACAGCTCCAATTAATTCCAGGGAGATGATGCCTAACCCTGCCCCAATGCAATTCCCAACCCCACCACTCCAGGTTCGGACCTATTTAACCACGGGACCTACAAATGGCAGCTCTCAATAGGATTTTTTTTTCCCCCAATGAACAAGTACCTTAACACTGATCTTTTTTTGTTATTGTTACTGTTAATGAGACAAAGTAGGATATTTTCTATTATTAAACAGGGCTATCTGGCCTAATTCACCTAACCTTTGAATCCATTTGAATCATTGTCTCCTAACTCTTTATATCAGATAGAGAAAACCACAAAGAACAATACAAAAACGCACTATTTTAAACATACTGACATTCTAGGAAAATTAAACTACATTTTTAAATTATACAGTGGACATGAACTGTCTACACACCCGGGACAAAAATCATGGAATTTGTGAAATAAAACCAACATAAATCCTGTCAGAACTTATTCCACCTTTATTGTAAAACTGTAATCTATACAAAGTTCCACCTTTATTGTAAAACTGTAATCTATACAAAGAAGGTGAAAATAATCAAAACTGTTTAGTGAAAAAAGGAAAAAAAAAATCATACAAAAACTTGGTTGCATTAGTGTGTACACCCTTTACTAATCAAGGATGTGGCTACATTCAGAATTCAACAACCACATCTCATCTCAAATAGTAGTTAGTAAACACCTGACAGCAATGAAAGTGGATCTGACCGAGTTCAGAAACATTTTAGCGGTTTCTGTAGGATTATTCTGATATCCTCTTGGTTGCAACATACTTCAAAAGCAATGATCCACAAACAGCTTTTAAAATATGAAGAGGATCTCATCATGCAAAGGTATGAATTAGGACAGAGGTACAAAAAAGTATCCAAAGTATTAAAAATCCCATTGAGCACCGTAAAGACAGGAATCAATAAGTAGAGAAAATATGGCTCAACAGTGACTCTACCAAGACCAGGACCTTCCTCCAAGATTGATGAGAAGACAAGGAGAGTACTGGTTGTTCCCTACATATAACAATCAGTTGTATTCTTCAAATGTCTGGGTTGTGAAGTACGATAGCAAGCTGAAAACCTTTGCTCACAAAGAAAAGCATCCAAGACCAGCTGATCTCTGCAAAAAGGAATACAGAGTCTCCTACAACCATGTGGAAAAATGTATTATGGTCTGATGAGACCAAAGTGGAACTACTTGACTATAATTCCAAAAGGTACGTTTGTCACAAAAATAATGCAGCACATTATCAAAAGCACCTTATCCACAGTGAATCATGGTGGAGGCAGCATTATGGTTTGAAGGTGCTTTTCTTCACCTGGAACTGGAGTTCTAGTCAAGGTGGATGGAGTCATGAATAGCTAAAAGTATCAGTCTATTGTGGAACCAAAAACCTAAAAGCATCTGCTAGGAAGCTGAAGAGGAACTTTACCTTTCAGCATGACAACAAAGCCTTGGCTTCAAAGGATGATCACTATTCCTGAATGGCCCAGACTTTAATCCAATTGAAAATCTGCGGGGTGACCTGAAGAGAGCTGTACAGAGGAGATGCCCTCATAATTTTATAAATCTGGAAATTTTTTTGCATGGAGGAGTGGACAAAACCTTCCAAGTCAAGAATGTGCCAAACTGATAGACCTAATGTAGTAATAAAATTAAAAGGTGCATCAACAAAGTATTAGTTTAAGGGATGTGCACTGATGAAACAAGTTTTGTATGATTGCTTTTTCTTTTTTAACTGAACGGTTTCTGATTTGTTTTCATCTTATTTATATAGATTCTAATTCTGCAATAAAAGTGGAATACGTTTTGACAGGATTTATCTTGGTTTCATCTTTTTATTACAAAAAATCTGTGATTTTGGCAGTGGTAACTAGGGTTTTTATATACATTGTATTTACAATCACAGACTTTGCTTTTTACCAAGGCATAATATAGCTTTGACAAGAGCTCACCTGTTCTCGTTCAACTCTCCTCTTTTCTTCTTCAGCCCTCCTCCTCTCTTCTTCCTCTTTTCTCCTTCGCTCCATCTCTTCCATTCTTCGTTTTTCTCTTTCTTGTTGTCGTCTAACTTCCCTTTCCCGCCTTTGTTGCTGAAAAGAAAATACTATCATTCTAATAGATGCAAAATAATGGGTAAACATTTTATATATTTAAAAATTTAAACAGACTGCTTTCATAATCAATGCATATGTGACGCTGTAAAAGTATTCATTACAAATAATGGCTTATATAATGTGTTTACATTTTTTTTATTACTTAAGTGGTTAGTTACACTTCAATATTGTTTTACTAATTAGGAATTTAAACAATGGCTTATTAAAATAATACAAATGCAGCTAAATTAAGTGTGCATCTACAAAAGGAATACAAAAATAAGAACACCACATGGCAGCAATTGCTTATTTCGAAAAAACAAAGCTATAACCATTGTTTATTTAATAAAAATACTGCAATGCATTTTGTCTTGTTCAAAGGCAGGGCCTTTGCCAGGCAAAAAAAAAAATAGCCATGCAACTGAAATTAACTGCAAATATAGCAGCCTGCTATACAAATAAGCAACAGTTAACATTAGGTTTTTTTGTGTTTTTTTAAATTAGTTTAAAAAGAAAATCAGGAGTTAAATGAGTAAAAATACATTCAACAGACATATTTAATAACTGACAAAAATACTTCTACATCTTTGTTTAGCTATTGCACAACATGGTTAGGTTGCTATAATCCAAACAAGAGATGTTCAGGAGACAGGCTTTGTATTTAAAAATGACAAAAAGAAGATTCAGCATTATTAACACAGTTGTCTAAAACAGATCAAATTATGATCAAAAGATTGAAAATGACATGAACAACATCCAAGGATGAAATATTAAGGGAATATACTAATGTAATTAGCTTTATATAAAGTACCCAGCTTCGCCTGGAAATTTTCTAAGACAATGGGCCTCAGGTATAGTGAAGTCAATTAATCAGATGTATCAGAAGTACCATGTAACTAAGCACTTTTTCGTATACAACATTTGTATTTTTTTTGCTAGTGGCTAATATTCTAAGTTAACTGGAGTTGCTTACTCTTGAAAATAGAAAAGATAACTGCACATGAGTAAAACATTTTTCCCATAGATCATTTCCTGCTTTTCCTACTGAGTGACACTGGCTTTTGTTGATGGTCCTTCCAAAACAGAATTTTATAGAAAATTGTATTTGTTTGAATCGAAACAAGTAATATGTTTAGTGAATAATACGAATTTTGAGTGTATATTAACATTATTGGAGGTCTACAATTTTCATTTGCTTGCATAGTTCAAATTTATAGCCACATGTGGTATACACAGTAAAGTGAAGAAAGTGTGCACTTGGTCAAGTGTATTATACCACTACCATCCAGCTGCTTGAATTTCACTGTGCAGATTATGATAAATATAAAATTACAGTAAGTAGTGATAGGTAAAACAGGTTTCCTTTTGGTTACATGATTGGTGTGACTTTACAAATGCAGAACTTGCTAAAAACAAGTGTTTGGTGTTGGGAGTTTTTAGGTTTTTTCCCCTTGAAGAAAGAAATGAAACTTGCTTCTTATGGGTTTGGCAATACTGCACAAACCTGTTTTGGTCCCATATATTTCTCAAAAAATGGTCCAGATTTAAAATAAACAAAAACATTTCTTTTGTAAAAGCAAAATTTTTTAACACAATCAAAAATGTGACAAGGAAACGTAAATCTCAAACTGTAATCCAGTAATGAAAATGTTATACCAAGGCAGTTGGGGAAAAAAAAAAAACAATAACACAACATTTGTGACCTTTGATGACATGCCACTTTTGTAAATGCTCTCCTTTAAACTTTGTGAGTGCTTTTCAAATCATCTAATACAGCATACAGACTGGAATTCTAATTTCCACAAGGTTACAGATAAGGGTTGGGATGTTTAGGGTATACAGTATGTGTATGTTATGTACTGTATAATGAATACCCTTGTTACTAGCCCAACTTTGTGAAACTGACTGGTCCCGCTCGCTACAGCATTATTAACGAAATATATACAGTCATATAAAAAAGTTTGGGAACCCCTCTCAGCCTGCATAATAATTGATTCTACTTTCAACAAAGAAAGATAACAGTGGTATGTCATTCATTTCCAAGGAACATCTGAGTACTGGGGTGTTTTCCAAACAAAGATTTTTAGTGAATCAGTATTTAGTTGTATGAAATTAAATCAAATGTGAAAAACTGGCTGTGCAAAAATTTGAGTACCCTTGTAATTTTGCTGATTTGAATGCATGTAACTGCTCAATACTGATTACATGCAACACCAAATTGGTTGGATTAGATTGTTAAGCCTTGAACTTCATAGACAGGTGTGTCCAATCATGAGAAAAGGTATTTAAGGTGGTCAATTGCAAGTTGTGCTTCCCTTTGACTCTCCTCTGAAGAGTGACAGCATGGGATTCTCAAACCAACTCTCAAAAGAGCTGAAAACAAAGATTGTTCAGTATCATGGTTTAGGGGAAGGCTACAAAAAGCTATGTCAGAGGTTTCAACTGTAAGGAATGTAATCAGAAAATGGAAGGCCACACACACAGTCGCTGTTAAACCCAGATCTGCCAGGCCAAGAGAAATACAGGAGCAGCATATGCGCAGGATTGTGACAATGGTTACAGACAACCCACAGATCACCTCCAAAGACCTGCAAGAGCATCTTGCTGCAGATGGTGTATCTGTACATCATTCTACAATTCAGCGCAATTTGCACAAAGAACATCTGTATGGCAGGGTGATGAGAAAGAAGCCCTTTCTACACTCACGCCACAAACAGAGTCGCTTGTTGTATGCAAATGATCATTTAGACAAGCCAGATTCATTTTGGGAAAAAAGTGCTTTGGACTGATGAAATAAAAATTTAGTTGTTTGGTCATAACAAAAAGCACTTTGCATGGCGGAAAAAACACGGCATTCCAAGAAAAACACCTGCTACCTACTGTCAAATTTGGTGGAGGTTCCATCATGCTGTGGGGCTGTGTGGCGAGTTCAGGGACTGGGGACCTTGTTAAAGTCGAGGGTCGGATGAATTCAACCCAATATCAACAAATTCTTCAGGCTAATGCTCAAGCATCAGTCACAAAGTTACGCAGGGGTTGGATATTCCAACAAGACAATGACCCAAAACACAGTTCGAAATCTACAAAGGCATTCATCCAGAGGGAGAAGTACAATGTTCTGGAATGGCTGTCACAGTCCCCAGACTTGAATATCATCGAAAATCTATGGGATGATTTGAAGCAGGCTGTCCATGCTCGGCAGCGATCAAATTTAACTGAACTGGAGAGATACTTATTGGACGAATGGTCAAAAATACCTCCATCCAGAATCCAGACACTCAAAGGCTATAGGAGGTGTCTAGAGGCTGTTATATTTGCAAAAGATGGCTCAACTAAGTACTGATGTAATATCTCTTTTGGGGTGGCCAAATTTATACACCTGTCCAATTTTGTTATGATGCATATTGCATATTTTCTGTTAACCCAATATACTTAATGTCACTGCTAAAATACTGCTATTTCCATAAGGCATTTCATATATTAAAATGAAGTTTCTACTTTGAAAGCTCAGCCAATGATAAAACAAAAATCCAAAGAATTAAGAGGTGTTCCCAGACTTTTTCATATGACTGTAAACAAAATAACATGGGTCAGCTAAGCATCTTTTTTCTAGAATGTCATCAAATATTTAATTGAATCAGTCAAACATTTTTGACATTTTGGCAGGTTTTAGTTATTTTTACTGATGGAGGGGGAAGTTTATTCCTAAATTCCGATATATCGAAATGTCCATTCTTACAGGGGAACCTATTGCCCTAGATGTACAAGCCTGACAGATTTCATGTTTTTAACTACAGGTAGTCCCCGAGTTACGAACATCCGGCATACAAATGTGGCCGCAGCTGCTCCCTAATTTGTCTGGGGGACGCGACGCAGGCTCTTCAGTAACTGCCACTCTGTCATCTTCAGCCTGGGGACGCTGCAAGCGCTGGCTAGACTGGGTGGAGGCTGGTTTTGCTGCTCGCACAGTGTAATGTCCCTTAGATGGCGCCGGTTGATGAATGGGGTGGAGGGGGCCGCACCCTATTCATTCTCATTGGGCAGCTAGGTGCGTGGCAAGCAGTGACCCGGGGTCCACAGCTACCACTTGTGTGCAGGACGGAAGCTTGATGGGGCGGAGGGGGGCGGTTCGCTGCCCGCCCACCATGCCGCCGCAGCTCCTGACTGAACGCAGGCTGGATAGGGCAGAGGAGGTATCGTTTAACTGCCCGCCCCAGCACACAGCCTTGCAGTGTCCCTCAAGCGGCTGCCCCGTTCGTTCTCAGTGGATGTTTGGTGATGCTGCAAGCAGTGACCCGGTTGTGGCTGAACGGAGGCCACTGAGGGTGAATGGGGCAGCAGAGGGCAGCATTGTAGTGTGCCTCGGGTGGCTGCTGGTTGAATGGGGGCGAAGGCGGGTGAGTGCTCAGTGGGCGGACACTGCAGGCAGCATACTGTATGCAAGTGGAGGTGAACCTCCCCTCACCGCCCCCATTCATTCTCAATAGTAAACCTGCTTGTACTGTTACACACATAGCAGGAAGCTGTCTCTCGTTCAGTGCACCAGACGAGCTTACAAGGGGTGCCTTCCTGCTGTGATAGCGTGATCAGTGCTGTGCAGAAGAGTTCATCTTAACCTCTTGTCTTCACCCTTCAACAATGTCTGTGAAACACAAATCTGATGCAAGTGCTGGTGATACAGTAAAAAAAGAGAAAAACCATCACCATTGAAAATAAAGTAGAAATAATAAAAATGTCAGAGAGAGGTGAAACTCTATTAATTCATTGGCAGAGCACTTGCTTACAGTTGGTCAACAACAGCATTTTTAAAAATTATGTACCTGTTCCGACTTACATACAAGTTCAACTTAGGAACAAACCTACAGTCCCTATCTCGTACATAACCCGGGGACTGCCTGTAAAGAAGAAATAGTGTTTTCCTTGAGGAGTAAGTAAATGAGTCAACTTTGTATTGCATACATATAGATTTGACAAAATAACAGAAAAACCCTTTCCTACTTGTACCAATTTTGCTGGGACACGTTTAACTAAAAACACAAAATAGGAAAATTATATACTACAGCCTCAATGGCTTCCTTACCTCTTCTAAACGTCTCCTTTGCTCCTTTTGCTGTTCAATACGCTTCTGACGTTCCGCAAGAAGCTGCCTCTTGTACTCCTCCTGTTCACGCAGCTGCTGTTCTTGAAGGAGCTGCTGTCTGCGCAAGGCTTCTGATCTCTCCTTATTCTCTTGCTGTAGCCTCAGAAAATCCCTTCTAAGTGTTGATTCACCAGGGACATTCACAATGGAACTGTAAGATATATTAAAAAAAAAAAAAATGGTAAGACAAGTTGGGTTCCTGAAAAACAGAAAATGACACTTGAATGAACACATGCATATCATTTTAACAGGTAAGGAAAATGAAAGCTAAAAATAATTTCATAAATTCATAATAAAGAAGTAAAATTCCATTAGAAAACATTTTTTAATTTTACAAACAAACTTAATAATACAACTTAAAGTGGGAGTAAACCAGGTTGGGTACAAGTGCATAAGTATAAATTTATGTTAAAGACAAAGAAAGAGGAAAAAAATAATAAATATGAAAATATCCATGAGAAGATACATTGTTTTTAATTTTACAAATGTACTTAAAGTGGGAGGGAACCAGGTTGGTTTGGTGCAAATGCATATATAAATTTAATAGAGTATTAATACAATAGGACAAATTTGTGACTACTAAACATATTTGTGGAATAAATAAAGTGCAATTATTCTACCAAATGTAAACATGTTTTATATTTATATAGCTGATCAATATATATTACAGCACTCTCAATCAAACCTAATATCATAAATACTGAAGTAGGATGGCCCTTAAAGGAATAACTCACCCACAAAAATTTTTTTAATCTATTACTAACTCCACAATGTTCGTAGTGATGGATGAATAAAAGTTTTAATCTCATGTTTTTGTAAAAAAGAGACCAAACAAAATTCCTAATACAAACGGCCTAAATGGGGACTCACACTGAATAACAACAATATCAAAGCATCCATAAAAATATCAAATTACATTGGTCACATATTTTACGAGTCAGGTATCCAGTCATATGTTCATAATTTCTCAAACACTATACTAAGTAAAATATTGTTAAATATTGTATTTCTAGAAAATTTTCTTGTGCACTAAAATTGAGCACATTCAAACCACAGGACTAAAAGGTGGTTTAGTAAGAACATTTTTGTCCAAATAAAGAAAGATGAAACAAAAATATCTTTTTACAGGAACAATTTCCATACACATATTTCTTAAGAAATGTAACTCACTGTCATCAATTATTTTCAGAATATGAAAATATAATGAATGTTGCAACTCCTATCCAGCCCCAGGTGACTTTTAAGATTCATGTGTATGCATGTTTGCTGGTACAGTGTGGACAATATCCTGCTGAACCTTCATTTTCAGCCTAGCATTATACTACTAGAAGCAAGAAACTAACTTGTGGACCTTTATTAATTCAAGAATACATGAAACTACAAAACTAGTCAACCTTTGATATGAGAACTTGCATTACATTTACACAGTAAGAAATTGTCTTATCTAAGGTATATAGTTAGCATATGATGGCTAGAGGACATCAATTTTTCAGACAGCTATTCTAAGGAAGTCATTTGGTGTTGAAATGTGAGCTCACAACCAGCAAATTGAGGGCGAGTGATAATGCTATTAGGATGAAAGCAGAAGCAATTTCTTGCAACTAAACTGGTGGTATTATTTATCTAAAAAGAATCTCACTTTAAAAAAAGTTAAATTAAAAGAAGGAAAGCAACAAGTTGTCACTGCCATTTTATTTTTTTTACCTAGTAAAAGGAAAGGTACTCCATTTATTTGAACAATTCCAATCATATATTCAAATTATATTTACATTTATTAAAAAACAAAAGAGAGGAATTTTGTTTTCCTTAAACATACTTTTGAGCTCACAAGAATGTTGCTTCCTGCTATGCTTAGTACAACCATTCAAAGTTTTTAAAATTGTGTTATTTCACAATAATTATTACAAATATTTTGTAAATGTATTGCATCCTTTTAACCAGTAACACCGTCTTCTCTTGTAGGAACAAGTATAAAAACGTGCAGGAAGGATGTTGAGGCCAATACAGAAGTAGATATCAATATATTAAGTATCCATTGAGTTTAATGGTTAATATTTTGATACAGGATCAGATTTAATTTCTACCTTGGTCACATTATATATTTGCATGGGCAGATTGCTATGGGCGACTGGGTAGAACTGCTTTTATTAATATATTCGCACACCTTTCAGGTTTGACGGCTATTCTGCCATGCTGCAGACATAGGCACTGCACATTTCCTTGTGGTATTGGGCAACTGTGCATCTGCTCTATAGAAACTGGTCCAGAGAGAGGTTTCATAAGCATCGAGATTAAAGTGGAAATGTTGAGAATAAAGTCAACATGTCACTCTACAGGTACATTACACAGTATTGGGAAAAAAATAAAACAAGTACAACCTGGCTTGCAGTATACTTGAACATAATGGTCCACATCCAACCTTTTAAAACCAAAGTGTATCCAGACAACAGACATGGCTCCTTTTTCGGCAAAAGTTCTTCTGTGTCATTATGTTCAACTTTATCGTCTGCTAAAGCTTCAGTTTCAGAATGTTCTCTGTCCATTTTCATTGCTCAATACCTCCACTAATTCATGTACTCTGTTGCATGTGTGTTTAGCGGTGCAGCAGTGAAAAAGGTTCCCCCCCCAAAACAGTTTCCCGCTGCACTATGTTCCGAACGTTGTTTAGGCTATTTAAACCGGTGTTGCTGTATAAGAAAAATCCATATCATACCAAAAATAAAAAACCTTTTTTGGTATGAACCGGTATACCGCCCAGCACTATCCATGAACAAATTAAGCTTATCCTTAATTGCTTGTTGTGATTAACTACCAAACTAACAGCAATCTTCCAAAATCCTAACTTCCTAGTACTAAAATCCTAACCGGAAATTTATGTGAATGTGGGAGGGTCACAAGTAGGAATGTCATGAGAAGTCAAGCAAAATGACAACTTTTATTGGCTAACTAAAAAGATTCCAATATGCAACCTTTCAAGGCAACTCAGGCCCCTACTTCAGGCAGTTTGTAATAATATTCTAAGGTTTACTGGTTGTTTAATGTTGCTTTGCAACCCAGTGTGATCCCTTTAGCTTCTCACCATTTTTCATTTGCTTTTAAAGAAAACTTTGTGATCCTTCAAAGTATACCACTACTTCTAGCATTCCCTGTTGTATACAAACTAGCACAATCCTCTAAAGATGCTATCCATGCCTCAATACACAAGGTGGTATGACGTATGACTCATTCCCTATAGAACAGGGAGGTGATATTTGAAAGCATCATCCACCAGCACAGTGCAGCAATGGAAACAGTGTCACATGTTCAGCCAAACGCTTCAATATTTTTACTCATTCAGCCAAATACACACTTATTTTCTATGACTAGCTTTTTCTAGGACCTTTAATACTAGAGTTTATTGCAGTTTTCAAATTTCTTTTTATAATTCAAAAATAAACATTACCAGCTTTGGAATACTCCATCAAAAATATTTTTGTGTCTTCCTTACCTATATAGTTTGTATAATGGCCAAGAAAAAATTTTAAATACATGCTTTCACAAAAAACAGAGCTTGCAAATGTCCTGACACAATGGGTGTCACTTCAACAAAGCAACACAGCAATATCAAAATGTCCATAAAAATGTGGAAAAAAAACATTGTAATTCTGTTGTATAACCCAAATGTCATGTATCCAGGCGAATGTTAAGACCATGGTCATAGTCAAAACAGCACTACTATGGTAAGACAGTTTTATCTGATTCTGTTACACATAAATAGCAATATAACATTCCCATAACTCGCCAAGCAATTTAGATAAAATGACATGTCTCAAATAGCATTTTACTAAAATCTTGTGTAGAAAATTCTTGGGAAAGATTTTAGGACCGGCACTTACCATTACATACAAACTTAACCTTCAGTCAGAACATAAGGAGCTCATTTAAAAAAAAAACAATAATTGCAAGAAAGCAAGAAACAAAGCAAATAAATGTTACCTTGGTTCCCCTTCCTGCTCAGGTACTTCCTCCTCCTCTTCTTCACTTCCACTATATTCATATTCAGTCTCATCTGTAAATAAATAAAATAAAAAATAATCTTCATTCATGTCAAACAAACTCAGCATATACCATATAAAACAGCAACAAAAAGACAAAGTACATACAATTTACTTTGCATCTTTCAGTTTTCAAAAAGACACACTGAGAACTTGATATAAACTGAGCACTTGATATATCTTATCCCTGTAATTGGCAGGAGAAACACTTACATCAATGATCATATTTTAGGAGTGGTTCATGAAAAATAACTATATCAACTTCAGTGTGCTCTGGCACAAGCTCTTAACATCTCTGGAAATATACAGAAGACACATCATATTTCCATCCAGAATAGCTTATTTTGCCCAACATTAGAATACTGGTTGGCCATAATACATCATTTAGCCACAACACTAAAACCACTGACAAGTGAAGTGAAAAACAATGATTTACATGTTACAATGGCACCTTTCTTGAACAGGTGATGTGCTGGAAACAGGAAAAATAGGTAAGTCTAAGGATCTAAGCAACTTTAACAAAGACGACTAGGACAGAGTATCTGCAAAACAGCAAATCTTGTGGGGTATGCAGTGTTTAGTACCTACAAAAAGTAGTCCCAAGGAATGAAAACCAGTGAACCAGCGACAAGGTCATGGGTGCTTAAGCCTCACTGCTGCATGTAGGGAACGAAGACAATCCCCATCTGATCTAATCCTACAGAAAAGATACTCCAGCACAAACTGCTGAAAAGTTTAATGCTGGCTATGAGAGAAAAGTGTCAGAACACACAGTGCATCACTGCTTAGTACGTTATGGGGCTGCGTAGCCACAGAGCAGTTAGCAGTTAGCCCATGCTGAACCCTGTCCACTGCCAAAAGTGCTTACAATGATCAGGATTGTCAAAACTGGACCTTGGAGCAAAAGGTAGAAAGTAGCCTGGTCTGGAGAATCACATTTTCTTTTAGATCATATGGATGACTAGGTAAGTGTGTGTTGTTTATCTAGGGAAGAGATAGCCGAAGGACACACTATGGAAAAATGGCAAGCCAGCAGACATAGCGTGATGCTCTGACTTGGTCTCCAAATTCCCCATATCTCTATCTGATCAAGCATCTGTAGGATGCGTTGGAAAAACAAGTCCAATCCAGGGAGGCCCCAACTTGCAATTTACAGGACTTATATGGATAGGTCACAGCTGTTTTGGCAGCACAATGAAGACTTACTTAATATAAAGCAGGTGGATTTAATGTTGTGGCTGATCGGGGTATATGGTTTATTTTGATGAATGAGGGAGACCTATTATCATGTACCTGCAATACAGAACCTTTACTGCGACAGAAATACTTCACTTTAGGATAAACATGATTGCTAAGCATTGTCTTGAATATACTGACATTTACCTTGGCCTAGGTAAAACCAGGGACACTACCATGCCAGGAAAATATAATAAACAAAGAGCCACCACAACACTTAACCGCGGGAAGCAGGCATCTAGCCCTGTAACAGTCTTTTATTGTGCACCGCAAATGCACTTTGTCTGCTTGTTGAAAACATGAGAAGTTGCAGTTGGCAAAAACTCATTGAGTGTGTAGTGAAGGGTTTATGCCACATAACCTGAACACAGCATCTCTTCCTTTGAACTTTAATATGGTTCAGGAAAATCAATGCTCCTGCCTTTGTCTGAAATCTGCAATAAAATGATCCATAGTTGCTAGTAGATTTTTCTTTGCATTGAAAATTATGACATGAACATCAAAGTCAAGAAGATTGCAATCTCTATTAATTTACTTACTGATTTTAAGCCAAAAGTAAAGGAGCTTTATATTTTCTTTAGCACATTCCGCTACTGAGAAAATAACAGTTTAAGCTTCTAAAACAAAGATTTAAGTTTAAGAGGGAATTAAATGAAATCAAGACAAGAAGAATGAAAAATGAATTAAGACCAAAAAACATCCACAGTACCTTTTTCTCCCCTCTTCTTTCTTGTTCTGTCTATGTGATCTTTTAACTGGATCCGAACTTGACGTTCATTTGGTTGGTCCCGGATGAAAGGATGCTTTAGCAACTGGTCTGTTGGAGGTCGCTGCATATAGTTCTTCACTAAACAAGCTTCTATAAAACTGAAGAACTTTTTAGACCTGAAAATTACAAATACATGGATATGTTGGAAAAGTTCAAATAAACATAAAGAAACCCAATAATAACTATATAGTTACAGTATATTATCATATTAAATTTACAATACTAATTTACAGGACCCATATTGAATTCCAGCTTTTTAGACTAGTAAAGCTCAACTGTGTGCCAGGCAATGTGGCTGTGAGCATAGGTGTTTCTTCACCAGAAGCAAAAAGTTAGGTAGAGAGAACTACAGGATGAAGTATGGCCCATGGGTACACACAGTACTCCCTATTCTGTTGATCAGTTCTTACTCCTCTTACTCAAGATGTAGAATAAAATGCATACAAATTAGAGCACAGGGTGGGGAGAGTGTCCTCCTTGGATTGTCAAGTGTGCTTACATACATACACAGTACTTTGAAGTACAGGGTTGGGAAAGAAGGGTACATCCTCTGGTGATAAAAGCACACAGTACTGCAGAGCACCATGAAACTATGCTCCTGTTTGCAAAGTCGAACTGATGAAACCGTCAGTAAGTTATGACAGTGGGTACCAGCCCAATTCAAATCCTGGATAAAACACATATCAGAAACTGCAGCATGCCTTGACCAGTTTAAACACCTGCATAAGCTTAGTTTAGTGGTCCAACAAGGCCAGAGCGTAGAGAGGGTGGACAATGTACATAGCAGTATGACATTATTTCTTTTTACCTGTGTTTAGTGTTTTTTTTTGCATGCAGTTCTTAAAATGTTCAATTGATTGCATGGACCACGTAAATGTACAGTCTGTAAAACTCAATATTGTATGTTGACTTTAACGTATTACCAGAATTCACTGTTACAACTTTACTGCCTAGCTATGGTATTCAAGATAAAGTCTACATAAAGATAAACCCTCCTCCCAGTTGATTACCAGCTTCTTCACTAATGAAAATTTGATATAATTGTAACAGTTGTATTTCAATACCTACATATTTTATTTCATTACAGTTTGTTACTTTACAAAATTATGCTTTTCTATATAAAATCATGGTACATTCACTGGCTTCAACTGTTTTAATGATACCCTTGCATCATTTTGTTGGACAATTTGCTTAATGTTATTTATATCAGTGACCTTTTAACGGGGGTTGTAACTGTTAAGGTCCATGTTTTACCCAGGTATATATTAGTTCACTTTCAACAGGCAGTATCAAGTCTAAGGCAAAGTATTAAAAACATGATTCTAGCAACCAACAGTTCCAATTACAAAAGCAATTTTGAATTCTGAATCTCAAGTCTTGCATGGATCACCATTTCTCTTAAATTATTTGAAAACTACCTACTTACCATTTTTTGGATTTCAGTCTTGGAGGAGGATTTCTAGGAATAAGGAAGAGTGCTCTCATTGGATGCATATCACAAAGTGCTAAAAAGAGAATAAAACATCTATAAACACAAAGAATCAATAAAGAAAAACTAAACAAAAAGGGGTTGGGTAGTTTGTTTCTGAACTAGATAGACAGAAAGACCAACAGAGAGGCTGATATTTTTAAATAATTAGTAGATACTCTGATGGAGTGCACTACTATTCAAGTTTCATAGAAGTACTGTATATTTACTGTACATTCCACTTACTGAGATAAAACTTTGTTAGCTGAACTTAAAGCACTATTTGTGTGGTTCACATTATTGAATGCTGGAGAACATACTAATACTGGAGTGGTGTGAATACTTAAATATAAAAAAATAAAACTGTTTGAACTTCTTCTGTTGGTCTAGAAAGCTCTCTACAAAATAATAAAACATATTACAGTAAGTCAAATTTAAAATAATCCTAAATTCATAAGAAATCAACCTTTTAGGTTGCAGAGACAGCCCTAGTTTACATTATAGTGTGGTGGTGTACTTGATAACTTTTTCTCTGGAGCAATTTGAAAATCACAAGAAACTCAAACATTATGCATAAATATAGAGAGAGACACTTGGTAATAAAATCACTGTAGTAGTGGAAAAGTCTGTAGCAAGATATTTCTTGGAATGTATAAGGAATGTGTTATCTGCATGCAATAAAATTGTGCTATGCAGTATGTAATCTAATAACATGCCATTCTTTCTACATTCTAACAGAGATTGCACTGCAGATGTTAGCACAGCTGCACACGCTTCTATAAATATAAAACAAGTACCTGTTCTGAGGGTGTGTGTGTATATATATATATATATATATATATATATATATATATATCTCAACTAATATTAATTTTAGATTTTTCACCTTAAATACAGATACTTTTTGCCATATTTATTTTTTTGCCACATTTATTTTTTTGAATTTCACTGCAGTTATTTTTGTGATTAATGCATATTTTCCAACTTAAACATGTCCTGGGGACTCACGCATAACGGCGTGTGTAGAATTCACACTATAAAATGACATAAGCACAAAAGCCGAAAGCACAGAAAAATCCAGATGCAGGAATCTGTGCGTACTCCAATTTCTGCGTTCTTCCGCTCCATAAATCCCGGTCAGCGTAAAAAGTAACGCTCGTGCACACGCCTTCTGTCCCGCCCCAACTCCTCCCAGAATTATGCCTCTTTGAATAAGCAAATCAATATAAATCGCCCTTAAGCTCAGCCTTCTGTGAAAAGACGATGGGAAAAGCACGGGGGAAAAATATAAGAATTTCAGCGAATACCAAGTGGAGGCAAAGGAAAAACATACTATTTGTTTATTTAAACCATGGTATAATCAACAAAAGGAAGTTGATTGAGTGACATAGCGTGTTGGAGAAACTTGAACGCTCACATTCACAAAATCGCACAGTGCCGGAAACAAAAAAGAAGCTGTCAGATATCAAAGTCGCCGTGAAAAGGCGAGTTGTAGCCCACTGTCTGAGTGTCATGTGAAAGCTTATTAGGGTACAGAGAAAAAAAGGCACACAGTGGGGAAAAAGCATGAAATGACAACTTCAATCTCGAAATTTCCACTTTTATCATGTTGTTTAGTTTGTCATTAAAGTAGAACATTATAAACTTCATCTTAAAATCGTTTAACCAGTTTCTCAAATCACATTGTAATTAAAGCAGCACGTTAAATGCTTTGTTTTGTATGTGATCTTCTATGTGCTCTGTGTGTGTGAATCACTACTTGCTTCTTAAACAGGCTCTCTTCCTCCGACAGGACACAGAATCCATTACATTCGTGATATTACAGCTCTCTGAATAACTAAAATACTGAGATGTATATGTGATATCATTTTCATGATGATAGGAGTTAAAGCACATTATTAAACATGGGTTTCACGGCGCAGTGATTGTGCGTGACCTTCGACGAAATTATTTATTGCAGCAGTACTCATGGGCGGCTCTAGGCTTGTGGCAGCCCTGGGCAGAGAAAGAATCGGTGGCCCCTTCACCCGCCAATGTCAATATGGTATCTTATGCACGGTGGATGGCCACGTCCATTGCGGACACTGCATAGCCGCCTCGTGCTCATGACACGAGAGTTTAATTTTTGTCGAAATTTGCTGCTGCATTTTTAGCTGTGTCGTCATATTTTCTTTCTGTTTTATATTCAATATATATTGGCGTAGCCGCCCCTGCATTCCTTGCTTTTCTTCCTCCAAGAAACCGATCTCCACACAATCAGCTCTGTAATAGACGTTAAGCCATCTGTAAGCTTAGAGCGCAGATTCTTCAAAACGTTTAAGCAACATTGAAATATCTTCGTAGTACATGTTTAATTATTCTAGTTCCAGTGAAGAATATAGATTATTTAAATGAAGTTAAAGTTTTATCTGTATAATATAATAAACATATTATGCTGCACTTCATCTTAAAAATGATATCGTCATCATATGTAAATACGCGCTTTATAAAGTGGCTCAGGTTGTGTAATATTATAACTGTAGTGCAAGTTTACAGTGCAGTGATTGTACTTATAAGTACAAACAGTTCTACAAGGAGCAATTGATTGAGTGTGTTTACAGTTCTTGGGATGAAACTGTTTCTGAACCGCGAGGTCCATACAGGAAAAGCTTTAAAACGTTTTACCGTGGCTGAGACAATGTGCGCTTAATACTGTATATCGAGAATTCTCTTTCCGATCAGCTGCTGCTGTGATTCCCTACTCAGATACAGTGATATAAATACTCCGAGTGGTGCAGTGAGAGTAATATGGAAAAAGATGATCCGCTATGGCAACTCCTAACGGGAGCAGCTGAAAGAAGAACATCATGGTGCAGTGAGAGTAACAACGCTAAAGCAGTTATGGTATTTGGAATACTATGGCTATTCCCTGGATCATTATATTGTTACAAGTTAATTACAATCAGATGCATTACACTAATAAACAATATGCAGTTAGTTTCAGTGTATTTATAAAGCCGTGTCAGGAAAATAAAGAGTAACCACACAGGAACAGTAGCACTGCTTTGACGCTGGGTGCCGCCAGTCTGCAAAACCGAGTGGAGAACTTGCGTACGACAAGGTATGAGGTACCGTGGAAAAGTGCGTGGCTTTACGATAAGTGTAGGTTTTATACATCGTGATTTGAACGTGGAAACATTCTTACACAACATTTCTGTGCATACGCACTGTTTATGCATGAGGCCCCTGGTGTTTTAAATTTAATTTGTGTCATCATTGTTCTTTTGCCGTTTCAAATTATTATTCTTTGTCTTAAATGCTCTTATTGTACAGACAGCAGAAGCACTATTATTAAACCATGAGAGCCTGAAACTCAGTTGTAGCGCAGTTCATACAACTTTGAAACCAATTTTTGAAAACAAAATAAGGCTATGTTCACACTCGGCTCTTTCCCCCGTTTTTTCACTAGTGCAAAATGGCATGGAATCACAACTTTACAGAAAGGATTCACACTACTTTTGTGCCCACTGTTTTGCACCCAAAACCTCAACAATTTGCAGTCTAAATCCTCAGTTTTGCTTGAAACATTTTAAATTTCTATTGAACTTTGTTAAATGTGTAATCAAAGTAAGTTTTTATTTATGCTAAGAAATGGTGGATATTTACAAGTTATATTATTCAATAAAATTAATTCAATTAAGGCAAAGAAAGTGTAAATAAGAATTTCTGCATGAGCAAAAGTAAAAGGGGACATAATTCTTCAGCTATGACTGAAAATGAAAAAAAAAAAAAAAGTTTCCTATAGTTAAAACCACATTCTCACAATCTCTTACAACGCTTCAGTTTTTTTGGCTACTGATAGACTTACTGTTTTCTCTGTAATATAATTCTGAAAGAAGTCTACATCAAGGTAGAGACAATGTGGTCTCATATTTTCTATATCTGCACAGAGATCATCTTGGAGGAGACTACATCTACTGCAGTGCCTACTCACTCACATATAAGCAGTTAAAAACTGCATCATAAATCAGGCCACTAGATCTGAGGGAACAAAGCTAATCACAGCACATGCACTGTTCTTATTTACCTTTTTATGTTTGCATTGTGTGCAATAATTCATTTAAATTATAAATAAGACTGTGCTGATTTAGCAAGAAATAAAATCTAGAGGTTCACAAAATTTCAAGCAGCAATGTACATATTTGTAGTTTTAACAATTACACATACTGCGCAAAGCTTCAAATAAACAGTGAGATGAATCGTTTAAGAATTAAACAGACATCATATGTAATGCAGGATATCATTGTTTGCAAAAAGCTCAGTGCTATCAGGAAAAGTTATTGGTGGCTTTACACGTGTCTGCATATAAAAGAAAAGTAGTTAAATGTTTCTTAAATTATGTTGTTAATGAAGGCCTAATAAATACTAAATTACTTGGCAACACTAGTACACTAGAATGCATTTTGTAACAAGATATGTCACAGGATTAAAGCAGTTGATTTCTACAAGGACATTTTTTTGAAAGATAAATCACACTATAGTCCACACATATAAGCTGCAGGCAGTCATTCCACCAGCTATACTGTACATAAACAATAAATACAAAATTTCAAATAATATTGTGAACAAAGAAAGTAGATACAATTGGCATAATATGTGAGCCAATCCATGCAAATCAACAGATTTTAGAAAATATCCCCTACTCACCATCTCTGACTTGCTTTATATTTGCTAAAAATAATGTCACTAGATAAAGAAACTGAGATATGGAGGCTTTAAAAATGGGATGTAACTTTCATTTTAGTGAAGAACAAGTGATAATAAAAAAATTACAATGTTACGTAAGTCATAACGTTTGTACGGTTATTGCTAGATGCATAAAATTTTCAGAGAATGTTTTTTACTATTACAATTCTTTAATATCTAATAAACTTGGTCCGCAGTTGCATATATGCCAAGTTATGGCTTGCTGAAAATTGCATTGATTTTTTTTGTTTTTGAGCAATTTTGGCCCTCTATATCTCCACACTAGACTACATCAGAGCTTTCAAATTTTTTATAGGTATTACTCATATTATAGTAGTTCTTTAGTAAATAGGTGTCTGAATGTCTGAAAGACATTAAACCTTCAGATTTATGAGGCATTAAAAATAGAAAAAAATGAATACACATCTAGAATTCAAATGCATATTGCCCATGAATGACAAAGTCTACCATAAAGATAATTATACAAAGAGCATAACTAAATTACTAAATGAACAAAATATTAAGCTGGTGCCTTAAACCAAACTATCAGTAACATCCATTTCACCTGGGTTAGAAAAGAGCAAGTGTCACAGAGTGAAGAAAAAAAAAAGACAAGATTTTCTAGGTCAGCCACCATTCCTGGAAGAAGGGACAACTACTCATTTGTTCCACTCATGCCAAACTACATGCAGGACAGAAGGGTGTCACAGGTGGTTCTAATTTAATTGTGGATTTGAGTATGAATAATCAAAAAGCAATGGCTCAAACTGCTATGAAATCAAGAGTCTGTCTCACAGATTCAATTCCTGGGAAATATGCTGTATCCATGTACAACAGTGGTGGATATGCAACATTCAAGCAACCATCATAGAGTAAGATGTACACGTAATATTTATGCATCCTCATAGTCCGAGCCTTTCAGTTGGTCTCAGAGGATACTGGCAGGGTCCCACTTGAGCATATCCTGAAGATCATTGATGCACCACTTACATCAACAGGCAGGCAGTATCAATTTCCAAATGAAGTGAAAAAGGACATCTGTGCATTGTTCAGACTCTTAAACTTGACACTATTTCTTTGCAGTTTGTTTAAATGGTAGAACTGGGTTTAAGAGAATATGGCATAAAAAAAACACATTTCACTATTTAGACATAAAATACATATATGAATTTAGCACTGCATTTTTAAAACTCTATTACACAGCTCTGTAATCGTAAGTAGTATGCCTATGCACTTTACAAATCTCTTTGTAGCGAAACAAGGTACCAAATTCGTGCTTTGTGTGTTACTAATTAAAACAAGCTCTTTCCAGTGGTATAATTCTTTTAATGGTAGACTTTGCCATTCATGACCAATATGCATTTGTAACAGACAGTTTTTTCTTCACCATGTTTTTACTGCCTCATAAGTCAAAAAGTTTTTTCCTTTCAGATGGTCACCTAGTTGTTAAAGAAGAACTATAACAAGAATGAGGCCAAAATTTTAAAGTTCTGACTTGGTTTAGTGTAGAAATATAGAGGGACAAACTTGTACTACCACGCAAAATAAATTTATAAATTTATCCAATTAAACTATTTTAATTTGCTTCATCCAAACCTTAATGGAATTAAAGAACATCTGTTACTGGTTATACTTTAAATCACAAAAAAGCAGGATGAAGTTTGAAACAAGGGCCAGAATGTAATCAACTGAGGCATAAATGAAAAAGAAATAAAAATGCAAAGTCATAGAAAAAAGTACAAAGAACACTAATAAAATATTGCCAACACTCACGTGGTGCACCCTCTGCCATTTCAATAGCTGTAATTCCACAGGACCACAAATCACTCTGGAGAGAGGGGAGGAAAGGTATTTTACAAAAGATGTTTAGTATAATTAAAAATACTACTTTGCGGACACCTAAAAGAAAAAAAAAAACAGTATATGAACAAAAACTAATAAGCATAATTGGAAGAAAGGCTTTCTCCAAGATTTTGAATTGTATTCTAATAAAATACCTTAAAACATCTTTTTCAAAATCTGTTTTGTGAGAACAATGAATTTAACTGGCAAAATATCAGGAACTGTGCATCTATTTTGTTAATGTTTAAAGCAATATGAAATGTTAAAGTGAAGCTGAAATGGAGTTTAATATTGCATTTACACTTTACATGGAAAGTAAGTAACAAAGGCTTAAATAAATAGTCCAAGTGGCTTGCCACTGGATTTTTTCTTCTTCTTTCAACTGCTCTCGTTAGGGGTTGCTACAGCAGATCATCTTTTTCAATATCTTCCTGTCCTCTGCATCTTACTATGTTACACCCGCCACCTGCATGTCCTGACTCATCACAAGTCCATAAAACTTCTCTTAGGCCATCCTCTTTTCCTCTGGCTTGCTACTGGGCTTAAAATCTGAAATTCTCACATAATATCTAGAAATATATGGACTTTATATGATGACAAATTTCCTGTCACAGTCAAGTTGTGTGAAATTGGCACAGTAGAAATTTAAGAGAGAACATATAAAGCAGGGCTTTCAAAAAGACTACTCCACCTCAACGCACATTCTGGCAGAAACCTGATAAATTTCTACTACTGACTCAAAATTACGAGAAGTAAACTTGTTTTCTTTCTTTTGCGGTTCCTCTTTAATTTATACATATATTCAAAACTGATGTGTGGTAAATTCATATGGAGTAAACATTATCAGTGTTACCATGCTGTACCCAGCAGGGGGCACTCCTACTACCCAGGATGTGTTTCTTGATGCACAAAAGCTACACAAGCATTTCAGCAATTACCTACAAATCATTTATAAATGAATGACAGAATAATGACAGCCACTAACTCAAAATTAGACCAAGAAACTAGCTACAGACATGACATTTAAAAGTGAATTAAGCTCTTTCCATTAATACTGATATCAAATCCTATTTAAAAGACTGACACAATAATAGCTCGATGTGTAAAATAAGTATATGAACTTTATAATAATTTGACAGCCACATTTACAGTACATTAAAAAGTAAAAAATATACACACAAAAATGGGGACATATGCCATAAAATTATATTTGTGTTTTGATCATGAAATAACCATGCTAAATAATAATTTCTCACCCTGTAATCATATGTTGCATCAGGATTTTCATCACAAGCAATAACCTCAGGAGCCATCCAATATGGAGTTCCAATAAAAGTATTTCTTCTTCCAACAGTTCTATCAAGTTGAGCACTGACACCAAAATCCACTAAGAAAAATTAAAATAATTTAGCTCATTTAAAAATGTAGTCATCTTTTTTTGGCAACGTTTCTTTAGAATACACAAATGCAAACAGCTGCAGAGATGTACAATATATAAATAGCACTCTGATAGAACATTTTGTCAATTCCTTCATAGCACAATGAATATCAAAGACATTTACATTGATAAGGAAATCAACAAAAAACAGTACTTTAGTTTTAGTCACTTAAATATAAAGTTTATGTTTAATGTCCTTTTCCAATTCTGGATGAAGATATAGAGCTAAACTCTTATATTTTTTCCTTAATAACAAGTCAAATATCAATATGGCCCTAATCTACTTCTGAAACAATCTAACAAAGAGAAAGAAAGTTAGTATGCAAAAAATTACAAACACGTCAGAACAAAAAATGAAACAATTAAATTTACCCAGCCAGTGGAAACACCTAAAGTTATATAAGGAAAAAAACATGTCGTACATTTGAGCATTTTTTTTTTTTTTTTGGGCAAAGTGCTACATATGGGCAAAAGGATTTGATTGGATAGACATGATAAAAGAAAGACAGAACAGCACTTGAAGCTGTGCCGTGGAGAACAACCAAGTGCATCCCTGGACTTGTGGACATGTTTTCTGACAGACCTAGAGAATTAAACTGGTTTAGTCTCAAGTAGAAAAGACTGAGTGAGGACCTAATCCAGGTATTTAAAATCCTCAAAGGCACTGATAAAGTTGATCCAGCAACATTTGTTCGGGTTAAGGGTGAATAACATAATCAAGATCATCAGTGGAAATTAAGGGGGAAGTGTATTTAATACCAAAGCCAAGAAGCACTTCTTTACATAAAGAGTTGTGGGGCTATGGAACAAAATACTGAGACATGTAGTTGACACAAATTTTGACAACCTTTTAAGAAAAATATGAATGAGATATTGGGACAAATTAGCTAACTATTACTTATACAAACAGCTTGATGAACTGAATGGTCTCCTCTCATTTGTCAAATTTGTTA